>NC_064622.1:258240502-258865502 GCF_023898315.1 Schistocerca nitens
GGGATCCTCCTCAATCCTTCCAAACTGTGATAACGCTCTCCTGATGAGTGAGACTGACATCTGCGAGAGAAAGGTGCAACAGGGATTCTGCTTACCCATTCTCTCCAAGTAGATGCTGCGAATTAATCACTTTACTATAACAAGGTGTTTACTGCCTTGATTTATGTGACAAATTATAACTGTGTGGCAGGCTTGCAACGATCAGTTCCATATTTGCATGTTGATACACTGACTGCAGTTTGTTTTATACAGACGTCGTCAGATAAAGGCTTTGAGCGAGCAGCTAATACTTTGTTGACAAATAGCTTGGTTAGCCAATAAAATTTTGCGATCCTTTCCATACATTTCGGCACGCACTCTTAGCACCTAGATATTAATCATGTGTAACCACTTCACATTCTAAGCTCTGACAACAATTTTAGCGGTTAAAGTCAGCTCAACTGTGAAGTTGGTGGTAAGTGCTACTCTGAGTCGAAGAGAATGGCACAAGGAAAAAAAATCGAATTTTTCATCGCAAGCTTCTTACTGTCGCACGATCTGTGATTGTGTGTGTGTGTGTGTGTGTGTGTGTGTGTGTGTGTGTGTGTGTGTGTGTGTGTGTGTGCGCGCGCGCGCGCGCGCTTTAGTAACGTATATATTAATTTTCTTTTTTTACAAATAATCAACGTACATGAAACTGCTCTGAGCCAACAGTCCGCGCCTTCATAGCCTGAATGAAATTCTTTTGAAAAAATAATAGTTGATCGTCGCTGCATCGCAGTGCAAACGCTGAATGTGATCGAGGAAAATATCTTTAAAGGCAGACACGACGGCTTGTTATCAACACCATTACATTTCTTGCCGACGAGAAGGAGAAACAAATAACAGCGCTGAAGGAAAAGTATCAGAAAAATATTAAAGTTGTGTAAGTCAGTGGTGTGCAAATAGGAAAGGAGCGACACAATCCCACGGACAGTGAGATTAAGGAACCTGTCAAAAGTGGTTCAAATGGCTCTGAGCAGTATGGGACTCAACATCTGAGGTCATCAGTCCCCTAGAACTTAGAACTACTTAAACCTAACTAACCTAAGGACATCACACACGTCCACACCCGAGGCAGGATTCGAACCTGCGACCGTAACTGTCGCGCGGTTCCGGACCGAAGCGTCTAGAACCGCTCGGCCACAACGGCTGGCCACTTAAGTAACTGATACATAAAACATGTCAAAGCATTATATTTTTTATGAAAGGGAAAATCTTAATACGCTTTTAAAAATTTGCCTTTCTTTCTTCCATTAGACGTACGTAGATAGACCTGCAGAAGTGCCAGACCGAGAGCAGCGCTATACAGAGGTTTTCTCAGCGTCAAACTCGACGCTGAACTGCGCCACTGGCTACCACAGAAGCACGTGGTTCGGCGTCCCATCCCAATGCGATGACCTGACACGGCCTACAACACGTCTTTAAAAGTTCATAATAATTACTACGGGCGAAATCACACTATTCGTTCCATTCTCCTGGGGTTGGTGGTCAGTGGGCGTAAATCTCAAATTGAGCCAGCACATTCAAGTAATGCCCCTTTGGGGCCATATGTACACTCATGCTCATAAGGATAATGCTGATACTTGGTGAATCAACGCGCTTAACGTTTGCGGATTTAAATCACCTCAGGTCATGACCGTGTGGTGGATTTGACCTGCGGTCGTCACGCGGTGGCGCTGGCAGCAGTCCACATACGCAGTGGTGTGTTGGTACATGTCAGAGTACGGTGCAGCGAGTAAGTGTGCAGACGGCCACGGAGTACTGCAGGTAGCCTTGCTGGAGACCTTACCGCAGCCACTGGAACAGTTGTCACCAGACACACAGTCTACAGACGACTGAAAAGACACGGTTTATTCACCTGGAGACCTTCAAGGCGCATTCCACTGAGTCCTGGTCACAGGAGAGCCCGTAAAGCCTGATGTCAAGAACAAAGTACGTGGTCATTGCAACAGTGGTCCCAGGTTATGTTCGCGGACTAGTCCAAGTATAGTCTGAACAGTGATTCTCGCCGGGTTTTCATCTGGCGTGAACCAGGAACCAGATACCAATCCCTTAATGTCCTTGAAAGGGACCTATATGGAGATCGTGGTTTGATGGTGTGGGGTGGGATTATGATTGGTGCACGTACACCCCTGCATGTCCTTGAAAGAGGAACTGTAACAGGTCAGGTGTATCGGGACGTCATTTTGCACCAGTATGTCCGCCTCTTCAGGGGTGCAGTGGGTCCCACCTTCCTCCTGATGGATAACGAACAGCCCCACCGTGCTGCCATCGTGGAGGTGTACCTTGAAATAGAAGACATCAGGCGAATGGAGTAGCCTGCCTGTTCTCCAGACCTAAACCACATCGGACACGTCTGGGATGCTCTCGGTCGACGTATCGCTGCACGTCTTCGAACCCTTACGACACTTCAGGAGCTCTGACAGGCACTGGTGCAAGAATGGGAGGCTATACCCCAGCAGCTGCTCGACCACCTGATCCAGAGTATGTCAACCCGCTGTGCGGCCTGTGTACGTGTGCATGGTGATCATATCCCATACTGATGTCGGGGTACATGCGCAGGAACCAGTGGCGTTTAGTAGGACATGTGTTTCGGGACGGTTTTCTCAACTTATCACCAATATCGTGGACTTACAGATCTGTGTCGTGTGTGTTCCCTACGTGCCTATGCTATTAGCGCCAGTTTTATGTAGTGCCACGTTGTGTGGCACCACATTCTGCAATTATCCTTAATTTATGAGCATGAGTGTAGTATGCCCACCTGATCGTACGAAGTTCATGCTTAGTATTCTCCATTTGCACCGCAAATGCTGTCGTCTTATTATGGCCGCAATGCTCTTTATGTTGGATCTCAAAGTTTCGCCACGGTTGGCTACTCCACTCTTCACATTTGACCTCGTACACCCCAGAATAATTATATTAGTTCTTTTTTGGCACGCTGGGTCTCTGCCTTAATCTGTGCGCAAGCTGCCGTTCATTCCGACGTGCTTCGGCTATGCACGGTGATTCTTATTGACGTTTAAAAACACCCGAAGTGGATGACGCTGAGACAAATAAAACATATGGGGTCGCAAAACTCGTGTAATATCTCAAAAGTGGATGGCAAATGTTGAACATCTGACTTCACCAGATGGTGTAACTCTCCGCACACGCTGCTGCTGAACATGTGACGTCACCAGATGGCGTAACTCTCCGCACATGCTGCTGCTGAACATGTGACGTCACCAGATGGCGTAACACTCCGCACATCCGCACATACTGCGGCTGGGCTTGGGGTGAAGGGATGACTGAGTGATCCAATACTTGCATTCGAGCAAACGGTGTAAATTTCGAATACTTTTTACAAATGTGATCTGTTGTAAACGTCGTAGTGAAAAAATTACTGTCCTCGCAGTAGTTAAGTAAAGGTTATCCTTATTTTATCTTTATTTCTTTTTGTCCCTTCTTTTTTGTTTAGTGGCATTATTTAGAAAATAAAACATAGGTCATTTACTGTTAACGACGCAATTCGGAAGTTTATATTCATGTACTTATTACGCAATACGGCAGGTTTCTGTTGTAGTGCATATTACACTAAACCAGAGGAGACTGTGAGACCGGTAAATAAAATAATAGATCCTGTCTCAATGTAAACACATAACTGTTTAACTCAGTGAAAGAAGTACTGCCTGCCAGACGCACATATCGAACGGGGCCCCAAGAACTAAGGTCTCACACGTGGGCCCTGAGCCACACCGACGTATGTCAAGCGGTGACATACCGATAGTCTCAACCACTGCAAATGCGGCAAGGTACGTCACATGATGACGTCACATATTCAATATCTGCCACCCACTTTTGAGGTATTTCCCGACATCTGCAGTCCCGTGCGTCGTACGTAAAATTACTTGCCTCAGCATCATCTATCTCGCTTTGGAGGTTTTCAAAAGTTAATGACAATCACCCTACATTGTCTGGAAAAATCCCCACTTCTTTTTTGACACTCTTCCTTTCTATGGCAAAGTAAAATCAGTAAGTGGCTCAAACTCATCTATTCATTCTCTCAGCGACCACACCGGCACTGAAACGGAAGATGACAGAGAGAAGGCCGAAATACTGAATTCGGTCTTCCGAAGTTGTTTCACCGCGGAAGCTCGTAACACTGTCCCTCCTTTCAATCGTCGTGCGGAAGTCGAAATGGCAGATATTGAGATAACCGATCGTGGAACTGAAAAGCAGCTACAATCGCTTAGTAGTGGAGAGGCTTCAGGACCAGATGAGATACCTCTAAGATTCTATAAAGATTCTGCGAAAGAACTTGCTCCTCTTCTAGCAGTAATTTATCGTAGATCGCTTGAGCAGCGATATCTAACGACTGGAAAAAAGCGCAGGTCATTCCCGTCCTTAAGAAAGGCCTTAAGACAGATCCACACAATTATAGACCTATATTGTTGACGTCAGTGGCTAAAATGGCTCTGAGCACTATGCGACTTAACCTCTGAGGTCATTAGTCGCCTAGAACTTAGAACTAATTAAACCTAACTAACCTAACTAACCTAACTAACCTAAGGACATCACACACATGCATGCCCGAGGCAGGATTCGAACCTGCGACCGTAGCGATCGCTCGGGTCCAGACTGTAGCGCCTAGAACCGCACGGTCACTCCAGCCGGCGTTGACGTCAGTCTGTTGTAGAATTGTGGAACATGTTTTATGCTCGAGAATTATGACGTTCTTGGAAAATGAACAGCTACTCTATAAAAATCGCATGGATTCCGCAGAGATCCTGAGAAACTCAGCTCGCTCTGTTCCTCCATGAGATCCACAGCGCAGTGGACAACGGCGCACAGTTTGATGCCATGTTCCTTGACTTCAGTAAGGCATTTGACACCGTTCCGCACTGCCGTTTAATGAAAAAAAAATACGAGCTTAGGGAGTATCGGAACAGACCTGCGATTGGATTTAATACTTCCTTGCAGATAAAACTCAACACGTCTCTCTTAACGGAACTAAATCGATAGATGTAAAGGTAATACCCGGAGTACCACAGGGAAGTGTGATAGGACCGTTGCTGTTCGCAATACATACAAATGATCAAGTAGAAGGCGTCTGATGCTCTTTAAGGCTATTCACAGATGATATAGTTATTTATACCGAAGTAGCAACGCCAGAAGGTAGTAAGAATTTGCAGAACGACCTACAGAGAATTGATGAATGCAGCAGACTCTGGCGGTTGACCATGCACGTAAATAAATGTAACATACTGCGCATACATAGGAAACGAAATTCACTACTGTACAGAAACACTATTAATGACAAACACCTGGATCCGGCGTCTGCCGTAAAATATCTGGGAGTAACTATCCAGAGCGACCTTAAGTGCAATGACCACATAAAACAGATAGTGGGAAAATCAGACACAAGACTCAGATTCATAGGAAGAATCTTCAGAAAATGTAACTCATACACGAAAGGAGTGGCTTATAAGGCGCTTGTTCGCCCGGTTCTTGAGTATTGTTCATCTATCTGGGATCCCTATCAGGTAGGACAGATAGAGGAGATAGTGTTCTCCACTTACAAAATGTTTTCCTGTACGAAGAGCGGCTCGTTTCGTCATGGGATCGTTTAGCTGGCGAGAGAGCGTTACGGAGATGCTAAACCGACTCCTCTGGCAGACGTTACAAGAGAGACGTTATGCACCACACAGAGATTTACTATTGAAATTTCGGGACAGCACCTTTCAGGAGGAGTCAGACAACATATTACTTCCCCCCACATACATCTCGCGTATTGACCACGAGGAGAAAAATCGAGAAATTAGAGCCAATACAGAGGCTTACCGACAATCAATCTTCCCACCCACTATTCGCGAGTGGAACAGGGTTGGAGGGATCAGATAGTCGTACCGAAAGTACCCTCCACCACAAACCATTAGGTGGCTTGCATAGTATGACGTAGATGACGTAGATGTAGAAGTGACAAATTTCATCTTACTTTTTCTTTCCTTCAACATTCATGATAGTAATCTCGTTCTTGGTTTTTTTAGACATACGTGTGACATCTTGCGCCTCACCCATTTCTTATTATTGCTGTTTAACTCCTAACACTCTTTTCAGTTCTCAATTCATCTTCCGAGATTGGCAGTCTAAGGCCACTGTTACACATGGCATTAACGCAGAAGCTCTTATGTTGGGCTGGGTGGCACGAGGTGTCTCCTACAATGCTATCTGAAGACCCTGAAAGTGTGCTTTCTTCCTTAGTTTTGACGATAAGATCTCGAAAGTTGAGTACATCGTTCTCTTTAGTCTCGTACATGATTAATAAGAAATTACAATGAAAATTTTTAAGCGTGAAGACCGATTTGTGAGCGGAACAGGCCTAAAATCTCATTCCTGATTTATGACGATTATACTTACATGAAATACTTTCGCTGCTATTTCGGCACCAACGTATACTGTCCAACGTATTCTACAGTAGCATACAGTCCTTGACGAAGATATATGTGGTTCTATCTTTTAGGACTGGTTATCAACATCATCGCCACGTCACGAAGTATGGTATGAAATATACACTACAGGCCATTAAAATTGCTGCACCACGAACATGACATGCTACAGACGCGAAATTTAACCGACGGGAAGAAGATTCTGTGATATGCAAATGATTGGCTATTCAGAGCATTCACACAAGGTTGGCACCGGTGGCGACACCTACAACGTGCTGACATGAGGAAAATTTCCAACCGATTTCTCATACACAAACAGCAGTTGACCGGCGTTGCCCGGTGAAACGTTGTTGTGATGCCTCGTGTAAGGAGGAGAAATGCGTACCATCACGTTACCGACTTTGATAAAGGTCGGATTGTAGCCTATCGCGGTTGCGGTTTATCGTATCGCGACATTGCTGCTCGCGTTGGTCGAGATCCAATGACTGTTAGCAGAATATGGAATCGGTGGGTTCAGGATGGTAATAGGAACGTCGTGCTGGATCCCAACGGCCTCGTATCACTAGCAGTCGAGATGACAGGCGTCTTATCCGCATGGCTGTAACGGATCGTGCAGCCAAGTATCGATCCCTAAGTCAACAGATGGGGACGTTTGCAAGACAACAACCATCTGCACGAACAATTCGACGACTTTTGCAGCAGCATCGACTCTCAGCTCGGAGACCATGGCTGCGGTTACCCTTGGCGCTGGGTGCACGAATGGCAAAACGTCATTTTTTCTGATGAATCCAGGTCCTGTTTACAGCATCATATGGTCGCATCCGTGTTTGGCGGCATCTCGGTGAACGCACATTGGAAGCGTGTATTCGTCATCGCCATACTGGCGTATCACGCAGCGTGATAGTATGGGGTGCCATTGGTTACACGTCTCGGTCACCCCTTGTTCGCATTGACAGGACTTTGAACAGTGGACATTACATTTCAGATGTGTTACGACCCGTGGCTCTACCCTTTATTCGATCCCTGCGAAACCCTACATTTCTGCAGGATAATGAACGACCGCATGTTGCAGGTCCTGTACGGGGCTTTCTGGATACAGAAAATGTTCGACTGCTGCCCTGGCCAGCACATTCTCCAGATCTCTCACCAATTGAAAACGTCTGGTAAATGGTGGCCCAGCAACTGGCTCGTCACAATACGCCAGTCACTACTCTTCATGAGCTGTGGTATCGTGTTGAAGCTGCATGGGCAGATGTACATGTACTCGCCATCCAAGGTCTTTTTGACTCAACGCACAGGCATATCAAGGCCGTTATTACGGCCAGATGTGGTTGTTCTGGGTGCTGATTTCCCAGGATCTATGCACCCAAATTGCGTGAAAATGTAATCACATTTCAGATCTAGTATAATATATTTGTCCACTGAATACCCGTTTAACATCTGCATTTGTGCTTGGTGTAGCAATTTTAATGGCCAGTAGTGTACCTACGACGGAACGGCTCCGTGACTGAGAACTACGTCACAGGGACAAGGCTAGCACCATCGCTCATTTTTTTGGAATTAAAGCCGTTACGTGTATATCTCCACGATTTCTCTGTGACGAGCGACTGTAAACAGCGCAGCCACTGTTCCTACAGCAGTATATTTAATTTCGTCTGTCTGATTAACTATCGAGTACCACTAGTTACGGATATTTGGCAGAATTTCAGTGATGACAAGCTTATTCGTATTTTTAAGTCTGCAAAATTCTGGAGGCTGTCATTGACAGTAAATTCTTCCAACCTGTTAGGTTCCACCGCATTCCTATTCAAATTTTGAAGTATTCAACGTTTTGATTTCTGTATTGGAATCATCTTCAGGATTTTCTTGGGGTCCACAGAGGGCTGAACAGCCTAAAAATGTTGTTTTCTCCACTTACAAAATGTTTTCCTGCACTTTTCCCGAAAAGTGGCAGTACTATAACAAAGACCTTCAGGCTGCCATTGGCAGCCTATTGTCGTAATCCTAATAGTGAAAGATGTCTGGAACTCGACAGATTAGAGAGATAAGACAGCCTTCTATAAGGGTATGCGACACAGTTTTCCGATATTGCTCAGCCATCCAGGGGCACTAGAATCCTGAAAAACATCTCAGCAGAAGGCACGAAACAGCGAATATTTTGAAGAGGACTCAAAGAACTCAGATCTTACGATAAAAAACTTTTCCTTTTTTTATTCACCAGTGATTGTTTCAAGGTTGCCTTACTCCATGTAGCGCTGGCATTTAGCATGGCGTTCTGCAGCCCTGTATATGGAACGTCGCACGTAATTATTTGAAACTTTCATTGGAATCACTGATGACTAGACTTTTTTGACTTGGACACAGTATCTCTTTCATATTTCCAGGCAGGAAACGGATGAGATCCGTTTTCACCGAGCAGTTTTACGGTATTCATATAATATTTGAGATGAAGGCAGCGGTGATTCATTTAAAGAGACCGATTTCTTGTCCTCCTTTCTTTAATGGAAATTTCCTCTCCGTCTCTGATGATCCTTACGTCGACGAAACGTCCTTCGTCAAAGACAAAAAAAAACAAAAAAACAAAAAAAAGCAGATACACTTCCGATTGAGAATTCTTTCCCCCCGACGAAACGAGTATCGACTATCGACAGTTATCTAAATGTCAAGAACTTACACAAATTTTACATGTCTAGAGATCGATAACATTCTACTCAAAAACAGGTTAAGTTACGCAACATGCAATTCATTTCCTGTATCACTTTATCCTTTATAGCAAATCAAGCACATTTCTGAATGTTCCTTCCAAAAATTTAAGTGGCTCAGTTTTCTTCTTTTTTTCCGATGGTTAGCGAAAGAAGGCACGGAATGTCAAAGATAACAAGAACTATTTCACCTAGCTCACTCTGGGTATTAATTCGAACTTTATGATCATTTTCCAAACCGGAATCGAAATTCAAAATATAATTACAATTTCGTAGAATTATTTAATACCTCTTCGGAATCTAAATTCAGACTATTTTTATGCAAAGTAAATGTGACTCTTCTTTTCGTCTTGTTTTTTATACACATCTAAGGCGCTGGAGCATGTTCCCTCGCAAAGATATTAAGATCTGCATTGTGTGGTGAATCAATTCTAAGCAGTTTCATGCGGTCTCTGCTGTGGAGACAGAAAACCTACCAGGAAGTAATACATATTAAGCGCCCTAATGATTTGTTTTTCTGATAGTTCCAGATAAAGCAGGGTGCTTTGAGAGATTGCTTCTTCGAAATCGATAAGTCCTAACTGAAATGTAAGTGGACGAATCGTTCCGTGCCCATTTGTGCATAAATACCTACAATAACGGCAGGTTCTTCCCAGAGAATGTGTGGCTAATTTTTGTTGGAAAAATCGAGTTGTTCGCCAAAATAAGTATTACTAGTATCAAACAGCGCTACATCACTGGATGAAAGTAAATCATTGACTAATGGACAGCCGAACAAAATGAAACTCGAAGCGTTTGAGAAGAAGAATGTTCTCTGCGTAGTTGGCAATGAAAGAAATATGCCAAAAACAGTAATTAAAATAAAGGACAAGATTGTAGTACATGACAACTGGGAATTTTTTTCATGGGCAAATTTGTAGTGAGATTGGACTATATAGAAAAATAACTGGGGACGTTGAATGCAAGTGTTACACCGAGATGACAGGATCAGACCAGTAGAATACTGATGGATCTGAAACAGTGGAGCTCATTCGTTGAAAGCCATTGTGGGCCAACCATTGGAATGTGTTAAAAATGGATTAAAAACGGTCTTGATCGCAATAAAATATTTATTTGGAATCTTCAGACCATTTATACGATGATGTAGGCGTGGCAGAGACCGGAGCAGGTGTTGTGACTCGACGAACGTCAACTGTAGTCCGACCGAAACAGGTAATGATTGCAAATAAACATTTCATTGCGGTCAAGACTGCTTTCAATCCGTTTTAAAGTATTTTAGACATACAGCTATTTTTCTTCGCGAGACACGTTCTAAAAAATTGTTGGAGTGTGTGCTGTCGACAGTCCAGTCTTTACTGGGAACGGATACAATTAATTTACAGAGCTTGTTTACGACTTTATTCAACAATTGTGACCCATACATGCTGTCGAAAGGCAATATTGCTGTCAAAAGGCATGCTAAGCTTACTGGAGCCCCTGACACGTTCGAGGAAAATTGAGTAGGAACAGCAATAGTTTCTATTTTCACAACCTCCGATTACCCCTGAGAAGCTCATATTTTCAGCGGAAAAAGAAATTCCTTAGAGCAATGATCTTCTTCGGTCATGCATTTAGGCCTTTCTCGGTCTGTTGGTCCTTCTACCCTCATGCGAATCTTCCAATGCATCTTTTACATTGTGGATTACATCGCCAAATATGTATTGGTAATGTTGACTCCTCCATTCGCAACAGATGGAATATCAAAATTTGCCCACTTTATTCAACGTTTTCATTTACATCAAGTACTTTCAGTTTCTTCTTAATATCTACGTTCCGGACGAAATTCATTATGTTTGCCTGTAATGTCTTTTTTTTTTTTTTTACTTTATTTTCATTGCCGGCCGTTGTGACCGAGCGGTTCTAGGCGCTTCAGTCTGGAACCGCGCGAGCGCTACTGTCGCAGGTTCGAATTCTGCCTCGGGCATGGATGTGTGTGATGTCCTTAGGTTAGTTAGGTTTAAGTAGTTCTAAGTTCTAGGGGACTGATGACCTCAGACGTTAAGTCCCATAGTGCTCAGAGCCATTTGAACTATTTTATTTTTACTTTTTTTTATTTTTTGTATTTTTCCAAGTCCTCTCCATTACAGCAATGTTTTTACAGGCATAACTTACGAAATTTCTGTTCTTATTAGTGCTGCTAGACAAAGAGACAAGTATTCTACTATACCATCAACGAAGAGCGGTGACTATACGCAACCTACTTGTCGTTTTGCGCTTGTGCACGAGTCACTGGACGTGCATCCAATTCTAGAGTCATTTATTAAATGTTTCTGTTGTTCACGTAAAGTGCGACAGACGGCATAAAGCGTGGAAACGAATAAGTTGATAGTAAGGACAGAGCTGGATAGGGAACTGAATCGATCAAATATGAGGGCCGTTCAGTCTGTAATGCTCCACCTATATTTTCTCAGAATATATTAATTGTTAAGAGTCTGAATTTGGTGACAATATTCATCAACATATCTTGTCCATGCCCTATTTTACCACGTAGTCTCCATCACGTTCTATAGCTCTACGCCAACCTTGTGTAAGAGCATATATTCCCTGGTGGTAAAAACTCTTGTCCAGTGGGCGTAGCCATATTTTCACTGCTTGACTGACGCTCTCGGCATCTTCAAAGTATGTTCTCCGTAGAGAATCTTTAAGCGACCCGAAGTCCGAGGGTGCTATGTCTGGACTGCAGTGTGGATGAGGCAGTGATGTCCAACCCAATTTGGCGATGTGTTCCCGGTTCTCAGACTTGTGTGTGGGCGTGCATTATCGTGTTGGAGTAAGATTACTGCTGGATTCTTGTGCAATCGAACCCGTCGGAAAAGGTTCTTGACTTTATTCACAGACTTTATTCACAGATTACACGAATGCTCTGATTTGGTTCAGATGGCTCTGAGCACTATGGGACTTAACGTCTGTGGTCATCAGTCCCCTAGAACTTAGAACTACTTAAACCTAACTAACCTAAGGACATCACACACATCCATTCCCGTGGCAGGATTCGAACCTGCGACCGTAGCAATCGCGGGGTTCCGAACTGAGCGCCTAGAACCGCGAGACCACCGCGGCCGGCTCTGACTTGGTGGTTGACCCTCTTGGCATCACATCCAAGAGAATGACGTCATCACAATCCCAGAAGACTGTCACCATGAGTTCCGGCGGAGGGGGTTGTCTAGAATTTCTTCTTTTGTGGTGAATGAGGATGATGCCACTCCATAGACTGTCTTTTTGTTTTCGACGGAAAGTGGTACACCCAGTCTTCGCCCGCCGTAACGATCTGTCACAGAAAGGCCTCTCCGTCGGTCTCAAAACGCTCCAAGAATTCAGATGAAATGGCCTTTCTTGTGGTTCGTTGTGAGCATTCGTGGAATCCATCGCAAGCACCTCTTTGAATATCCGAGAGTCTCGATCATTCCAGAAGCACTTCCAATGCTGACCGACAACTGTAGAGCCAATTGTCGACTTGGGATTCTCCGGTCGGAACGAATAATGGCATCCGCACGATTCGGCATGTCTGTAGCAGTGGCTGTGACAGGACGTCCCGAGCGTGGCTGATAATGGAGCTGTTTTTGCATTTCCTGAGGCTGTAACTTTCTTTACCCATCGCTCAACCGTATTCCTATCAACTGCAGCATCGCCGTACACTGCACACAAACGTTTATGGATGTTCACCACGGTTTCTTTTTCTGCACACAAGAATTCAGTAACAGCACACTGCTTATAACGTGAGTCGTATGTAGACGCCATTTTGAAGCTGTACTACGGCTCTGCCATCTGCCAGAATGTTTCAAAACTTCATCGGCACACAGAACAAACACCAAATGTGAAGCACCAACAAGGACGTTTGTATATGTATATTAATGGCTTTTTTTTAATATGAGGCATTACTTATTGAACGACCCTCACATTCCAAATAACCGTAGAACGAAAATACGGCGTTGCGGAGCTGTGTCTATAAATGACAGCAACGAGCGAGCGTTAAATTTGTCGGATAAGCTCACGTTTGCTCAGCGACTGTAATTTTCAACGTATCAGGATCATCCGTGAGCATTCTTCAATACTTTCTTCGTCGATGCCAACTTTGTGGCGATTTTGTAAGTAGAAATGTCTTTAATTTGCTGCAAACAATAGAATTTGACGAAAAAAGCTTCTTTGAAGTTAAACTTATGTTTTCTTTTTAATCATTGTGTTGCTTCACAATTATATATTCTGGTTCTTAAAATAAACGACAGTCAAGCTCCCTGCACATTAGGAAAAATGAATACAAGTGACTTTTAGAAGTGGTTAGTAACAACATTGCACCTTACAGTATCACGTGTTTTCCATCTTTCTGTAGAGCTGTTTCTGCAGAACGGCTTCTTATGGTAACAAATTAATGGAACTGGGGTACTTGTAGCGTAGGAGATTTGATACTCAGGCTCTGTGTCACGTAACACGCCATCTACATCCACATCTACGTGATTACTCTGCTATTCACAATAAATTGCCTGGCAGAGGGTTCAAAGAACCACCTTCAAGCTGTCTCTCTACCATTCCACTCTGGAACGGAACGCGGGGAAAAACGAGCACTTTAATTTTTCTGTGCGAGCCCTGATTTCTCTTATTTTATCGTGATGATCATTTCTCCCTATGTAGATGGCTGCCAACAGAATGTTTTCACAGTCGGAGGAGAAAACTGGTGCCGGCCAGTGTGGCTGAGCGGTTCTAGGCTAGCTTCAGTCTGGAACCGCGCGACCGCTACTGTCGCAGTTTCGAATCGTGCCTCGGACATGGATGTGTGTGACGTCCTTAGGTTAGTTAGGTTTAAGTAGTTCTAAGTTCTAGGGGACTGATGACCTCAGATGTTAAGTCCCACAGTGCTCAGAGCCATTTGAACCATTTGAGAAAATTGGTGATTGAAATTTCATGAGAAGATTCCGTCGCAACGAAAAACGCCTTTGTTTTAATGATTGCCACTCCAATTCGCGTTGCCGACGTCATGGGCAGGAATTTAAAGTCTGCCTTCGTTTCACTGTTCAACTAATTTGTAACTGCGCTCTTTAACACAGCTGGTATTAGCTGAGGCAAGTTATTATAAATGGACACACTTTCGCTTATTGGCTGTCGTTTTATGGCCGGAGCTCCACAACGATGCATTTTCGATCTATGATTTAGCTAAATATTTTCCTCAATTGAACGTACCCTGCTCTGATATCATTACGCAGGTGACACAGGGGTTGAACAAAAATATGGAAAAACAGAGAGAAATGCATGCTTGAAGATAAAAATGCAGATGCTAGCGAATCCTGCAGATTGCGTTTTGTATTTGACCACATGTGAACTGTCCTCAATACGTTGCAAGTGTCAATCGATGTCAGAACAGTGTTCTGTGTAATGTGAGTGTATTATGTCGCGGGTGGGTAAATAAGTGGTGATCGTATGGTGGATGCCTCTGTAAAAAGGTATGCGAAGAGTTTGTTGTTTCAGAAGGCACCCTATCGAATATTTATACTACGTATTTGGAGCGCAGAGAAACATCATCCGCTAAGTCACACGCGGACGAAAATGTGTGTTTGGGTATCGTGACAGACTATCATTGAAGAGGATTGTGACGAAAAATATGATGACGAAAGCTGTAAAAGTCACTGCAGTGTTGAATGTCACACTCGAGAACCCTGTCGACATCAAAACAACACGCAATGAGCGCCATAAGCAGGAAATTACACTCATCTGTGATGCAAGTGTCCGTAACAGGAAAACGTGGTGCTGAAGCCGTAAAATGTGGACAGCGGCACAAATGGAAGAAAGCCATTTGGTTGGAAGAGCCTTGTTTCACACTGTTTTCCAACTACTGTCCGAGTTTTCCTCCCACGGTTCAGTGAACTGGGCATCCATATCGTGGTGTTCCATGGGTCCATGGTTCAGTCTGCAAGGTCGGACTATTGCCAAGGGTTAAGTGACCATTATCGCTGATCAGGCCCATCCCATGGTACAATGTTTGTTCCTCAACGGTGATGCTGTGTTTCAAGTTGACAGGACCACTGTTTACACAGTTTAAATCGTCCAGGACTGGTTTTCTGAGCACGACGATGAAATGTCGCATCGCCCCCAGCCAACAGAGTCAACAGGTCTCAGTATTATTCAGCGAGAAGGTTGCGTGATGTCTGTTCAACTCCATCATCATAATGTGAACGTGCCAGTGTTTTAGGAAGGAATGGTATAAGATTACTTGAAAACCGTACAGGATCTGTCCTTATCCATTCCGAGACGACTGGAGGCTGCTTTGAAAATGTTCAAATGTGTGTGAATACCTAAGGGACCAAACTGCTGAGGTCATCGGTCCCTAGACTTACGCAATACTTGAACGAACTTAACCTAACTTATGCTAAGAACAACACACGCACCCATACCCGAGGGAGGACTCGAACCTCCGGCGGGAGCGGCACCGCAGTCCGTGACATGGCGCCTCAAACCGCAGGGCCACTCCGCGCGGCGCCTGTTTTGAATGCCTCCAAATTAGACATAATAATGTGTAGTGTTTTTCATGTTTCTAAATTTTTATCCGATCCTGTATGTCTGTGTGTGTATGTGTGTGTGTGTGTGTGTGTGTGTGTGTGTGTGAGTGTGAGCGACGTCTTGTCGTAACGATAGGACCATTAAAGAATATTACAAAAAAAAAAAACATCAAAGGGCGGGTTCTAATTGCCAATAAATGTCGCATGTAACTACATTCAAGGAAGGCAGAAGATATTTTATCCACAATTTGTTTATTTCTTGAATAAATATAATAAATACAATATATTACATTAAATAAAAGTAAAATCATTATCTAATATGCATTTCATTTTCATTTTGAAGAGACGTACAGCACGTTCAGCAAACCATCTGAAAATGGTGCTTTCCTTTTCATTCGTGGACGTTAATAAATGATACTGCGGCTGTCTCTGCTAGGAAGTATTCGTGTGTTAGCTCAAGTCTATCGCTGTTCAGTATTACATTAACAATTTATTACGTACTGCAGACTTGATTTTTAATTTTTCCCAGGCACGATTTAGGATTCTGCTCTTCCATGTCTTTATAAGGGTAGTATTGCCCTGCACGATTATTGGATCGAAACTGACAACACGGGGTGTTGTTACATCCGCAGAACTTCTGCCGGAAACTCATTATTAAACGTTCACATTCAACGAGCAGGAAAGTGTAGGTCACTTCAAAATTATATCGACTTACGTGATAAACCTTTTGCATTTCATTTATGTTTTCGTCTTCTTTAAAGGCAAAGAGAGAAGATTAAGCGGTAGCCCACCATAGAGCCTATGCCTAACGTCATGTATTTTTTACTTTCAGTTGTTAAAAAACAGAGGAGTTTTCTTGTACCAGTATGAGGAAGGGAGGATTCGCGCTCAGCTAGTGAACGAGTGAGAAGCACGCCATTTTAAGCGAGTAATTGTAGCCGCCATTTTGGGGTCGCTATGAATAAGTGAGGAATATGTATTTCATATGTGCACCGTTTAGAAAATACCGTATTGTTTTATTAACAGAAAGATCGTGTGAGTTGTTATTTCAAATAGTACGATAATTACAAGAACTGAAGCCTACCTGTGTACTTTGGAAAATTACGAAGATCCGATAAATTACGAAGATCCGATCATCTATTCCATTATTTTATTATATTATAAAGTGGCGACCGTGACAGGACGTTGTTCCAGTTCTTGCTTTATTTAGGGAGACAGTATACTTACCGACTAAGAAAAACTCGACAGTGACTATATAATAAGAACTTTTAAAATATTCATGTGCCAGAAAGTGGAATGGACGATTCATTGGCACAGAATTCGCTGCTAGAAAAATTATTCAGTCACTTATGAAAACCTTCATCCTGCAAAAGGTAACTAACATGTGGTCGTACTTGCCATTATGTAACTTCAGTGACTGAGTAACAATTATGTCTGATGATGGGGGCAAAGAATCGAAAAGTGCAACAGCCAATAAGAAGATTGTGTCGTCACTATGAGTGGGATGATTCGATAAGAAAAGCTCAAGGTGATTGCCATCGATTATAGCAGTATAGCACCACATACTACAATACACGAGAAATCAGGAAGAGAAGAAGAAAATGTGTCTAGCTGAGATACGAACAGTGAACTTCTGTGCTTTCAGTGAAGCTGAATGACGTGACACTTGACGATCTGAGATGTTCAGCAACTGCCCACAAGCTATCTCTGGTAGGCATCTCGCAGATCGTTGAGGCGGCTGGCAGCAGGTCTCGCATGAGCGGCCCCAGCCGGCTTCTTGAGTGGTGGCGCTGGTGCCTCGTGCTCGAGGTCGTGGTCGTGGTCGTGGTCGTGGAAGTCCTGGTGGTGCTGCGGCTGGAACGGCTTCAGCGACACAGGGCCCAGGGGCGTCGCCAGTGCGTGCTCACTGTAGTGCCCACCTGTGAGAAAGTCACACACGACTAAAGGGGCCTCACACACGACCGAAGGCGCGCTGGCGATATCACAGGCGCAATTTTAACCAACAATTCGAACGTCATTGTGTTGTGAAGTTTTGCTGTGGAAAATGATGTCCTATGTTTACTGCAGTGACAGCTCGTCTCAGCAAGTCCACTAATACCGGGTGATCAAATAGTCAGTGTAAATTTGAAAACTGAATAAATCACGGAATAATGTAGATAGAGAGATACAAATTGACGCACATGCTTGGAGTGACATGAGGTTTTATTAGAAGCAAAAAATTACAAAAGTTCAAAAAATGTCCGACAGATGGCGCTTCGTTTGATCGGAATAGCAATAATTAGCATAACAAAGTAAGACAAAGCAAAGATGATGTTCTTTACAGGAAATACTCAATATGTCCACCATCATTCCTCAACAATAGCTGTAGTCGAGGAATAATGTTGTGAACAGCACTGTAAAGCATGTCCGGAGCTATGGTGAGGCATTGGCGTCGGATGTTGTCTTTCAGCATCCCTAGAGATGTCGGTCGATCACGATACACTTGCGACTTCACGTAACCCCAAAGCCAATAATCGCACGGACTGAGGCCAAGCATGACGAAAGTGGCGGCTGAGCACACGATCATCACCAAACGACGCGCGCAAGAGATCGTTCACGCGTCTAGCAATATGGGGTGGAGCTCCATCCTGCATAAACATCGTACGTTCCAGCAGGTGTTTATCAGCCAGGATGGGGATGATGCGATTCTGTAACATATCGGCGTACCTCTCATCCGTCACGGTAGCAGTTACATAACCAGAATCACACATTTCCTGGAAGAAAAACGGCCCGATAACGGTAGATGTGGTAAATCCAACCCATACCGTGACTTTCTCGTCGTGCAATGGAGTTTCCACGACAGTTCTAGGATTTTCGGTAGCCCAAATTCTGCAGTTGTGGGCGTTGACAGACCCTCGGAGCGTGAAATGAGCTTCGTCGGTCCACAACACGTTACTCAACCAATCGTCATCTTCCGCCATCTTTTGAAACGCCCACACCGCAAATGCCATCCGTTTCACTAAATCGCCAGATAACAGTTGATGATGTCGATGGATTTTGTACGGATAGCATCGGAGGGTACGCGTAAGTGCCAACCAATCATGGAATGCCGGTGCGACGTGCGACTGCACGAGCGCTGGCTTCTCCGTGCATAGACGAACCCGCTACAGTCTCCATTTCTTCCTGAACTGTCTCAGCAGCATTACGCCTTGTGGTCGGTCGGCCACTACAGGGTCTATCGTCGAAACAACCCGTGGCTTCGAACTTCGAAATCATTCTCGCCACAGCTGCATTTGTCAACGGACCTTTACCCGTTCGAATCCCCTTCCTATGGCGATAGGATCGTAACGCTAAACTAGCACATTCCCCATTCTGATCATACAGCTTCACTAATAGCGCCTTTTCAGGTAACGTCAACATGCTGCAACTGCTGGCGCATCTGATTCTCTATCTCATTACAGCTCCTTTTATACACGATTGTCATGCGCAGTCACTGACGTTTTGCTGTCCAGTGCCATCTGTCGGACATTTTGTGAACTTTGTTTTTTTTTTTAGTTCTAATAAAAACCCCTGTCATTCCAAGCATGTGTGTCAATTTTTACCTCTCTATCTACATTATTCCGTAGTTTATTAAGTTTTCAAATTTATACTGACTTTTTGATCACCCGGTACTTGCAAAGAGAAACTGAAAGTCAAGAAACTTGCCTTGGAAACTCTAGGTCATGCTACAGAATACATTACTAGTTACTAAAAGAGAGTTCCGCTTTCCATCTTGCTTGTATTACGATCAAAGTCAGTTTTTTCACACGATCAGCTGATTCCGGCAATATATTATTTTCAAGTATTTACCCATTACCTTGTAATTTTATACATTCAACCTGTGAGGACATACCTGTCGGTTATAAATAAAGTGCAGTTACTCACAGAGGTCGGGTACGGGCTGCAATTATTGTATGGTAGCAAAACTTGGTACATATTCTAATGTTTTAATGCGAAACCGATTGACGCTAGAAAAAATTAGTTCCAGTTTCCGCCACCAAGTGTTAATCTGGCGCTGTGAATGCAAGAAAGACGTCTATAAATGTTTCCTTGCGTAATGGATTACGAAAGGGACGTGAGCAGAAAAGGTCACACGAGTGAGAAAGGCGTAATGTTTATTTTATTATTAACCAACGCTTTGACAATTTGTTCAACATGAGCGCAGGAGAGGTCGACGAAATGCTGTAGAGCACTAGATATGCACCTGGCTGCTAAAATTTGAATTAACTTCTATCGCGTTAGCTTGTCTACCAAGTAGCGATGCCTTACGATGATTGCAGGTTACAATGGACTCTCCACTTTAATTATAGCTGCCTGATATATAATGTACGTCTCTCATTTAAATACACAGCTGCTGCCGTACTGGCCGGGATTACGAGTAAACACCCAAAAGATTACACACTGCCGAAGTCAGCTGCTCGTGTGAAAGAAATGATTGAGATCGTAATACAGTCCAAGCGGACAGTACTTTTGTTTTTAATTGATACATTTGTGGCTGAGGAACCTGATATAATAAAAAACTTATTAGAATACATTTCATATTTCAACATTTTGTTTATGATGTAACCTTCCTATTACCAGTCACGACTAACATTTTATTTATATTTGCACGACGCCTTTTGGGAAATGATTCCCATTATTTCCCGAAAAGCGTCGTAGTTGAGAATGAATCGAGACAGGATTGTAGCCCATCCCAAATTTTGTTTGCGCTGTCCATTGAGCAAGAAATAAAAGAAACAAAGTAGAAATTTGGAAAAGGAGTTAAACTTCAAGGAGAAGTAATAAAACTGTGGAAGTTTGCCAACGACTTTGTTGTTATTGTCAAGAAGGCGAGATCAGTTAAACAGAATGGATAGTGTCTTGAAAATACTTTACAATGAGCAAAAATAAAAGTAAAATAAGGGTGGCAGAGTGTAGACAAATTAAATCAAGCAATATTGAGGAAATCAGATTATGAAAAAGAGGATCTTCCATATGAGTTTTGCTATTTGGTCAGCAAAATAATTGACAAAGGCAGTACTACAGAGTATATAAAATGCAGACTGTCAAAAACAAGTAAAGCTTTTATGAAAAAGACAATTCTGCTAATATCTAATACTAATTTAAGCGATATGAAGTCTTTTATAGAAGTTTTTGAGGTGAAACCTTACATAGAAGTCAAACTTTAACGATAACTAGTAAAGGCAAGAAGAGAAAAAAATTTCTTGATTTGTGGTACCACAAGGAAATGTTAAGGATTAAATGGGCAGAATGGGTAAGTTGGGTGTTGGGGTGAATTTGGAAGACTAGAGGTTTTTGTCAAAATTTGAAAAAAATTGGGGATATGTTGATGGAACACATCATGAGGAATCAAGAATAGTTATGGGGGGGGGGGGGGGATGAGTTGTGTAAAATATGTAAATGGAGACCAAGGCCGAAGTATTGCGTGCGAGTTCAGATAAATGCCTTTATGCAGATATGAAAAGACTTGCACAAGATGGGCTAGCGTGGAGGGATGCATCAACCCTGTCTTCATACTGGTTACAACTACACTGTCTGTAAAACATAGGTAACTGGTAAGGATGCTTAGTGTGGGAACAGCTACGCACCTGATGTCTGTTGCTGAGGAGCCAGGACAATGCAGGGTCCTAATCCTGGAACTTGTACCAGGTACGCCTCATAGTGTAGGGTGTGCTCCTCCTCATCCTCGTTCCTGGAACACCACGAAACACAAATCAAATTCCGCAACTCACTGCCAGACACATAGATATCTACAATCGCTTCAAAGTCTTCTTGCAACTTCGTTATCTAGGTCCAAAGCAAAAATTGCTCCTTTTGGTTACCTTAGTATGACTGCTGAGGCTCATTTTGAATCTCCATTCTTGCTAGCTCTGAATCTGCTACGTTTCTTCGGCTGGCCTACTGCTTTTGAGACTGCGAGATTAATTTTTCTATGTTGTTCTAGGATAGGCTATCCGCTGTAGTGGTCGCCGTTTATAACACAACATTTCTTGCCAATGCCTTTGTCAGGTGGCTATTGTGCCCTTCAGAGCCAGTAACCGGGGGACACAGGTGACCTGCAGCATATTTCTCCTAAATGGGTTGTGGCCGGAACCTATATGGATGGTTTACGGGTTAGTGATTGCCCATAACGGCCGGTATTTTCAGACAGTGGCTGCAGACAAAGTTGTAAAAATTACTGCCAGGAAGCAACACGTTACAAAAGCTCTATTAGAGAGAGCAGAAAATGATCAGTCAAAATATCTACATTCTACTCCTGATTGCGAAATTCGTGGAGTGTTTTGGGAGCTCGCGGAGTCGAGGAGTCACCCGGGTCCATCGAGGGATGTACAAGTATTTTGTTTCCAGGGCGGAAGTGGTGTTGCTACATCTACATCTGCATCTACGTACATACTCCGTAAGCCACCTTATCGTGAGTGGCGGAGGTTACCTCCTACCATTACTAATCATTCCCTTACTGCTTCACCCGCAAATAGAGCGATGGAAAACCCTAATTACCTTTATCGTATCTTAAGTGAATTGTACATTGGCTGCAATAAAATCGTCGCCGACCGCTGTAGCCGAGCGGTTCTAGGCGCTTCAGTTTCGAACCGCGCGACTGCTACGGTCGCAGGTTCGAATTCTGCCTCAGGCATTTACGTGTGTGATGTCCTTAGGTTTGTTAGGTTTAAGTAGTTCTAAGTTCTAGGGGACTGGTGACCTCAGATGTTAAGTCTCATGGTGCTCAGAGCCATTTGAACCATTTGAACAGCATCGTCCGGTAGTCAACATAAAATGCCGGTTCCCCAAATATTCTCAACAGCGTTTCGCGAAAAGAACGTCACCTTCCCTCGAGAGATTCCCATTTGAGTTCGCAACTCTCTCTATAATGGTCGCGTATTGATCGAACCTACTGGTAACCCGCCTGCTTCGATATCTTTTTTTAATCCGATCTGACGGGGATTCTCAACGTGCAAGCAGTACTCAAGAATAGGTCGCACTACAGTTCTAAACACAGGCTCCTTTACAGATGAACCACAGTTCCCTAAAGTTTTCCCAATAAACCGAAGTCGACCATTCGCCTTCCTTACTACCGTCCTTAGGTGATCGTTCCATTTCATAAAGTTTTGGAGCGTTACGATATTTGATCGGCGTGACTGAGTCAAGCATCACACTGCTAATGTTGAGTTAGAACGTTAAGGGATTGTTTTCCCAATTGAAATACATTAATTTACGTTTTCCTGCATTTAGAGGAAGCTGCCATTCCTCACACCAACGAGAAACTTCTTCTAAGTCCTTTTGTATCCACCTACAGTCACTCAAACGATACGCTCTCTACGCTTTAGCGTCATCAGCAAATATCCACAGATTGCTGCTCACCCTGCCCCATCAGATAATTTATGTATGCAGAGAATAACAGTGGACCTGTCACACTTCCGTGGGGCACTGCTGACGATACCCTTGTCTCTGCTGAAAGCTCGCCGTTGAGGACAACATACTGGCTTCTGTTACTTAAGAAGTCTTCGACTGATATATCTCGGAACACATTCCGTATACTTGCGTGCAGTGGGTCACTATGTCAAACTCTTTCCGGAAATCTAGGAACATCAAGTCTGCCTGTTGCCCTTCATCCATGGTTATCAGGACATCGAGCGAGAAGATGGCATGCTAAGTTTCACAGGAGCGATGCTTTCCCAATCCGTGCTGACATGCGGGAAGAAGTTATCGTAATGTATTTCGGAAGAAGCGAGAAGGTGATCCTTCCTTATCAAACGATTTATTTCAGATGTTTCCGTGCAGGCCTGAGAGCGGTCTTTTTGTGCGACTTTTTCCATGTCAACTTTTAACTCTACTGTACTCCCGCTTTACGCCAGAAATTTGCTAGTAGCCAGTTTGAGGCGGTGTCTTGGACACATTGGAATCCAGTAGTCGAATCTCGAAATCTTCCTCAGAGCAGTTAGTTAACTACACGGCATTTCATTACTGAATTTTGATTAGTGAGAAGTTTTAACCGTGTTTCGCGAGTGAAAGGGAGTCTTCCGACCCTTATTCAAATCAAATTTATCCAAGTACAATGGGACTTAACTTCTGAGGTCATTAGTCCGCTACACTTAGAACTACTTAAACCTAACTAACCTAAGGACATCACACACATCCATGCCCGAGGCAGGATTCGAAACTGCAACCGTAGCAGCAGCTCGGTTCCGGACTGAAGCGCCTAGAACCGCTCGGCCACAGAGGCCGGCGTTCCGTTATTCAGACTGATATTACATATGTAGCAGTGCAGAGAACTACTCCGGGTACGCCAATAAACCTTTCCGATTGAATCTGTGGAAGAGTACGTCGCGTAATTTATTTCGTGCGTCATACAGTGTGTGGAATGTGTGGATACTGAGAACGGCCGACACAGAATTCGCGCGGTGCTACGGAAGCTCAGAGGCACGGACGAAAGGAAATCACATTATGTTTTCAGTGACCAATTAGCCTTAGTATAATTAGTGAGCTTTGAGTTGCCAGTCCGCTTCTGTTAATAAGGACAACAGTTTGTCAGTGGATCCGGCGGGAGAAACTGGATTTAGACAGCATAACGAATAACTACTATTCAATTAGGAAAGACGTAATTGTGAAAAACATAACATGTAATGAACGTGAATAGAATTGGATACAGATGACATGCATTTTTGAGTGAAAAGTACATTGTTCATTAAACACAGAAGCAAATTAGTAGCTCCCAGTCCCACACACTTTGGTATGAAACTACAGTGAAAGGAAGTGCTAAAAATTAAGTAACGGGCTGTGCTTTTAGAAGTGTAATGCGCGGATGTTACAGCCTCATATGTCATATGGCTCTACTACTAGGTAACATTACTGTGTCGTCCAATAAATGTATTTCAAAAAATTGCTTTTTTCCTGTCGCTTTCTCGTTCATTGCGGTATCGGCACTTGCTAATCGTTTGATTGTAGGTCATGTTTCTTGACCGAAGGCCCTGCCTGCCGTTACAGCGTCCTTTTAGTCCTACAATCGCGTAAGAAATGTTGTCTGCCATCCATCAACAAAAGGTGTAAATAACGTTCTTATCTGTTTGTCAACTCTGTTTCTTTTTTATTTATTTCGTGACTTGTGACAATTCCACACTGTTTTCCGCTGTAATTTTCACACAGTATCCTTAGTTGCATAGCATATTTCAATAATCCCTCACATCAGTTTTGATTATGTGTGATAATTATCAGAAGCACGTGTGATAAGCACATTCCCTTGCGTAGCTTTATTGCCCGCTACCAGGAGACCGTCGAATCGATTCCTGATCGTGGAGGAAGTACTGTACTTTACCGGCTAAAGGAGAAGAATTGGGGGTGTAAGCTTCGTGGGCAGGTTACACACCCCAAGTTAACCTGTCTGCCAGGTTTCACAGAGAGAGAACATACGACTCCATACACAAGTTTCTCAAATCATGCGGCTAGTGCCATGAGAGTATGGACATTCTGTTACGTACCCATTGTCCAGATAGCCAACGAACCACTTACTTCAGATGCCACGGCCGTGACAAAGAAGTTTATACAAGATCTGCTGAATTATCAGAAGGTGGATTTTTCAGTTGATTCTGTATTTGAAAAGTGCATATGACGTGCACGTGAGGGTGTCAAAATAAGAGCACAGTTACTTTCAAGGCACTCTGCGGAAGTTAAAAGAAAAACGAGGGTAATTTTACTGAAGAAATAAACGATACGTGTTAAACTCGAGATACGGCAAAGATGAGAGAATTCCCTTAAAACCAGTTACGATTTCAACTTTAAAAACCGGGAGAATATTTTAGAAAGAATTTTAGAAGTTTTTTCGGCTATGTTTATAGGACGATGACTCTTCAAACTTCTAGAAAACAGTTTTGATATCCATAAACTCACTGGTCTCTTAAGCGATATAAGAAACATGGGAGAATCTTGACTGATAGGCAGCACTAAGACTGTACAGGCATATATTTCCAGGATTTTCCGTCTCAATGCACTTCACAACAAATCCAAAACTTTCATAGAAAACAAAGAACAGGAAGCTCCTTGTAACACTCACCAGAAATGCGTACGCTATTCTTTTATCTAATGGTGCTATACATACATACTATTGTCTGCCCCGATAGCTGAGTGGTCAGCGTGACGGATTGCCGTCCTACGAGCCAGAGTTCGATTCCCGGATGGGCCGGATATTTTCTCCGCTCAGGGACCGGGTGTTTCATCATAATTTCATCCCCATCCGGCGCGCAGGTCTCCCAGCGTCGACTGTAATAAGACCTGCACCAAGGCAGCCGGACCTGCCCCGCAAGGGGCCTCCCGACCAATGACGCCAAACGCTCATTTCCATTTACCATAACTATTGACGTTTAAACAAAGCCAGAAGACTCTGCTCCACATAACATGCTTTCACTTCCAAAGTAAACATCGAATCTGCCTTGATGTGTAACACAGTGGCAGAACAGCCGGTAATGAAGGCGTGACATTTGACTCAGATATTAGACTTAACTTTACGGTTTCTGGTTGTTTCCTGATGCCCTCATTTTATTTGTCAGTTATTAATGTGACCGAATACGGATTATATTCAGTTCCTGTTCCATGGGCCACGTTGTTGCAATAGAGGACAGCAGAGATACGCCTACTCTTATTTATTTGACCGGCAGTTCAGTTTTCACTCGAATAAAAGCAGTGCCAACATAAACGACGGCACTACCCGTACACGAAACCATTACTACTTTACTTGGAGACAACAGGGAATTGTGGTTGATTTTCGCACGGGAAGCTGGAACCGTACCCTGCCCTCCTCACCTCCCCCCCCCCCCCAACCCCCCCAAATCTTCTACGACCCATCTGTGTAATATAAAGAGCAGTCAAATAAAAACGAGACGGATCATAAAAAGTAAGTTTACTATTCATTATTTCAAAAGTAAGCACTGTAACTGTTAATACATTAATCCCACTGTGTGACAAGATAGTC
Source organism: Schistocerca nitens (assembly GCF_023898315.1). NCBI lineage: Eukaryota > Metazoa > Arthropoda > Insecta > Orthoptera > Acrididae > Schistocerca > Schistocerca nitens. Next base: position 258,267,153 of record NC_064622.1, read on the forward strand.
TTTGTAACTTGGAAACTCTCCTGTTATTCGCGTTTGCATAAAAACAACATGGAAGTATGAGCCCGCTTGATGCAAAACACTTTCTTCAAAAACGAGTTTCAGCGACAGTATCTGCATCATCACTGGGTTTTTATTTATTGTGAAACAAGCAAAATTAGTACCGTTACAAAATATTACTAAATGTTATTACATGTGTACTATTATTACGGGTTTAAGAGAACTAGCGCAGACACAGGACGGAAATAAAAATACATAGAGACACACACACACACACACACACAGAGAGAGAGAGAGAGAGAGAGAGAGAGAGAGAGAGACGATCACTACCCCATCAGACACATAATGAGGAACAGAAGTCTCAGAATTCATGCTACGGTTTTGAAAACCATCTCGCGCTACGAGATACATCTCGCGACACACTCGAACAGCAAGATGGCGTAACTATGTGAATTACTATCAAGATATGAAGTTACGTTTTTGTGTGTTTTTAAAGCAATTTCAAGCCGAGCAACGAGCGTGAGTACATGATGGATTACTTTACAACCTAGTGCCCATCAAAATTTTATTCAATAGTTTAACAGTGACGCGTGTAAGTCCACTTTTCATATTTGGTAATAACAGTAGCTCATACTGTTTCTGATGACAAGCTCTACGCCGAAAAAAGGCAAAAAGAACCGAAAATATGCCAAAAAAATGGCTATACACATAGAATAAATTGACTCAGAAGTAAAAAGGTATTACAAAAGTATTCGCACAATACATTATCTGGAACCAAACGGTACATATGTAACAACGTTTTGTATTGTTTTGTAACAGTGCCAATTTTGCTTGTTTGAGAGTAACCCACTGATGATGACGATATTGTGGCTGCAATTACTCTGGGGAATAAAGTAAACGAAAGTGTTTTGCACTGTTTTGCATCAAAGTGGGTCTACAACCCCTTGCTGTGAGACGAGGCAGAGAATGCCTTCATGTAAAAATGACTGTACCCAGGCTGAAGCTCCTCGTCCGAAGAAAATCTACGGCCACGACTGTCTTCCTTCAAGGTTCCAAAAACTTGCAAATCTCAAGGTGAGAGAGAGGGAATGTATGGAGGACATATAATGGCTGCCATGTGAAACTTCTGGACGTTGCCATGGTTGCTTCGAGTACGCTACAGGCGTTTCGCTGGGAAGCCCTTACACATCCACCATACAGTTCCGCCTTCACCTCATCCAGTTTCGATACAGAGTTCTGAAGGAAGAAATTCGTGGCTGTTGATTTTCTTCGGACGAAGAGGGTGCACGCCTGGGTACAATCATGGTTCCGTGGGCAAATGCAAACATTTTTCCATGAAGGTACTGAGCGCCATGGCTAACACTGGGATAGGGAATTTCCAAGAATGATTGCCTCTCGAAGTCACTGGGTCCAAACGATAGATATCGAACGTGCGATCGTAAATCGATCATGCAACTCCGGTGACCGGCGTTATGATCAGTTATTTGTGATCGTCATTTTTATCTTTTTTCCCGTTTTTCCAGTAGTTGCTCTAAATTACATACCTCCGCTAATTGTTTGTGAGTTTCTTGGGAAACCCAGACGATTTATGTCGTTAGTGAGTGGGGCGTCTGGTGTTCTTGATGTTTCTTTGGCGGATTCTCTCACATGAAAGGATCTAATTCCATGTTTATCCAGCATTTTTGTCGCAAATATGGAGTACTACCGGACGAGGAAACAAGGGACTGTGTAGACTGTGGTGGTGCGAAGTGTGTAAAACTTCGTTAGAACAGTTTCGATGCTGAAATACCGTTAGAATTTCATTGCGGACAGTGTGGAAAACGAACGAGTAACAGGAAGAATAGATGGTTCGACTCTTCAACCAGACCACCGTAATGGACTTTTACATGACGAAAGCACCGACGACGAGTAAGATAAGTCGTCTCCTTTGCAATTACAAGTATTGTTGTAACGGTCTTCTTCTGTCGTTGCTGTAGCCACCACCGTATACATACTCATGACGCTCGCCATCGGAGTTGCATGATCGATTTACGATCGCACGTTCGATATGTATCGTTTGGACCCAGTGACTTCTATAGGCAATCATTTTTGGAAATTACCTTGGAATAAATGTATTAACAGATTCCTTTTGAAATAATAATTAACTAACTAACTTCTTTCTATTAGTCTCGTGTTCATTTGATTATTATATAAGGAACTGCTGTTATTGAGAATGGTACGTGCACTCACCCCGGCAGATGGTGGTTCGTGGGGCGGCTCTGCGGCTTCTCGGCGAGCCTGGTGGCGATCACGGTGGAGAAGTCCTGCTGCAAGGGCGCAGGGCGCCGGCCGCCAGCGGCTCCGCCCAGGCCGAGGCTCGAAGCCAGCGCCCCCAGGCCGGAGCCCAGGGAGGACCCCAGCAGCCCGCCCACCGTCTGGCCCAGCAGCGGCGTCAGCAGGCCGCCCAGTCCAGCTGCAGAAGACACACGACACGGTTCTGGCTGGCCGTCTGCTGGTCTCATGGAAACGATCATTGAAGGAGTGGCTGTTCACCGAATGACAACGTGACTGGAACACGGGAAATACAACTCGAAGGCTGCAAGGGTTTTTCCCAGGCATCTGCGAAAGACCTCATCTACATTATATACGTCTCTCCAAATGGAAATGGAAATGCCGGGGCCTCCCGACGGGTAGACCGTTCGCCTGGTGCAAGTCTTTCGAGTTGACACCACTCCGGCGACTTGCGTGTCGATGGGGATGAAAAGATGATGATAAGGACAACATCCAGTTCCTGAGCGGAGAAAATCTCCGACCAAGCCGGGAATCGAACCCGGGCCGTTAGGTATGGCAGTCTGTCGCTCTGACCACTTAGCTACCAGGGGCGGACATCTCTCCAAATGAATGATACATTATTTGACAGGACATGATCTGTTTCTAGCACAATTATTAGTTTTTTCATATCACGTGCCACAGCCATAAATTTATTAAAAGGCGTATCCATTTTCCACTTCGGCTGTTATACAATCGCTGAAATATTACACAGTCAGCTGACTTTGGCGATGGGCCATTTTCAAATCATGCTCATATAGCCTGAATTTTATACTGTGACCCTACATGATAGTGTTCAACTGTGCATCTGTAGTCTGTACATGATGTAACGGGTATAAGAGGAAATATTTTTATTGATGGCCTAGCTATTAAGTGTTGTATGTATGCTGAAGTGTGGACACTTGAGCGCAAAACAGTTAGCCTACGCCGGCCGGTGTGGCCGAGCGGTTCTAGGCGCTTCCGTCTGGAACCGCGCGACCGCTACGGTCGCAGGTTCGAATCATGCCTCGGGCATGGATGTGTGTGATGTCCTTAGGTTAGTTAGGTTTAAGTAGTTCTAAGTTCTAGGGGACTGATGACCTCAGCTGTTAAGTCCCATAGTGCTCAGAGCCATTTGAACCATTTGAGTTAGCCTATTCTGAAGGCATTAGTTGTGCGTTTACAAGTGTGCGGAATAAATCAGGTGATAGAAGTCTGTGACGTGTTTGTAGGAGGACTGCTCGACACACAGAAAAAAACAACCAACACATTGATGTCTTTACATATTAAGGTACCACATATAAAAATATCTGAACTTTAACCATCTACAACCTGTATTACTACAACGATATCCCAGAACCTAGAAGTAGGTGAAGTATAGAGGCAACAAAAATTCGATTTTCAATTTTTCGCTTAATTACTGACCGAATTTAAAAATTTAAAAGCTGCCATAATCCTTTCATTAAGACGAATAATCTTATTTTAAAAGTTTAACACAGTAAGATAACTATTACAGCTGCAAACAGTGTTTTTGTTTTCACTTAAATCTTCCGGGCTGATAGGCTGTGGTCGATGTACACTCCTGGAAATTGAAATAAGAACACCGTGAATTCATTGTCCCAGGAAGGGGAAACTTTATTGACACATTCCTGGGGTCAGATACATCACATGATCACACTGACAGAACCACAGGCACATAGACACAGGCAACAGAGCATGCACAATGTCGGCACTAGTACAGTGTATATCCACCTTTCGCAGCAATGCAGGCTGCTATTCTCCCATGGAGACGATCGTACAGATGCTGGATGTAGTCCCGTGGAACGGCTTGCCATGCCATTTCCACCTGGCGCCTCAGTTGGACCAGCGTTCGTGCTGGACGTGCAGACCGCGTGAGACGACGCTTCATCCAGTCCCAAACATGCTCAATGGGGGACAGATCCGGAGATCTTGCTGGCCAGGGTAGTTGACTTACACCTTCTAGAGCACGTTGGGTGGCACGGGATACATGCGGACGTGCATTGTCCTGTTGGAACAGCAAGTTCCCTTGCCGGTCTAGGAATGGTAGAACGATGGGTTCGATGACGGTTTGGATGTACCGTGCACTATTCAGTGTCCCCTCGACGATCACCAGTGGTGTACAGCCAGTGTAGGAGATCGCTCCCCACACCATGATGCCGGGTGTTGGCCCTGTGTGCCTCGGTCGTATGCAGTCCTGATTGTGGCGCTCACCTGCACGGCGCCAAACACGCATACGACCATCATTGGCACCAAGGCAGAAGCGACTCTCATCGCTGAAGACGACACGTCTCCATTCGTCCCTCCATTCACGCCTGTCGCGACACCACTGGAGGCGGGCTGCACGATGTTGGGGCGTGAGCGGAAGACGGCCTAACGGTGTGCGGGACCGTAGCCCAGCTTCATGGAGACGGTTGCGAATGGTCCTCGCCGATACCCCAGGAGCAACAGTGTCCCTAATTTGCTGGGAAGTGGCGGTGCGGTCCCCTACGGCACTGTGTAGGATCCTACGGTCTTGGCGTGCATCCGTGCGTCGCTGCGGTCCGGTCCCAGGTCGACGGGCACGTGCACCTTCCGCCGACCACTGGCGACAACATCGATGTACTGTGGAGACCTCACGCCCCACGTGTTGAGCAATTCGGCGGTACGTCCACCCGGCCTCCCGCATGCCCACTATACGCCCTCGCTCAAAGTCCGTCAACTGCACATACGGATCACGTCCACGCTGTCGCGGCATGCTACCAGTGTCAAAGACTGCGATGGAGCTCCGTATGCCACGGCAAACTGGCTGACACTGACGGCGGCGGTGCACAAATGCTGCGCAGCTAGCACCATTCGACGGCCAACACCGCGGTTCCTGGTGTGTCCGCTGTGCCGTGCGTGTGATCATTGCTTGTACAGCCCTCTCGCAGTGTCCGGAGCAAGTATGGTGGGTCTGACACACCGGTGTCAATGTGTTCTTTTTTCCATTTCCAGGAGTGTATAAAACTCTCCTGACGTTTCGTCTCCGACTGCGGGAGACATCCTCCGAGGTAAAGCGGCGAACTGCTTTGGAGGACGTCTCCCGCAGTCGGAGACGAAACATCAGGGGAGAGTTTCATACATAGACCATGGCCTATCAGCCCGGAAGTTTTAAGTGAAGACGATACCGGCCGTGAAAGCCTACATGTGTTTTTAATTTGAGGCAGTGTAACTGACAGCGATCAAATACCCAGACTTCATTCATCTAGTAAGCGAGAATGACACCATTTAGCACCTCCAAGAAACGTTGCACATAATTTCAAATTCTTAGCCATTTTGCACCCTCTGCCAGTCTCACTTTTTTTACGTCTGTATTCCCTTTCACCTACTCGTTTTATATTTCCTCTTTTCGTCAGATAAGATGCCTACTGGTATCATATACTAGTATAGTCCAGAAGAATTTAGCGAAGCAATGAAGTAATGAAGTATCTCGATCAGAATCATCACCTCCATGCCAACCAGCATGGATTTCCAAAATATAGATTATGCACTTTCTCAACTCACCTTCTGAAAAATAAAGATCATGGTGTTCTGGTAGCTGGAGAAATATTTGATTTCCGAAAAGCATTTTATTCAGTGCCACACCGAACTTTATGTTGAAAGTACGATCGTATCTGGTATCAACTGAAATTTTTGACTTGGCTAAGGACTTCTTGGTGGAGAGGACGCAGCACATTATCTTGCAAGCATATTTAACGACAGATGTAGAACTACTTCATGTGCACCTTATAGATGTGCTTTGGAACCCTAGATGTTCATGTTGTATATTAACGACCTTGCAGACAATGTTAGAGGATAATGCCTTTAACTGACAACATTTATCATGTGCTACAATTTTCGGTATGTCATAGATATTGGCAGGTAAGCCTTTGAACTTGAATTGTAAGCTTTAAGGTTAATGTTTATGAATTAACCGTTTAGTTTGGATGTTTCGTTAAATATTTATTCTTTTAACAAAATGTTGGCTCTACGTGTGTAAACTGAACCCCCTTCAGTTGCTGAAATCGGAAGCCTCACTGTTTCATGTTTAGAGCCTGCTTGTATTTGTATACACTCTTATTCTCCTGGAATTCTCTTGAGAATTACAGTAGGATAATGGAGAAGGTTCATCAAAGAAAGTTGAGTCCGTCGAAAACGTCTGAAGCTATTGAAGCAGTTGAGAAAAAGAAGCTGTATTGGAAGAAGGCCACTAAACAGTCTACTGTTCGATAAACAAAACTTATAAAGTTGTCTAACACGAAGTGCAGAACACCTGAGGAAGCAACAAAAGCAGAAAGAGGGACACCTACAATTCTGGGAAAACATCTTAAAGAACGGGTGGTTTTATATTGTTTTACTATGGATCCTACTTTCATTGGGCTTACTCGTGAGACTTGTGAAGAAAGATCGTAGAATTGGCAGTGAGGAATAATATACTGAACATCATTTCACAACGAAATTGCTGGGAAAATGTGGGTTAGGCTTTTCCTTGAACGCCACAAAACAAAGAAAGAATGCCTACAATAAAATACTTCAGCAGTGCTCTTGAATTTAGTAAAGAAAATGCAGATAAATTATGTTACTTTCCGGAAGACATTATGTTATACATATTTTGAAACAGTATTATGTTTCCTCTGACCTAATGCCTTTTTCTAACATTTTTTAGTGTTATTTTGATTATTTTTACAATTGGTGCGATTTTGGTAACTATTTTTCAAACTCGTTAAGTGTAAGGTTACTTAAAATAATGTTTTTTATAATAATTTTTCATTATATTTTCTAAGAGTCAAAGGTAAATAGTGCATGCCATTATATTTTAAATACTGTGTGCCTTTGAAACACAATTTTTAGTGTCCTCTATTTTTAAAAAATCGAAAATAATATCGGGACTTGGTTTGAGGGACTTTCCTCTGATAGTAATGTTACAGTTTTCATAGATGATTCAGTATCTAGAATGAACTACTGTCTGAAAAATATTGCACAAATATTCATTGTGATCTTCATAACATTTCAAACTGGTGCAAAGACTGGCAGCTTGTTTCAGATTTTCGGAAATACAAAATTGTGCATTTCGCAAAACATGAAACCTGGTACCCTACCACTACAGTATCAACGAGTCAGAATCAGTCTACTCATACAAATATCTGGGTGTTGCACTTTGTAGGGACATGAAATGGAACGAGGCTAGGTCGTGGATAAACCATGTAGAACACTTCGGTTTATTGGTGGAATACTAGAGAACTGCGTCGGAACTACAGTAAAGATTGCTTAATCGCTCCTGCGACCCGTCCTAGAATACTGCTGAAGCGTATGGAACATGTACCAGACAGGACTGACAGGCAATACAGAGAAGAGTAGCACAAATGGTCAGACATTTGGCTATCCCGAAAAAGTTCACTTAAAAGATTCAAGAAGCAGCTTAAATGACGACTTTAGGAATATACTACAAGCCCCTACGTACCACTCTGTAGAGATTACGAGCTCAAGATTTATAGACCAATTATAGTGAGCACTAAGGCGTTGAAACGATCATTCTTCCCACGCTCCGTACGTAAATGTAACGGAAGTAGGCCTAATAACTAGAAAGTGTCATCTACCTCGCTTTTCGGATTGGTTCGCAGAGAATGGATGTTCATGAAAATTCCTCACACTCATGGTGGGTATTCAGGTATTCTTTCCCCGGATTTTCTTGCGGTGCATATGAAGCAACACACTTCTCCCCGTACTGAAGGGGCACTAATTTTCTGGGTGTTCCCTGTAAATTAGTGGACGGACCTGTTCCCAGTGCGGTGAGAATGCTGCCCAAGCTGAGCGTTGCGCCCGCCTGGCGACCATCAGGCTTGAGCCGCAGCCCGGTGCCCACCAGCCCGTGCGTGGGATCCGCAGCCAGCAGCTCCGGGAGCTCGTAGTTCTCGTCCCCGACGTCAGTAGCGCTGCCGTAGCCCTCGCCTGCACCGGCGTGCTGCCGCAAACGGTACAGGTCGCGCGCTCCGACGGACGCCAACGCAACCAACAGCAGCAGCAGTGGTGACGCTACCTGTTCGGAAGTAGCACAGTTCTTCTTCATGCTCCCGTTATTCAGGTCATGGACTTATTAAAAAGTTTCACTAATGCGACAAATAACTTGAATAAAGAGTCACGTATACACAGACTAGGTACAATAGTGTATCCAACAGAAAAAAAATGTAGAAAGTTACGTACTTATTAGTTCAACCAGAGTAACCAGGAGACATTCTTCTGACTGAGGATATATCACTGCACAAGACTCAATTTTAGGTCCAATATTGTTTCTCATATACGTAAACGACTTTTGGCCTAACATGCAGCAATCAGAATTAGTTCTTTTTGCAGACAGCAATAGCAATGTAACCAATCCAAACCAGTGTGCGATTTGCAGGGGGGGGGGGGGGGATTTCCCTCCTTCTGCATCAGACCATCCCCTCCTCTGGTTTTAGTTTATGCATCCCAACCTGGGATGTTTATTTCCCACGCACTGGAGTAAAACTTTGCGTATAATTTAAATTTGTGGAGCCGAACACTGAAAGTTTTTAATACAGTCTTACTATTGATATGTTTGCTTATTAATTTTGAAAAAGTGTTATGTAGTAGTTAAGCATTTCAAAACATTTATAACTAAATGACAAGACGACGCACGCCACATTTCCGTAGCATGCCACAATGTTGCAAGACGTCGCCCGAGCGTAAACGAGGCTTTACAGCCAGGTCTGTATTGTATGGTGGATGTGATGTGTTGGGTACGAAACTAAAACCTGCAATCAGATCCAAACGTCGTGGAAAACTGTGAGGAGGTGTCATCCTGCAGCAAGATAACGCTCGCCCACATTCTGCCAAACGGACAGCCGACGCAATAAAGGAGTTGGCATTCGAGGTGCTGGAACATCCACTATACAGTCCAGACCTGGCTCCAAGCGATTTTCACATGTTTGGACCCTTAACTGAAGCATTACAGGGAAGAAGATTTGAAAGTGATGAAGACGTCATTTCTGCGGTGCAAAATTGGTTACAGATGCAACCTAAAAACGTATTTTCTGATGAAATAAAAAAAAAACTCGTAAAAAGTCGGGAAAAGTGCATTGAAGTCCAGGGAGGTTACGTAGAAAAATAACGCATTTTTCAGTTTTCTATCATCACAATAAGTACAGCTTTTCACAAATGTCCCCTTACTTTTTGAATTCCCCTCGTATACCTGTATGTAGATGATTTTGTAAATAAGCTTTACCTATAATGTACTTTTAAAGATATAAAAGGGATGGCTTTTCTGATAGTGCATACGCGTGAATAGTGAGTTTCGGCATTAACATCTATTTATAAATAACTGTTTAACCATGGGTAACGCCACGGTTCAAGCAAGTAACATATATAATTATACTAACCCCCTAAGACATCCCCCCCCCCCTCCCCACACTGGTAAAAGCACAAATCGCACACTGATCCAAACATACATACGGCAACAAAAGAAGTGGTAAATAATCTTCTGGAACTATGGTTTACTTTGGGCCTTAGCGGATAACTTTCGCCCACTTTCCTGTGAAGTTTATGTCATTAGAGTGGAGTATTTCTCTGCCTCGTGATGACTGGGTGTTGTGTGATGTCCTTAGGTTAGTTAGGTTTAAGTAGTTCTAAGTTCTAGGGGACTGATGACCATAGATGTTAAGTCCCATAGTGCTCAGAGCCATTTGAACCATTTTAGAGTGGAGTAAACAAGGCGGTACGAATTCATAGTGTTCAAAGAACGATGTAACAGGATTTGAATTCCACCAAGTAATGTAGCGTTAGCAGCAGTGGACACGATGTTGATCGTGTAAATTTTAACATCTGTTACGTCCCAGTAACTTCTATCTGGAGGACTCACGTCACTTAAGCTAAAACAAGGTGAGTGTAGTTCTGCGTTCTGTCAGTATTAGGTAATAAGATGTGTAAGTAGGCTGTCAAGGTTTTTATGTTGGTAACGCCATGTAGCGCTCTATATGACAATCACTGCCTGTGCTGTGTGGAGTCTGTGGCTGGTTTGCATTGTTGAAATATTCTCTATTGTAGTGGGCAGTTGGATGTTAACAGCGCGTAGCGTTGCGCAGTTGGTGAGCCGCCAGCAGTGATGGATGTGGGGAGAGAAATGGCGGAGTTTTGAGAGCGGATCATCTGGACGTGTGTCCATCAGAGACAGTAAATTTGTAAGACTGGATGCCATGAACTGCTATATATATTATGACTTTTGGACACTATTAAGGTAAATACATTGTTTGTTCTCTATCAAAATCTTTCATTTGCTAACTATGCCTATCAGTAGTTAGTACCTTCAATAGTTTGAATCTTTCATTTAGCTGGCAGTAGTGGCGCTCGCTGTATTGCAGTAGTTCGAGTAACGAAGATTTTTGTGAGGTAAGTGATTTGTGAAACGTATAGGTTAATGTTAGTCAGGGCCATTCATTTGTAGGGATTATTGAAAGTCAGATTGCGTTGCGCTAAAAATATTGGCTGTCAGTTTAGCGTTGATCAGAATAGGTAAAGAGCGAAACGTCTGAGTAAGTTCAGTTCTGCTCAGCTGTTTGAAAATCAAATAATGTAAGAGGTTTATTAACACAGTAATTCACTAATTTTTCTAAGGGAACGTTTCAAATGAAACAGTTGTTTGTTTGAAATACACTACTAGCCATTAAAATTGCTACACCACGAAGATGACGTGCTAAAGATGCGAAATTAAATCGACACGAAGAAAATGCTGTGATATGCAAATTATTAGCTTTTCAGAGCATTCACACTAGGTTGGCGCCGGTGGCAACACCTACAACGTGCTGACATGAGGAAAGTTTCCAACCGATTTCTCATACACAAACAGCAGTTGACCGGCGTTGCCTGGTCAAACGTTGTTGTGATGCCTCGTGTAAGGAGGAGATATGCGTACCATCACATTTCCGAATTTGATAAAGGTCGGATTGTAACCTGTCGCGATTGCGGTTTGTCGTATCGCGACATTGCTGCTCGCGTTGGTCGAGATCCAATGACTCTTGGCAGAATATGGAATCGGTGGGTTCAGGAGGGTGATATGGAACGCCGTGCTGGATCCCAGAGGCCTCGTATCACTAGCAGTCGAGATGACAGGCATCTTATCCGCATGGCTGTAACGGATCGTGCAGCCACGTCTCGATCCCTGAGTCAACAGATGGGGACGTTTGCAAGACAAGATTCATCTGCACAAACAGTTCGACGACGTTTGCAGCAGCATGGACTATCGGCTCGAAGACCATAGCTGCGGTTACCCTTGACGCTGCATCACAGACAGGAGCGCCTGCGATGGTGTACTCGACGACGAACCTGGGTACACGAATGACAAAACGTCATTTTTTCGGATGAATCCAAGTTCTGTTTACAGCATCATGATGGTCGCATCCGTGTTTGGCGACATCGCGGTGAACGCACATTGGAAGCGTGTAATCGTCATTGCCATACTGGCGTATCACCCGGCGTGATGGTATGGGGTGCCATTGGTTAAACGTCTCAGTCACCTCTTGTTCGTATTGACGGCACTTTGAACAGTGGACGTTACATTTCAGATGTGTTACGACCGTGGCTCTACCCTTCATTAGATCCCTGCGAAACCCTACATTTCAGCAGGATAATGAACGACCGCATGTTGCAGGTCCTGTACGGGCCTTTCTGGATACAGAAAATGTTCGACTACTGCCCTGGCCAGCACATTCTCCAGATCTCTCACCAACTGAAAACGTCTGGTCAATGGTGGCCGAGCAACTGGCTCGTCACAATACGCCTGTCACTACTCTTGATGAACTGTGGTAAGGTGTTGAAGCTGCTTGGGCAGCTGTACGTGTACATGCCATCCAAGCTCTGTTTGACTCAATGCCCAGGCATATCAAGGCCGTTATTACGGCCAGAGGTGGTAGTTCTGGGTACTGATTTCTCTGGATCTATCCATCCAAATTTCGTGAAAATGTAATCACATGTCAGTTCTAATATAATATATTTGTCCAATGCATACCCGTTTGTCATTTGCATTTCTTCTTGGTGTAGCAATTTTAATGGCCAGTAGTGTATAATGTAGATAATATATTTAAATCGTCCGTAAAATGGTCTACATTTGACTTACGAGACTTCTTATTGCTGCAACTCTGATCTAAAGCTGAGTGTAGATCACCGAAGAAGCTAGTCATTATAAAACTAAACGCAGTCACCGTCGTCATGTAAAAAAGAAGAAGACAAATAATCATTTTTCAATCACGGCCTCCTCTAAATAGTTATGGCGTATTACACTTCCACATTTCATTAGTCACTGCTGGGGTACGTAGTGCGGTACGTGTTTCAACTGTGGTTCATTTCAGTATTGGACTCTCCATTTGTCCATATCTTGATTGAAAAATCTACAAAATTTTAATGGAGGCTGCATCAAGGCATACTAAAATGACTACAACTGTTCCCCCGATTCATTCTACCGAATTTATACGCTTTTCTTAAAACTCAGTGCCAAATTTTTCTGAAGCAAATCCATTTGACAGCCACGTAAATCTGAAAAAAGAAGAAAAATGTGCGTCTCACCGTCGACTAGTTCGAAATAATTTAACTTACAGACGTGCAGAATGTACGCTCTATGTGAAAAGTACCTGCAAGACCGAGGTATTCGTTTGGGATTTACGACCCCTCCAACAGCGATCGTGTAGTTAAAAGATCGCACGAGTTTGGTTCGTGGGGAGTAAGTATTTTCAGCTTCACATTTGAATCCGAATTTGAATATATCGTATGCAATTTAATCTAATGGCCAACCGAGCTGTGGAAGTGGTCAGGATTTTGGAATCGTATTCAAGAGGAATAAGTTTCAAATTCTCGTTTGAATCTGCTGATTTGAATTTTCAATATGTTTCCACTGAACAAGGCCATCGTCGATTTTTTCCTCTCACAGCTTGTACTGTCAGCTCCACGTAGAAGGGATTTTGATGACCGATGCAACGACCATTTCCTATGAAAACGGGATTATAAGTTATTTTGACCTCTGACCTGTTCGCCCCGCCGGATAGCCGCGCAGTCATGGCCGCCTTGCCACGGTTCTCGCGGCTTCCCCTGTCGGAGGTTCGAGTCCTCCCTCGGGCATGGGTGTGTGTGTTGTCCTTAGCGTAAGTTAGTTTAAGTTACATTAAGTAGTGTGTAAGCCTAGGGACCGATGACCTCAGCAGTTTGGTCCCATAGGTACTTACCACAAATTTCAAATTTTGACCTCTTCAAACGGATATAAACTCTTGTGTTAGTGAAGCTAAATTTCTGTGTCATATGTATTTCACCTCTACTCATGTGCCTGTTCTGCGCGTTAGGTGCAAAGTCTGCTAGTGAGAATGATCATATGGATATGCATGCCGTCCATTTGTCATCCGTTTACAGACAATATCTAGAATTTACATTCACTTACTATAAACGGTCACACAATAATTGGAAATTTTGGATTTTAGCCTTTCGTTAACTCCGTTACCCCACCACAACTGCCTGTATGGTACACCATTCGACTGACGCTATATTTCTCTGTATAGAGACAGTGGCGATACACATCTGAATCACTTGTCTTACTGAGCCAGAATCTTTATATGAATTCTGTGCAATACTGTTGAGCGCCTAATCAAACTTTTAGCCTCCTCTTATTTCCTGTGTTGGAAAGGCACCCACGGTTAAATCCTGTTACTGCCCCTAGCAGCCTACCAAGATATTTTTCTTCGTTTGGAACTGATTACACACCTTTCAGAATATCCCGTGCATTTTAAGCAGTATCGTACTATCATTACTGATTCTATGTAATTTACTACGAAGCTTGTTTCACGTAGTCCCACAGTAATTAATATACTAGCCGATTCCTTTAGCGGAAAAAAAACCGAGGGAAGTGGCGCAGTGGTTGGTACTATGGTACTACATTGGATTCGCATTCGGGAGGACGACTGTTCTAATCCCCATACGGTCTTCCATATTTAGGTTTACTGTGACTTGCCGCGCGGCCTAGCAGAGCGGTCTAGGGGCACCTTGTCACAGTCCGCGCGGCTCCCCCCGTCGGAGGTTCGAGTCCTCCCGCGGGCATGGGTGAGTGTGTTGTTCTTAGGGTAAGTTAGTTTAAGTTAGATTAAGTAGTGCATATGCCTAGGGAGCGATGACCTCAGCAGTTTGATCCCATAAGACCTTACGACAAATTTCCAAATTTTTACTGTGACTTCTCTAAATCGATTAAGACGCGTCCCGGAATGATTTCTTTGAAAGCGCACGATCAATTTCACTCTCCAACCTTTCCCAGACCGAGCTTGTTATCCATCTCTGATGACCTAGCTGTCGACGGGATGTTACCCCCTTTGCTCTAAAAGACACTTAAACGATATCCTACTTCGGGGAACTCTGTTTATGGATCGCTAATGAATGTTCAAATAATTATTTTATCAAAATTAGACGTATTCGCCTTCAAGGAGTTACGACGATAGTTACTTATAAAAGAGTGTCGAACTTCATTCTCCAGAGGTCATGCGGTAGCGTTCTCGTTTCCCACGCCCGGGTTCCCGGGTTCGATTCCCGGCGGGGTCAGGGATTTTCTCTGCCTCGTGATGACTGGGTGTTGTGTGATGTCCTTAGGTTAGTTAGGTTTAAGTAGTTCTAAGTTCTAGGGGACAGATGACCATAGATGTTAAGTCCCATAGTGCTCAGAGCCATTTCAGTCTCCAGATCTCGTTCCTTTTATTCCATATGACCGGTTTCTGTCCAGCAGCCCACCTTCAGATTACTTGTTACAGTAACAGAAAAACCTGTCGAATATGGAACTGAAACTTCGCTGTCACAGCTGTCATAACTAGTTATGACTGAGAACTTTCAGTTCCATATTCGACAGGTTACTCTGTTACTGCAACAAATGATCTAAAGATCGCCAACTGGCCTCGAACCCGTCGTTCGGAAATAAAGGTAAGCGTTCTGGAGACTGAATTTGGACACTTCATTTTTTTTAAATATATATCAGGTATATTTCTGAGAAGTTCATGCTACCACACTAAATAACAGCAGGCGAGCTTCCTATTTCGTGAAATGGAATCTCTTGGTCCCAGTTCCTTTGCACACGACTCTCTCGATTACAGAAATGTTTCTAAACAAGACTGCTGTAACTATCTCTTTAAGAGGCTATCGTCACGTCAGATGTAGTGCAAATAGTCTTGCAACCCCAACGAATCTCAATATTGTTGTCTGCTTGCAAACGAAATATCAGTCTACGATATTTGTCCAAGTAACAGACGACCGCCTTTATATATGATAAAAATATTTTATATATGCACAGTAGGCTGTCAAATTTTTTATACAAGATAACCTTTATTTCATCGTGTATTACATCACACTCGGGCCAGTTTTGCCACGTGGCCGCTTTCAGATGCTGTTGGTCGGTGATACTTGTGTAATTTTTTTTTTTAATGTTACACTTTCACCTATCACCGAAGTAAGTACATTTGCAAACAGCCATGGTGCGAACCTATCTGTCCGCACTGTAATAAGTGTGTTTGAGAAGGCCGCGCGCAGAACAGAGGTTTCGGTGGAGGCGGGGGAGATTGGGGGGGGGGGGGGGGGACTTGGTGCTCGCTCGGTTCCTATTTGAACCAGAACATGGAGTAAAAAGATTTTGGTTTAGCTCGGACCAACGGCCATTTCTATTTCTATAGCCATTCGAAAATCGTCTTTACTGTAGCTATGTTACAGTTCATTAAACAAGATTTGAATGACGAACCGGATCTGGCGCCCAGGAAATTTGCAAGTGTCGATTAATTCCGTTTGCAAAAGAATTTAATTGGGCTGAAATTAATACTTGTATACGCAGGGTTCTGATTATACGTGCAAAAACATGCGAAAAAGACATTTTTCTGAAAGGATTTTTAAACGCGCCACTTCTTTGCATTAAACTTTTACGAATCGGTTGAACCTTCGCAAGGAGCAAGATAAATCGATAAAGTCAAAAATATTTCATAATCCAGTAATCTTTATCCATTGTTGAGATGCACTGGTTTAAAGTTGAGTTAAATGTTGTGCGTAAAATTCGTTCTTAGATGAATTGAGTGTGCCGGAATGATTTAAAGTGAATCAAATGAATGAAAAATGTATTATTACGATAAAATTGAAATCTTGCTTTTAAAAATCTTCGCTCAACAAACACGTTTTTGTAGCTTTTTTACATGCGCGACTTATATGTTACAGATTTGTTAAAACAGGTTCATATTTTTCGAAAGCTTTACCCGTTCCCACGATATAAGCAACATGGTTCTAAATATAATAAAAAAAACAACAGTGGATCAGTCATCCTCCGAGTCAACAAAAATGTACGTTGGTTCCATGATATGACGGTGTAATATCACAATTATCGTACAGTTAAAGTTGGGAATCAGAATGAAAAATGCACCTGTCATAGAACAAGAAATGGCAGGGATGTAAAAAAGGGAAAAAAAACTTTTTGGTCCGCAGCTCGTGGTCGTGCGGTAGCGTTCTCGCTTCCCGCGCCCGGGGTCAGGGATTTTCTCTGCCTCGTGATGACTGGGTGTTGTGTGATGTCCTTAGGTTAGTTAGGTTTAAGTAGTTCTAAGTTCTAGGGGACTGATGACCATAGATGTTAAGTCCCATAGTGCTCAGAGCCATTTAAGCTTTTTGACTTATTTGGCAACTTCAAAAACATTTAAATCAATACATCCTGGCATACTCGCTTTCTTATGAGTTAAACCAACTTCTCCAGCGCAGTGAGCTCTCTTAAGCAGTAACGTACTGGCACACCTGTATCTTGCAATTTATACGCTAAAGTCCCTGATCCTGTGCCCAAATTCAGAACATCCGTGAGCCATAGTTAACAATACGTAATATCATATGGCTGAAGAACATATATGTAGTAGCTAAAAATGTTTTTCTGGGATAATAAAATTTCTGGTAGTGTATTTTTTTTATTTCAAGGCGACGGGGGTTGATTCTTTTCCCCCAAATGGACCATTTCTCTCCCAAAACCACCCTCTCCTACATCTAAGATGTTGGGTCTACGAACAAATAAGACACAAATTTTTGTGCTTCCACTGAGTGGGATGCTTCTACAATAAGAAGTATCTGAGAGTGGTGGTGCATCTATAATAGGAAATATCCCAGAATGGGGATGCATGCATTCTAAACTTTAATAACCTGTTGTGCCATATTGTACGACGTGACAAATGCCATGTTGGATGACATAATGGCCTGTGTCGTGTTATACGACATGACATAATGTATCGTTGATATACGACACGGGTACGACATGAGTACTAACAATAACAAGTAAAAAAGCGTGAATATGTCAAGATGTGAATGTGTCACAAACTCTGCCCAGGACATATTCGCCTTTTTTGTGCTGCGTTAGGAGCATTTTTCATTCTGGTGTAATACATGGCGCAACTGAAATCAGGTTGTATAAGGAGTTCGACACTCCAGGGCGGACATTTAAAATGGCTTTATCATACAGAAACGACGCCGAGGCTGTGAATCCAGACATTAAGAAACTAATACTCAACTACGAATTATCTGCAGAGGGACAACTTCTCCCAACCACAAGCCACAGAGAGTCGGCGTCGAACCCCGTCAGGTAGCAGAAATATCATTTTGGAAGGCACATGTAATTGCGCTGAAGATTCTACTTACCGAAACCATTCTAGCACTGTGTACAGAAGAGCTGCGAAGTTTGACTAGTATCGCCTGCCGCGGTTGGGACTTATATAGGAGCAGGGTGGCTTCATCCCTAACTGCAAATGTAATTAGACGGCCAGTTACGTCTGGGACCCTGACCCCTCCTCGTTAAGCACAAAGTAGGTTCCACAAAGGAGGGCGCAGAAGTTAGTACAGACACCATGGATATTTGGGAACAGTAAATCTGTATTGGTGACCTCTTAACGCTAATACTGCTACAAGGAAAACGTTTTGTCGCCCGTTTGATGCGCAGGAATCATTTAAATAAATTTCTTTACCTGAATGTACAAATTAATTCCATAGCTGTTTCTTAAGTGAATACTGTTGGACAAATTTTGTAGCGACAAAATTATTTTAAGTGCCGTTACGTGAAAAATTAATAAGATGATATAAAACTAACAGAATGTGTACAATGTAAACCGTTCACTGACAGTACCACACTTATTCACTAAAACACAGCTCTTCAAACTTAGCCAAGATTACTAAAAGATCGCCGAGAGACTATCGCTTAACGGGCTCCTGTTGACAAAGCATTAAAATCTATGAGCTGGCAATTTGTATGTCTTAGTCTAATAGTTCAGCATAGCTTCACAAAAACTTTAAACGAAATCATGGCTGCGTGGAGAGCCCTAGACCACTTGAGATGGAATCTCCCTTACAAAGTTTTTCTACTTTATTGATCCTCAGTTACGGAACCTAAATCATATACGCCCCTAAGTATTACAACACTCAGATGCATTGTTCAATCATTAACGTTTCACTTCCACAACACACATAATATTGTGTTCGAAGATTATGAATTACCTGGAAGAGAACGGGATACTGACAGTCAACACCTATTTAGAAAACATAATTGTTGTAAAACACAACCAGCTCATTGCTCACACGTCCTCACAGATTTACTTCTGCCAGTACCTCGTCTCCTACCTTCCAAACTTTACAGAAGCTCTCCTGCGAACCTTGCAGAACTACCACTCTTGAAAGAATGTATATTACGGAGATATGGCCTGCGAAAGGCAAAGGTCCCGAGTTCGAGTCTCGGTCGGGCACACAGTTTTAATCTGCCAGGAAGTTTCATATCAGCGCACACTCCGCTGCAGAGTGAAAATCTCATTCATGATAATACCAGATTGTATCATAATACTGGATTGTAAGACATACCCAGGAGCAGTCAGTACGGAGATATTTCAAATCCCTAAAAGTCAGGTACCAAGAAATGCGCAGAATATACAACAATAAGTATAACCTCTCACGCTTCTAAAATTCTGTTGAGTGTGTTGAATTGTATATTTGTGCATAGAATGGAAGAGAACGTAAGGGCGAGGTGCAACTGAACGGTTATATTTATTGATGGAAGTTCTAAAATTCCGAAAGGAGAACACAAAGGACAGGAGACCAGCTAATGAGTTATACACCAGGCAGAAAGTAACCACGAAACTAAAAATGGTATGACAGATTGGTCCGGAATAGGAAGAAGAGTAGACAAGGCTCTTGTCTTTCGCCTACTCTCTTAACCAAATAAATCGGCGAGTTGTTGTTGAAGACGGTAGAAACAGGTAGGGAAGGATTAATCACATAAGGCCGGAAGATAAACTGCATCATACTTGCTGTTGTCGTGGTACTGCCTTGAGATAAAGCAATATCTCTTCAAAGAATATATAGACTTGAAGATGTATTACGAGAGTACAGAATGAAAATCGACAAACAGAATACTAGGGTGACGAGGGTACATGACAAGAAGATATAAAAGTGAAAATACAAAATGTCAAATTCAACAGGTTGCGCATGCGGCATGCTAACTGAGAACTGGATGAGTGAAAAAGAAATAAGATCAAGAATATCAACGGCAAAGCAATCTTTCCTGATAAATAAGCACTTTTTATTCAGCAATATGATGCTGGAGTAAAGATAAAGATTGGTTAAATGCTTCTTGAGTAGTGTTTTTCTGTACGGCTGTGAAAGATTGACACAGATGAAGAGATAAAGAGACGGAATTGAAGCATTTGAGTGGTGTTTCTGGAGGAGAAAGGAGCAAATAAAATGGGTGGATGGTGTGAAGAAAAATGGAGGTACGAAAAGGATAAAAGAACAAAGAATTCTCCTAAAGCTGGTTAAGAAAAGAAAAGTTAATTGAACATAAACCGTGAGGAAAATGAACTGGAACAGCAGTTATCCAAGATGGTGGAAGGACGGAAGAAAATAGGAAGAAGAAAAATTAAAAAACTGGGATGAAATGAAAGAAGAAGATAACAGACTACGAATCAACGGTTTGGAACAGAATCGGACGAAGACAATGATGGCAGGAACGTGCCAATAGACAGAATACGCGATGATGACGATTATAATCTCTTTCCTATATTGTAAATTTTTAAAATGATTTAGCTCACGTCTAAAAATTTAATGTTACATTCTACGAAGAGTATGCTTATTGTTAGTTTCAGTGGCATGCTGTTAATGCTAACAACATTGGAGAGGATCAATATCAGTCCGTAAGATAGCCGACCATCAGAATATTCGCTCACGTAAATGAAGAATATGTATTTAACATTTCATTCAAAACATTATGTTTACGTAACAGCGTGTAAATCGTAAAGTTACAAGAACATCGCAGGACTATGAATAGCCACACAAAGATATTCATTAAGCTTACGTGTTTCTTTAAAGGACAAGGCCATTGACAGTAGGAAATCTGTATCAGAAACACTGCTAGTAAAATTCCAAACGAAGCCACTCCACGAAATCCTCACATTCTCGGACAACACTGAGAACACCCCCTCCAGCCTCTATAGGCTTTGGAAAGCAAGTGGCAGAACTCGGTAGACCAAAAGTCTCTGTCATTGGACCGCAGAAAGGCACTTAAAATTGGCCAGTCTGCAGGCAGTTTCTTTTCTTATATTTATTCCGCATAACAACTGCAATTTATTGAACTGTAATCTATCAAAATTTACCCAACCAACTTACACTGGTGATCAAGAAAACCTGTTTTCATTATGGATGAGCGATATTTAACGTAACTATTAACTTAACCCTGTTCCTGAGACGCACGTCTTAAGCAAATAACATGTGATTCTATCAAAATTTATATTGGGCAGTATTCACTAACATAAAAAGGAGTTTTCACCATTCATATCGTTTTTGGATTGCAATGAGAAAAGTATTGTCTTTATAAAACTTCTTCCCTGCTCACTGTTAAATTCTCAGTTCTCCACAGTTTTAAACAGATCAGTACCATTCGTGTATACCCCCTGCAAAAGTCAGAGTTCCGTCTTGCAATATATTTCGCACAGGTGTTGCGCCTGCGGAACGTCTCGTCTTAGACCAACAGTCTAACTATAAACAAACATAGTCGTGACGCTCAGTGCTGTGAAAATCGTCACTATGAAACACTTAAAGAGACACATTAGCGTTATCAGTAGCGAGAAATCACCACTTCACGTCATGTATACCGTAATAATAATTTACGTGTTGTTGGTCTGGCTGTGAGTCATACACGGATAATCAAAGCGGTTAAGGCGCCCGCTGACATGAAAGCCAGAAATCTGGGTTCGAGACCCACTCCTCCACAAACTTTCGTTGTCGTAATTCCATTATACAGCTGATAGTTGTTCGTATTCGCAACTGCGAATACATTTCACACATTTCTTATCGGCTGTAACCGCCGCAGTGCCTGTTCCTTTTTGGACCTCTCTGTCCATCTACTCCTCCCCCTCTTTCCACCTCCTCCTCCCCATTTCTGTGTTCATCTCCACCTCTTACCTTCCTCTGTCCACTTCTCTCTCGTCTTCTCTCTCTCGCTTTCTCCTCTTCCCTCTCTATGAATCCATTTCCTCCTTCCCCCTCTCTGTTCATCTCCTCTCCCTCCTACTCACTCCACATTATCACCCCCACCCCAATAGGAAGTTGATGGCTGTTACCCTCTTATTTTTCTTTCCTGACGTAAGTGATATGTATACCGTGTGTGTTTCAAAACCATCCAGGGTCTTAGGAGGAGTTTTTTATCCACGTCTTTGCCCATATACGCACATATGACTTAAATTTAATAAGGTTGTACGTCTATTTCACGTGTATCTGTAGCTAATTTCGCCCTGCAGTTTCGCTTTCACACAGCTCAATGTTTAAGACGTCATATCTGCTGAACAATGTGTCGTACAATAATTTAGTCTTGTGGGCACATTTATTGGCCTATATTGATAACTGTCTTCAAAATGTGTTGAGAATAGAGTTAATGGCAGAGAAATAATAAATTTAAACTTCATTCACGATGTGGCATTTTTTCACGCATATCAGTGTTTATGACATCATGCACTGAAGCGCCAAAGAAACTGGTATAGGCATGCGTATTCACATACAGAGATGTGTAAACAGGCAGGATACAGCGTTGCGGTCGGCAACGCCTGTATGTAGTAAGAGGAGTCTGATGCAGTTGTTAGATCGGTTACTGCTGATAAAATGGCGGGTTATCAAGATTTAACTGAGTTTGAACGTGGTGTTATAGTCGACGCACGAGCGATGGGATGCAGCATCGCCGAAATAGCGATGAAGTGGGGAGTTTCCCGTACGACCATTTCACGAGTATATCGTGAATATCAGGAATCTGGTAAAACATCAAATCTCTTATATCGCTGCGACCGGAAAGAGATCCTGCAAGAATGGGACCAACATCAAATGGTGCAAATGGCTCTGAGCACTATGGGACTCAACTGCTGAGGTCATAAGTCCCCTAGAACTTAGCACTACTTAAACCTAACTAACCTAAGAACAACACACACATCCATGCCCGAGGCAGGATTCGAACCTGCGACCGTAGCGGTCGCGCGGTTCCAGACTGCAGCGCCAGAACCGCTCGGCCACCAGCGGCCGGCGGACCAACATCGATTGAGGAGAATCGTTCAACGCGGCAGAAGTGCAGCCCTTCCGCAAACTGTGTAGATTCCAATGCTGAGCCATCAACAAGTGTCAGCATGCGAACCATTCAACAGAACATCATCGGTGTGGGCTATCTGAGCCGAAGCCCACTCGTGTACCCTTGATAACTGCACTTTACGCCTCGCCTGGGCCCGGCAACACCGACATTGGACTGTTGATTACCGGAAACATGTTGCCTGGTCGGACGAGTCTCGTTTCAAATTGTATCGAGGTTTGGAGACAACCTCATGAATTCATGGAACCTGCTGTAGTGGGACGCGAAATTGAAGCGTCACCCATCCACCAGTGTCAGCCCAGTTTGCGGGTGAATATAAGTTTAATTTAGTTTTTGTTTATGTATTTTTGTAATATTTGTAATGGTTGTGAATTGTCTAAAGTTTTGTATTTATTTTTTATGCTTCATGTACGGAGAGGGCGGCGCAACGAACGGAGACAGCATCTTCACTACCGGGACCAGAGACAAAATTGTTGGCCACTATACGTCGCGGATCGACAGCCAAAGAGCAACAGAAGATCCTGAAACCGAGTTGTTGCGTCGTGCTTCTAAAAAATGGAAAAAAATAAGAATTTGTAATGTTTGTACAACAATGATGTCATACAAAGTTTAATCATGTAGTAAATAGTCAGTTCTGTCTTGTCAAGGCTCAGGTTCACGTCTATATGTAGTAAGATAATACATTAGTGAATGCTACTAAAGTTGAAATACGTGTTCCGAGAATTTATTTACGAAGAATTATGTGAATGAATTAATAATATATTTGACAATATTATTAATTTTTGACAACGTTCATCGCGAGTTTGAATCTCGAAAGTTATTCAATGTGGTTCTAATATTTTATTAAATCAGATAACGTGCATTAATATAATTTCTGAGGAGAAACAAACGACATCTAAATTGAAAAAGTTTGCGCAAACCAATTGGAGTGAGTGACGTAATTCTGCGCATACGACTCAAATGATGTTTTACAGTTTCGTTCAAGAACCATTCTGAGACAATTTAAAAAGAATATAAATAATTTTGAAGTGTGTTGTAACTGACGTAGGTGACGAAGTCTACACATGGTCATATGTCAAAAGAAAATCATTTATAAAGAACTTACGTCGTTACACTACACCGTGGCGACCGTGACAGGACTTGTGTGCAACTAAGACACACAGGTACGAAACAATTAAAACATCAAGAGCCCTTCGGAAGTCAACGAAAGTCTTGGTGGAGCCTTTACCAGCCAGCGGCGACTTCGCGGGTGTGGGCAGCTGACGGAGCGCAGCCAAGCAGTACGGTCACGCAGTTATTCTACGAGAAGGCGCATCTGTTGGGCAGCAGCTGAACGCTGCAAACCCCGACAAGCTTTTTCTCCTAAACTGACAGGCCCAGTACGTCAGCTGGGGTGCGTTCCTCCGGCTGGTATTAGAGGTGTTGCTGAGGGCTTCTCCTGTCAACGGTGGGCCGGGCGTGGTTGCAGCCAGTGACGTCTCCGGTGTTCGACTCAGCATCCTGCCGGTTGCGGAAGCGGGGTCGCAGCATCTCAGCGGCTGCATCGACGGCTGTTACTTCTGCAGCCCATAGCAGCACACTGATCACCGAGAACTACAAACTACAATATTAGTGTCCGGTGAGTCTGTTTCAAGTTGGAAGTAGAGTGTTGTACATAGGGAGTGTGCTTTTAATAGGATTGTTGATTACAAGTCTGCGTGTGTAACTAGTTAATATCTTACAGTAATGTCGGGAAGTGAAATGTCAGACGAAGAGCAATCTATGTTCGATAGGAGCATGAGATCCCTTTTTAGGGCGATCGCTAAACTAAAACAATCTAACGAAGAATCTATTGCTAGATTAAAAGAGGAATTAAAACAGTCTAACGAAGAATCTACTGCTAGATTAAAAGAGGAATTAATACAATCTAATGAAGAATCTACTGCTAGATTGAAAGAGGAATTAAAACAGTCTAATGCTAGATTAAAAGGGGAGCTAACAAAATCTACAGACAGGTTACAGGAACATCTTAACGAAACCAGTCGAGAATTAAGCGATAAAATAGAGGCTTCTAAAGTTGAAATGCAGGAAAAACTAGTAGGACTTAGTAATAAGATTACTGATAATTGTAAAAGGTTAGAAGAACATATCCAGGAATCGCGTGAGGAAAAAGCTCGCATGCGAAATGATATTACTGACTTAACCAAGAGACTAGATAATGTCAATGTCTTAGTTGTAAATGAAATAGAGAAAAATAACGATAAGTTACGAGATGAATATTCTATGCAAACAGAAACTGTTCGTAGAGAATTATTAGAATCTACTGAAGAGGTTTTTACCAATAGATAATGTAGAATTAGAGACATTAACTCATCGAATAGAAAAAGATCATACTGAAATAGAAAACATGAAATTTTTAATTACCGAAATATGTAGTAACCTTGAGACTTCCAAAGATAATAACATTGACGAAGGTACAGAGCGTTCACATCGTGAACACGGTGAAGAATCGATATTGGCTAATCGCGTATCCAATAAGGAAATGCGAATACAGGAAATTAGTAAACGGTTATCGGAATTACATAATAATGAAAACATTTCAAGTAGTAGAAGTAATAACGTAAACAGAGACAACAGTCGCATCGTGTTTGCTAGCTCGGACGACAACAATACGAATAAAGAAATCACGGCAAGCCAATCCGATACAACTCCGTCTCTGCAATCTAAACAAAATCCAACTATGTCTCTCGCAGAATGTTGGGATGATATAACGACAAATTCCAATGTAGCAAGTCGATTTCCTGTATTCAAACCAGGAGGCGAACTTCACCTTATAATCTTTATAAAAGCTTTTGAAACTTCATTATCTCCTAAATGGAGTAATGAAAAACGGATTCAATTTGTAATAGCACATTTAGAAGCAGAAGCTGCGGAATGGGCAGTACTGAATTGAACTGAATTTAGGGACTGGGATGATTTTGTTAAGCAGTTTAAACAAAATTATTGGTCGAGAGGAAAACAACAACACTTAACTTTAGAGTTGTTAGACCCTCCACCATATTCTAAACGGTGGAGAGGTTATAGGAATTATTTCGAATGGCATTTAAACCGTGCTAAATTAATTGAAGAACCAATTATTGAAAGTCATCTAATACGAGTCCTAATTAGTAGGTTACCGTATTATGTAAAGGAAAGAAAAATGTTATTCTACGAATTGTCTATCCAAAAGAAAAAATTTGTGAACAGATTGTTAAAAATGCAGAACGGAGAATTAAAAGTTATAATCAACATGCTATAGAACCCTCATTTCAGGTAGGAGATCTTGTATTAGTACGATCTCGTCCTAAAAGTTCGAAGATCAATAAGGAATGTAGAAAATTCTTCTTTATCTTTGAAGGTCCATATGTTGTACATAAGATTGCGCATCCCAAAGCGTTACTTCTTATGGAACCTTCATTAGGTGTAATTAAAGGATTATATAGTGTCGATAAAATGAAACCCTTCATTCCTAAATAAGTTAATATTTAGTATATGTTACATATGGACGAGCGTTCATAGGTCATTCATGTGAAGTTTTTCGTGATAGTTACGTGTTATTTTAAAGAAATAACAGAAAGTTTAAACAAGTGTTCTACAATAATCTACCGGTACTTCAAAAAGGGAAAAGATAACTGAGAAACTTATTAGTAATATACATTTTGGAAAGAATAACTCTAGTAAATGAATAAAACTGAAACTAACCTATCACAATTTGAACGCTCTGTCCTAATGTAACAACGTTACAGAACGTACTAAATTATTATTTACAAGCAACTATTAAATGAAAAGGAGTAATCTCTATATATTCGATTGTGAATTACCATAATAGCACAATTAAAAGTAAATGACAAATAGTCACAACAATATTGTCATAAAAAGATTGAATTTAACTAAGAGCAAGGACTTTAGATTACGGAAAATGTGAGAAAAATGTATAATATTAACAGTTAAATATTGCATATAGAAGAAGTTTTATTTTCGGTTAAAACCTGACAAACTGAGCTTGTGGGTGGGGTATGTAGTGGGACGCGAAATTGAAGCCCAACCCAGTTTGCGGGTGAATATATGTTTAATTTAGTTTTTTGTTTTTTCTATGTATTTTTGTAATATTTGTAATGGCTGTGAATTGTCTAAAGTTTTGTATTTATTTTTTATGCTTCATGTACGGAGAGGGCGGCGCAACGAACGGAGACAGCATCTTCACTACCGGGACCAGAGACAAAATTGTTGGCCACTATACGTCGCGGATCGACAGCCAAAGAGCAACAGAAGATCCTGAAACCGAGTTGTTGCGTCGTGCTTCTAAAAAATGGAAAAAAATAAGAATTTTTAATGTTTGTACAACAATGATGTCATACAAAGTTTAATCATGTAGTAAATAGTCAGTTCTGTCTTGTCAAGGCTCAGGTTCACATCTATATGTAGTAAGATAATACATTAGTGGATGCTACTAAAGTTGAAATACGTGTTCCGAGAATTTATTTATGAAGAATTATGTGAATGAATTAATAATATATTTGCCGGCCGAAGTGGCCGTGCGGTTAAAGGCGCTGCAGTCTGGAACCGCAAGACCGCTACGGTCGCAGGTTCGAATCCTGCCTCGGGCATGGATGTTTGTCATGTCCTTAGGTTAGTTAGGTTTAACTAGTTCTAAGTTCTAGGGGACTAATAACCTCAGCAGTTGAGTCCCATAGTGCTCAGAGCCATTTGAACCATTAATAATATATTTGACAATATTATTAATTTTTGACAACGTTCATCGCGAGTTTGAATCTCGAAAGTTATTCACTGTGGTTCTAATATTTTATTAAATCAGATAACGTGCATTAATATAATTTCTGAGGAGAAACAAACGACATCTAAATTGAAAAAGTTTGCGCAAACCAATTGGAGTGAGTGACGTAATTCTGCGCATACGACTCAAATGATGTTTTACAGTTTCGTTCAAGAACCATTCTGAGACAATTTAAAAAGAATATAAATAATTTTGAAGTGTGTTGTAACTGACGTAGGTGACGAAGTCTACACATGGTCATATGTCAAAAGAAAATCATTTATAAAGCACTTACTTCGTTACACTACACTGCATGTCAGCACGGGACTGTTCAAGCTGGTGGAGGCTCTGTAATGGTGTGGGGCGTGTGCAGTTGGTGTGATATGGGACCCCTGATACGTCGAGATACGACTATAACAGGTGACACGCACATAAGCATCCTGCCTGATCACCTGCATCCATTCGTGTCCATTGTGCATTCCGACGGACTTGTACAATTCCAGCAGGACAATGCGACACCCAACACGCTCAAAATTTGTACAGAGTGGATTCAGGAACACTCTTCTGAATCTAAACACTTCCGCTGGCCACCAAACTCCCCAGACATGAATATTATTCAGCATATCTGGGATGCCTTGCTACGTGCTTTTCAGAAGATATATCTACCACCTATTACTCTTACGTATTTATGGACAGCCCTGCAGGATTCATGGTGTCAATTCCCTCCAGCACTACTTCAGACATTAGTCGAGTCCATGCCACGTCGTGTTGCGACACTTCTGCACGCTCGCGGGGGCCCTACAGGTGTACCAGTTTCTTTGGCTCTTCAGTGTCTCACCTGAACAATGCGTCGTACAATGATATAATTTTGCAGGTAGATTCATTGGTGTAGTTGAATATTGTGTGCAACTTGTGTCACGAATACAGTTAGTATTAAGTAAGTGATAAATTGAAATGTCATGCCTGATGCGGCAGTTTTACTCCACAAACAGCGAAAATATAGTAAGAGATAAATCTTCTTCCTTTCATAACTTCAAGGGGGTTGTCAGAGAGAGAAATTTCTTACAGGTTTGAAATTATGTGTAAAGTTTGTTGACAGTCACTAAGTACTCTCATTCTCAAATAAGGAATAAGATTTGGGTATTCGCTCATTGTGGGCCGCACTTCTTTCTCATTCCCGAGCCCCCTTCTCCCCCCCCCCCCCACCCCTCCAACCCGTACCCCTTTGATAGATAGCTTGTTCATTCTTAACTTCACATCTATTGTCTCTGGACCGTAAGTGATTTGTATACCAAGTTTGGTTGAAATTGGTGCAATGGTTTCTGAGGATATGTTGATCGTACATACCTACATTATTGTTATAATATGTATGAATATCTTTTTTCCTGTAATCTGGTTGTGATGAAATAAAGCCTATACGCTGCCACAAGCTACGCTTAAGTTACCTTTGAAAACCCCCATCACAATTCATGTAGCAGTTTTGGAGATTAGCGTGTTCAAACAAGCAAACAGTCTGACATAGTTGTTTTGCAGTTTTATTATTAGTATAGATACTTGAATGAAAATAATCAGTAATTAAATTATTTACGAACTTCTGTTAGGATATTAGAATAGGGAAATGTATTGAAATAGCAACATGGAATGTGTAATATAGTTTCATTTTCAGGTTTCATTCCTTTTTTGGGTACACAACCATCATAAACACAGACCAACCAACACATATGTACCACAATACTTTGTCTTCACCTATTTCTCCACAGATAAAATATATCTCAGTAAGTTCTCTATGCTTGTAGGTAGTGATTTCAATGCGCCAGTAAGCTAGTTATCGTAATCATCGTCCTCGCCAATATCACGACTCTAGGAATACACTACAACCCCCTACGCATCGTTCCCGTAGGGAGGCACGTAAAAAGTCATTCTTCGCACACCTCATATGTGAAAAACCCAAATAACTCGTACCTTGAGACTTAACCTCTGCAGACATTGGTTCTCAGAGTAGAGGTCCTGATGTAGTTCAGAAATTCTGGAAACGTCCGATATCGCTTTATTTCAGCTTCTTCTGAATTCTTTTCCACGAAGGAGCGCACCTCTTGTCTTTCAGCGTACTGTTACCCAGACTGCCATCCTACTAACTCGATCAGATTCATAAGTTAAACTGCTACATGTAGACATCACATCCGTGGAGTGATACAGTGAATTACAGGTTTTAACAATATACTCAGATAAGAGTATTATCAGTAATAACAGTAAGCTTACCTTCTTATTTTCTGTCTGAGGAAAAATTACAAGAAACAAGCCTCTATTCTTTTCTCACAATCACGCATTCCATAGCTCAAATGGCTCCTGTGTTCTTATTCCTGGTTGTTACGTACAGGACTCAGAACAGGTCAACTACAGTCGGAAGCAGTCATGCTTATCTCAAGATCCATCTACTGTATGCGTACGATTATCGGCTACGCACTATTACCCAACACTCTTCTAACAGGAAGGAAACTGTGATAGTAAATCACTAAAAAGATTAACAAATAAAGTTAGGAAGTAAAGGACAAAAGTAAAAACAAAAAATTCATAAATCAGATGTAACATAAGCAACTACAATAGGCAGAATTCTGCACGAAAATAAAACATCTGATATAAAAACGTAACATTATGTTAGAAAAACTTCGCACCCTTCTCGTAAACGTCTTTCCTATATCTCCCGTAAAACATCTAAAAACATGTACCTGAATCTTACTTAGAGATGAGACTCGCTCAACGTAGAGTAGCGTGGAGAGCTACATGGAACCAGCCTTCAAACTGCGGAGAACGCTAAGATCAACGAGTGACTGTCAGCAAAACGTGCAGTGTGATACCTCGAATACCTGCCCTACAGCTTGTTTCTGTGGCTATTTTTCGATGGAGTGTCAGCAGCAGAAAGAGTTTGTCCACGTGAAAATGCTCCAGCATTTCCACTTTTCAGATAACGGTAGTAAAAGAATGTGTTATAAAGGAGAGAGACAGATGACGGTGACCATCTCTCTCTCTCTCTCTCTCTCCGTCTCTCTCTCTCTCTGTCTGTGTCTCATCGTGTACGAACACGTTAATCTAGAGAAGCAAGCGCCATTTCCATTAGAAATTTCGGTTTTTATTTTGGTACTGTTTGCGTTGTTCCACCGTAATTCCTCCGATTTCAGATGCGTCTTCCTACTATATGACAAGTAATAAGCCATAGTCTCTGTTTCTCCATGTACGAACCGGGAACTACGCACAAAAGGAGTTCGCGTAACTGAAACTGACAGGGGCAGTTTTGCTCTTAGAATCACTTAGCACTCACTTACCGCTGTACATCTATTAAGAATCAAACGTAATTTTTAGGCAATTCATATTATTGTAGATAACACAATAAGTTTTTAAAATAATGAAGAGGCAACTTTCAAAGCCTTTGGCACCGGTTCACATATAGAACTGTGACTGACAATACTCTCTATCTGTATTTACGCTGATTAGCCTAAATATTTTTACTACTGTCGTCGGTGAGACTGAATCCCACTTGGTGGTATTGCGGTGAGCAAAGCGTGTAATCGAGGCAGAGATCAATGGGGAATCATTCTAGCGACCATATGATCCGCAAACTGGGAGCTCTACTCTCATAAGCGACTCTGGCAAACGGCAGAGAACTAACAGCTAGGAGAGGCTGGTCAGTTGTCCGCGTTCTGCAGTCGTGAGAACGTTTGTGAAGTGGCTGGATCACGGTGGAACCACGAGTAGGCGAAAAGGTGGACGTCCACTTATCATCACAAAAAGTGGAGTTCGAAGGCTTGTCCACTCAGTAAAGCAGAATAGGTGGTGATGTGTAGTCCCAGGCAGTAACGACACCTTGTAGAATAACCGTGGGGCTCTTGGAATACTACAACATGGCTACCCAGTTCATCACCGAAGCCCCGGTATCTTTCACTTTTCGGTCTTAATTTCAGCCATAAATTGTTAACAGCGTGATCGAAGACTTATCCGACCAAATGGCCTTCTTCCATAACAACATAATGCAGGTTATATGACTGCGGCGCCATCTTTTACTATTGCGGGCAGTTGCATAACTGATGAGTAGTTTTGCAATTCAACCTCCCCCTGCTTATGGAGCTCCCTTCGTCTTGTTTTGTAGCTGACAGGGTTCGCGAGTGCGACATTCAACTCAGTTCCGTAGCTGCCGTCTTCTTATGCGAGGACCTGCTGAAAAGTAATGCCTACGAATCTTTTATACACTGAAGAGCCACAGAAACTGATACACCTGTCTAATACCATGTAGGACCGCGAGCACCCAGAAGTGTCCCACACCACGTGGCATGGACTCGACTAATTTCTGAAATAGTGCTAGAGGGAATTGACGCCATGAATCCTGCAGCGTTGTCCCTAAGCCCGTAAGAGTGTGACGGTGTCGAGATATCTTCTGAACAGCATGTTGCAAGGCATCCCAGACTTGCACAACAATGTTCATACCTGGGGAGACTGGTGGCTAGGGGAAGTGTTTAAACTCAAAAGAGTGTTCCTCTGTGGCAATTCTGGACGTTTCCGGTGTAGCATTGTCCTGCTGGAATTGCACAAGTCCGACGCAGGGGTCCCACATCACTCCAACTCCACACGCCTCACACCATTACAGAGCCTTCATCAGTTTGAATAGTCCCTGCTGACATGCTGGGTCCATGGTTCCATGAGGTTGTCTCCATATCCGTACACGTCCATCCGCTCGATACAATTTGAAACGGGGGTTCGACCGACCAGGCAACAGCCCAATTTCGGTGTTGAAGGGCCCAGGCGAGGCGTAAAGCTTTGTGTCGTGCAGTCATCAAGTGATCTTTCGGCTCCGATAGCCCATGATGTTTTCCTGAATGTTTCGAACGCTGACACTTGTTGATGGCCAAGTATGGAAATCTGCAGCAATTTTGCGCAACGGTTGCACTTCTGTCACGTTGAACGATTCTCTTCAGTCGTCGTTCGTCTCGTTCTTGCAGGATCTTATTTCGGCCGCAGCGATGTTTTACTGTATTCGTGATATTCACGGTATACTCGTGAAATGGTCGTGCTGGAAAATTCCCACTTCATCGCTACTTCTGAGACGCTGTATCCCATCGTTCGTGCGCCGACTGTAACACCACGTTCAAACTCACTTAATTCTTGATAACCTGCCATTGCGGCAGCAGTAACCGATCTAACAACTGGGCCAGTCACTTGTTGTCTTGTAAAGGCGTTGCCGACCGCAGTGCCGGATTCTGCCTGTTTACATATCTCTGTATTTGAACACGCTTACCTTTAGCTGTTTCGTTGACGCTTCAGTGTAAGACAACTCTTAAAGCTTGTTAAGTAAAATAAACTTTACTAACATTCTACGTCCTTATCTTCGTCTCTACATTGTATTGTATTGTACTGAACTGGGGACCTAGGAACGACGGAGAGGTTTCGTCCCCGCCGTAGCCCTCAGTGGTACACAACACCACAACAGGCTACAGCGGTCCACTCACCCCACCGCCGCCCCACACCGAACCCAGGGTTTTTGTGCGGTTCAGCCCCCAGTAGAATGCCTCATCCAAGACGAGTGTAACCCCAACGTTTGCGTGGTAGGGTAATTTTGGCGTACGCGTACGTGGACACAGTGTTTGCGCAACTATCGCCGACATAGTGTAACTGAGGCGGAATAAGGGGAATCAGTCCGCATTGCCGAGGCAGACGGAAAACCGCCTTAAAAATCAACCACCGGTTGGCCGGCACACCGGACCTCGACACTAATCCGCCGGACGGATTCGAACCGGGGACCGGCACGCCTTCCAGTTCGGGATGCAGTGCGTTAGACCGCATGGCTAGTCGGGCAGGCTCGTCTCTATATACACATTTCTCCCGGAGACGAACACATTTCTCCCCGTGAGGGATCAATTATGGAGGCACAATCTCACGTTTGCCTGCACCACTTCATCACTGTCAAATTGAAGCACTCAAAGGTGCTCTTTAAGTTATGGAATCAAATTAAAAACGATTGGGACCAAGTCGGGACTGTATAAAGGATGATCGATTACAGTGAACCCAAAGCGCCGTCGGATTGTTGTAGATGTCGCAGCACTCGGGTGTGGCCTGGCATTGTTACACTGAGGGAGAGAATGCTTCACATGCAAAACAACTGTTCGAATACGAAACTTAACTACAGAAAGCTTTCCTCGCGGACCGACATTGTTACGTTACACATCGCCATGTTACACGGTGCAATTCGGACCCTCTTGCTGCAGGCGGCTCCAAATACATTGACATGAAGAATAAATGTTAATAACCTTTATTCTATTCAAAACGCTTTAAGAGTTTTCTCATAAAAAATTCGGAGGCGTACTTTTCAGCACGAGCTTGTACGATGCTAGTGCAGCCGAAAGTTTTTCAGGGTACACCGTTTTGCGCACATCGTTGAATATGCGGCTCCGCAAAGGACGACACAAACGTGTTAGACATCGTCAGTTACAGGGGCTGGACGAAAATATGGAAACACATCGGGAAAGGCATGTTTAAACAAAAATGTAGATGCTACCCAAGCTCGCAGGTGGCGTTACCGTATCTGACTACGAACCGCACTTGTGTGTTACAAGAGCCACTCATAGTCAGAGCAGTGTTCCGTTTAGCTGTGAGTGCACTATGCCGGAGCTAAGTGAATTACAAAGAGGTCAAATTGTTGGAGCTCGTATGGTGGGTGTTGGCGCAACCAAGGGAGCCGAAGTGTTTGGTGTTTCAAGAGCAACCTTATCAAAGATTCATGCTCTATTCAGGGAAATCATAAAAACGTCATCCGCTAAGTCACAACGCGGACGTCAACGCGTGTTTAGTGACTGTGAAAGAAGGTCGTTTTAGAGGAATGTCACGAAAAATATGACAGCTGCAGAAGTCATTGCAGAAGTGAACTTCGCATATCCTGTCAGCACTGAAACAACACGAGGGGAGTTCAATAAGCTAAAAATTGCAGAACAAGCTGTAATTCTAATGCCTCTCATCAGTGATGCAAATGACAGTAACAGGAAAAATGTGATGCCGGTTCAAATGTCTCTGAGCACTATGGTACTTAATATTTGAGCTCATCAGTCCCCTGGAACTTAGAACTACTTAAACCTAACTTAACTAAGGACATCACACACATCCATGCCCGAGGCAGGATTCGGACCTGCGACCGTAGCGGTCACGCGGTTCCAAACTGAAGGGTCCAGAACCACTCGGCCACAGCGGCCGGCCAATGTGGTGCCGAAGTCATAAAATGCACTATGGAGCAATGGTGGAAGGGAATAATTTGGTCCGATGATTCTTGTTTCACACTGTTCCTTACTTACAATTGAGTTTAAGTCTGGCGTACGCCGTCCCAAGCCCAAGATGCAGATTGCTTCCAAGAGTGAGACATGTCGGGCTTCGGTGATGATATAGTAGTATTCCGGGTGCTCCACAGTTGCTCTGCACAGTCTCTTTACTGCCAAAGGTTATGTGGCGATTTCGCTGATCAGGTCCATATGGTCCAAAAGTTTGTTCCCCAACGGTTCTGCTGCATCCCAAGACGACAGGGCCCCTGTCACATAGCTCTAGCGCTGTCCAGTACTGGCTTAGTGAGAACGAGGATGAAATATGCTGTCTCGCTTGGCCGCCACAGTTACCAGATCTCATTATTATTGATCCTTCGTGGGCCACTTTGGAAAAAAGGTTGATATCCACCTCCATCGTTGTAACTGAACTCGCCACTGTTTCGCAGGAAGAATGGTTTTACACTGCCTTGAAAATCGTACAAGGCCTTGGATCCACTTTGTGAAGACTGGAAGCTGTTTTGGATACCAACGGTTTTCCTACTCCGCCTTAGTCGTGGTACTGTGTTGTGTTTTTAGTGTTTCCATATTTTTGCCCATACGAGTGTAGTGGCCCGGGGAACACTGAGTGTGGACTGTAGATCAATGGACCAGTGTTGCCTGGTTGAATGAAGCACTTATTACTTGTTACACGGAATGGTCATGTCTGCATACGCCATCATTCAGCCCAACGGCTGCTCGAAACTTGCATAGCGTCACGGACACAGGCCGGTGGACGCAGAATTATGCTACATGGAACATTCACCTGGGCATCCATGGAACATATGATGACAATCGAAAACACCTTGACAGCTGTGCGCTGCGTGAACTTCGTTTCGGACTACCTTCATTCCTTCATGCTTGATGTCTTCCCCAACGACCATGACACCTTCCAGCAGGAAAATTGTATGTGTCACAAAGCCATAATCGTGCCCAAGTACTGATGTCTTGACTATCAATTTCGGTTGATATGACGTCGATGGAACACATCTATGGGGCTCCTGTTCCGCTTCCTAAAACCACAGACCCAAAATTTACGGGAAGAAGGCGTCTGGTGCCACATACTTCCAGAACTGGGACCGATGACGTAGCAGTTTGGTCCCTCCTCCCCCCCCCCCCCCCTTTAAACCAACCAACCATCTTCCAGAACCTACGAAGAACTTTTCGAATCCGTGCCACGAAGAACCCCAGCTTTACTGAGTTTCAAAATCGACCAACGCGCTATTAAACATATCGTCATAATGCCTTCGCCTAACGGCTGAGAATGGAATGGCGGTTGGTCGGTACTGTTGGGACCTCGAGACCTGTTAGGACGGAGTTTAGTTTAGTTTTCATAATGCCTTGTCTTATCATAGCATATATTAGTAATTCTTATATGTACTGTGAAGACAATTTTAACGCCTTGCAAGGAGCATTGATAATGGAGCCGCAAAGATTCGGAAGTGGTCATCTGTAGCTGCCGGATGGATTTCTCTGATATACAAAAGGAATTTCTCAGCTGTAGATCTAGTGCAATCAGATACAGCATGAAAATGCTTGGCGATGAATGAGTATTGGTTCTCACAGCTCTGTTCTTGAGTCGGTAAAACAGTCATCACGTGGAAACATAAAGTGTTACATAATCCTACAGGAAACTAACGCCAGTAAAGCACATATTTCGTTCGGCGGCTTTATTCTGTGACCCTTCTTAAGGACTGTAACCTCTTGATCACCTTTCCGTAACGCGAAATGCGTTGTAGTTTCAGCGACCTTGAATGACTGTTGCTAAAAGAGTAGCCAGTTCTTCCGCATGTTCTATAAATAATCTAACTGACATTCTGTTAGGTCTATCGGCTTTTCATCTATCGAGCGTCTCCAGATCTTTTTCAGTTCAGTCTTTGGCTTTTATATAGCTCTCATTTTGGCATCCGCGCTACAGTCAAAAGTACTAACTGCGTTCTTCTCCGAAGAGCAAATTTCGGAAGGCAGAATTTTCATATCAGCATCCATTTTATCACCTGCTTTTTTTTCACATATGGCGGATGTTAGAATGGAGCAGCTTCGGATGATTTGTGTAACCTAAGAGACCGACAATTGTGGTTAGCAGCAGATGCAACTGCTCAGAGAGTTTTCAGAGTAGAAATCTGTATCTTACTCGCTTGACCTTTATGTTACTTTCTATTCACATGTTTACAGCAGTTATTTGGTCTTCTGTATAGTGTTGTTATGAGTAGGTGTAGAATTTAGTATTAGAATTACAGCAGCGATGATCGACAAGGACTTACGAAAGTTTTAAAAGTGTACAATCATGTATAAATCGGATGGTACCGAACAGATTAGATATAGTGTAGTTTATTAGGTTAGGATGCATTACAAGACTCGAAGTATTTCGAGCGAGCGATGAGAACGTAGATGGAGTTCAGCTTTACTTGGTGGTTATTTGTACCAATTTCATTTCAATATATTCGTTATGTTATGATAAAAAGTTTGCCTTGCTACAATAACTTATGATTGTAATCTAACATTAATGAATGATAATGTCTTTTGTGTGTTAAATTACTTGTAATAGAGATTAAAAAGACCATGTGTTAACGAAATGCCAATAAATATAAATAAAAATAGTCTTCCGTTCCAGCGACATCATGATCAACGATCATTGATAATTTATTCATTACCTGATTTTAAGTAAGACCTATACTTTAATAGCTATAATGGCAATTTCAAATGTGTCCCTTTCCTTGACGAGCCGATCTCTTATGTCAGCACTGTAGCCAGTCTACAAAACATTCAGATGTGAGGCTCAGAGACTCATACCAACGTGACAGACTAGGGTGTAGCAGTCCAAAGACTATTTCATGCGCGCTTTTACACTACAAAACTGTCAGTCAATTCTTTTCTTCTTGAAGGCATTTCTAGTACATTTACGATAGCGAAATTCTTTGCTGTTCCTCAACTTGTTGAGTATCACTCAGCTATCCTTTTTCGACAAGATGCTCCTCTCCACTGAGTTGTGATAATTATGCATCATTATGAGACTAGTTTCTTGTCTCTGTCATTTTGATGTGAAAAGTCTGCAAAATATGTAACAAGGAAAAAGCCTTACGAGATTGCTGACATTTTTTTACAGCTGCCATCGATAATATCCTTTCTTGAAACAGGGGTGGAAGGTAAATTGAAATTGATAGTAAAAGAAGACAGTGCCTTGACTTAAATATTTTTATTGCTTACAAATTTTTACATACAGATGATGACAAACTTTTTGTATAAAGGTATACATCGTTAGTAATTAGACGAGTCATTCAGGCCACAATGCTGCGAGCAGCGATTCTGTTTGGACCACGAAGCAATGGCACGATCTTAACAGCAACGGGCATACTGGTGAGGCGCAGAACTACATAACGAAACAACGAAAGTGTGTGCTCTAGTTCTACAGGTTCGTTTTTGTGTCTTTCGTCTCGAGCCAAATGGTTGCGGAAACACTGTATGTACAATAGTACTGTAGACGAGAGCCTGCAACAGTTGTGTGCGTACTGTTAAGTGTGAAGTGTGCATCGGAGTCGAGAGCGCTGTGTCCAGTAAATGCGTGGCAGTGGGGGAGCTACTAACGTTTCGTAATCTACAAAGGTGGGGTTTGCCACCACAACAAAAAGCTTATCTTCCCGGTGTATCTAGAAATTTTTATTCTTGGTGTTGTAGTATCCTGTAAAGAGAAAACGGACAGAAAATATTGCACATAAACTCAAGATTGGCAGCTTCGAAACTGACAAGATTCTATCTCGAACAGTCTTAGCGCCGCTAACCAATCTCTGACGTATATGGACGCCTTCATTGAAGGCATACTACCACTACAAACTTTTGCCTGTAGGTTTTCTCTTGACGCTATCACTCTAGGGATGTCCCGTGTTGTACTTCACACGGGGAAGACTCTGGTCTCGAGACGCGCTTTTTGTTGTGGATTGATATATAGCGTTTTACTGGGCACAGTGCTCTAAAAGTCGGCAGCGATATATGTGGGGATTCTGGTTGCACAACCCTCTGGCAGCTTGTCGACCCCTGCGCGTGACGAGCAGCGATGGTTGTCGTATTGGGGTTCCTCCGTGGTGGCTCAGAACAGTTGTACGTCGGCAGCTCCAAAGGACGCGTTGCTACTGGACTGTCTGCAGGATACGTGCAACCACTGTGCGGCACACTACTGCAGACGGCAAAGGTAGCTGAGGTCCAATGGGGAGCTGCCGATATACGAGTGCGGGGGTCGTCAGAGCAGCTGGGATCGTGGCGGTCGGCGGCTGGTGGTGATCCTACTGGAGGACGTATCGGCCGGATGCGACCTCGGCGCGCTGCTGCTCGTTGAGCTGCGCCTCCTCGGCGGCGTTGCGGGCCAGCGCGATCTGGATGGCCTCTGGGATCTCGGGCTCCTTGGGCAGCACGTTGCCCTCGGCGCGGAAGCCGCCGTCCTCACCGACGATGTACGAGACGACCACGTCGCGGCCCTCGGGGTCGACGTACGAGTAGCGGCCGCGCACCACGCGCTGCTGGTTCGGTTGGCCCGGGTTCAGGACCTCGCTCTGCTCCTCGCGCACGATCGAGTTGCCAGTCTCAAAGCTGTGGATACAAAAAAACATTTTAAAAAAATCAGTGACGAACATTGAATACTTACGAAGAAATGCAAGATATAACATCCTATCGACGTTGTCGTTTGAAGTTTTGGGAATTCATAGAAAAACTGAATCACAATGAGCAGATGAAGATTTTAACCTCTCTGCCATTTGCTGAGAAACTGACGTAATTACTCCAACATCTTTTGATATTATTTTCCTCTCTGACAGGTACATCAGATGCACAAAACTTTTGAAAACATTTCTGCTTTCAACTTTCTACTTGCCACCACTGGACAATTTCGGGTATTTTGTAGTTTTAATGTGGTAATTGTCGTGCATAAGGACGGGCCAGCAAGCTATCAGACTAGCCATATCGCAAGCAAACTTTTTTTTTAACTGTAATTTAATCCTCCTCGACACCCGCCATGATAGCCGAGAGCGCTAACGCTCTGCTTCCTGGACTCGGGTAGGCGCGCCGGCCCCGTATCGAATCCGCCCGGCGGATTAACGACGATGGCCGGTGTGCCGGCCAGCCTGGATGTAGTTTTTAGGCGGTTTTCCACATACTGCTAGGTGAATACCGGGATGGTCCCCCCGTCCCGTCTCAGTTACACGACTCGCAGACATTTGAAACACGTTCACATTATTTCACGATTTACAGTAGACGCAGACAGCTGGGGTACACTCATTCCATCCCGGGGGTATGGGGTGGCGGCAGGAAGGGCATCCGGCCACCCCTTAAAATTCCCCATGCCAAATCCGTACTTAACCCTGCCGACCCTGCGCTCAATGCGGGATAAAGGCAGTAGCAAAAGAACGAAAAAGAAAGATTTAATCCTCCTCGCCCTTTCTGCCAGTGGTGCAAAATTCTGTCGTTCAGCCAAAAACTAAGTAGCAGAACCCAGTATGTTGTCTTCGATGGCAATTGCTCCTCAGAAAAAAGGGAAGTGTGATAGGAGCGCTGTTATTCTATATGTAGATAAATGATCCTGAGGACAGGATAAGCAGCAGTTTGCAGCTGTTTGCTGATGATATAGTGGCGTACTGTAAGGTGACGCCGTTGCGTGATTGTAGGAGGATACAATTTCTAGTTGATATGATGAATGACAGCTACCTCCATATGTAGAAAAATGTAAGTTAATGATGACTAGGAAACACAAACCATAATGTTCGAATACAGTATTAGTAGCGTGGTGCTTGACACAGTCGCTTCGATTAAACATCAATGCGTAACGTTGCAATGCAGTATGAAATAGAATGAGTATGTAAGAACTGTAGTAGCGAAGGCGAATGTTCGGCTTCGGGTTGTTGGGAAAATTTTAGGGAAGTGTGTTTCATCTATAGGACACTAGTGCGACTCATTATTGATTACTCACCAAGTCGGATTAAAGAAAGACATCGTAGCAATTCAGAGGCTGGCTGCTAGATTTGTTAAAGGTAGTTTAGAACAACATGCAAGTATTACGGAGACGCTTCGTGAACTCAAATGAGAATCACTGGAGGAAAGGCAACATTGTTTCCGAGGAGAACTATTCAGGAAATTTAGAGAAGAGTCGTTCGAGGCTGACTGCAGAACCATTCTATTGCCGCTGACGCACATTTCGCGAAAGAGCAATGAAAATAAGGTAAGAGAAATTAGGACTCATACGAGGCATATAGACAGTCGTTTTGCCTTCGCTCTATATTCAAGTGGAGTTGAAAAGAAAATGACCAGCAATGGTACAAGGTACCACCCACCATACGGTGGCTTGCGGAGTATGTGTATAGATGTAGATGCAGCAAACGAAACCAGTCTGATTGAAAGATGAAAAAATTTGCAAGTTTTTTGAAAAGTCTGTAAAAAGATGGATTTTTACAGTATTTATATACCATCTTTATTATTCAAATAAAAACTGGAAGACTAAAAGGTTAAGATAAAAACCTAAAATACGTATTTGAAACACGTTGCAGGAACTGTGCTGTTCTTTATAAACGAGCACAGCGAACGAGCACCGCACTTGAAGGACCTGCGCTGGGGAAAAGAAAGGTTTACTGGAGTGGAAACGTTAAGTGTTCTGTAGGAGTGAAGGATGTGAATATTAATATAGGTTCCGTTGGGTAGTATCTGTAGAGATGAAGTTGGGGTGGAGAGCAGGGCTTTAATTGCTGGACAGGGCCGTAGTATTGAGAATAGAAGGGATGAGAGAAGTTGGAGAGAGAGGGGGGAGGTCTGACGTGTAGTGGGATAAATGGGAAAAAGCTGTAGCTGATATGATGGATCAATAAGGGAGACGGATTTCATTGTCTGTCAGGGGGAGTCTTTTGAGCTTGCGTTGGGACAAGTAGCTATACCTGCAATTGGTATAAAAACATTTTAAAAGTGGTAGCAAAAAATGAGAACACTGCCCCATGTGAGTCAAGTGTAATAAAATAAATTGTCGTAGCGTCGGCAATTGCCTAACATGTAATAATATCAGGAACTGAGAATACGTTGAAAAGAATGTATGTTCTTATTGTTTTGCCCGCTTGGGGTAAGAAGAGAAGTGGATACCACTTTCAGCAACGCCCTTACGAAAAAAAGTCTCCAGAAGTGAGAATGCCATACATCGCACGCTTAACTGGTTCGGGAATCGTCAGTAATTACTGCATGTCACGAGATACCACGAACGTCGACCGTCGCTTGTAAACAGCGATGTCTATGGTCATTCAACCTACAAGGGCTAGGTAATCAACCTGCCGCCGCCGGAATCTGCATAAAAATGAAAAACGTGTCCTTTCGCAACCTGAGAAACCTGTTTAGGAATCCTGAGCCGAGTTATCTCGAAGTGCAGATCTAGATTCCGAGAGCTAAGATTAAAAAGAAAAAAAAAAAGCCAGGCGCCTTCTCACAAGGACGACCGGTTTGCTCCGGTTCATTCCTCAGTGATGCTCAAGTTCGTTAACCCTGCTGTCGCTTTCAATGGTCTCGTAAATGGGACGAGAACACCAATACACTTGCATCTGCAAAAGCTAAGGACACTCAGCTCGTCACCCTCCACTGGAGGCGCTTACTGGTGGGGCGTAAGGTTTAGCATGCAATACACGGGTCCGTCGTTTCACTGATGTATGCAGTCATTTTAAATCAGCTCTATAGACCTCAGCGTGACATTTATCACTTTACCATTATGTAGGCGGCTCATGAATTGAAATCGCTTTATGGTCATTATGTATGCATGTAAATTTCCTCCACTTCCTATATTCCAGCCTGAGATATTTAGCCCCCCCCCCGTCCCGTTTGGTCCCAATAGCCTTTTTATTATTTTTATGTAAACTAGAAAAAGTAACATTTAACAGCGTCTAGGATTTTGTATTTGTGCCTGACTGAAGTCGTCTTTATAAATCTTCAGCATTCTCATTTCTAAGCATACCTATTACGATCAGCGAATATGGCGGCAATACTCACCTAAAATGATATACTTTTCGTGGTCATCTTTTAGGATATCTATGGAAACACATTCTCTTCCATCTTTATAGAACCATCATTTTACCTAATATTGGCTACGAATTCTCATTTGTCGAATCGGATCATATCAATGTTCCCACCTTTTAGAAAACAGAATCTGAAACTCTATACTTTGTAACAGGACAGCGTCACGTTAGTTAAAAACTTCAGTGCGTCATGCCAAATCAATTAATATGGTACGTTGGCTGGTTTGTTGATTTGCGGGAGGGGACCAAACACCGAGATCATCGGTCTCATCGGGTTAGGGATGGAAGTCTGCCGCGCTCTTTCAAAGGAACCATCCCGGCATTTGGCTGAAGTGATTGAGGGAAATCAGGGAAAACCAAAATCACAATGGTCGGATGCGGGTCTGAACCGTCGTCCTCCCGAACGCGAGTTCACATCGCTCGGTAATGGTACGTCAGTACACGAGAAGCTGTGTTCTCGTAAATTCGTATTTCTTTTTTCCCTTAAAAATAAATTTTCAAGCGAAGGGATCTTCTGCTTCTTCCATGTAAGGGCCAGATAGGCAGCGTACGTTCTATAGATCGGGAGGCCTTAAGAACTCGCAATTTCAGTGAATTACTGACCATTGATTGGCTGGGAATTGGCGGCAGATACCGTCCCACATGCGTACCATCGACTTCAGATCAGGCGAATTAGGTGGCCATTATATGAAAATGAGTTTGCTGTTATCCCCCACAAACAACTACAGCATAATCGTGGCCTCCTTGCATGATCACATGTACCTTGGAAGATGTCATTGCCTTCGGGGAAAATATAAAGCAAGAAGAGATACAAGTGATCCAAAAAATGTGCACATAATCCATAACTGCCATGGTCCTTCTATTACTACCGCAAGTTCCTTGGAAACCCCTATAGCATAATATTGCCTCCATCTGTGGCTCGCTGGATATTTCGGGCAGCCGTTTGCCTGGATGACGGGGTGTCCGGACGTGACCGTGACCATCGATCTGCTGTAACTACAAGAATTATTTCGTCTGACTAGTCAACACGTTCCAAATGATCCTCCATCCATTGCAAATGTGTTTGACGAAGTCGTTGTGTCAACAAATGAATGCTTAGGGGGACTACTGGGGAGCACTTACTAAAGTTTTTGCACTGCCTTTGTCAAAACAGCTTAATATGTCAGTGGATTTCGCCAGTTGTGGTCCGTATCGTCACTACAACGATTCGCCGTTCGTCTCCGCTCCACCTATATATTTTTCTTGACACGTCAAGTGCCCACAACACCACCAGTTGGCGTTTACTCTCATGGTGGGTAATGTTCGTAAAGTTTTGGATCACTGGCGCATCTTTCAAATGAGCTAGATTTTTAATTTTTTTTTCAAACAGCATTTTTCCTGTGGACTGTAACAATATATAGCCGTGGTAGATTAAGAACTATACTTACAAATTGTGATCGGAAGTAGCAATATGCACCTTTCACAATTAATGGATGTAGAATTAAATGGCTGTCATGTAGCTGGCATATTGCGTGAAACTTTC
Source organism: Schistocerca nitens (assembly GCF_023898315.1). Taxonomy (NCBI): domain Eukaryota; kingdom Metazoa; phylum Arthropoda; class Insecta; order Orthoptera; family Acrididae; genus Schistocerca; species Schistocerca nitens. The sequence continues at coordinate 258,311,758 of NC_064622.1, forward strand.
TCTTTCAGAGGACGCAAGTGACACGCTGTTCTTTTCATGTGGTACTGCAGAGAATATTTGCAGGTAACATAAGGCAAAGTTCCGCGTTTAGTCCTTCCTCCTCCCGCACAGGCCATGAAAGCCCAAAGGTATCGACCGGCCGCCGTGTCATCCTCAGCCCACAGGCGTCACTGGATGCGAATATGGAGGGGCATGTGGTCAGCAAACCGCTCTCCCAGCCGTATGTCGGTTTACGAGACCGGAGCCTCTACTTCTCAATCAAGTAGCTCCTCAGTTTGTCTCACAAGGGCTGAGTGGACCCCGCTTGCCAACAGCGCTCGGCAGACCGGATGGTCACCCATCCAAGTGATAGCCCAGCCCGACAGCGCTTAACTTCGGTGATCTGATGGGAACCACTGCGTCAAGGCCGTTGGCTGCGTTCAGTCCTTACACGGACCAATTTGGCCTGACACACCGCCAGGTCATCGCCTACCAATGGCGTCATGCTGTGTGGAGTTGTATGTGGCCAGCACGCAGTTCTCCTGATCGTTGTCGGGTTTCTTGACCGTAGAAACGTTACAGATCGCTCGATCAGCTCACCAGTTGGCCACAAGAGGACTCCGTACCATTCCTCCCACTGAGGAAACATTCCTGGCAGCACCGTGAATTGAAACCGGGACCCAATCATGGCAGTCAGCCGCACTGACCGCTCAATTACGGTGGCGGACAGAGGATAAGCATACTAAATGTTATGCACCTGCCTTCCAAAATATGGTTCTGTTTTGGTTAGGTTGCTGCGACAAACCTGAAGGCGTAGTTTCCGTCGTGGTTGGTGTCGAGCGCGGACCTCAGGATCGGCACCGGTGGCGTGGTGGGCCCCTGCACCTGCTGCGGCGCGCAGAACACCGCCGTCGCCAAAGCCAGGACACAAACCACCTGAAACACACGCAAGACACATAAAGCTTAACAACGAGTTCTCAAACATGGAAACGAATTTAATGCGTTAATCAAGTATCACGAAAGAAAATTTGTTACTGTGACTAGCGTTGCTTCGTGATTCTGCTGCAAGCAGCTGTGCAGTTCGGAACTAGTCTGTTTAGAGAACTTAGTACACAACTCTTGGAAAGCCTGGTGGGTAAGATAACTCTCCCCAGCATAGAAATAATCCGGAAACAGAAGCTAAAGAAATTTTACTGCTAGATAAAACGTACCTAAGAAGTGATGGGCGCGTACTCAGAACTAATTTTTCACTCTGCAGAGTACGTACTATGAAACAGGCTCCCTGACGTACTGAGCCGGCCGGGGTGGCCGAGCGGTTTTACGCGCTACAGTCTGGAACCGCATGACCACTACGGTCGCAGGTTCGAATCCTGCCTCGGGCATGGATGTGTGTGATGTCCTTAGGTTAGTTAGGTTTAAGTAGTTCTGAGTTCTAGGGGACTGATGACCTTAGAAGTTAAGTCCCAAAGTGCTCAGAGCCATTTGAACCATTTTTTTGACGTACTGAAATCGTCTGTTGAAGTGGGACTCGAACCTTGATTGTGTGCAAGGGCGTTAACAAGAAACTCATTGGTGTGGGAGACCAGTGGTGATGTTCTGGTCGTTGATACGCAGAATTTAGACCTGACATGTGCTGGTATAGCTCAGTTGTCAATTTTCTTTTTATCCCAAAAGGCTTTGTAGTCGGTTCCAAGCGTGAATCTGTCTCCCTGTATTAAAGAAACATATTCAGAATAAAGTTACTTTGTGAAATTACTACTCCAGTTTTTCGTTTATTCAACTCTCTGCTTTACTAATTACGAGCTTATCGAAGTCGCTATGAACTTGCCTTCTTCCTATGCATAAGCCCAATCAGTTACGGGAGGACCCAAATTTTAATGTGGAACGGCATTTGTAAGATACGCGAAACAACAATAACTAACGGAACGAAATCTTAGGTCACGGTGGAAACCGAACCTCCTAAACTCTAGATTTGTAACTGAAAAACCAGCTCAGCAACCAAACTATAAATTATTAAACAACCACTTATGATAGCTTAATGTGAGCAATGGACATAAGAATCCAGATCGCTATTTGCTTGGTGTGACATACAGATTGATAATGTAGTAATAGAATCTTATCCACTAAATTTGAGCCATTCTGATAGTAGTAAACTATTATTGAAAGATAAGCAAAGCCTAATGTGTGATATTTCCCTTTCCTCCCAGATTAACTAACTTTACGAAGCCATTTGAGTACTTATTGCAAGTTTAATAACTTGTTCTCCGTCAAAAACAAAAATGAAACACAGCATCTAAATAAATTACAGAAAAGTTTATTTATTTGAAGCATTGTGCCGTTAAGGAAATTACTGTTAAGAACGGTAAACATTCACTGACGTCGCAAATATAAGCAACTGTCAAATGATATAGTACATCTGCGGAAATTTTAGGTTTTGGATATAAACCGAAATCAAACGTAAGGTACACCGTGGAGCAGTGCAGTACACATAAGTCGAAATGTATCGTATTACCTCTGAAGTAACTACGTATAGTGGCAATGGATTCGTCAAACTAAGATCAGTAGTCAAGCATTCGAACTGAGTTGCATTCTAGCACCGGAGAAGCTAACTAGGACATCGTGCCCTACATGACTACGAACTGTTACCGTTAATGAACAGCTAGCACCTTCCGGCGTCGTCCCGCTAACAACCGCTAGTTTGTAAAGCAATTAAGTTTTATCTCCGTAGTCATCTGCCTCACCAACTCCTGAGGTATGCCTTCTGAGTCGCGCCGACAAGGTGAGAGTGATTACGTCATTTACGGAGATGAGCTCAGACCTCGCTTCTTGAATGTGGCTCCCAGCGTGTGTTAATAAGAGATTGTAGGAAGTCTTTGTTTGTAAACGAATACATATTCAGCACGGTCCAGAGTGCTTATTTGCTAGTGTCTAAAGCTGGTTACAGGAGTGGTTTTGAGCACATGGCAAACATGTAAAGATTAAGGTAACGCTTGTGGTGTGAGAGGCAGGAGCTACTATCACGACATTTGAAGGATTGCCAGTGTTTCACAGCAGCTTCGTCTTTGGAAACCGTGAAAGGGCTTCCGAACTTCTGGTTCAGCTACATAGCGTCTTCGATTACTATTTACTTTGCTGTGAATGGCGCTAGGTGCTTCGTCATTATTTCGAACCTCGAAACAGGCATACTGAAAGAATGAGATGCTGCCTCGCTTCTCTTCTCACAGTGTGTCAAGTGCGGCACCGTATCGTATGGACGAATACTAATGAGTATTTGCGCAGTGTCGTGTTGAAACGAAAGGAAGGGAGAGTGGGTGGAGTTCTGTGTCGCCTCCACACCTTTCCCTTTGAACAGACGCTGAGAGCCGGGCGTAGAGAGGCACTAGAACTAAATCGGCGAAAATGTCTTTTTTTTTAACAAATCTCTCTGCTGTTGTGAAACATTGATAAGAGACTGAGAAAAATGATTTTAAACCTGTGTCCGGAGAGCAGTTGTGTATGGAAAGGGAGCGAGTACCGTAGGAAAACGGGAGGAGACTAAACTGGAAACGTTTGAAATACGCTTCGGAGAAAAAGAGATTTAAAACTTCAATGGGAGTATAGCGTGCGAAATGAAAAGGTAATAGTGGAAATGTGAAAGAAAAAGTAGTATGTAACAATGTTGTTATCAGAAAGTGACAAGGAACAGTGGAAATAGTTTGACTAGGAGTCAGAGAGGAATAGAGGAGGAAAACTGTAAGGGCAGACAAAAATTAAGAGGATGTTGGATGTTGTAGGTATGTAGAAATGAGAAATGATGAGATGATTGGTGGCCTAGCTGACCAGTTAAAAAAGGAATCTAAGAATCTTATTATTACTATTATTATTATTATTCGTTTTTCTAGCCTTTGTCCCGTAATTTCATGCGGCTGGAATGATTAATTATTGGATTTGGTAATTCTGGTGGTAAAGAGTTGCCAGACGCTGTTCTTCGGGCCACGTCATCCCCCTCTCCCCCCCCCCCCCGTTCTCCCCCCCCCCCCTCCCTCACCACACCGGGGACGGAATTTCTGTACCCGATCTGTCCGCGACTAGTATCATCTCGTGTTAAAGAGTGCAGTGCAAACATTTTGTAAATGTTTGCGAATCGTATAAATGAGGCTTGATATGGGTACAAGCTTTGTTTTCACCTAGTCTGATGTGGAAGAAAAGAAAATAACTATGTGATGGGAAATGACGCAGGTGAAAAGGACGACCGAAACACAAGAGGCCCTAACAAGGATAGCGGCTATTCATATGGATATTTCGAGCTGCTAGCGGCTCCTTGAATGAGCTGTCCTTATTTGGCAGGTACGTGAAGGCTTCCACCCAGCATCGACAATGGCCCGGCATCTACTGCGCCGACTGACAAACAGCTGCGTGTCTGACAAACTGACAAAACGTGCGTAGCAGTCACGTCTCCCAGGCGCTCTGTTAATAACAGAGCACATACTGCACGCTCTTTGTTAAGTGCGCCGCGGAGGAGGTTCAAAAGACTCCAACATTCCTTCCGCGTGTAGTCGCTCCTCTACTACATTGAATTCTTCTCGCTAATCATGCGTAGGAGATTACTGTCCTAAATGTTGTCGGGTTGACATCTTGCTCTTTCATCTCGTAGTCCACTGTGAGACTGCAATTTTGGTTTGCTGACCGTTACCAATTTGAATAACAGTGCTACTACTTTTCTTCCTTAGACCTACGGCGTAAAAACATTGTCAGCTGCTTGATTTTACAGATGACAAACACTTGGAGAGGATTTCATGAAAAACTTTCGAGATACTCCACTGATCACCGTAAGTGATGTGGGGAATTACGTAAAACCAACATGAAGATGGTACGACCTGCAGTTGCAGCAGCAAGTTCCGAAAATTGCAGTATCGTAGTTTTTCTCCCCAGTATCGTTTTACTTGCTCTTCCGTACTAGTAGCAGGAGGAAACTGTTGCCTTTTGCCTTGTAAGTAGAACTTAATCATTCGTCAGGAAAGGATTCAGAAGAGACATAGCAAAATTTAAGATTGCACAAGCGTCCAGAGAAAAGTGTCATCCTGCTTGAAAGACAGTCTGATCACTTTCCTGGTGCCACCTAAAAAGCTAAAGGAGCTCTCCAATGCTCTACTGGCAGTTATCCAGATAGCGTCATTTGCGCCTGTATCTCATCCGTTACCTTCCAGATTCGCTGAAGCTCTCGTGTCTGACTTTCTGCACTATCATTCTTGGAAGAAAGGATATTGCGAAGGAACGGCACAGTCACAACCTGGGGGATTGTTCCCAGAATGACTTTCCATTCTGCAGAAGAGTGTGTGCGCTTGTCTGCAGTATCCTGGCAGATTACAATTGTGTACCGGACCGGGACTCAAACCGGCAGTCTTCGCCATTCGTGAGCAAATGCTCTAGCGACTGAGCTATCTATTCTCACGACCGATCTCTATAGCTCATCTTCCACAAGTATCGCTCTCGTGCCTTCCACAGTGTGTGGAGATTGTGAGTCGAGCCTGGATTGCCCCGACGGTAGAGCATTTGCTCGCGAAAGGCATACAGGTAATTTTATAAACTACTTTTTTCCATCCCTCCTCACGGCTGTCCAGTATCATATCCTTGAGTTACAAGTGTACCTAAAAATTAGATAGTTTCTGGATACGGTAACACCCAGAAATCAGAAGACGCTTACAGAATCCTTAGCCATTGAAAAAGCAACTCTTCCTTCCTGATCGGAGAGTTTTGTGGAGCAACGTGTCCTCCACCGGTGACAGGACTTAATCTGACTGGAGTGTACCGACGCACATTCCTGAAAGCGCGGCCGCCGCCCACCTGCGCTTCCCACGCAACTCACGCACCGTCGCGCGTGCTCTTACAAACGTCGCACCCAAGTTCAAGGACCTCTTGCTTTGACACATAGGTCAGACTAGCATTCAAACATTGGTTGCCAGCAGACGAACCTGCTAACTGTGGATAAGTCTCAGACTGTTTTCAATCGGCGCTATGATTAACGTACCGAACGTAGAGTACGCCGCATTCGTGTTTTTGTTTATTCTTGTTTGACTGAATTTTAGTCTGATGCTCCGAATTTATTTACGAACTCTAACGAGCCCGACGTTGACGGGACATGATAGCATAATCTTTCTTCCTCCCCTCCCATGCATCGTTAACCTAGCGTTTTTGTTATGGCGGAGCTTTTCCGTATCTCTACTTCCCTGGCGAAAGTAATGAAAGCGAATACCGAAAATAAATGACACTTTATTGGAGGAAGTACTACTTGACCCGCCCACTGGGCATAGTAACTGAATGCTGAAATACTTTAATTCACAAAAGCATGTTCTCCTGAAATAGGGCATGGCGATACTTATTTAAATGATTTGGTATATGCAGAGAAGTATGAAAAAAATTCTGCTACCAAATAAACAACACTGTAAAAAACTCCCGTGGTAAGGGGGAAATCATAATCTGAACCAGGCGAAAAAAGCTTTGTTCCGTAATGAAAGTTAACTTACATTAAAACTGATACATAACTAAGGAAATAGTGTCTGAAAATATTTCTCTGAAACATTAGAGTGTGTGGAAATGAAATGTATATGACAGTAAAAATGAGAAAGAGAAAACAGCTAACAATTGCAATGAGGTATCGCACGAAAATTACGAAGAGCGGCCAGAACAAATCTAAAATGTAAAAGGAAAACGGAAAACGGGAGGAGTTGCAGCTGTGACACGCGTGGGCATCCGCGAATAGCTAAATTGCCTCTGGAAAGAGAAGTAAGGTATGTACGAACAGAGAAAGATAAGAAAATGCTAAGCGCATTTACGGGATGCTGGGTATAGTTGTTACGTAGCGGTAAAGAAGATTAGCGCCACATGGAGAGTTTAATTTACTATATTGCTAGATTTAAAAATAAAATAAAATGCGGCAGAAATGAAATGACAGTCCAAGTGATACTACTGGCAACAGACCTGAGAATTCGTGTGCATTAATGTACACCAGACACTTAAGAAAGTTTGCGTCAGCCTGAAAAGACAATTTAAGCAATATCAATTACATAATAATTAAATCTATTAGTAAGAAACAGAGAGAACATATCAATATGAAAAATGCTTATAATGTCTCATAAAGAATAAATATCTACTCGAAGTTTACCTCAGCTTCCGCGTCGTCGACGTTTGCAAATAGAGTGGCCTTACTACATTAATTTTCCATAGTTCGAGCAATAAAACGAAATTCAGTGATTTTTTTTTTCTGGATGAACTCTCTGAACATGCATGTCCCTAGGGAAAAGCTCTAAATCTGTCATATTTTCTGCCAGTGCCCGTATAACTGGAAGTGCTCGTCATTCTGTTATTGCCAGAAGTAAAGCGTTCTTTTCGCCCTCAACAATTCTCTTATAGGTTCTTTATGTAAAGTCGTTTGCTATTGCGTTCCGAGAAAGCAAGATGCTAACGCGTAGATTTCTCCCTCCTCCCCCCCCTCCCCCCCCCCCCCCCAATCCCCTGAACTACGGCTAACAGATTCAGATCAGTACGCAGTACCGACACCCGTTTGGGCTAAGCGCCAGCGCGATGTTCCGGATCGTAACCCGGCAATGCAAGTATCGTGCGAGCCGATCACTGAACTCGCCGTGTTACTCACACTTGCCAGAACTAAATACTTGTCACTCTACTGCATAAAACTGTGCGAAGTGGCACAGAAGCTTGTACATAGACAGGAGTACATATCCCTGTTCCGTCATCCTCTTGTAGGATCCAAGTGGTTTCCCTAAATCATCTAACGCAAATGATGGGGTAACTTTATTTTGGTTGTGCTCCACCAAGAAGTTGCTACCACTAGTTGCAGCATAATAAAAATTTAGAATCTTTTTGGTGGCATTCATAAAAATTTTGAGACAAGTATTTAAATAAAACCAATGCCGATTTCCTTCCCTATTCTTCTTCGTTTTGATGAGTTGTATTCTTAATGATATCTCTACAGCCCGCCTCCGTAAACGCTTTCACTAACATGTGCAGCCTGGAACCGCGTGACCGCTACGGTCGAAGGTTCGAATCCTGCCTCGGGCATGGATGTGTGTGATGTCCTTAGGTTTATTTAGGTTTAAGTAGTTCTAAGTTCTAGCGGACTGATGACCACAGATGTTAAGTCCCATAGTGCTCAGAGCCATTTGAACCATATTTGAACTAACATGTGCTTGTGCGCTGGCATTCTATTTCGGGGTAGCCCAAGATCCAGACGGCGGGAGAAAGTTTCACCACAAGTGACCAGTGGAAGACAGGAACTGTTGCAAAATTCCTTATTAATAGATACTGCGTCGATATCCTGGGTGAAATTCCTAACTCCTTGGCAATGTCTCCTGGAGTGAGAGCACGTAGTGCTCTTGATTGTGATCCTTTCGTATGACAAAATCCTCTAAGCTCCGTGGCACCCTTTATTCTGTTCCAGTTAGCTATTTGTTGGCAGCAGTCCCTCTCCCACACCATTAACTCTCCACATATTAACGCAAAACTCATTTTGCTCAGGATATGATCCACTGTGCCTTTATAACTAGGCGACTAAACAACCGACGTCTTGGAGCTCTTCCAACCGATTAAAATTCGTATCTTCATTTCCTCCACCGAGGACGCTAAATTTCTAAATGGTGAACAGAGTCCAGGACTATAACAAATTCCAGTTGCAAGAACTGTTTTACGTAAGCAGACAGTCTATAACTCTTAATATTCATAACGAGTATGTTGAGCCGAACGCTTCCGCTATTAATGGTACATTAGGAACCAAGAAATTGGCATAGGAAGGGAAACGTGATCGTCAGCTCAAAACCAGCTAGAAGACGCAGCATGAAAAGAAAAAACTTGACATCTATTTTTATCTATCTGATAATTAACACAGAATATCGTCGGTGAAAATGGCTCCGGCAACGTAGCAGCTGTTAGAGATTTGGGTCAATCGGACTACGAAAGATTTCTTACAGTCTTTCTCTTTTTTTCTTTATTTAACTTTCAAATATTTCCCTATCTGCCATTTTTAATAAACGAACTAATCGTTTCTGTGGCGTGGCAGTTGAAAGGAGTCGCTAGACAGGGAACTCTTCTCTTATAACGGCGCCAAAAAGAAAAGAATTACAACTGTAAGCTTTGTTAGCGTCGAAATAGAGGCGGAATACAAAACGACGATGTTTGAAGGAAATGCATGTCGTCTACTTTAAGGAAAGATATCGACATTCGCCTTGTAGGGATCTTAGAAAACTAGACTCATGACAGCTGGACTGGTATTTGAGCCTAACGACGGAACTGCAGTATTTACCGTGGTTAGATAACTTTGGTGGTTTCTCAAAGGTAATATACAATTTGAGGTCATACAGTAATGTCTACATCACTCAGGACGAAATCTGTTGTAACTCTACGAAAATTATGTTTCAGATATAGACGACGGATTATTGTGATGTTCAACAGGCATCAGTCGTTTCAAAACTGACCTTTTCAGAGATGAATCGGTAAGCGGCATCCACGGATTCCGTGTTCTGTTAGGCATGCGCATACATATTTTCACGAAAACAAGCACTTCAGATTCCGGACGCATACTGGGAACGCGCGGAGAAGGATAAGTCCGCCTCTTCGGCCACTTCACTTTCAGGGCGATACTTCGCCCGTCGTAAGTGTTTACATTCGCAGTGCGTGAGGCCCCCGGTGTGCGGGCACAGAGACTGTTGGCTCGGAATCCACCCCCGCCACCAGTTCAAGGTCGTCCGTGGAGGAATCCGTCCGCAAACTTCGCTGAGATCGGTTGTGGCATGGTATATCCATCTACTTGCCGGCGCGCCGCGTTTCCATTTTCTGTTCAAAAATGGTTCAAATGGGTCTGAGCACTATGGGACTTAACATCTATGGTCATCAGTCCCCTAGAACTTAGAACTACTTAAACCTAACTAACCTAAGGACAGCACACAACACCCAGCCATCACGAGGCAGAGAAAATCCCTGACCCCGCCGGGAATCGAACCCGGGAACCCGGGCGTGGGAAGCGAGAACGCTACCGCACGACCACGAGATGCGGGCCCATTTTCTGTCCATCAGAATGATGGGCGTTCGTAAATGAGTGTAGCAGGTGGAGTTCAGATTGACGTATCGAATGGAATGAATGTTAGCTATTGGTATGCGATCGAAGAGGTGGGGAAAGATACTGGCCTACAGTTCCTGACCGATCTGAAAGCTACAGACTGATAGCGTGGGCGATGTGTGCGTGATGTACCAATTTATCTCACCATTACACCTGTGGATGATGCAATGGAAGAACGACTACGGTACACTTGCGTAAAAGTTCACCTATACAATTTTACTGTCATTGCGGTCATGAGAGATGAATAGGGAAGAAAAATATATTGTACTGGACTTGTTCTGGAACCTATGCAATGGTAATTTTGAAAGTAAGTTTTTCCACAATGCACAGCTTCTTTTAGTAGTGTATCCCATACTGTGGAACATTCCATACCCCTTATGTGAGACTTTCCGATCTCTTCCGACAATCCAAATCTGTAACGGTCTCAGATTGATAAATGTTAAGTAAAAACGTACATTAGAGACTTTCATTTTAGACTTGCTTGGGCCTCTTTAAACGCATCTCATCCCTCCATGCCAGGTTTATGTGGCTTATTTATTGTGAAACGCTCCTGATGGTTGCCACGAGCTGAGGTTTTGATTGATTCTAATGACTGATCTGCGATGGTGTAACTATCGGGTGAGTGCTCCTATTTCCTGGAATCAGTTTCTACTTGGTTTTTGGCCTACTGAGCGTAACTTATTCTTTGTACGACGCTACCATTAACGGTAACTCTTCCTGCTTCTCCCAGTATTCCAGTTCCTGCAACTTGCCCCGTCCCCAACTGCATCGCCTGCAAATATCAAAGCGAGCGACTGGCTTTTGCCCAGACCGTGAGTAGTTGCGGTCCTCTGTAACTCCGCAAGTGCCGCTATTTTCGCTTCCCAAGATACTTCCCAATGGAGAACGACGTACAGGCTTGCTTTTTCCAGAAAGCATTCCATCCTGTCGGGCTGATAATGTTTTCTTTTTCACACTATCTGTCGCGTCGCACTGTATGCACTATCTGTTTTAGCGTTCCCTACAGTTCCATAGTTATATCGATTTTCAAGGGAAGCTGGTGCATGCAGACTCTGAGGCAGTCAGAGAAAGCACAACCCTGCCTAACTTGGCTGGTTCTTCAGTCCTATCAAAGTACCTGACCTAACTTCGAAATCGATAGCGTGTAAAATGACAATCAATAAATACAACAAAAATAAAAGAAAAAGTCTATCCCCAAGACTTTGGAGCTGACTGCCCTGTAACTTCCATCGACATGAAAGAAGAATCGGAGGAACTGGTCTCATATTGTGTATATTCATCGATACAGGATAGGTGGTGCTACACGATTTCTGTTGTCCCATTTATCTTGAACAACCTAAATAACTTTACCCAGAAGCTAATTAAAAAAGGGATTAAGCAGATTTTGTTTAGCTCCCACGGGGACATTAACCAACATGATAGTCTTTCTCGTAACTTCGTTCGTTACTAAGATATTAATAGCTCCTTTTAAATAACACCCTATTTTTTTATCTAGTAATCTCTCCTCAAGACCTGTTCAAAAACGTATTACACTGTACCATGCACGTAAACACGATGTTATTAAAAACATAACAGAAAACCACTTTACTAGCACACAGTATATGTATCTGGGGTAACACAATCCGTCCACCTGCTGGATACGACAGCAAAAAAGTAAACTCAAGGAAAAACCACGCCGGTCAGTACAGTTCTGCAAACTTACGTCCTCCACAGATGAGCAGAGTTTCTTCCTTCTCTTCGATGGTCTGCATTGCACTCACACAAAGTTTCTACCACAAAAGTTTTACTGAATGATAGGAGTGCATTTTTCTTGGGTTTCCAATTGTTTACTGTCATCTCGAGGAAGTCGACGAGTTACGTAAATCCGTGCTGATACAGGAGAACCAAAGTCAGTTTTGTGAACCTTTATAAATGATGTCAAGATTACATGAATGGTACGCATTGGTTCCTTTTTTGGACAAGTCTTGTGGAAGGTAAGCTGTGTGCTGAATAAAAAATACAGAATGCTATTTAAAAGAGAGGTGGCCTTATAATGAAGATGTTCCTTGCCCGTACACGAGAAGTTATTCATTTGAACAAGACCTTGCAACGGATGCGGAGTAGGACTGCAGAGTACGAGACGTGTGCTACTCGCTGCTACTCATTGGAGAGGCTTGCGCTGACTCAGCAGAGAGCTTGCGGCTCTCTCTCTCGTGCTGTGGCTAACCACAACGTAACGCCACCATCCCACTCCGGTATGTCCGCGTGCGACAGTAACTGCACACGCAGAGGACTCAAAAATTAAGCGAAGTGCTGTGCTGTGGTTACTCTTGCCGCGGAGTTTAATGTCAAAGGATTTACTACTGGATCCAAGTAAAACCTCCAGCATTCAGAGTGACTGGGCGTCTACACTGGAGCTACATTGAATAATACAGAAGATACTGTCGCGGTTTAATCCAGGATGGCATGGTGCCTATTTGAACCTTGCTCTTTCCGTAACATGCCCAACGACTACTTGGCCATCGTTTGGTGGAGGAAGATTAGACAATAGTGCATAACGGCTTATGTATTCTAATTATTGGCCGGCCGAAGTGCCCGAGCGTTTCTAGGTGCTTCAGTCTGGAACCGCGCGACTTCTACGGTCGCAGGTTCGAATCCTGCCTCCGGCATGGATGTGTGTTATGTCCTCAGGTTAGTTAGGTTTTAGTAGTTCTAAGTTCTAGGGGACTGATGACCTCAGAAGTTAAGTCCCATAGTGCTCAGAGCCACTCTTGTTATTCATGTTGAGGATACAAGAAGTCGCAGAAGGGGAAAGCTGTTAGATATTAGATCAGAACATATGGAGCTGGAAATGAGGCACGTTCGCAGACGAAAACGCTCCCACGGTTAGGAAGAGTAGCATGTAGTATAACTGTCTTTAACCTTCAAGGCAGTGTGTTGCAGGCACGGATCCTCCGAGCTTTGAACTCACTCACCTAGGTAGTTATAGGGGGGAAATACAATTCAATGCAGACTTATAACGAGGGTGGAACTTGGCATTTTTCACATCACCAAATCATTGCCAGAGGTGAAATAAGCCCTGGGTAAAGAAACCCCTGTAGTTCCTCCGTGATCTGAGAAATACACCCTGTCCATTTTTAATCATGCTTCGTAATGGCCGGCCGCTGTGGCCAAGCGGTTCTAGGCGCTTCAGTCCGAAAGCGCCCTGCTGCTACGGTCGCTGGTTCGAATCCTGCCTCGGGCATGGATGTGTGTGCTGTCCTTACTTTAAATAGGTTTAAGTTGTTCTAAGTCTAGGGGACTGATGACCTCAGTGACTGATGACCATATTGCTTAGAGCTATTTGAACCATTTGAGTTTCGTAATGCTGAAAGCGTAGCAATCTCAACCAACAAGAAATACATCGATGGCGTTAAACATAGCGTTACCAGAATAAATTACTTCCCAGGTGAATATTCGGATGTGGAGGGAGAAACAGTGTCTTCCGCCACGCTGGAGGAAAGTATACTGTTGCGTTAAAAAGGGATATAAGAAAATTCGTGCGAGAGATCTAAAACGAAAAGCTGTCGTCAATATAAAGCAAAGAGTGGCCGTTTGTTGACTTTTTTTCTTAACAGTACTAATGCGATGCGATTCGAGGCTCACATCGTACCATCAGGTGGCAGACTGAGCAAGTTACATCACATAAGTATTTGGGTGTAATAGCAAGAACTGGTATGAAATGAGATGACCAAGCAAAATCATTTAGGAAAATTCTGCGAAGGTGCAGTGCCTCTGTGCAAGAATCGCATAGAAGACCCTAGTGCGAGCAACGCTAGAGTTCTGTTCCAGTATTTATTAAAACCGGTTCCAGTGGCTTAAGATATTGAAACGGCGAAAGGAAGGAAGGAAGGAAGGAAGAGCACAGTTTAACGTCCCGTCGACATCGAGGTCATTAGAGACGGAGCACAAGCTCGGACTGTTTTTTAAGGAAATGGAAATCAGTCGTTCCCTTTCAAAGTTATCATCCCGGCATTTGCCTGGAGCGATTTAGGGACATGACGGAAAATCTAAATTAGAATGGCCACATGCGAGTGTGAACCGTCGTCCTGCAGAATGCGACTCCAGTATGCTAACCACTGCGACATCTCACCTGTTTTAAAACGGATTACATAGCGATATAAAAGCTATGGATCAAACAGCATAAAATGCATCATACGTTACAGTGTTAATAAAAAAAGTTGTAGACTTTGTTCTATATATGAAGAGTTTGTAGACTGCCTCTGCATAAAATACTGGTGCCGGACTCTATGTTTTACTACTCGACAACAGTTACACATGACGAATTTTATTCTATTTGACGCCATAGGTTTTTTTTTTATATCGTCATGTTAAGCTGGTCTAAACGTCGTATAATACCTGATGATGGTCTGAGCACAGAAATCAGTCGTAGTAAAGAAGTATCATCAAGCGGCGACAAACTATTACGCTTTTTAAATATTGTTCCAGTGTTTATGGATTATCAAACAGGCATGTCAGCAGACATGAAACGGATTCAAAACCGTGATGTTGGGATCGTAACAGGTCGGTACAGCTACTATGATAGTGCAACAGAAATGATCGGGCAACTTTCATGGTAACCCTTGGAAGAAGTCATACTTCTCGCAGTAACCCGTCGAGTAAATTCGGAGAAGCTGTATTAGAAGGATACTGTCGTCATCGTGTATCTCGCTGAGGGATTATGAAGTTAAGATAATGAATATCCGCTACAGCTGCTGCTTTATTTGAGTTCAGAGACGGTTTTGGCTTTTATACTGTAGCCATTCCTACCGGACCAGAGAAGTGGGCTTCGCTACAACGCTATTTTGTGATACACTGGATAACAGCTTCCATATAAAAGACGAAACTGGTCTTGGACAGAAATGTTGCAACTGGAGCGGGTATTCATTAATTCAGCACACAAATACGGTGCAGCGGCGCTCTAGAAACAAGCGGAAACTATTAATTTTGACACCAACTTTTCCTTCGCTCAAGATGCGAATGGAGCAGGACAGAAAATACATTCGCTGGAGGAGTATATATGTCCTAGATAGAGTGCCAACTGAATGTATGATGGTCTATGTCGTCGGAAAAATATGCAGGGTGGAGTCTGCACTCGTACTAAACTAGAGGGAACTACATTGTGAGAAAATGGAATGAAACTATCGTATGGCGTTATGGATCGAGAGACCCCGTCTGGGTTGGTTCGCCCGCCTGGTGCAAGTCTTTCTGACGCCGCTTCGGCGACTTGTGCGTCTATTACGACGAGATGAAATGACGAGGACAACACAAAAACCCAGTCACCGAGAGAAGAAAATTTCCGACCAAGCCGCGACTCGAACCCAGGCAGCGATCTTAACCGCTAGACCACCAGCCGGCGTCTACACTGGAGATGAGGCAGCTTGTTACGTGACTACTCACCAAGGACTGCATGGTCGCTGTTGCTGCTGCTGCTGCTACTGCTGCTGCTGATCTGCTGAGGACACGCGGCAAGTGCGTCTGCAGTACGCCGCTGTCCACCGGCCTTATATACGGCGGGCTGGCTTTTTTTGGCGCCGCTCTTCACCGGTCGGCAGGGCGTCTTCCAGCGTCGTCTCCAGGGAGCGCTGGAGGGGGGCAGCGCGACAGAGGTGGGTGGAGGGGGGAGGGTGCCCACTGTCTGGCCGGCACGCGCGCCCTGCTCCCGACTCTGACGGCGTCCACACCCAGGCCGCGGGGCTGTGCCGGAGGAGGGGTACGGCTCTCCACCCCCAGCCCAAACATACGGCGGGCGCCGGCTCCCAGGGAGCGAGGTCTCCCGCGCTTACGTAAAAGACCTGCCGTCACTGACCAGCGGCAGACGAGGAGGTGTCGTGCGTCCCGCGACGCGGAAGAGCTCCGCCACCCACGACGTCCTCTGTTGACTTCTCAATTATCACCATTCTTTCGAGATAAAAGCCAACGTGCAGTCGGCTTTCTACCGGCGACAGCTCTGCTGTAACCTTTAGATCTGCGCAATCAATCTCCTCGCTCACAATGCCGCTGTCGAAATGACAGGTTTATACCAAATAAACTAACAAACGAAGGAGCTGATCCTCCTTGGTACACAAAACGGGTTAAAACACTGTTGCAGAAACAACGAAACAAACATGCCAAATTTAAACAGACGCAAAAACCCCAAGATTGGCGATCCTTTACTGAAGCTCGAAACTTAGCGCGGAGTTCAATGCGAGACGCCTATATCAGTTTCCACAACGAAACTTTGTCTCGAAAGCTGGCAGAAAATCCAAAGAGATCCTGATCGTATGTGAAGTATGTTAGCGGCAAGAAACAATCGATGCCTTCAGAATGGGATTTTCACTTTGCAGCGGAGTGTGCGTTGATATGAAATATCATGGCAGATTAAAACTGTGTGCCGGACCGAGACTCGAACTCGGGACCTTTGCCTTTCGCGGGCAAATCTCATTTTGTTCGTTATTTTTCGTTTCAATTGTTCGTGGCGGACGTCACCTGACGCCCGTTGAAGTTCGTTATTGATCCATTCACTCAGTTTTTTTTATTACAGAGGGTAGCTAACCCTCTGACCGAACACGCTGAGCTACCGTGGCGGCATTTTTGTTCGCATTTGTTCGTTGCATCTGCTCGGGGAGGACGCCGTAAGACATCCGTTTATGTTCGTTGATGATCGATTAACTCAGTTTTTTGTTACAGAGGGCACGTATCCCTCTGACCGAACACGCTGAGCTACCGTGCCGGCTTTCAGGAGTGCTAGTTCTGCAAGGTTCGCAGGAGAGCTTCTGTTAAGTTTGGAAGGTAGGAGACGAGGTACTGGCAGTAGTAAAGCTGTGAGGACGGGGCGTGAGTCGTGCTTGGATAGCTCAGTTGGTAGAGCACTTGCCCGCGAAAGGCAAAGGTCCCGAGTTCGAGTCTCGGTCCGGCTCACAGTTTTAATCTGCCAGGAAGTTTCAAATCAATGCCTTCTCTGCGCGATAACAATGGAGATACTCTCGAAGACAGTGCTGTCAAACCAGATTTACTAAACACAGCCTTTCGAAATGCCTTGACAAAAGAAGACGAAGTAAATATTCCAGAATTCGAATCGGGAACAGCTGCCAACATGAGCAACGTAGAAGTAAATACCGTCAGAGTAGTGAAGCAACTCAAATCGCTTAATAAAAGCAAGTCTTCTGGTCCAGGCTGTATACCAATTAGGTTCCTTTCGGAGTATGCTGAGGCATTAGCTCCATACTTAACAATCATATACAACCGTTCGCTAGACGAAAGATCGGCACCCAAAGATTGGAAAGTTGTACAGGTCACATCAATATTCAAGAAAGGTAGTAGGAGTAATCCACTAAATTACAGGCCCATATCGTTAACGTCGATATGCAGCAGGATTTTAGAACATCTATTGTGTTCGAACATTATGAATGACTTCGAAGGAAACGGTCTATTGACACACAGTCAACATAGGTTTAGAAAACATCGTTCCTGTGAAACACAACTAGCTCTTTAGTCACATGAAGTGCTGAGTCCTATTGACAAGGGATTTCAGATCGATTCCGGATTCCTGGATTTCCGGAAGGCTTTTGACACTGTACCACACAAGCGGCTCGTAGTAAAATTGCGTGCTTATGGAATATCGTCTCAGTTATGTGACTGGATTTGCGATATCCTCTCAGAGAGGTCACAGTTCATAATAATTGACGGGAAGTAATCGAGTAAAACAGAAGTGATTTCAGGCGTTCCCCAAGGTAGTGTTATAGGCCCTTTGCTCTTCCTTATCTATATAAACGATTTGTGAGACAATCTGAGCAACCGTCTTCGGTTGTTTGCAGATGACGCTGTCGTTTATCAACTAATAAAGTCATCTGAAGTTCAAAACAAACTGAAAAACGATTTAGAAAAAATATCTGATTGGTGCGAAAAGTGGCAGTTGACCCTAAATAACGAAAAGTGTGAGGTCATCCACATGAGTGCTAAAAGGAACTCGTTAAACTTCGGTTACACGATGAATCAGTCTAATCTAGAAGCCGTAAATTCAACTAAATACCTAGGTATTACAACTATGAACAACTTAAATTGGAAAGAACACATTGAAAATGTTGTGGGGAAGGCTAACCAAAGGCTGCGTTTTATTGGCAGGACACTTAGAAAATGTAACAGACCTACTAAGGAGACTGCCTACACTACGCTTGGCCGTCCTCTTTTAGAATACTGCTGCGCTGTGTGGGGTCCTTACCAGGTACGACTGACGGAGTACATCGAAAAACTTCAAAGAAAGGCAGCACGTTTTGTATTATCGCGAAATATGGGAGAGAGTTTCACAGCAATGATACAGGATTTGGGCTGGAAATCATTAAAAGAAAGGCGTTTTTCGTTGCGAGGCAATCTTCTCACGAAATTCCAATCACCAACATTCTCCTCCGAATGCGAAAATATTTTGTTGACACCGACCTACATAGGGCGGAACGATCACCACGATAAAATAAGGGAAATCAGACCTCGTACGGAAAGATATAGGTGTTCATTCTTTCCGTGCGCTATTCGAGATTGGAATAATAGAGAATTGTGAAGGTGGTTCGATAAACCCTCTGCCAGGCACATAAATGTGATTTGCAGAGTATCCATGTAAATGTAGATGTAGATGTAGACAGAGAAATGTAGTAACAGGGGAGACAATACTAATGCCGCCTATTACCCTAGAAGTTAGGCTGAACAAAGGCAAACGTACGTTTCTAGGATTTCTAGATTCGAAGAAAGATTTCGACAATGCCCTGTGCGGGCGATGTTGAACAGCTTAAAAAAAAGGGTAGAAACTGCATAATGCAACACACAGCTGCAATTAATTCTGTTTTGACAGTCGATTTCAGTCACAGTACATACTTGGCCGTGCATTCCATAACTGCTGTAACAAAATGGAGCATTTCGATATTTTGATCAGTTATTGCAGTTGTGGGATGTCTACATCTATATCCACGTAACTACTGTGCAATTGACACTTAAGCCCCTGGCAGAGGGATTTTCCAATCACCTTCACACTATTTCTCTGCCGATCCACTCTCTAACAGTGCGTAGGAAAACTACACACTCAAGTCTTTTTGTACGAGCTTTGATTCCTCATATTATATTGTGATGGTCATATTTTCACATTCAGGGGAGAAAGCTGGTGATTGAAATTTCATGCAAAGATCTCGTCGTAACGAAAATCGCCATTGTTTTAATGATTGCCATCTCAACTCGCTTATCATATCTGTCACATTCTCTCCCCTATTTCGCCATAATACAAAACGATCTTCCCCCCTTTCACATTTACAATGTCCTCCGTCAATCCCATAAGGTAATGATCCCATACAGCACAGCAGTACTCCAGCAGAGGACAAACAAGCGTAGAGTTGCAGTCTCTTTAGTAGATCTGTTGCATCTTCTAAGTGTTCTACCAATAAAACGTAGTCTTTGGTTTACTTCCCCACAACATTATAAAACTTAAGTTGTTCCTAATTGTAATGCCTAGGTATTTGGTCGAACTGACAGCCTTTAGGTTTGTGTGATTTATATCGTAACTGAAATTTTACGGATCTATTTTTGTACTCAAAAAATGGTTCAAATGGCTCTGAGCACTATGGGATTTAACTTCTGAGGCCATCAGACCCTGGAACGTAGAACTAGTTAAACCTAACTAACCTAAGGACATCACACACATCCATGCCCGAGGCAGGATTCGAACCTGCGAACGTAGCAGTTGCGCGGTTCCAGACTGTAGCACCTAGAACCGCTCGGCCACCCCGGCCGGCTTTTGTACTCATTTGGATGACCTCACACTTTCCCTCACTGAGAGACATTTTCCACTTTTCGCACCATTCAGATATCGTATCTAAGTCCAGTTGTAGTACTTTCAACATTGCAGCTCGTCAGCAATAGTGATAATCTAGTATATAAGAAACTATCAGCCTCGATTGCGGTAATGAAACCAACCTTTACCTAGGTATCAGCCCAAGTAATTGAATCTTCTTCAGAAGATATAGCTGATTCTATAATATGTCTACGAGGACATGGTCTACAAATAAATGTGCCGCATTTTTATAATGTGACTACGCCTATTCAGGCTCTTTTAGGTTTATTTCCAGTTGTTGTACTTTCAACATTGCATTTCGTCAGCAATCGTGATAATCTAGTATATAAGAAACTATCAGCCTCGATTGCGGTAATGAAACCAACCTTTACCTAGGTTTCAGCCCAAGTAATTGAGCCTTCTTCAGAAGATATAGCTGATTCTATAATATGTCTACGAGGACATGGTCTACAAATAAATGTGCCGCATTTTTATAATGTGACTATGCCTATTCAGACTCTTTTAGGTTTATTTCCAGACCATGCCCTCGTAGACATATTATAGAATCAGGTATATTTTCTGAAGAAGGCTCAATTACTTGGGCTGAAACCTAGGTAAAGGTTGGTTTCATTACCGCAATCGAGGCTGATAGTTTCTTATATATAAGTCCAATTGGTTTTGATCTTTTGATGGATGTACTATACGGTAAAGTACAGGAAAACATCTAAGAGGGCTGCTCACATTATCTCCTAAATCGTTTGTGTGGATTAGGAACAGCAGAGGGCCTAAGGGAAAAGCCAGATATCACATCTGTTTTACTCGATGATTTTCCGTCGGTAATACGTAACCCTTCTTAGAGGAAATGATGGATCCAGTCGCACAACTGAAGCGATACTTCACAGGCACGCAATTTGAATAGAAGTCTCTTGCGAGGGACGGTGACAGAACCCTTGTGGAAATTCAGACATACGGAATCAATCTAAAACCCCGTCGATGGCAGCAGAGGCAAACACATTCTTACTGGCCCAAGGATGGTTACATTATGACGGAAACAAGTTGTAGAAGTGAAAATTGCTAGAACACTGTATTGCATAATGCAGAGACTAACTTTTGACAATGTGACTCAAATATTCTCTTTGAAATTCTGAAGGTAGCATGGGTAAAATACGGGGAGCGAAACGTTATTTACAATTCGTAAAGAAACCAGACTGCAGTTTCAAGCGGCAAGGGAAATGAAAAGGAAACAGTAGTAGAGAAGATAGTGAGACAGGCTTGCAACCTGTCCCCGATCTTATTCAATCTGTATATTTAGAGAGTTATAAACGACGCAAAGGAAAAATTTGGAAAGGGAATTAGAGTTCAAGGAGAACAAACGAAAACTTTGAAGTATATCGAGGACATTCTAATTCTGTGAGAGACACAAAGGAGGTGCAAGAGCATTTGAATTGAACGCACAGTGTATTGAAAAGAGGTTATAAAATGAGTATCATTAGAAATAAAGAAAGGGTAGTGGAATGTACCCGAATTAAATTAGACGATGATGATGGTATTAGATTAGAAGTAGGTGATGAGTTTCGCTAGTCGTGCATCAAAAAACCTGGTGATGTACGAAGTATATGCTTTGAATTAATGTCGCCGCCATTCGCTGGAAACCACTATTTGAAAAAAAATTATTGTTCCATTAACTAGCTTTACAAATAATTGAAGGCTCACCTTCAGTTCCTTGGTATTAACTCTGATATTTTTATTTTATTTTATGTGATATTTGATGTTTAATCATTGGGGGAAGTGGCAACAAAACGACTATTCACGTTGGTGTGTAGAATATATGAGTCTGGCGACATACCATCTGACTTTCGGAAAAGCATCATCCACACAATTCAGAAGAAGGCAAGAGCTGACAAGTGAGAGAATTATCGCACAATCAGCTTAACAGCTCATGCATCGAAGCTGCTTACAAGAATAATATACAGAAGAATGGAAAAGAAAATTGAGAATGCGCTAGGTGACGATCAGTTTGGCTTTAGGAAAAGTAAAGGGACGAGAGAGGCAATTCTGACGTTACGGCTAATAATGGAAGCAAGGCTAAAGAAAAATCAAGACACTTTCATAGCATTTGTCGACCTGGAAAAAGCGTTCGACAATATCAAATGGTGCAAGCTGTTCGAGATTCTGAAAAAAGTAGGGGTAAGCTATAGGGAGAGACGGATCATATACAATATGTACAACAACCAAGAGGGAATAATAAGAGTGGACGATCAAGAACTAAGTGCTCGTATTAAGAAGGGTGTAAGACAAGGCTGTAGCCTTTCGCCCCTACTCTTCAATCTGTACATCGAGGAAGCAATGATGGAAATAAAAGAAAGGTTCAGGAGTGAAATTAAAATACAAGGTGAAAGGATATCAATGATACGATTCGCTGATGACATTGCTATCCTGAGTGAAAGTGAAGAAGAATTAAATGATCTGCTGAACGGAATGAACAGTCTAACGAGTACACAGTATGGTTTGAGAGTAAGTCGGAGAAAGACGATGGTAATGAGAAGTAGTAGAAATGAGAACAGCGAGAAACTTGACATCAGGATTGATGGTCATGAAGTCAATGAAGTTAAGGAATTCTGCTACCTAGGCAGTAAAATAACCAATGACGGACGGAGCAAGGAGGACATCAAAAGCAGACTCGCTATGGCAAAAAAGGCATTTCTGGCCAAGAGAAGTCTACTAATATCAAATACCGGCCTTAATTTGAGGAAGAAATTTCTGAGGATGTACGTCTGGAGTACAGCATTGTATGGTAGTAAAACATGGACTGTGGGAAAACCGGAACAGAAGAGCATCGAAGCATTTGAGATATGGTGCTATAGACGAATGTTGAACATTAGGTGGACTGATAAGGTAAGGAATGAGGAGGTTCTACGCAGAATCGGAGAGGAAAGGAATATGTGGAAAACACTGATAAGGAGAAGGGACAGGATGATAGGACATCTGCTAAGACATGAGGGAATGACTTCCATGGTACTAGAGGGAGCTGTAGGGGGCGAAAACTGTAGAGGAAGACAGAGATTGGAATACGTCAAGCAAATAATTGAGGACGCAGGCTGCAAGTGCTACTCTGAGATGAAGAGGTTAGCACAGGAAATGAATTCGCGGCGGGCCGCATCAAACCAGTCAGTAGACTGATGACAAAAAAAAAAAAAAAAAAAAAACACCACACCATAATCTTTCCTACGCAACACGTCATTAACTAAAAAACAAATATGCAATATGACATGAATTGTACGTAGAATATATAAGCTGATATTGCAGAGATCTTCCTCTTTATTATATTATCTCTCGTTTATCCACATTTCAAGAAAGCTGTAAGTCGGTACACAAACTTAACCGTACCTGGGTGACTCGGTCCATGAACCAGTAATCTGTCCCTTGATGAAGGTGTTCCGTATACTTTAGCCTGTCCACTTAAATTTTAACGTCACATCCGTGAAGAAGAAGTTTTTTACTAAATGTTTCTTTAAAAACGGGTTTTGTATTTAGAGCAAAAGATTTACGCAGAAATGATTGCACACATATGGCAGATCAGAGAAGATTAAGTAAACTTCTTTACGTTATCGTCTTTATCGAGTGGGAAAGTAATTATAATCTGCACGTAGACTATTTAAGTCGAAAAACACAAAGTAAATTTCACAGAGGAATCAGCATCAACAATGCGTTACTCTCTCGTCCGCCTCTTCAGATGATGAATTTATAAACAGACTGAAATAGTTGTAGTATATACTGGGTGTATCACAATTAATATTGAAAAGTGACATACGTGAAAGTATACGATAATGGAAGCAAGGCGGTTCCAGTAAACACGAATCCGCAAAGGCTTCGATTGTGAAGTGAGCCCGCCACTGATTTCAGTATCAAATATTGTCGTAGTTAGTGCAGATGTAGTCGAGATGAAAATTTTTCGTTTGTCTGACTCACATCAGCTCGGATTTCATTGGACTTAGAAAAACTGATAGTAGTTTAGTTGATTTAGCCTGAGCATTCGCAAATGTGTGAATCAAATAATTATTTATTCCATTTAAACGATAATTATCCTATTTGGTTAACGCTGTTTATGCTACCGGATTTATCCATGCAGTTTATTTATTTATAAATTATTTCGCTAACCCGCCTGCTAAATTATAACTAAGGTTCAGTTCTTTAATGACACTTGGGCTTTGATGGATGACTAACCCCTACAACATTTCAGCGAACTAAACTAATAGTCCAGATAAACGAAAGCTAATAGTCTAGGTCGTACACTGCCCACAACAATAGCGGACTTTAAAAAATGGCGAATAAAATCTTCCGTAATGGCTGATAAAGTAATTCTATTAAAAAGTCGTGACCGGTTACACATCAGTGCAGAGGCATCGTCACTTTATAAACGCCCCTGTAGTCGCAGGAAGAGCTCGTTAATCAGTTAATCTGCATAGCGGTTTCAAGAGTTTCAAACTCCTATGTCTGGAGTAGCAGTAATCTAATCACGCTACCACGTGGTGTTAAACACTCGAGTGATTATCAACGATACATATGAAATTGCTTAAAATTTTAGTAACGTGAGACGGGATATGGGGTGTTTCTAGAACACTGAAATTAATTTTAGAACTAATTTATTAGCAAGTATTTTATAAAATGATAATCAATAACACATTAAACGTAATTTGTCTTCCTTAAAACGACTCTGAGTTGTCATCGAACGAAGTTGATGAACGTACTGGCTATGTATTCGGGAGACGTGTAGTGAAAATCACCTTCCGGCTTCCTCGTTTATGTTTCCCTGTGTTTCCATAGATGATATCAGATAAACACACGTGCGACCCATCTTAGATAATTACTTAAGTCTGTATGACCAACAGAAAATAGGCTATCAAGGGAAATTGAAGATGTAGAAAGGGCGTATGCAGATGCTGAAAAAACAGAACTGGCAGACACTTGAAGACAGGTGCAACTTACCCGGGAAGCCTGCTGCCAAAAGAGGAACAACTTTAAATGAGGTTTCTAGGAATACACTGCAACCCCCTAAGTATCGCTCCCATAGGAATCACGAAGAAAGCATTATATTAATTACAGCGCACAAGAGGCGTTTAAGCAATCATTGTTACCGCGCTCTGTCCGTGAATGTAACAGGAAAAAGCCCAAGCGAATAGTACAACGGGATTATACCCCCTGTCATTCGCTTCATTGTGGTTTGCAAAATTTGGATGTATAAATGTTCAGTAGTCGCCAGTGGAGATGCTGCAAGAAAGGTGTATTGCTTCATGGAAAGGTTACTCTTAAAATTTGGAAAGCGGAAGTTCCAAAACTAATCTTACAGCGTACGTATTACTTTCTCCACAAAGCGTCTCTAGTGATGACAACATCTGGGAATTACAGGCTTATAGAGAATTATATTGATAGTCCTTCCTTCGAAGAAACATTTATTAATGGAAAAGAAAAATGGAGGAAGTAAATATTGCTTCATTAGCTATCCTCCATCTCATTCCGTATGGTAGTCAAAGGGGAGATTTAGATGGCGCAATAGAACATTAAGTTTTGAAGAATGTCAACAGTTATTTTAAAATAGTACTTTCTTAAGCCCCCCATGAACCATGGACCTTGCCGTTGGTGGGGATGCTTGCGTGCCTCAGCGATACAAATGGCCGTACCGTAGGTGCAACCACAACGGAGGGGTATCTGTTGAGAGGCCAGACAAACATGTGGTTCCTGAAGAGGGGCAGCAGCCTTTTCAGTAGTTGCAGGGGCAACAGTCTGGATGAGTGACTGATCTGGCCTTGTAACATTAACCAAAACGGCCTTGCTGTGCTGGTACTGCGAACGGCTGAAAGCAAGGGGAAACTAAAGCCGTAATTTTTCCCGAGGAAATGGAGCTTTACTGTATGATTAAATGATGATGGCGTCCTCTTGGGTAAAATATTCCGGAGGTAAAATAGTCCCCCATTCGGATCTCCGGGCGGGGACTACTCAAGAGGACGTCGTCATCAGGAGAAAGAAAACTGGCGTTCTGCGGATCGGAGCGTGGAATGTCAGATCCCTTAATCGGGCAGGTAGGTTAGAAAATTTAAAAAGGGAAATGGAAAGGTTGAAGTTAGATGTAGTGGGAATTAGTGAAGTTCAGTGGCAGGAGGAACAAGACTTTTGGTCAGGTGATTACAGGGTTATAAATACAAAATCAAATAGGGGTAATGCAGGAGTAGGTTTAATAATGAATAAAAAAAATAGGAGTGCGGGTTAGCTACTACAAACAGCATAGTGAACGCATTATTGTGGCCCATGCCTACTACAGTAGTACAAGTTTATATGCCAACTAGCTCTGCAGATGATGAAGAAATAGATGAAATGTATGACGAGATAAAAGAAATTATTCAGGTAGTGAAGGGAGACGAAAATTTAATAGTCATGGGTGACTAGAATTCGTCAGTAGGAAAAGGGAGTGAAGGAAACATAGTAGGTGAATATGGATTGGGGGGAAGAAATGAAAGAGGAAGCCGCCTTGTAGAATTTTGCACAGAGCATGACTTAATCATAGCTAACACTTGGTTCAAGAATCATAAAAGAAGGTTGTATACCTGGAAGAATCCTGGAGATACTAAAAGGTATCAGATAGATTATATAATGGTAAGACAGAGATTTAGGAACCAGGTTTTAAACTGTAAGACATTTCCAATGGCAGATGTGGACTCTGACCACAATCTATTGGTTATGAACTGCAGATTGAAACTGAAGAAACTGCAAAAAGGTGGGAATTTAAGGAGATGGGACCTGGATAAACTGAAAGAACCAGAGGTTGTACAGAGTTTCAGGGAGAGCGTAAGGGAACAATTGACAGGAATGGGGGAAACAAATACAGTAGAAGAAGAATGGGTAGCTGTGAGGGATGAAGTAGTGAAGGCAGCAGAGGATCAAGTAGGTAAAAAGACAAGGGCTAGTAGAAATCCTTGGGTAACAGAAGAATATTGAATTTAATTGATGAAAGGAGAAAATATAAAAATGCAGTAAATGAAGCAGGCAAAAAGGAATACAAACGTCTCAAAAATGAGATCGACAGGAAGTGCAAAATGGCTAAGCAGGGATGACTAGAGGACAAATGTAAGGATGTAGAGGCTTGTCTCACTAGGGGTAAGATAGATGTTGCCTACAGGAAAATTAAAGAGACGTTTGGAGAGAAGAGAACCACTTGTATGAATATCAAGAGCTCAGATGGAAACCCAGTTCTAAGCAAAGAAGGGAAAGCAGAAAGGTGGAAGGAGTATATAGAGGGTTTATACAAGGGCGATGTGCTTGAGGACAATATTATGGAAATGGAAAAGGATGTAGAGGAAGACGAAATGGGAGATAAGATACTGCGTGAAGAGTTTGACAGAGCACTGAAAGACCTGAGTCGAAACAAGGCCCCGGGAGTAGACAACATTCCATTAGAACTACTGATGGCCTTGGGAGAGCCAGTCATGACAAAACTCTACCATCTGGTGAGCGAGATGTATGAGACAGGCGAAATACCCTCAGACTTCAAGAAGAATATAATAATTCCAATCCCAAAGAAAGCAGGTGTTGACAGATGTGAAAATTACCGAACTATCAGTTTAATAAGTCACGGCTGCAAAATACTAACGCGAATTCTTTACAGACGAATGGAAAAACTGGTAGAAGTGGACCTCGGGGAAGATCAGTTGCCGGCCGAAGTGGCCGTGCGGTTAAAGGCGCTGCAGTCTGGAACCGCAAGACCGCTACGGTCGCAGGTTCGAATCCTGCCTCGGGCATGGATGTTTGTGATGTCCTTAGGTTAGTTAGGTTTAACTAGTTCTAAGTTCTATGGGACTAATGACCTCAGCAGTTGAGTCCCATAGTGCTCAGAGCCATTTGAACCATTTTGAAGATCAGTTTGGATTCCGTAGAAATGTTGGAACACGTGAGGCAATACTAACCTTACGACTTATCTTAGAAGAAAGATTAAGAAAAGGCAAACCTACGTTTCAAGCATTTGTAGACTTAGAGAAAGCTTTTGACAATGTTAACTGGAATACTCTCTTTCAAATTCTGAAGGTGGCAGGGGTAAAATACAGGGAGCGAAAGACTATTTACAATTTGTACAGAAACCAGATGGCAGTTATAAGAGTCGAGGGGCATGAAAGGGAAGCAGTGGTTGGGAAAGGAGTGAGACAGGGTTGTAGCCTCTCCCCGACGTTATTCAATCTGTATATTGAGCAAGCAGTAAAGGAAACAAAAGAAAGATTCGGAGTAGGTATTAAAATTCATGGAGAAGAAGTAAAAACTTTGAGGTTCGCTGATGATATTGTAATTCTGTCAGAGACAGCAAAGGACTTGGAAGAGCAGTTGAACGGAATGGACAGTGTCTTGAAAGGAGGATATAAGATGAACATCAACAAAAGCAAAACGAGGATAATAGAATGTAGTCAAATTAAATCGGGTGATGCTGAGGGAATTAGATTAGGAAATGAGACACTTAAAGTAGTAAAGGAGTTTTGCTATTTAGGGAGTAAAATAACTGACGATGGTCGAAGTAGAGAGGATATAAAAAGTAGACTGGCAATGGCAAGGAAAGCGTTTCTGAAGAAGAGAAGTTGGTTAACATCGAGTATAGGTTTAAGTGTCAGGAAGTCGTTTCTGAAAGTATTTGTATGGAGTGTAGCCATGTATGGAAGTGAAACATGGACGATAACTAGTTTGGACAAGAAGAGAATAGAAGCTTTCGAAATGTGGTGCTACAGAAGAATGCTGAAGATAAGGTGGGTAGATCACGTAAATAATGAGGAGGTACTGAATAGGATTGGGGAGAAGAGAAGTTTGTGGTTAGTTAGTGTTTTTTAACGTCCCGCTGACAACGAGGTCATTAGAGACGGAGCGCAATATCGGGTGAGGGAAGGATGGGGAAGGAAATCGGCCGTGCCCTTTTCAAAGGAACCATCCCGGCATTTGCCTGAAACGATTTAGGGAAATCACGGAAAACCTAAATCAGGATGGCTGGAGACGGGATTGAACCGTCGTCCTCCCGAATGCGAGTCCAGTGTGCTAACCACTGCGCCACCTCGCTCGGTGTAGAAGTTTGTGGCACAACTTGACTAGAAGAAGGGATCGGTTGGTAGGACATGTTTTGAGGCATCAAGGGATCACAAATTTAGCATTGGAGGGCAGCGTGGAGGGTAAAAGTTGTAGAGAGAGACCAAGAGATGAATACACGAAGCAGATTCAGAAGGATGTAGGTTGCAGTAGGTACTGGGAGATGAAGAAGCTTGCAGAGGATAGAGCAGCATGGAGAGCTGCATCAAACCAGTCTCAGGACTGAAGACCACAACAACAACAACTTTCTTAAGAACCTAGTTAGTTTCGAGCTTTGCTCGTTCTCAAGCGCATAATTGGAAACATCATCCTCATAAATTATATAACCCAAAAGTCACAGGCCACGCACAGTTACGCATAGCATAGACGTGAGTGCGTGTAGCCTCTGAATAGGTATTCAGGAAACTAGGCATACTCCCACGTGTAGACATACATTTCCAAAATTTCCCGTTCAGAACTGCACACAACTTTGTATGTTTGTAATTGTGTTTACCTTATGCGATATCATATACGTTTACGACCATGCTATGCTATACGCACTTGAGACTGAACAAAGTTTGGAACTAACTAGTAGTACTGGTAGTGCTATTTTAAAGTAAAAGTCTGGTATAACTGTGATTCCGGGTGGGGCAACACACATATACAGGTCTTTCAATCGGACGCCGCTTCGGCTAATTGCGTGTCCGTAATCTACCACAGTCACGCCATCTGGGAAAGAGTACTGACAGCTTAAAGAGGATTCGAACCACGTGTCGTTTCTGGCTAAGTCTCCCATCACTGAAAGGGTGAAATATTCCGTGGTCCGACTGGGATTCGATCCCGCAACCTTTCGTTACTCGGGTGCTTCATCACTCGACCACGACGCCCGACAACAGTGTGGTGAAATGATGTCATTCTTAAAATTTATCGAGATGAGGCGCTCATCAAGAAGAAGTCAAATTAACTTTTACCAATATAGGTCCCAAATACGTTATTTCTACGTATTTCGCAGTCAACAAAGTTTTTTTCGAAATAACAGTTGTTACCATGCTAAATTGTAACATCTTGTAAATGTCTATTGTTACGCGTTTCGTTATTGAAACCTAAGAAAAGGCAACCTCTTCTGAGTCACCGCGCACCAGGACAATACACGGGAGCAAACTGCGATGATATGCGTGTCGGCACATCCGGTGCAGGGACAAAGAAACCTGTTGCTGGCAGGGCGTGTGTGTGTGTGTGTGTGTGTGTGTGTGTGTGTGTGTAAGAGAGAGAGAGAATCTTCCTGGCATGAAAGGACTGACCCTAAACCGGTTGTCCGAGCACGCCTTTGGACTATAATTAGGCTCACCCTGCAAGTCTGGGATCTGCGAGAAAGAGAGTAAAAGGAAGCACTCGAGAAGACGCTCCGCACCAAGATAAATCAGGGTCGTGGCGGTGGGGGTGAGGTGGGGGCGTACTGACCTTCCGAACGCCGATGCCGATGGCTTCTTGCGGGCGGCCGGCTACGGTTCCTCGTAGGTGGCCGCTTCAAAGAAACGGTTAGCAGCGTGAGATAGCCCCCTAAAGGGCCGCAGACCCACACGCAACAGAACTGGTGGAAGATACGTTATAAGACGCTATTAATACAAATTTTCTAGTTGTCTCTTATATCGTAGTTACAAGCTAAAAATGGCACACTGATGTTCCAAAACATTCTGACCACCTGGTCAACAGTGAGTATGTCCACCTTAGGGATGCAACACCACATCGATTCTCCATGGATTCTATAACTTCTTTATAGGTTTCCGGAGGTATGAAGTTGCAGACACCTATGCAGGGGTCACACAATTCGGGTAAAGTACGGGCCGATGATTTGTGGACACGGAGTAGAAGCCCAGCACAGTTCCATCGGGATCAATCAGCCGAATTTGGCGGACAAGACTTCGATGTGAGTACACTATCATTCTTGGCTTCTCTAACCACTAACGGCTAACCTCTAGCGACTCTGACCTTGTGACTCATTTATTCTGCTGGCAGATGCCACCGCCGTCGAAGAAGATATCAAACATGAAGGGATGCACATCGTCCATAATATTGTTCACATAGTACACAACTCTCAAGATGCCTTCGATTACTATTAGAACCACAATGTTTCTTCCGCATTTTTTCATTTAAGTTCGAGGCGTTATTGTGAAATACTTACAATAACTTTACGATCCAAAGTATTGGCATTCACTACTTTGTACCATCTTTAGGCCAGAATATCAATCCCTGGGTGGAAGAACAGGGCATCTTTTGAGGAGATCCGTGACTCGATCCAATTTTGCACTTGTTCATACGGTCAGATGTGCTTGTCAGCCTGGCCATGTCCCATTGATCGAAAAAGGCAGCAGACAGAGAGAGTAATGTCTGGAGTATGCGGCGAGTTGCTTAGGACTTCCCATTTCAAGGTTTCCAAGCATGTTTTGACGGGTTTCGCGACATGTCTATTGTTGTACTGTGGCCGTTTGTCTTTCAGTGCTCGGCTAAAAAGCAATAATCGCTTCCACCATGACGTCGATTTTCGACGTCAAAATCACCGTACTTGAAGCGTTGAAACCATTCTCTGCCCGCTCTTTTATTTATAGCTGCCTCACCATGGATCTTACTCAGCATTTTCTGAGCCTCAGCCGCAGATTTATTCATGTTAAAACTGAAACTCCCCACACATGAGTAGACATGTAGTCTTGACGTATTCAGTAGAGAATAACTTTATATGATGCAACCGTAAATCGACTAAAATTCTGATAGCCTTATGTTTAAATATGCCTATGTTTACTGTATGACATTTAAGACCTACCAGCTGCACCGCCGCTAGGCGCTGCTGCCATCTATTGCAAAATGGTGGAAGCAAAGTTGTAGACCGAATACCACAGGTCTCATGGGTGCCTAGATGAACAGCGAAGTGCAGGAAGATCTACAGAGGATAAAGGGACTGACCCACCACTGTTCCAGAACACATCAAAATTTAGCAGAATAATGATGCAGCAGTTTACTGATGTATTTCTGAAGCCTGCCGGAAAATGTCTTATACGAGATGTTACACATAAGAAACGAAACTGTTACTGCGAATTTGTATACGAAACAAATCAGTTAGTGGCGACAGGAACGAATCAAATATCGTCGCTTATACTACACTTCATTGACATACACCTACCTTACCTCAACGCAAATGGATTCCACCTCCGCACATCGAGAACAGAGCTTCATCTAGCAAACAATGTAAGGTAGTGCTGTCACGTTTTTGGAATAAGAACAGAGCTGGATAAAAATTGAATGTGGCAGAGTAAGTACTGCAATCAAGTGTCATCAAGGACTTATGGGATACCTGCATGGCCTTACAGAAAGCCGGCCGCGGTGGTCTCGCGGTTCTAGGCGCTCAGTCCGGAACCGCGTGACTGCTACGGTCGCAGGTTCGAATCCTGCCTCGGGCATGGATGTGTGTGATGTCCTTAGGTTAGTTAAGTTTAAGTAGTTCTAAGTTCTAGGGGACTGATGATCACAAATGTTAAGTCCCATAGTGCTCAGAGCCATTTGAACCATTTTGAACCTTACAGAAAAATGGCAAGATGGATTAAAGATTTCAACAATAAACGCCATAATGTGGGAGACATTCGTCCACCCTGTCGCCCCCGTGTCACTGAAGAACTGTCGGCTGCTGCCGCGTTACTGGACTGTGATCGACGTCAAACAATTTGCGAACTGTGCCAAGAGACACGGTTAGAGCTTTCGACTGTATTTCACATTCTGAAGAAACGCCTGGGCATGAGATAAATTGTAACATGATCGGTTCCGCATCATTTGACAGAAATGCCCAAATGTTTACCTTACGACGCTGCTCATATCCACTTGGAAAACTGTAAACGAAAAAGAGAGGCTTTCTTACACGGTATCATTATGATAGATAAGATAGGCCAATTCGCACAAGCCACATCGAGCACACCAACGGGTCACCACGACTGTCAAAAGTTGGTCAGAACCCCAGCAATGTGAATGTTATGGCGATTCTCATGTAAGAACGCATTCCATTCCCAGCGGCAGTATTACTGTTCAGTTTTGGAACAGACGTTGCGATCAGCTCTGAGAAAGAAGCTGCGAAGCTATCTGCATAACCCACCCATCATTTTCCAGGACAACGTTCGGGAGTATGGAGCGCAAATTATAGCTCCTTTATTCGACCAATGGGGGCTGAGAAGTTCTTTACAACTCCGCCACTGAAACTCTTGTTTAGTCGACTTGATTCTTAAGATGAAGGAAACACTTCGTATCGTTCGCTTCAGAACTGTTTAAGAGATTCGTCGGGTGATGGATTGCTCCATTTGATCAGTCAACAGAACTGGAGAGGCGTCAGTCCGTTCCCAGTCTGACAAATCTCGCTTTTATTCCGTAAACTCCACTAATCACAACCACAGACTTGTTTCCACTGCTTGATTTATACTGGTTGCTTCTTACGACAACGGTGTCAGTGATCGTAAAGGTCAAGCCGTCTTTTGCTATTTTTGCTACGTGTGAGGGGCGTTCATTTAGTAAAGCAGAACACTTTTTTTCTTCTGAAAGCAGGCTGGTTTTATTCAAGATTCCAATACACCGTGTTATTCCCCACCTGTTTGCCTACTAAACCCTATTTTTCAACATAATCTCCATTCAGTGCGACGGCCTCGCGCTACCTTACTGGGAGGGCGTGCTTGCCCGCATTGTAACGCTACTTGTCGACGTCAAATCCGTCTTGCTGCCTTCATCCGCGTTCTGCTTCGCGCGGAGTACATCCTTCAGTGGGCCATACATATCGAAATCGAAAGGTGCGAGAACCCGGCTGTAGTATGGATGAGGCAGAATAGTCGAATGAAGTTTTGTGAGCTCCTCTTGGCTGGGCAGACTTGAGTGAGGCCTTGTGTTGTCACGGAGAAGAAGAAGTTCGTTTGAATTCTTGTGACGATGAACACGCTGAAATCGTTTCTTCAATTTCCTGTCAAAATTGATAGGGGGGACATCAAACAGATTAACCCCTTCTGAATCCCAGAAGACAGTCGCCATTTTTAACGGCCGAGTGTCCGGCTTTGAACTTTTCCTTCGGAGGAGAGATGCTGTGGCGCCACCCCATGGATTGCCGTTTTGTTTTCGGTTCGAAGTGATGAACCCATGATTCATGACCTGCGATGATGTTCGACAAAAATAGTCACTATCAGCCTCTTTACGCTCACAGATGATCCTTCGTTGCTCTTAATGATCTTCCGTTAGGAGGCGAGGAATCTAGTGTTGTACACCTCTGAGTATCCCAACTGGTGAACGAGTGTGGCAGCCCTACCAACAACGACGTCCAGTCCAGCAACGAAGTGTTTGTGATCCGTCGCTCACCTCGAATGAGAGTGTCCGCTCGTTTCAACGTTACCGGAGTCACAGCTGTGTGCGATCGGCCGGCACGTGGGAGATCGGGACAGGTTTGCGCGATCTTGTTGCGATGATCACTGTTGTGTACATAGATCCGCGTAGTCAGCGCGTACACAACTTTCCCACTAGAGCGCGCCCCGCGAAGCACAACAGCGCAGGCGCAGCGCTTGTCCGTCTCCGCACTACGAGATGGGGCTGCCATAGAGACGGACCAAATTCTGCTTCCGCCTATCCGCGTATTAATATGTAACGCAGCCAGTGAGATTGCTGCTAACGTAGAACCTTTTCTCCTTGCGGATCACACTCGCGCAGTGATACATGAACGCGTGAGGTATTATAACGAGTGTACAGACCTCCGATTAGTCAGTCTGCATTTGTCTGCATCAGTCTGTACGAGTTCTACATTTGTCTGCACCAGTATATGGTCAAGTTTCAGTCTGCGCCTAATAAGATTACCATATTCCTGTACATAGCCATGAAGATAAATGTATAGACACTTTTGTCAAGTGTCAGAGATATATGTGAGAATAAGATTAACGTACGAATACCACAGGAACTTCAGATTGTCAATTGTAAATAGCATCCAGAACCAAATTAAGTAATTTTTATGCTTGTTATTATTTTAATAAATGTGGGTGAAAATTAATCAAGTTCTGTTTAAAGTTGGTCACGGTCAATCTGCTACTCTAAGCGTGCAAGTGGCATTTCTATCGTCTGACCTAACGGCAGAAGATAAACACGCCATGATAAGACCACGAGACGTACTTCTGACACTCGCCTACTTCGTTAGTGCGACAAGTCAAATAATCTGATGGTGTGTGTACGGAAGGTCTTACAGTACGCACACCACAATGACATACGCCTCGTCCAACGATTCACCGTGCTTTCCTTCAGTCCCAGGCCTCCGCAGACATTCTGCAAACGCCTGTGAATATCTAAGATGCTCTGATTTTCCGCCAAAAGAAACTCAACACCTCTCTGCTTGGAACGCACCTCCCTTACGGAAGCTATTTTGGAGGCTACGTACAGCGTCGCCACCTGTTGGGACTACATGAAACTATAGGTGCTGAAGCCGGAATATTCCACTATGTCCCATTCCTCATTTTTTCAACCTAAATTGGCCGAGAAAAAAGTGTATTACTTACGGAATACCCCTCCTACTAACTCCTCTATTCCGATTAGGGTACTTTTTACACCGGTTATATGGTGGGAAACGAGAGAGCGCCTTGACAATTACCTTATTGGAGGGTCCTGTTTTGTGACGCGGACTCTGCTCAAAGCAGCGACAGAGGATACATAGACAACATTTAGAGCTAGGACTGCGAGGAGAATACTTGGTCGTAAGGTTACGAGTGGAGGCTAGACTCTCCAGAGCGGAGATGCAGCAGCGGGCGGAACTTCTGCTCTGAGAGCAACCGTGTGACTTGCCTGAGAAGTGATGGTGGCAGCCAACGGGACCGTACGCAGCTCACGTCCCTACACGTCGATTACGGCGAGATTATCTGGCGGCATCGGTTGATTAGGGCGGAGCGCAGTTAGGTGTTTTTTGTCACTCAAATAAACACATGCGGCGTCATCCGTGACAAGGCGAGCAGGAGTAGTTAGATGTTTGTTTTCCGTTCTCCGTTCGGTGCGATCTTACAATCACTGTGTAGGCACCAGAGACCGTGCTTCCAGAGATTAAGTTGTTAGGATATTTATGAAAATCACGATTCCTTTTCCGAGAACGTTGACAAGTTGACTAGTGCTTGTTCTGTCTCATTTATCTGCCCTCTTTAACTCTTCCTTTTGTCGTGTGCCTAGTTAAGATTAATATTAATGTTACGTTTGACATGAGGACACTGAGAGTGATTGTAATAAACTCACATTCACAAGCACCAAGCCGGCCGGAGTGGCCGAGCGGTTCTAGGCGCTACAGTCTGGAACCGCGCAACCGCTACAGTCGCAGGTTCGAATCCTGCCTCGGGCATGGATGTGTGTGACGTCCTTAGGTTAGTTAGGTTTAATTAGTTCTAGGGGACTGATGACCTCAGAAGTTAAGTCCCATAGTGCTCAGAGCCATTTGAACCATTTTTGAACAAGCGCCAACTTTTTAATTAGCGAATCCTTTTCCCCAGCAGCATAGCTTTAATGAGTTTTTATTAAGTCCAGGACGCAGGTCTCATTTCCGAGGGCTATCATTCATCTATCGTAAAATCCGTTGTGCACACTTCTTGATCAGGTCTGTGGGTAGTTAACTGCTCCTCAGTAGCACAGTTGATGCAGATCCCAACAGCAGTCTGAAAGGTCACGTTCATAGCTCAGTTGGCGGTTGTCAAACTGACATTGTTGATGTTATTGTACGACTTCCACATCACTGGCAACAGTTTAAAAGACACCGAGGTGACAGAAGTCATGGGATAGCGATGTACACATGCACAGATGGCGGCAGTATCGCGAACATAAGGTATCAAAAGGGCAGTGCATTGGTGGAGCTGTCGCATGTACTCAGACGATTCATGTGAAAAGGTTTCCGACGTGATTAAGACCGCACGACGGTAATTCACAGACTTCGAAAACGAAATGGTAGCTGGAGCTGGACGCATGGGACATTCCACTTCGGAATCGTTAGGGAATTCAATATTCCGCGATACACAGTGTCAAGAGTGTGCCGGGAATACCAACTTTCAGGCATTACCTCGCACTGTGGACAATGCAGTGGCCGACGGGCAGCGCGGGGCAGCCGCGCGGCCTAGGGGGTCTGTCCCTGGTTCGCGCAGCTTCCCCCCGTCAGATGTTCGAGTCCTCCCTCGGGCATGGGTGTGTGTCTGTGTTGTCATAAGCGTAAGTTAGTTTGTGTGTAAGCCCAGGGACCGATGAGCTCAGCAGTGTGGTCCTATAGGAACTTACCACAAATCGAAAAAAAAAAGTTTCCTGGCCGACGGCCTTCGCTTAACAACCGAGAACAGCGTCGTTTGCGTAGTGTTGTCAGTGCTAACAGACAAGCACCACTACGTGAAATAATCGCAGAAATCAACGTGGAACGTACCCACTAGGACAGTGCAGCGAAATTTGGCGTTATGGACTAAGGCAGTAGAGGAGCGACGCGAGTGCCTTTGCTAACAGCACGACATCGTCTGCAGCGCCACTCCTGGGCTCATCACCTTATCGGTTGCACCCTTACGGCTGGATAACCGTGGCCTGGCCAGATGAGTCCCGATTTCAGTAGGTAAGAGCTGACGGTAGGGTCCAAGTGCGGCGCAGACACCACGAAGCCAAGACCCCAGTTGTCAACAAGGGACTGTGCAAGCTGGAGGGGGCTCCACAGTGATGTGGGCTGTGTTTACATGAAATGGACTGGGTTCTCTGGTCCAACTGAACTAGTCATTGATTAGAAATGGTTATGTTCGATTACTTGCAGAACATTTGCAGCCGTTCATGAACGACATGTTCCCAAACAGTGATGGACTTTAATGGACGACAGTCTTAAATGTCACCATGCCACAATTTTTCGCGATTGGTTCTAAGGGCATTATGGACAGTTCGAGCGACTGGTTTGGCCACCCAGATCGCCGGAAGTGAATCCCATTGAACACTTATGGGACATAATCAAGTGGTAAGTTCGTGCATGAAATCAGCCACCGGCATCATTTTTTCAATTATGGACGACTGTAGAACTCCTCCATAGCCGGTCCCAAGCCCGGTTGAAAAAGGAGGAGGGGGAGGAGTAACACCTCCACCTGGCGCAGGTGATAGTACCTCGTGAGGGCCCCTTGACAGGGACACGGTGAAGACCTCAACGGCAGTGAAGGCGGAGATGAAGATCATCGGTACGGCGGAACTGGCGGAAGAGGCAACCTTGCTTTTTCTTGCTTTTTAGGATACTATAAAAGCTATCGTCCAAGGTTATTTGGATAAAGGGCACGACGGTTCCACAGGTTAGTGGCGGTAACCCTACAGCGTCTGTTCCACATGTTAGTGGCGGCTGATCTAAAACTCAGAAGTGGAACTCTGAGCTTAACCAGAGTGAAATCTCAATTTCAGTCACATACCCAGTCCAATTAAATCAACATGGATACAGCACCTTCAAAGACAAATTACCCCAGAGGGTCAAATCCCACGGTTGAAAAACCGCAAGTGGTCTATTCGGATTCTGGGGAGACCACAGAAGTGTGCATGGAGGTAAATCGGAGTACCTCAAAACCCCGTAATAACAAAATCAAACCAAAATCTAGAATTTGGCTAATGACATTTAATGTAAATTCTCTCTTAAAAATGGGAAAACTAAAAAACATCCTGGACAAATCCAGAGAACGTAAAATCAAAATTATTGCATTTCAGGAATCACGATATACAGATGAAAATCCTTTTGATTCGGATGGATACAGGATATACAAAGAAAACCTGGAAAAACGAGCCATGGCAAATTGTCCACAATTTGGAACTGGATTTATAGTAGATACATCAATACTTGATTCAGTCGCAACTTTCAAATCTTACTCGGGTCGGCTCTCCACGATGACAATAAAATCAGCTAATAAGATATACACCCTAATCAACGGACATGCACCAACTAACATCACTAACAAAAACGAAATAGAAGAAGTAGAAGAATTCTGGAACCAATTAGATAATATTCTCCAAAAAATCCCAAATAACCATGTCAAAATCCTTATGGGCGATTTCAATGCAGAAATCGGTAAAGAAAAGAAATATCGATACTGGGTAGGTAAACCGGAATGGCATGCGACTCATTGAAATCTGCAAAAACGATGACCTATTTTTCAAATCAACATTTTTAAAGAAAAGAGCCTCGAAAACGAAAACTTGGATCTCACCTAATCCTTTACTAGGTGAATATCAGATGGATCATGTAATGATCTCCCGCGTAAATACAGTAGAATTCATGAAACATGAGAAAAATGCAGGAGAAAATCTTATTGCAAAACTCAAAGAAATTATACATGAAATATGGAAAACTGAAAAAATCCCCACAGATTGGAAGACTGCAATCATACATCCTCTGTACAAAAAAGGAAGTAAAACAGACCCCAACAACTATCGTTGAATTTCTTTATTGTCAATAACATACAAAATTCTGTCTAAAGCCCTACTAAACCGCGCAGAACCTCAGCTGGATTCAAAACTAGGCGAATACCAAGGTGGGTTCAGAAAAGGTCGATCATGCGTAGAACAAATCCTTAACTTGAACAACTCAATGAAATATTTACATAGTACTTCAAACAAAAGTTATGTCATCACGTTTGTCGACTTTAAAAAAGCATATGACAGTATAGACCGAGAATTCCTTTTTGAAGTATTAACAGAATTTGGACTAGATCAAAAGACAACAAACGTCATAAAAGAAACACTCACGGAGACCAAATCCAAAGTAAAATTTATGGGAGAATTGAGCACAAAATTTGAAATAGACACAGGAGTACGACAAGGGGATGTACTGTCCCCAGTGCTCTTCAATTGTGCTCTTGAAAAAGTTGTTAGAGAATGGAGAAAAACAGGTGCACCAGCACACAGACTGGGACCAAGACATAGAATTAGACTGTTTAGCATTTGCTGATGACATGGCACTGATCGCACAAGACATTACCGATGCACAGAAACAGCTAGAATTATTACAAGAACAGGCAGCTATAATAGGATTACAAATTTCATTTGAAAAAACAAAATTTATGACTGACATCAAGGATGCACCTTCTGATCTCAAAATTGGTAATAACTACATCTCTCGAGTAAAAGAATTTAAATATTTAGGTGAATGGATTGCAGAAAATTGTAATGAAAAGAAATCTGTCAGATCAAGAGTCCAGAAAATGGAGACGGCGTTTCAGTTAACAAAAAACATTTACAACAAAAAGAGTCTCTCGTGGAACTGCAAAATACGACACTATACAACAGTAATTAGACCCGAAGCTCTCTACGCATTTGAGACACTAAACCTTCAACACAGAACACTAAAAGAGGAATTAGAAGTGAAAGAACGTAAGATAATGAGGAAAATCTTAGGACCAAGAACTGAAGATGGGGTACATTATCCAAAACCCATTGCAGAAATATATAAAAATATCTCCAAAATAACACAATGCGCATGAGAAGAATCCAATTCATGGGGCACTTAGAAAGAATGGACTCAAACAGGTTAACGCACAAAATCCATACATTTTTAAAGAACAAAACTACAAGACCGAACTGGTACAAACAGACGGAAAAAGACCTGAGAGAATTAGGGTCTCCAAATCTACATGATAGAAATGAAATCAGAAAAATCACAAACACACGGGGTTTTGAGGAAGAAGAGAGAAAAACTAACAGACATACATGGTCTACTCAACGAAAGCTAGCCCATTCGTTGTTTATGAAGGAATACTGGGCCAAAAGAAAGGCCAACAAATGTTGATTACGCGTGGTCCTAAGTGATCCATCCGCGAAGAAGAAGAAGAAGAAGGAGAAGGACGACTATAGAGGCAGTATAACTCAATATTTCTATAGCAGCGTACTTCCAGCGACTTACTGAGTCCATGTCACTAATCCGGGCAAAAGGAGGTCGACACGATGTTAAGAGATGTACCTCGACTTTTGTCACCTCAGTTTAATGTTGGCCACTACTTTGAAGGACAGTAAAATTTTCAAAAATGTATTTTATCACTATTAAAGTTACAAACCTTATAGAATCCTGAAATTGACTCGTTCCACACAATAGTGAGAGGCTGCAATTACGACCCACGAGACATGCAAATAACTAACCGAGTCGACACACGTCTATACGTGCTGCCTCCACTGCTCAGAGCACACCTGCACGATGATTTACCCGAGTCCGCGCTACAGCTCTACCGTTTTTACCTTGGGCGGAGCGTAAAAACATGACTGTGCTAAAATGGTTTTCCACTGCTACTCTGCTGAAACTCTCCACTGCGTCAAAGAAGGATAAAAACAATGAAGCGCTAATATTCCAGAACAAATACACTATGGGATCAAAAATATCCGGACACGACTATGCAATGCGGAATTGACCATCAGATGAAACGAGAGGCGGACGTGCCAGTATAAATGAAGTCAGAGAGTTTTGTGCTGCCAGCAGAGACGCATTAACAACACAGTGGATTGGTCACGAGACTCAGTGACCTCGAACACGGACTGGTCTCTGGATGTCATCTGAGTAACAAATCCATTAGGGACATTTCAACCCTTCTAAAGCTTCCCAAGTCGACTGTTGGTGATGTGACTCTGAAGTGGAAACGTAAAGGAACAACCACAGCTAAATCAAGAGCAGGCCGGGCTCATGCACTGACGGAGAGAGACCGTCTAGCATAGTTGAGGGTAGCCCGAAAAAACTACATGAAATCAGCGGAAGGACTCATTCGTAAGTTCTGGCTAGCACAAAGACTGTGTGTTGGGAGTTAATATTGTACAATGGTCGAGCAACTCCTCATGACCGCACCTTCAGTCACTATTTGGCGAAGTTTTTTGTGCTATAACCCCTTAGCATTAGATGATTAGAAACGAGTGATTTGTAGTGATGAATCACGCTGTACTCAGCGGCAATCCGAAGGAAGCCCTTGCGTTTGGCGAATGCCTGGCGAACGTTACCTGTCATCATGTGTAATGCCAGCAGTATAGTACGGCGGAGGTAATGTTACGGTATTGGGGTGTTTGTTTTTCGTGATTAGGGTGTAGTTTATTGCGCCTAATAAAACGTTAAATAACGAAGGATATGAACACATCTATAGCAATATGTATTGCGTACAATAGAGGAAGTTCGGAAACGACTGCTTGTATCGCCATGACAATGCACTCTGTCATGTTGTTCTTGTAATCTTCAGTCCGAACACTTGTTTGATGTAGCTCTCCATGACAGAGTAGAGTATCCTGAGCAAGTCTCAGCCTCCTCGTCTTCAAATAACTACTGCAACCCTGTTTTTGAGTCTTCAGTTTTCTGACTGGTCTGATGAGGCCCTCCAAGAATTCCTCTCTTGTGTTGGTGGTAAGTTCCTATGAGACCAAACTGCTGGGGTCATCGGTCCCTTCACAATATAATTTAAACTAACTTACGCTAAGGGCAACACACACACACCCGTGCCCGAGGGAGGACTCGAACCTCCAATGGGGGGAGGGGGGGGGGGGGGGGGGTAGCTGCGCGAACCGTGGCAAGGTGCCCCAGACCACGCTGCTAGCCCGCGCAGCTTCCTCTCCCGTCCCAACCTCTCTTCATCTCAGAGTAGCACCTGCAAAGTACGTCCTCAGTTATTGCTCTACAGTTTTTATCCTCTACAGCTGCCTCTAGTACCATCGAAGTTATTCTCTGCTGTCTTAACAGATGTCCTATCATCCTGTCTTCTCCTTCTCAGTAGTTTTCAAATATTCCATTCCTCTCCGCTTCTGCGCAGAACCTCCTCATTCCTAACCTTATCAGTCCTCCTAATGTTCAACATTCG
Organism: Schistocerca nitens; assembly: GCF_023898315.1. NCBI lineage: Eukaryota > Metazoa > Arthropoda > Insecta > Orthoptera > Acrididae > Schistocerca > Schistocerca nitens. Next base: position 258,354,572 of record NC_064622.1, read on the forward strand.
TCTTTAGCACCATATTTCATATTCACCTATTCTCTTCTGCTCCGGTTTTACCGCAGTCCATGTTTCACTACCGTACAATGCTGTGCTCCAAACGTACAGTCTCAGAAATTTCTCCTCAAATTAAGGCCTATGTTAGATACTAGTAGAGTTCTCTTGGCCAGGAATCTCCATCTTGCCAGTGCTGCTCTGATTTTCATTGGTTGTTATGGTGCCTAGCTGGCAGAATTCCTTAATTTCCTTCGTGAGCTTCAATCCCGATGTTAAGTTTCTCGCTGTTCCCATTTCGGATACTTCTCATTACTTTCGTCTTTCTTCGATTTACTCTCAATCCATATTCTGTATTCATTAGACTGTTCATTCCACTCAGCAGATCCTGTTATTCTTTTCGCTTTCGTTGAGGGCAGCAATGTCATCAACGAATTTCGTCACTCATATCCTTTCAACTTGAATTTTAATTCCACTGTAGAACCTCTTTTATTTCTATCATTGTTTCTCCGCTATATAGACTGACAGTAGGGCGAAAGACTACATCCCTATCTTACAGCCTTTTTTGTCCAAGCACTTCGTTGTTGATCTTCCAGTCCTCTTATTCCCTCTTGGCTCTTGTACATGTTTTACATTACCCGTCTCTCCCTATAGCTTACCCCTAGTTTCCTCAGAATTTTGAACAACTTGCCCCATTTTACAATGTCGTACGCTCTTTCCAGATCGACAAACTCTATGACCGTGTCTAATTTTTCTTTAGCCTCGCTTCCATTAGCAATCTCAGCGTCAGATCTGCCTCTCTGGTGCCTTTACCTTTCCTAAAGCCAAACTTTTTTTTGCATTCTTCTGTATATTATTCTCGTCAGCAACTTGGATGCGTAAGATGTTAAGTTGATCGACTGGCTGCAGCCTACATCCCTCTGAATCTGCTTACTGTACTCATCTCTTGGTCTTCCTCCATTATTTTTACCCCCCCACACGTTCCACCAATACTAAATTGATGATCCCTTTCTGTCTGAAAATGTGTCCTAACAACCGATCCCTTCTTCTAGTCAAATTGTGCCACAAACTGCTCTCCTCCCCAATTCTATTCAGTAGCTCCCCATTGGTCACGTGATCTACCCATCTAATATTCAGCATTCTTCTGTGGAACCAAATTTCAAAAGCTTCTATTCTCCTCTTTTCTAAACTGTTTATCGTCCCTGTTTCACGTCCATACTTTCCTACACTTTATACAGATAATTTCAGAAAAGACTTTCTAGCACTTAAATCTATTTTAGACGTTAGTAGATTTCTCTTCTTCAAGCACATATGTTGACTACTAGTCTACATATTGTATCCTCTCTACTTCGGCTATCATCATTTATTCGCTGCGCAAATAGCAAAACTATTCTACTGCTCAATGTGTCACTTTTTCTTATCTAATTCCCTCAGCATCACCTGACCTAATTCGACTACATTCCATTATCCTTGTTTTTCTTTTGTTGATATTTATCTTACCCTCTCAAGACGCTGTCCATTCCGTTCAACTGCTCTTCAAAGTCGTTTTCTAAATTTCTTCTTGGTGCCCTTTACTGCTTACTCAATGTACATATTAATAACATCGGGGAAAGGCTACAACCCTGCCTCCCTTCTCAGCCACTGTTCCCTCTTCATGCCCCTCGACTCATAACTGCCAACTGGTTTCTGTACAAGTTGTAAACAGTCTTTCGGTTCCTGTATTTTACCACCGTACCTTCAGAATTTCAAAGACAGTATTGCAGTCAACATTGTCAAAATCTTTCTCAAAGTCTACAAACGCTACAAACATTGATATGTCTTTCCTTGACCTGTCGTCTAAGACAAGTCGTGTGGTCGGTATTGCCTCGTGTGCTTGTACATTTCTCCAAAGGCCAAACTGATTTTCACCGAGGTCAGATTCTACCAGTTCTTCCATTCTTCTGTACAGAACTCGTGTTAGTATTTTGCAACCATGACTTATTAAACTGATGGTTCGGTAATTTTCACTTCTGTCTGCAACTGCTTTGTTTGGTATTGGAATTATTACGTTGTTCTTCAAGTCCGAGGGTATTTCGCCTGTCTCATACATCCTGCGCACCACATGGAAGAGTTTTGTTTTGGCTAGCTATCCCAACGTTATCAGTAACTCTAACGGAATGTTGTCTACTCCCGGTGCCTTGTTTCGTCTTAAGTCTTTCAGCTTTCCCCTCTTTTCTTAGGACTGGTTTTCCATCTAGCTCTTCATATTCATACAGTTGTTTCTCGTCTCCAAAGGCGTCTTTAATTTTGCTTTAGGTAGTATCTATCTTTCCCTTGTGAAATATGCTTCTAAATCCTTACAGTTGTCCTATAGCTACTCTTGTTCAGCCATGCCGCACTCCCTTTCAGTCGCATTTTTAGACGTTTGTACTCCCTTTCGTCTACCTCATTTGCGGATTTTTTTTATATTTTCTCCTTCCATCAGTTAAATTCAAGATCTCCTGTGTTATCTAGGAATTTCTAACAGGATTTGTCTTTCTACTTATTTGGTCCTCTGCTACCTTCACTATTTCATCTCTTACGGTTACCCATTCCTGTTCTACTCTATTCCCTTCCCCTGTTGTTGTCAACCGTTGCCTAATACTCCCTCCGACACTCTCACACAACCTCTGGTTCCTTCAATACTTTCAACTTCTCCAGGTCCCAACTCATTAATTTACTACCATTTTGCAATTTCTTCAGTGTTAATCTACAGTTCATAACAAATAAATTGTGGTCAAAGGCCATATCTGCCCCTGGAAGACGAGATCTACGGTGAAAACATCTCTCGCCATACGTTCGGGTGGCACTGGCCCTGTAACATTAGAGCTGTGCATTTTTTTCGTGGCAGGGTAGCGGCGTTCATTATCTAAGAGCTCCAGATTGGAGTAAAAGAGTTCAAGATATCGCTCAATATTGCTCTTCGTGACTATATTCAGTGACGACCAAAATAAACGAAGGAAGAAAGATAAGGTTTTAACGTCTCGTCGACCTCGCAGTCTTTGGAGATGGAGCACAAACTTGGATTTGGGGAGTGTGGGAAGATAAATCTGCCGCACCCTTTCAAAGGAACCGTCCCAGAATTCACGTTGAATGATTTAAAGAAATCGAGGAAAACCGGACGGGGACTTGAACCGTTGTCTGCCAGTGTCTTACTATTGCGGCACCTTGCTCTGCACCAAAACAAACGCAAGTGCAGGATTGACAAGAGTTTTAAGGTATGGGGCCTTTCGACGGTTTTTCAGTCGAAAGATAAGGCTTTCGTAATTTTTCTTTCACACATGCTATACCGCAAGAACTGAAACACGAATAAGCTGCACAGAGACATCACGTGTACAATTAATAATTTTTAGGGAAACCATTATAGCCGAGGGGTGCACTCAGCCTCGTGATGCCAATTGAGGAGCTACTCGACCGAATAGTAGCGGCTCCGGTCACAGAAAACCATCATAACAACCGGGAGTGCGGTGTGCTGACCACACGCCCCTCCTATCCTCAGCTAAGGATGACACGGCGGTCGGATGGTACCGATGGGTCACTTGTGGCCTGAAGACGGAGTGCTATTATAGCCGAACTCATGGCACTACAGCATAAATTAACAGTGTGTTCCTTCCCGGGTTCGATTCCCGGCGGGGTCAGGGATTTTCTCTGCCTCGTGATGACTGGGTTTTGTGTGCTGTCCTTAGGTTAGTTAGGTTTAAGCAGTTCTAAGTTCTAGGGGACTGATGACCATAGATGTTAAGTCCCATAGTGCTCAGAGCCATTTTGAACAGTGTGTTCCGAAGACTCTTTGTGACGCACTCGCACTCTGGGAGCAATACTGTCAGTTAACCATGTAGCTATATTAAATGAAACTATATAGTTCGAGAGACCTTCCCAAGTTTCAACGCTGTTGGCGTTTAGGGGGAATACCAAGTGGGCTGAGGTGTGAATGGGAATTAGGATTGAAGAACGAGGTGTTCTAGTACGTGCAGCTCAAAAAATGGCTCTGAGCACTATGGGACTTAACATCTATGGTCATCAGTCTCCTAGAACTTAGAACTACTTAAACCTAACTAACCTAAGGACATCACACAACACCCAGCCATCACGAGGCAGAGAAAATCCCTGACCCCGCCGGGAATCGAACCCGGGAACCCGGGCGTGGGAAGCGAGAACGCTACCGCACGACCACGAGATGCGGGCAGTACGTGCAGCTGTGCGAAACCACAGTACTAGGATGGCGTAGTCGTTAACATCTGCCTAGTGAGCAAGAGATCCGGGTTCGAATCCCAGCCTTGGTACATACTTTCGTTCGCCGCTTCAGTCTGTATAGATACATATAGCTAACTCTGAAACATGTCTTGACCTCTGAATACAACATTTATTAACTACAAAAGTCCCGTTTTCGTTAAAAAGTTTTACCTACAGTCGTCAGAACAGCCTTTCGAGGCATGGATACTAGCGGTTGGCTTCGGAACCTTTGTAACGTTGTTGCATTAATTTGATCTGCAAGCGGTGCTGCTATTCAAGACCATAAAAGTGGGTTAAAAGCTGTGAGCTGTCTGGGGAAGTTAACCGTGCATTACTGCGCAACTGTTTCACCAGGTATCTAGTCTAGGTTTACCAAATTCCCAAACAGACTGACATTAATTATAATCTTTTAATAGTCATACAACAACCGGTAATATATATACATATATAAAAGAGAATTTAAATAAAAAGAAAGAAATCATTTTATATTTGGAAATTTATTTTAAGATTGATCATTGAAATTTCAGCATATTAAACTCGATTCATAACTCAGCTGGTGCCTTATTTAGGATTGTGAAAATGTGAGATTGTAATCTTACGGAACACATCAAATATGGAGCCAAGATTGGGAGACTGCATACAACACTGCATTCATAAAATAACACACGAAGAACGTTGAAACATATGCAAGAGGAAATTAACCACAACCAACCGATTCAATTTTCACCCAAAGAAATTACGTTCGTAGCACAATCCTGTCCGTCATGTAATTACCACACACTGGTATACTAAATTCATACTAACTCTCTGTGAAATCTTCCCAAAAAGAATAGCTGAGGGCTACTTTGATGATTACACCACATGCTTCACGTGGTCTACTTGGTTTACACAAAGCGTATAACTCCACAATAATTTTGATAATTAAAATAAATTAGATCGAAAAGCAATTTACAAAAGAAAAACCTCGAACTGGTTACTAACGTCTTACTGTTAACCTGATGGGTCAAACAATTGTATAAGCACGTGGTACTGGTCTCGCAAAGTACACCCCACGTAGGTTGAACATAAAGAAAAGTTGCTATATTGAAAAATATTGTCAAGACGAGACGTTATAATCACACAAGCATTCGCATTTAAGATTGATCTTAGTTAGAGTTACTGATCAACACGTGGTTCCACTTTACTCACAAAGTAGTGCCAAAGCAACTACCGAAAAATAATCTGAACTTCACACGAGAATTACACTGCGCTGCAATTTAAGATAACATTAGATATTTTAGAGCTAAACCTGAAATAAAGGTGATTACATTTTCAGTTAGGCTGAACTTAAGAAATTCATTGTCCTACGGACTTAGCAGACACGTGCTTAGCCGGAGATCTTACCACTTCAGACTCTCGCCACGGACCGACTGCCCTGCGCTCCTACCGAGCGTGCTTCCTGAGGGTGGCTCACCAATACAAACGGAAGTGGCCAGAGGGGCAGCTTCCTATAACAACATGACAACGGACGGACAGAACCATACTAAGCATAGAAACCTCTCTGCTTTTAGAAAGCGTAGCTACTTGTTCCGACGTTGGTCCTACTGTTCTCTAGCAGACAGGCTTGTCTGCTACCATCCAGCATGCAACTAGAAACACATTTGCTCATTCATCCTCTCACACAGAAGGGAAGGGGGATGACAGTATCTTATCATATACAGTATATAAAAGAATGCGGATGTAGGTTCCGTATGAGACTGTGTGACATGAATTACATATAAACTGTGTTTTAAAGTGTAGTAGTGTGACAGATCGTTCTTGTTTATGTGTAAAAGTAACACGTTCCACTACTCAGTCTCCTCCCAGATAGTCAGAAACGCCACAGTAAATTTAGAAGAGGAATTTATGCCGTAAATGACAACAGATTTAAGAAATTAAACATGAAAGGAATCCAACAGAGACTTTTCACCTTGTCTCAACACGTGAGTCAATGTCCCAAATCGAAGAATTAGCACCAAAGTCGAAGTACGATCGAGCGGTAATAGATACTCAATGAAAACCCGTGTCCATTTTCGGATGGCCAGAAGAGCGACAGTGTCGGTGGAATGATGTGTGGAGGGGAAGCGTCTATCGAAATCTCTGGGCCCAGTGATTAGGGTCAAGGCGTAGAGCACGTCGCGACTCTGAGGCAGACCAGGCAGTTGGCTAATCACATCAGAGGCAGCTCCTGTAACATCAGCGGTTTCTACATGGCGCCGAAGGTCACACTGATGACTCGATGTTCCCCATCATAAACCGGCAGCTGCCTTCTTCAAGACGACGAGTTGTTTGCTGCTTGCTATTTAAATATTTTATTCGTATCATCTCGAAGCGTCCTTGTCCTTATGTTAGTCAATCTGAGGAGTGTATTATAATCTCTTAATTAATGCCCATCGCTTGAGAGACCTGTTAGCATTTTGATAGCGCGTTTAGCTAGAATTTCTGGAGGCCGAAATGAGACGTGCAGCGTCGGTAAACAGATGTTGTAGAAGATCGAGATTCCAGAGCAGTGGAAATAAGAAAGGTAGAAACGTAAATGTTGAGTCAGTTAGCTCGGTGATTTAGGAACAGAATCGCAACCTTGGTGCGGGCATCTCTCTGGCACCGGAATAAAATGATTTAGGGTCGGAGCGGAGAATCTAAATATATATGGGAAGATATATTGAATCCGCTCGTTCCGAACACGAATCCTACGTCGTCTGGTGCTAATCGAAATTTAGTGATTTCCTGCAAGCAGTTACACTGAAAAATATCCCTTGAATATACTAAGTTACTCTCTCACGCCATCAATCTGTGGAATTCAATGATGCCCCAAATTAATAGCGCAGTCTGAAATATTTTCGGTTGTTGGGTTGCGTGTGCTGCAAGTACCAATTTCCACACAACTTTGACTCTGTCTATGCGTCCGAAACTCTGCGGGTAGAAGCACGTCCGATCAAGTGAATGTAATTGGTGAAGGCTCCATACATCAAAACGTATCGATCTCTCACGTCTAGCATTCTCTTACAATCATTACGTACGATAAATAACGCAGTTGTAATCAGTCTTCTCGCGGGTTTTATGTTGTCCTCATCTTTTCTTATTTCCTCCTTATCTTATGATCTCTATGTAACTACTACAGGGTGGTCCATTGATCGTGACCAGGCCAAATATCTCACGAAATAAGCGTCAAACGAAAAAACTACAAAGAACGAAACTAGTCTAGCTTGAAGGGGGAATCCGGATGGCGCTATGGTTGGTTCGCTAGATGGCGCTACCATAGGTCAAACGGATATCAACTGCGGTTTTTTAAATAGGAACCCCCATTTCTTATTACATATTCGTGTACTACGTAAAGAAATATGAATGTTTTAGTTGGATCCCTTTTTTCGCTTTGTGATAGATGGCGCTGTAATAGTCACAAACATATGGCTCACAATTTTAGACGAACAGTTGGTAACAGGTAGGTTTTTTAAACTAAAATACAGAACGTAGGTACGTCTGAACATTTTATTTCGGTTGTTCCAATGTGATACATGTACCTTTGTGAACTTATCATTTCTGAGAACGCATGCTATTACAGCGTGATTACTTGTAAATACCACATTAATGCAATAAATGCTCAAAATTATGTCCGTCAACCTCAACGCATTTGGCAATACGTGTAACGACATTGCTCTCAACAGCAAGTAGTTCGCCTTCCGTAATGTTCGCACATGCGTTGACAATGCGCTGACGCATGTTGTCAGGCGTTGCCGGTGGATCACGATAGCAAATATCCTTTAACTTTCCCCACAGAAAGAAATCCGGGGACGTCAGATCCGGTGAACGTGTGGTCACGGTATGGTACTTTGACGACCAATCCACCTGTCATGAAATATGCTATTCAATACCGCTTCAACCGCACGCGAGCTATGTGCCGGACATTCATCATGTTGGAAGTACATCGCCATTCTGTCATGCAGTGAAACTTATTGTAGTAACATCGTTAGAACATTACGTAGGAAATCAGCGTACATTGCACCATTTAGATTGCCATCGATAAAATGGGGGCCAAAAATATGGTACGGGTTCAATCGATGTTGATGTAGGATTCTCAACACCGACGTTTTTGAGATTCCCGATTCTCGCGCAGTTTGTCAGCTACTGAAGTGCGGATTAGTCGCGACAGCAGCTAAAACACCTACTTGGGCATCATCATTTGTTGCAGGTCGTAGTTGACATTTCACATGTGGCTGAACACTTCCTCTTTCCTTAAATAACGTAACTATCCGGCGAACGGTCCGGACACTTGGACGATGTCGTGCAGATACCGAGCAGCATGCATAGCACACGCCCGTTGGGCATTTTGATCACAATATCCATACATAGACCTTTTCCGCAATTGGTAAACGATCCATTTTAACAAGGGTAATGTATCACGAAGCAAATACCGTCCGCACTGGCGGAATGTTACTGGATACCACGTACTTATACGTTAGTGACTATTACAGCGCCATCTATCACAAAGAAAAAAATGTGGCCCAACTCCAAACATTCATATTTCTTTACGTACTACACGAATATGTAATAAAAAATGGGGGTACCTATTTTAAAAAACGCAGCTGGTATCCGTTTAACCTATGGCAGCGCCATCTAGCGGGCCAACCATAGCGACATTTGGTTTCTCCCTTCAAGCTAGACGAGTTTCGTTCTTTGTAGTTTTTTCGTTTGATGCTTATTTCGTGAGATATTTGGCCTGGTCACTATCAATGGACCACCCTGTATATACAAAATTGTCTAATATCTGTTCTGCATTTTTTGGCCTTATCTTTTCGTATCCTTTTTTTCAGTTTCAATATCATTGTATGCCGTAGCTGTACACAGCACATTATTAAATTTTGGGGGAACGGAAGGGAGAGAGGGGGCTACAGGGTACACCCCGAAAAGCAGGTACAGATTTAGTGATGTATTTTCCCAACTATACTACGTGTGCACATCACTGCACGTTAATCCAAGACTCACCTAGAACAGGGCACCAGTACACTGTCTTTGGAACCGATCAGTCGACAGGCCACTACATTCGTCATGACAAGTAGGGCCTTTGGCTGGAATGAATGGATTAGGGGTCCCCGGGTTACAAACAACATATTGAAAGCGACAATATACAGTATCAATGGAGACGTGTGACCCAGAGGTTGCCGTGAATTCTTCAACCACGGATGGTCGTCTTGAAGTTCTGAGGCAAGAAAGCGGTGCTGGTGCTGGCTAGTACCTCTTGCTCTGCCCTGCCTGTACTGCTGTTTAATGCTTCCTCCCTCCTGGAGTGTCCCCTTCCATAGGCGTGAAATGACGCTACTGACGACATCCACCTCGTCGCTCTGTGGTCCGCCTACAATCTGCCAACGATGCTGCCAAGCGGTATAATAATCCGCATCTGTTCGTTGCGCCACCCAGAAGGAAGCTATTACTCCCTAAGATAAAAAAGAGCCCCCGACGCATCACACATCATGAAGGAGTTATGGAGACTGGTCAAAAATTGATATTCACACAGGTATCGACTGAAAATGCAAAACTGTAAACATTGGCGGATGATGCATGAATCTGTGAAGCTATAGTGCAGTTTCACCGTAAGGATAGTAAACAGGGAAAATGGCGATACCAGTTTGTAAGGTGACTATAATTTCACACCTTATAAGCACTCATCCACATAATTTGCAGTGATTTGCAACCGGAATTAGGCATCATTTCATTGTTTGTACATCGTTTATTTGCATGTTTAAAGGAGACTGACCTTGTCACGTACGCCTTGTAAATAGTTGTTAGTGCTTATTGCATGAAAGGTGATGGATTGTCTCTATTATCAAAACGGCGTAATGAATGATTGCATATACCAGCAGAGGTTGGAACGCCAGTGGAAATGAAAAGACAGGCGTAACTCAGGCCCTGGGTGGAAAAGCCCGCACAGGTGTGCTGGTCCTGCTAAAAACAGGAAGTAGCCCAAGTCGGACGGTCGGGGCACCTGAGAGCTGAGGCACAAAAGAGTGGCGGCTAGCCAGTATTGTAGGTAGGCCGGAAAGGATAACCGGAAAATTTTGGACGCAGCAGAGAGGAACAAGGAAGCGTTACCTCGGAAATCACGCAGGCAGGGTTATTTCCGAGGATTTTTACTCTGAGAAGCGTACCATTGTATGAATTCCTAATTAACAGGGATTGGTATTTCCTCGGAAACGTTTCGCGCTGGACTACAAAAGACTGAAATATGGTTGGTCGGCGTTCGGAAGAATCTGTAGAGAGGGAGAATATCCCGTGGTTTCGAGAATGTGATTCACCTTCTGCAGTTACGAGGGAGGGAAGCCGAGGATTGCTGGGAAGCCAACGGTGGAGAGAATGGTGTCTTCCATTCTGAGCGCCCATGTTTGACGGTCGCTCAGTATCAACATTTGTTGGTACAGATGCTGTCTCTGCTCTAAGGAGATTTTATAGTTAGAACGGTTAGGCGCTGTACTGATGCGAACTTATACGATTCTGGACTTCGCCTCCAGGTAGGGAGTCGTCGTTGAGTACACAGCGTTCAGTGTCTGAGAGCACTTCTTCCGTCCATACTCATGTAGAGACGTTATCTGAATTCAGTCCTTGTGGCTGGGAGTTCACGTTTCTTGTCTGTAGAACACAGAGAGGACAAGGACAGTATTATACTAGTCAGAGGACCGCATTCTGCCGTCCTAGTGAAGAGTTTATTTTGTGCCTGGAGTTCTTCCATCGTCGCAGACGTGTACAAGAAGCATCACTCCGACGCACCGGACGCAGTACATACGGTGATATTGCTAAATGCTTCAGCTTATTAGGACTATAAGGCTAATCAGCTGTAATCACGTAAGTTTTATTTCCACTGAGGTTGCACACCACTGTAGATCATCTTTGAAAGTAGTGTCTTCTAGTGTTTCATACATAGACGATTTCAGTCACCTCGAGTTATTTATATTAAAGATCGTAGCCATAAAAAAGGGCAGATTTGGGCAATTGAACAGTAATATTAGTTAGGAAATATAAACATTTGTAATGTACAGGGGTTTATAATCTACAATAAATGTATAATGAGAAACAACATTTATCATTTAGTAGTTACTAGTTCTCTTAATCATTAATTTATGTTTAGGTTGTAATTTATATGTTAAAGAGCAAGAAGGAGGAAATAATATCACAATTAAGATATCGTAAGATCTGCTTCAGGGGATAGTCAGCCAGGGCCAAATCTTGATGTTCGGTTTCAGCATTTTCCGTTGCGAACATTCATTTTACACCCGCCTGGAGCAGCATCTTGGAAGGTCATGAAGTTCTTGCGAATTTCATTGCATGTGTACTCAGATGGACAGTAATTATACCTCACACACAGGCTCGTGAACAATATACGCAGATATCAGCATTTCAGAGAGGATGTGTTGTTGGGCTGATAGAAGCCAGTTGGAGTAATCGGAGAATGGATTGACATTTGAAGAGGAGCGATGCCTCTATTCACTGATGTTGACAAGAATGGGTGAACCATGACCCAAACATAGCGAAAGGGGAAGCGATCGACCTACAAAGACAGCAGAACGTGACGACCGAGCAGTCGCCAGAGAGGCATTCAGAGCCCCGAATTCATTATCATCGATACAACGTGCAACTGGTGCTTCAGTGACCACAAGGACCATTAATAGGCGGCTCACAGAAAGCAGGTTGAGGGAACGATACCTCTTGCGCCGACTACCATTGACCTCTCTACGCAGTGGTATGTTCCGTCTCGAACTGAGCCCCGATGACTAGCAAAGACCTGTCTGGAGACGCCCCGAATAGTGATGGGATATCAACATGACTATGGTCCGCCATACGGTCTGATAACCAGGAATGATGGCCTGGGATACCATTTAATTCCATAGCAGGACCTCTTTAGTTGGAATCCACGGCACCCTCACAGCACAGCGATACGTCGACGATATTCTATGCCACGTTTTGTTGCCCTTCATAGTAGGCCATCCTGGTCTTACATTTCAGCAAGATAACGCTCGCCCGCACATGACGAGAATTTCTACTGCTTGTCTTCATACTTGCGAAACCCTACCTTGGCCAGCAATGTCGCCGGATCTCTCCCCAATTGAGAATGTTTGGAGCATTCTGGGTAGGGTCCTCCAACTAGCTCGGGATTTTAACGATCTAAAGCGCCAGTTGGACATAATTTGGCATGATACCCCTCCGGAGAACATCCAAAAACGCTATCGATTACATTTATCGATTTACGTCCCGTCGGATGATTCCTTCGTGGTGCATCTCTTTTTTTCTTTTTTTAGTGTATATTACAAGAGTCAAAATCCTTAGCTGGATATGTTTTTAACATCCGGCATTGATAAGAGAGGAACACAGGAACATCCGAGGCCTCGCTGACAGACTCATCCCAAAAGGTGGTCTGAAGAAAGGCAAAACTGCTTGTAGATTTAGAGAAAGCTTTTCACAATACTGACTGGAACATTCTTTTTGAAACTCTGAAGGTAGCATACGCCTGTTTAGTTGAGTAGTAACGTGTTTGCCTACTATGCAACGGGCCTGTGTTCAATGCCGGACCATGTTGTAGATTTTCTCCGCTAGTGCTGTTCTCACCATCATTTCATCTTCACCGATTCGCGAGTCCCCCAATGTGACGCCACCTGAACTAAAACTTGAGCCGGAGGTGGAACTTCCCCAAATGTGGCCATCAATGCCACACGATCAGTTCATTTCATTTTTTTTCTAAAAGTAGCAGGATTAAAGTTTGTAGAGCAAAAATTTATCTACAACTTGAACAGAAACCGAATGCAGTTATGAGTCGAGAGGTGTGAAAGTCAAGCAATATTTGACAAAGGAGTTGGACGGGGCTGTAGTCTCTCCCCAGTGGTATTCAGTCTACACATTGAGAAATCGATAAAGAAAACTAAGGAGGAATCTGAAAAGAGAATTAAAGTTCGGTGAATAGAAATAATAACGTTGTGGTTTGCCGATGATATGGTAATTCTTTCAGGGACGGCAAACAACTTGCATGAGCAGTTAAACGAAATGGACAATGTCTTAAAATGAGGTTACGAGAGAATGTCAACAACATTTAAACAAGGATAATGGAACGTAGGAAAATTAAATCGGCAGATGCTGATAGAATTAAAGTAGCAAGTGAAACACTGTAAGTAGTCGATGAGCTCAGATATTTTGGCAACAAAATAACTGGCAATGGTTGTGGTGGAAAGGATATAAAATGCGAAATGGCAAAAGCAAGGAAAGCCCTTCCGGAAAAAAGAATTTGTCAACATGTAATGAAAATTTAAGTCTTTTCTGAAGATATTTTTGGGGATTATAACTATGCACGAACGTGAATCGTGGATGATAAGCAGTTCAGACACGAAGAGAATAAACGCTTCTGAAATTCTGCACTACAGAAGAACGTTGAAAATTAATTGGGTAGATCGAGAAGCTGAATTGAGAAGAAAGAAATTTGTGGCACAAACTGATTAAAATAAGTGAGTGTTTGATAGAACATATTTTTAAGCACCAAGTAATCGTCAGTTTGGTAATGGAGAATGGGATGGGGGGCGGGGGAGGGGGGGGGGCTAAAATTTTGAAGAAAGGATAAGGCTTGAAAACAATATTCAGGTTCAAATGGATGAAGGTGCTTGCACAGGATTAGACTGGGGCAGAGAGTTGCATTGATGCGGTGTTCGGACGTAGGACCAAGAAATCGAAAAGTAACTTTGTATTAGGTAACAGCTAGCAGTGTAACCTAACCAGCGGAAACCAGCGATCCCAGACTCCGTAGACCACGCGCTGCATCAGCATTCTGCTTCCATCTTCTTCTATCTTTCGCTGTCTCTCTCCACCCTGCAGGTATTCCTGATGCTGCGACGCGCTTCTCTATGTTATCTTTCCACCGTGTGCGAGGTCAACCAAATGGTCTTGTTGCTTGGAGAGTGTCCTCAAATGTCGTCTTAGGAATCCTGTTGGTTTCCATTCTAGCCACATGCACAGCCCACTGCAGTCCCCTACTTTTTAATTTCTGGACGATAGTGGGTTGCTTCATTAACTGATAAATTTCAGTGTTCTTTCGAACTCTCCAGATGTCATTCTCCAACACAGGTCCCCAGATTTTTTTCATCACTTTTCTTTCGAATACATCCAGTTTTCTCTTTCTTTCTTGGTAAGCGTCCAGCTCTCAGAACCATGCAGTACTTGTGGACAGACGATGGTGTTATATATCTTCATCTTTGTGGGCTGCTTAGAACATACATCCCGAGTGCGAGTCTCCGTCTGGCACACGGTTTTAATCTGCCAGGAAGTTTCATATCAGCGCACACTCCACTGCAGAGTGGAAGTCTCACTCTAGATACAGACATCTTGATCCAGGAGCTACTCTCTCATTTAAATCCAACGTTATGTCAAAACTGCGATCCAAGATATTTAAAATTATGAAATTTTCTGAATATAGAGTGGTGGTCAATTTCAAAGTGTGAATATTAGTTTATGATTCCACCGATATCAATATATTATTAAAAGTCCCATTTTTCTGGCACTGTACCCGATACATCTGTACATATCCTTCAGCTCTTCTTCTGGTTCACGGAGTAAGATTACATCATCTGCGTATTCCACGAGTTTTACTTCACTGTGTTCGAATTGGAGACTATTGTATAGCTGTAAATTATTCTCTCGAATCACATCCTATAATGCTAGGTTCAAGAGAACACGCGAAAGACCATCTCCTTGTGGTAAGCCTGTTTCGATTGGGAAGTTATGGATCCTCTGAACTTCACTACAGCCTGTGAGCCATTCTTCCACGTATCATCCCAATGATTTTACTGGGTATCCTAAAATCTCTTAGAGCGTTGTGGAGGCTACTTCTATGCTTGCTGTTATAGGCTCACTGAAAATCAATGAACAGACAGTGAATGTTTTTGTTAAATTACCAGTATTTCTCAAAGGTCTGACTTAGAATAAACAGATTGTCATTTGTGAAACGATATGGCCAAAATCCTGCCTGATAATGCTGAATTCTGTGTAAGACTTAATTTTGTCTAGAATGATCACTGACTGAACTTTTTATGTTATGTTCAGTAAACTGATTCTTCTGTAATGTTCACATTCCACTTTATTCCTTTTATTTTGTATGGGGCAAATTATTGCAGTTTTCCAGTACACAAAATCTTGTAGTCATTATGTTAGTTCCAACTCTACTGTAGGAATTGATTGGATATTTTCTGTCAAATATCAAAGGGATTGTGAGACGTATGAAAGTAAATGAAACCACACACATATAGTTCAAAGTGAGCACAAAACAACTGTATGCTCTCAAAAATTTATACAAACCAAATGGTACATCTTCGCTTCAAATCTGATCCGCTAAATGGAGTATCTTTGGAAGTTCTTTTAACTGGTTACAGAGACCTGATATGTTTCCCTCGAGTCACATGGTAAACGTCGTTAGGATATTCATATTCTTTCCAAACCTTGTGCAACATGTGAGTGGTTTTGGGCATTGCCTCAAACGCTATTCGCTGCCATAGCTGTGACAAAAATTGTGGTAGGCGTGGGACAAACACTCTGTCTGTGCATAACTCGATCAAAAAAATAACAAGAGGTTAATCTAGTGGCCATCTGCACCACACGTTGTCACCAGAACACAATCAGATGTTTGTTTAGTTGTTGCCGTACAATGAAGTGCAAGTGAGGAGGTGTACAAGCTTGTTGCAAGATAAAGTTGTTGGAGTCTTCAGCCGGCCGGTGTGGCCGTGCGGTTAAAGGCGCTTCAGTCTGGAACCGCGTGACCGCTACGGTCGCAGGTTCGAATCCTGCCTCGGGCATGGATGTGTGTGATGTCCTTAGGTTAGTTAGGTTTAATTAGTTCTAAGTTCTAGGCGACTGATGACCTCAGAAGTTAAGTCGCATAGTGCTCAGAGCCATTTTTTTGTTGGAGTCTTCTTGCAATTGAGGCAGAAACCACAGGGAATGCGTTTCGAGGTAACAAATGCCTTGAACGGTTTCCTCCATGAAAAAGAAGGGACCGTAAATCTTCTCCCTTGACGTTGTGCACAACTCATTGACTTTGGCGAGTCTCGTTCATGTTATAATGAGAAATGGAGTTTTCTGTTCGCCAAAAATGAACATTGCATCGATTTACTTTCTCATTAGAGTCAAAAGCTGATTAATCACTAAAAAGTACTCTCCATCTTTGAAAGATCTCATTACAGATGTCAGCTTGAGCAGCATAATTTCCTAGAGTCAGTACCTGGACCAACTGTAATCTGTACCGTTTCGTGTGCAAGCTTTTACGCAAGATTCTGGAAATGGTTGTTTATGAGATCTTAAACTCGTGAGTTGTTCTACTAGTTTGTTTACGGGGGCTTCGCTGCAATGCTGCTCGAATCCGATCAACATTTTGTTCCGACACTGGAGGTTGACCAGAACTTCTACACTCGCCGAAATGACACATCGGAAAAAGAAATGTCGACTACGACCTTCCTGCCACACATTTACAGACTGACGGAAATAATCGGCCTTATGTTGCACAAACACGGCGTAAGGACTATAAACTGAGAAAGAAAATCAAAGATATGTTGGCAAAGACGAAAAGGGCCCACTTGTAACGTCGGGAATTTTCCACATACCAAGTACATGCGGAAAAGACTATGTTGGAATTGTTGGACAATCAGTCAGCACCATGATCACAGAACATAAGTGGCACTGCAGTTTGGGGCCGGTGGAGCAATGACCACGGAAAAGCCCTTGGACGTTGCGTGCCAGGTACATATAATCTGTGGCCGCGAGCTCGACTGCACTCCACCAACACCAATGGAGAGTGAAGCTGTGATAATGCCAGCCATTCGTGCTGACGAATCGTCAGAAAAATCATCAAACAGAAGCCGGCCCAGACAGAAGCCAGCAGACAATTTGTATGACATCTTTTGTGGATGTGAGCAGGTCTTTGTGAGGGAGTTGATGCTTTCCTTGTGCTCAATCATTCCTTTATTCAATTATTCAAAAACAGTCTTAATCGCATTTATTATTATTATACCCCCAACCGGTTTCGACGTAGGGGTCATCTTCTGGGCGTTTACATTGTGAAATTATAGATATCCGTCAGATAGACTCCATTATACAACAGCTAAAGTTACGTAAATTTTAAAATATGTTACCCATTGGTCGACTGCTGGTGGTGTCACTCCTGTCTACATAACGGCAGGAAACTATGCGAGACTAATCCTTCGTGCGGTTAAAGGCGCTGCAGTCTGGAACCGCAAGACCGCTACGGTCGCAGGTTCGAATCCTGCCTCGGGTATGGATGTTTGTGATGTCCTTAGGTTAGTTAGGTTTAACTAGTTCTAAGTTCTAGGGGACTAATGACCTCAGCAGTTGAGTCCCATAGTGCTTTGTCCATTGGCATTATCCTCATACAGGCCGCAAATGTTTCTGGCTACCTCCGCTGTCGTCACCCCTCTTTAAAACCGAAACAGAAGAGTATGTTGGGAATGTTCCGATTCCTCAACTTGGCGCTCCATTTCCTAACGTCCGGAGCACCAATCATTATCTCCAAACGACAGTATGTAAGACTGAAATAGCAATAGTGAACTAGAAATAAAAGTGAGATCGATAAATAAATCCACAGCAACAGAAATACCAATATGCAAAACGAATTTCTGCACAAACCTAACAATAATGGAGCTCTCTCGACTTGTTCACTGCCACACAGTTTGCCCTATCCCAGTTCCTGGAGATACAATCAGAATGCGTCATGAAGATCGATGTTATTTGTCAACCATTTTAATTTTTGATGGGTAAAAAGTATGTATGCTAGAAGTCAGTAATTAATTTACTAAAAAAAGCTCGGTTTCTATGAATATTTGAAAATGTGATATTTTTTGTATTATCCTCATTTTAAACCTCATTTTAATTTACAGAATGTTCATAAAAATATATTTACGACGTTTTTTAAATTGTATATAACATTCCAATTATTTCAAAGGCTTCTGAGATATTACGATTCATATAATTGCAGCATGACTGTTTGCACTGACGCATGCTGGTTAATTTTAGTTTAACGTTACGTTGTTCTAAATTACTCTGAACGGTCAGCGGTCGTGTGAAGACAAACGGACTCAAGTCGGACTCAGCAGCTGAAGCACATGCGGTGGATTTGTCTGGATACAGTCGTTCTATAAATGGATTCCTGACGCCCAAAATTCATGTCGGCGGTTATCTGTCCGACAGCAGATCCTCGATCGCCAAAACGTCTCTGCCGAGGGGATGACTTCACACACATTGTAAAATGAGATGTTACAAACGTGTAAGTATAATTCCGTTTAAATCTGTTCTTAGGAGTATCATCTTCAACAAATATTCATTTGTAGCTCCGCTTGCAAGAAAAAAAGTCTGTCAACATTAAATCTTAGATGCATTAACATGCTAACGACCGAAGGGTGACCTGAAGGGAAATCCTTTAAGTTACTAAAGAACTCCGTGGTCTTGCACAGGGTTGTCTCTGTTTGGTAGCTTTTTTACGATCTACAGTGATCGAAATGGACGTATGAGGGGAAGGAAATCCTGTAGGGAGCTTCATGCCTTCCGTCCACATACCCAATAATTCCTTAGACAGGATTAGATCAACTTAAAGGCCATGATCAGTAGGGAAGCTGAACTAGCGAACTTCATCAGAAACCTTATCAGAGGGTTTTCGACTAAACACATGAAGTAACATCAAGTACTCTTTCAATTTATTCAGGAATACTCTGGATTTCTACTGGGGCCCACAGTGCGTCATCGAAGGATCCCGAACTGCACGCCAGTGGAACGTGGCGCGCAGTGCACTCTAGAACAATGGAACAGCATCGTGTGGAGAGACGAATCACGTGACAGGCTCGGCCTTGGTTTATGCCACGTGAGCGTCACCTACTGAAGTACATTGTTCCTACTGTGAAATTTGGCGGAGGAGGCATTGTGCTATGACCTGTTCATCGTGTTTCAACCTTGATCAATTAGTCTTACTTTGAAGAAGCCTGTAATGCATTGCTGAGCAGTTACATCGTAAGCGATCTAACGATCGGGAATTATTTAAATAATCCAAAAACTGTCTCATAAACCCATTCTGAACATCAAAAGGAAGCTGATGTTCTTTTTAATCGAATCTCTAGAGCAGATTTACAGGTCAAAAATTCACAGCGTATTTAATATAAAGTGCGGGTCACTTATATAACTGAATTTCACCAGTTCCAGCATGAGAATATAAATCACACAGACGTTTTCTTTACCACTGATAACACGTAATATGCTAAACATCCCTCTTTCAGTTGCCTTAGTGAGTGCTAGTCACTGAACTGAAGTCTCTGTTGATATACTATTACAACAGGTGCAGGAGAACTCCAGTTTTGGAAAAAATGACATTTTGTCTATGGAGTGTATGATTGATTCTTTTGTAAACATTTTTTTTAGTTTATAGATACAGTTATATGTTTATGATACAGTCATAACAGGTTTCGGCCATACAATGACCATCTTCAGATGCTAAAGGCGGCATACACTGAACACAAGTTCATGCGTCGTCAGCGCATGAACGCATGAACCTGTGTTCAGTGTATGCCGCCTTTAGCATCTGAAGATGGTCATTGCATGGCCGAAACTGGTTATGACTGTGTCAGAAACATGTGATTGTGTCTATAAATAAACAAGAAAGAACTCCAGTTTAATAGCATATCAGAGGTCATTTCAGTATTCAGTTTATGACAGATAGTTAGAGAACGAATACTCTGTACATCAAATGATTAAAAAAATGAAGAAATGGTCTGAAAAGGGTTCTTAAGTTCAAATCTGTAACGTTTACTTGTAAATAATGATTTCTACAGCACTTTATATAAAATACTCTTATTAGTGATGAAACAGTGCATAGAGAGACGGACGAAAATGAAATAAGTATATGAACTGTTATCTCAGAATGGGAGCCCTTTCATCAGCAATATAAGTAGACCACAAAGAGAAAGAAGTTTGTTTCTTTTTTCTTATCTGAATAGGAGCAACATTTAACGAGAAAACTCATTTTCGCCGGCCGGAGTGGCCGTGCGATTCTAGGCGCTACAGTCTGGAACCGAGCGACCGCTAGGGTCGCAGGTTCGAATCCTGCCTCAGGCATGGATGTGTGTGATGTCCTTAGGTTAGTTAGGTTTAATTAGTTCTAAGTTCTAGGCGACTGATGACCTCAGAAGTCGCATAGTGCTCAGAGCCAAAACTCATTTTCCTGATTAAGTAATTTGTGATTCCAGAATGCGATCTCAGTCTGTTGTTTTTGCTCTCGTGATCTTATACTTGTTGCTTTTTTCCGTAATGTTTTTGCATTTTGTCTCAGGTTTCCTGCTAACATTGACCATATTCTTTTTAAGTACAAAATATTACACTGTAAACGATTTTGAAACTGTTTTTTGTGATATGTACCAAATGAGCCACCTTAGATCACGACGACGCCGGCCGTAGTGGCCGAGCGGTTCTAGGCGCTTCAGTCTGGAACCACGTGACCGCTACGGTCGCAGGTTCGAATCCTGTCTCGGGTATGGATGTGTGTGATGTCCTTAGGTTAGTTAGGTTTAAGTAGTTCTAAGTTCTAGGGGACTGATGACCTCAGATGTTAAGTCCCATAGTGCTCAGAGCCATTTGAACAATTTAGATCATGACGATCGCACAACAGTATTCAACAGATAACAAATGGCTGTTATATCGCGGTGTGGTGTGTTAAAAGTGTTGTATTTATTCTTATAGTGAAAAATAATGTAAGCAATGCATCCATGGCGTACAAGAGAAATTTAACTCTTTCCCTCTATAAACTTATAGGTACTATACTAACTGAACTAAATTCATTTACATGAAATGAATGGAATTACTCGTAGGTGGAAATGTTATCGATGAAATTATATAAAATGAAATGACATATTTGCAATTGATTAATTTGTAATGTATTGAAGTGTCGTGACAAATAACATTCTTTGCCAGATTATGGTACGAAATCAGACCTGCTACTTATTCCTGTCAAATGGAAAATTACGCTTGTCACAACATATTCATTAAAAATGTTTCGCAATCCTGAACGAATTTTACTAATATGATAACATGTCATTGCTTGCACTGCTTTCGCCCTCATCCATAGCATTCATTTCAGTGAATTTATCCCTGACAAAGTCAGCAATGGTCATTGACCACATTCGTTCCTGCGTTACTACTGTTTCTTTGCAGCCCGCGGGAGATCAAATGAGAGTAATGTTCGAAAATCATATGGGGAAATTATAAGTGCACTGCGGTCTTGAGCAAAATTCAGCCTCTGGTAATCCATCGAGGACAGCGGCACAGCAGCTGGACATGAAATACTTGAATGATGATAATTGAAACCGACAGCTGTATTGTAATCCAACGTCGTTTAGTCAAAACATACTACGCGTTTCAAAGTCAAAAAGAGTCATCTTCAGCTCCCAAGCATAATCTGCCATCGATGTATGAACCGCAGTGACAAAGACCAACAGAGCCTTCAAATGAAAACATTGCACTTTTTTAAGCGTGTTACGCCAGTATGTCCAAACAACAAAGTCGAGTGTTGCCAACTGGCCAAAATCAGCTGGACTCCGTATTGTCGGAGCAGTAAAAAGCTAACATATTATTCAATCTGATTTTGAGCAAGCACTAAAGAAAACTGAGGTACTACTTGAATGAGAAGTAGCGGCTCCGGTCTTGTAAACTGACATACGGCCGGGAGAGCGGTGTACTGACCACATGGCCCTCCATATCAGCATCCAGTGACGCCCATGGACTTAGGATGACACGGTGACCGGTCGGTACCGTTGAGCCTTCCAAGGTCTGTTCGGACGGAGTGTAGTTTAATTTTAGTAAAGGAAACAAAGAAAAATGGAGTAGGAATTAAAATCCATGGAGAAGAAATACAAACTTTGATGTTTACCGACAACATTGTGATTCTGTCAGAGACAGCAAAAGGCCTGGGATAGCAGTTGAACGGAATGAACAGTGTCTTCAAAGAAGGATATAAGATGAACATCAACAAAAGCAAAACGAGGGCAATGGAATGTAGTAAATAAGGTGATGCTGAGGGAATTAGATTAGGAAATGAGACACTAAAGTAGTAGATGAGTTTTGCTATTTGGGGAGAAAAATAAATGATAATGGTTGAAGTAGAGAAGATATAAAACGTAGACTGGCAATGGCAAAGACGGCGTTTCTGAAGAAGAGAAACTTGTTAACATCGAGCATAGGTTTAAGTGTCAGGAAAGATTTTCTGAAAGTATTTACATTGAATGTAGTCATGTGGAGAAGTGAAACATGGACGATAAATAGTTTAGACAAGAAGAGAATAGAAGCTTTCGAAATGTGGTGCTACAAAACGAATGCTAAGAGTAGATGGATGGATCACGTAACTAATGAAGAGGTACTGAATAGAATTAGGGAGAAGAGGAACTTGTGGCACAACTTGAAGAAGGGATCTGTTGGTAGGACACGTTCTGAGGCGTCAAGAGACCATCAATTTAGTACTGGATGGAAGCGCGGAGGCTAAAATCGTAGAGGGAGACCTAGGGATGAATTCGCTAAACAGATTCAGAAAGATGTAGGTTGCAGTAGTTACTCGGAGATGAAGAAACTTGCACAGGATAGCATGGAGAGCTGCATCAAACCATTCTCTGGACTGAAGACCACAACAACAACAACCAAACGTTGTAGGTTTCAGTTATCACTATTCAAAAATTCAGTTTGGTGGCAGACGAAGAAATAGTTGGCTCTAATCACCAGAGCGATCCCAACATGTATCGTTGAACACATCGTCGTACAGCTGGACTGGCACTGCTTTGCGACTGCTGATTGTAAGCACCAGTTATATAACTGGCACGAGGCACACCTAGTACATCATCAACTACGAATACAGTGTAGCTTCTATACTTCCAAACGTACTTCCACCAATAGCAATGGAACGTGAAAAGAAAATTGTACAAGACATTCTCAAAGAAATTCCAAAGGTACTTAACGACATCTCATAGTAAACAGATCAAGATTTGAACATTATGAATAATCTCAGAAGTGAACGTAAAACTCTCACCAAAAAATGTTCAAATGTGTGTGAAATCTTATGGGACTTAACAGCTAAGGTCATCAGTCCCTAAGCTTACACACTATTTAACCTAAATTATTCTAAGGACAAACACACACACCCATGCCCGAGGGAGGACTCGAACCTCCGCCGGGACCAGCCGCACAGTCCATGACTGCAGCGCCATAGACCGCTCGGCTAATCCCGTGCGGCAAAACCTCTCACCACTTCAAACCTTAGATAAAATGGTAGATTACATCCAAACAGGATTTTATGTCATTCGTTATTTTAAAAAAAATTACTTTTTGCGTTGATGAAGTCTTCTCGGGTTATCGTCCGAGTCAAGCCTGCAGTCTCATATATCTTCTGCATTTTATGACTTCATTTTCAAATACTTTTCAAAAGAACACAACACTTAAAAGTGAAAGTGCCTCTCTCTTCCCTATCTATTTAGTGCTTATTTTCTCATTTCAAGCTCTCTAACGAGGTATTAGTTATTTTTATTTCTCTTCACATGGAGTTATAAGCAATTAGTTATCTTGAAGTTACTATTATTATTCTGAACTGCTTAGCTGGATTTTTAAATTATCAAAGAATGCATTCAATTCAAACATTAGAGAGATAGGCTCGTTACTTTTATTTCTGTCTACACAGGGCTTACAAAATTGTCAAAGTGGTCCCACACACAAGAAATGAGCGCATGGGATCAGACGCACGAACCCTGTGTCGCCGTTCTAGGAAAGGTCCTCGTCGAGCTGTTATGAAGTGTGTATCTGTGTCGTCTGGATGACTGTGATGTACGCTTGGACACTGTAGTGTTGGGTATGTGTTGTCATCGACGAAGGTACGGGAGAGGGCCGGTACATAGCGTGCTCCTCTCGAATCACACCAAAGCAGCCGCTGATCCTAAGTCCTCATGCAACGGACAGCTCAATGTCAACTGCATAATATGCCCTCACCTCATGGGACACTGCGAAGAGGTTTGGAATTTAATCCAGGGCGATGAGATAAATGATGATCGGAAACGTCACGCTACCTCCTCCTCTCCCCCTACCAGCCACATACGGGCTGTGAAAATGTTCCGCCTTCAGGATTCGAACTAGCTTACCTTTGAGACGAGCGCCATCGCACAGGCGTGCGTAAGCGGTCATACGAAGGCAGGTACAGGATTGACATTCAGTTCAAGCTCTTTTTAAAATTTGTTGCCTCATTCGTCAGTTGAACGTATGGTTGTAGTTACCACGGCACATAAAACAAGTGTACTGCAGAAGACACGGCAAGAAATCTTTCATTTTGTTATATAAAGAGAGCTTTCCGTTGGGTCTAAAAAGGAAACCGCTTCGATTCCAGGAAGACTTCCCAGAGGATACAAGTCAAGCTGAAATCTACACTAATGAGTAGGTCAATTGGTGGGCGCATGGAATAGTTGTAGAGGAGGAAGGAGGCCCAGAAAAAATGTGCAGTACTAAATGCGTAGGTTTTATCGACGAAATGATTCTTGGTGGGTTCCTCAGGTTCACCGCCGAGTCTTAAAATCAACATAACTAGGTATTTCGGGGTGGGAAACGACCACTAAAGGATGGGAGAATTAACAGTTATCAACGTCATGACGATACTGAAGGCAATGGAAAGAACTGCGTTAAAGGCACTTAAAGTGAATCCACAGGTTACTTTCCTTGTCACAGAAAAAGTGCTGCGATGATCTCTTCATTGACAGAAGATTCCGGATTATTCCCGCATTCGGATCTCCGGGAAACTAGAGAATCTGAAAAGGGAAATGCAAAAGTTCATTCTACATGAAGTGGGGCCAGTGAAATGCAGTGGAAAGAAGATAAGAATTCCTGGTTAGACACATATAGGGTAACATCAACAACACCAGAAAATGGAGTAAGAGGAATAGGATTCGTTATGAGTAGGAAGACAGAGCAGAGAAAGACTTACTGTGAGCACTTCAGTGATAAGGTTTTATTCCTCAGAATCGACAGCAGACGAAATGGTCATAGATAACATTCCTCCGGTATTTCTATAATCATTGGAGGAAGTGGTAGTCAAACGGCTATTAAAGTGAGTACGTGAGTCTGGAGACATACCGTCGGGTTGCCGGAAAAATGTCACCCTCACATTCCCGAAGATTCTCGAAGACAGTAAGTGCAAATAGGTGCGAGAAACTTCGCATAATAATCCAGTTGCTGCCCAGTTGCTGCCCAGTACCGATACTGCAGAATGAAATAAAAAAAGATTATCTATGGGATAACGATCATTTTGGCTTCAGAAAAGGTAAAGGCACCAAAGACGCACTTCCGACGTTGTGATTAATAATGCAAGCAAGACTGAAGAAAAATCAAGGCACATTCGTAAGATCTATCGATCTAGGAAGAGTGTTAGACAGTGTAAAATGGTGCAAGATGTTCAAAATTCTCAGGGAAACAGTTGTGAGCTATAGGAAAAGATTCGTAATATACAATATGCGCAAGAACCAAGAGGCAGATTTAAGAATTCAGGCCCAAGAACGAAATGCTCGAATTAAACTGAGTGTAAGAAAGGTACTCATTCTTTCTCCCCTTCTATACAGTTTATGCATCAAAGCAGCGAAGACGGAAATAAATGAAACATACAGAAGTGGAATTAAAATTCAGGTTGAAGGTACAGTACATCAGCCATAATTGCCAGTATTGCTAATCTCAGTTAAAATAATGAAGAACTGCAGGACCTCTTGAATGAAATGAAAACTCTAGTGGTACGCACTATGGATTGAGAGTAAACTGAAGAAAGGTGAAAGTAATGAGAAGTAACAGAAATGAGAACAGCGAGTAACTTAACATCAGAATTCGTGATCACGAAGCAGACGAAATGAAAGAATTCTGTTCCTTGGAAAGAAAATAATCCACGAGAAATGCAGCAAGAAGGACATGAGAAGAAGACTTTTACGGGTAAAGAGAGCATTACTGGACAAAAGAAGTCAGCTATTGTCAAGCGACGTTAAATTAAGGACGAAATTTCTGAGAATGTACGTTTGGAGCACAACATTGCATTTAAGTGTATCATGGACAGTGAAAAAACCAGAACAGATGAGAATCGAAATGTTTGAATTGTGTGCTACAGAAGAATGTTGAAAATGTATACGGAAAATACTGACAAGAGAAAGGAACTGCTTGCCGGCCGCTGAGACCGAGCGGTTCTAGGCGATTCAGTCTGGAACCGCGCTGCTGCTAAGGTCGCAGGTTCGAATCCTGCCTTGGACATGAATGTGTGTGATGTCCCTAGCTTAGTTAGGTTTAAGTAGTTCTAAGTCTAGGGGACTGATGATCTCAGATGTTAAGTCCCATAGTGCTTAGAGCCATTTGAGCCATTTGAAAGGAACTACTTGAGAGAGCTTGTTTAAAAATACAAGGGACAACTTCGACGGTAGTTGAAGTATGTGTAGAGGGTAAAAGCTATAGGGGAAGACCTGACTGGGTGTATCCAGCAGATAACAGAGGACGTTAGGTGCAAGAGCTACTCTGAAATGAGAAGGTTGTCATAATGGAGGAAGCCCTGGCGAGATTCGTATGGTTTATACGATAAAAAATTGAGCCAAACCTGGAAGCGTTGTCAAATACCTCAAAGTGAATACTCGAGGTAAGCGGCAGATACGAATTCGGGTACTGTCCTGACGAAAATTTTTGTGTGCACGACCTGTTCACTATGTAGCTCCTTGCGTTACATTCATCACGTCTGTGAGGGAATATGGTTAACACTGTAGGATATGTGAATATTTATACTGCAATAAATGAGTAACTGCAACACGATGAAGGGTTTTAATTAAACTCGGAGATCTAGATTCATCGTATGAGTTGTGTTCATATGTATTTAAAGATTTTTTTATTCGTTGTGCTTAATTTCCAAATTCTATTCACTTTATCTGCTTCCATAGCCTACATCTACATCTACATGATCACTCTGCAATTCACAATTGCTTGGCAGAGGGTTCATCGAACCACAATCATACTATCTCTCTACCATTCCACTCCCGAACAGCGCGCGGGGAAAACGAACACCTAAACCTTTCTGTTCGAGCTCTGATTTCTCTTATTTTATTTTGATGATCATTCCTACCTATGTAAGTTGGGCTCAATATTTTCGCATTTGGGAGAGAAAGTTGGTGACTGAAATTTCGTAAATAGATCTCGCCGCGACGAAAAACGTCTTTGCTTTAATGACTTCCATCCCAACTCGCGTATCATATCTGCCACACTCTCTCCCCTATTACGTGATAATACAAAACGAGCTGCCCTTTTTTGCACCCTTTCGATGCCCTCCGTCAATCCCACCTGGTAAGGATCCCACACCGCGCAGCAATATACTAACAGAGGACGAACGAGTGTAGTGTAAGCTGTCTCTTTAGTTGACTTGTTGCATCTTCTAAGTGTCCTGCCAATGAAACGCAACCTTTGGCTCGCCTTCCCCACAATATTATCTATGTGGTATTTCCAACTGAAGTTGTTCGTAGTTTTAACACCAGGTACTTAGTTGAATTGACAGCCTTGAGAATTGTACTATTTATCGAGTAACCGAATTCCAACGGATTTCTTTTGGAACTCATGTGGATCACCTCACACTTTTCGTTATTTAGCGTCAACTGCCACCTGCCACACCATACAGCAATCTTTTCCAAATCGCTTTGCAACTGATACTGGTCTTCGGATGACCTTACTAGACGGTAAATTACAGCATCATCTCCGAACAACCTAAGAAAACTGCTCAGATTGTCACCCAGGTCATTTATATAGATCAGGAACAGCAGAGGTCCCAAGACGCTTCCAGGGGAACACCTGATATCACTTCAGTTTTACTCGATGATTTGCCGTCTATTACTACGAACTGCGACCTTCCTGACAGGAAATCACGAATCCAGTCGCACAACTGAGACTATACCCCATAGGCCCGTAGCTTGATTAGAAGTCGCTTGTGAGGAACGGTGTCAAAAGCTTTCCGGAAATCTAGAAATACGGAATCAACTTGAGATCCCCTGTCGATAGCGGCCATTACTTCGTGTGAATAAAGAGCTAGCTGCGTTGCACAAGAACGATGTTTTCTGAAACCATGCTGATTACCTATCATAGTGCAGCTCGCGTAACGGTGAAATATTAGTAACATATCCCTCAGGCATAGAAGTACTGGAGTACCAGCTTCACAACGTTTTCATGGAGTAACACTTTCAGTTTCCATCAGTTTAGTGGAAATGAAAGGACATGTACTTAAGCTCATCGAATGGCGGTTACTAAAGGTGGAAACTAGTTGTCATAGTATGTATACTCTTTCTTAATTTCTGAAAGTTGTGGAAAACTGTTTATGCAAGATACAAAACTCTGCCCTTTTCAATAAAATAAATGCCGTGCGACTAGGGCCTCCCGTCGGGTAGACCGTTCGCCGGGTGCAAGTCTTTCGATTTGACGCCACTTCGGCGACTTGCACGTCGATGGGGATGAAATATGATGATTAGGACTACACAACACCCTGTCCCTGAGCGGAGAAAATCTCCGACTCAGCAGCGAATCGAACCTGGACCCTTAGGATTGACATTCTGTGGCGCTGACCACTTCTTTTTTTTCCCTTGTGTTCGGTATTGTTCGTTGCGTTTGGTCTGGGCGGACGTCACAAGACATCCGTTCAAGTTGATCGTTGACTCCTTTACTCAGTTTTATATTACAGAGGGCGAGCAGCCCTCTGATCGAACACGCTGATCTACCGTGTCGGCTGTCACTCAGCTACCGGGGGCGGAAGGCCTTTTCAATTATGGATGCACATAAGAAATTAATGTACTTGGAAAATTCGGTGTTATAAGTTAAAAATCACTTCGCAAACCGTTGCGAACAAATAGCGGGTGTACGAAATGCTACTGGAGTGCTACAAGGCTTAATGCGCTGCAGTATGATCAGTATCTCAAGCCCGCAGCTCGCGGTCGTGCGGTAGCGTTCTCGCTTCCCGCGCCCGGGTTCCCGGGTTCCCGGGTTCGATTCCCGGCGGGGTCAGGGTTTTTCTCTGCCTCGTGATGACTGGGTGTTGTGTGATGTCCATAGGTTAGTTAGGTTTAAGTAGTTCTAAGTTCTAGGGGACTAATTACCATAGATATTAAGTCCCATAGTGCTCAGATCCATTTGAACCATTTTAGTATCTCAAACACGGAAAAATATCATTGCTACACATGAATAAGGGAGTAAGTACATGATGGGTATTAGTTGTGTGAAACATTGCAGTAGATTTCAGATGGAGACTGTAGTACAGAATGACCATAGGACGTGCATTTGTAACTTATTTTTCGGACTTTGAGAAAGGTCGAACATTGGGATCTGGGACATGGGAGTGTCGTACCGATTGATGGCACAGACAGTTGACTCTAGTGAAACAACTGAACGCGCAACGAAAGGCGACGAGAAAGACTCAGGCTGAAAGCGTGACTAGAGGAGTAGAGACGAGTCCCGCCAGAAGGACCAACCTACAGCAACAGTTTGGGACTGTTCGCTTGGGACTGTTCGCTTGGGCCTGACGAACAGTTAGCAAACCTAAAGTCAGGAGCAGAGGTTGCGGCAAAATGTCACCATGAACCTTCGGGAACAGATGACAGAAAGCTGCAATGACATCTCGAGTTGGCGTTCGTTTGCCTCCTACATCATATCACAGACAACAGAGAATATCGTCGCGTACAGCAAGAGTCAGTTGGGACATCGAGTGGCATTCTGTGTTCAATGATGAGTGCCACTTCTGTTTGTGGTGGTCAGATCGAAGCTGAAGGCTCCATAGACGGCGTGAAAGGTCACAAGGAAGCAGCGATTCTCGACACCCGTACCACTCTAAATTCTAGAACCGTGGTGTGGGGAGTTGTGATATATGAGACCGGGATTGACATGGCAAATGTTGAAGACAGGCTAAATAGTCGCCAATGTGAGACAAGAATGGGAAACCTGTTGTCGTACCCTTCATGACGATGCTACTAAACGGCATATTCCTGGACGATAATGCAAGACCCCGCGCTGCAGTTCATACCACTGACCACTTGAGGAACGTACGGGTCCTCGATTATGTTTCGCGAACGCAGCCGAGCCTCTTCGAGTGGTCGCCTGAGAATGTCTGGCACGTGCCCAGGTGAAATATCGTGTGTGGTACTGACCGACGTCAGCTGCATTCCCGAAACGTCATCGAGTATTCAGTAAGTCGAGAAAGTTTCAACATTCAATGTATCGTCGCCTGATTTGTTACTGATAGAACATGTCTCGGATGCACGAGGAGACGTATATTTTAATGCCAGCTTCCAGCTAGCGATCTGTATGAACTGACACACCATGTGTTTGAGGCATGGCAAGAAATTCCTCACGATTGCATTCTCAGTCTACTTGTTTCCATGCCACAACGAATAAAAGAGTGTATTCGTGTATTTGGCTGACACACCTCTCACCGATGTTGATGATGGACTTTAGTTTCAAATAGAATGAAAGTTTAGTCATTTAAGACCCAATAAGTGACGAACACCTTCCAAAAGTTGGATAAATATAGGTCTAGTGCCTCCTGGTGTGGCATTGTTCATGTGCTTAAATTCAATTGACGCTATAAAGAAATGTTTATTTAATAACAACGTTAAGTGAAATGACCATTTAAACCAGGAAGAACAGATTCCAGACAGATTCATAGGAAGTACATTAAGGCAATGTAATTCATCCTCGAAGAAAGTGGCTTACAAGGCGTTTGTTCGACCGATTCTTGATTACTGTTTATCTGTCTGGGACCCATACGAGATAGGACTGACAGAAGAGATAGAGAAGATCCGATGAAGAGCGGCGCGTTCTGTCACAGGATCGTTTAGTCGGCGCGAATCCGTCAGATGTTCAAAAGACTCCAGCGGCAAACATTACAAAAGAGGCATTATGCCTCATGGAGAGGATTATTGAGATTTCGAATGAGCACTATCCGTGAAAACGGGTATTCATTGGACAAATATATTATACTACAACTGACATGTGATTGCATTTTCACGCAATTTGTGTGCATAGATCCTGAGAAATCAGTACCCAGACACAACCACCTATGGCCGTAATAACGGCCTTGATACGCCTGGGCATTGAGTCAAACACAGCTTGGATGGCGTGTACAGGTACAGCTGCCCATACAGCTTCAACACGATACCACAGTTCATCAAGAGTAGTGACTGGTGTATTGTAACGAGCCAGATGCTCGGCCACCATTGACCAGACGTTTTCAATTGGTCAGAGATCTGCAGAATGTGCTGGCCAGGGCAGCAGTCGAACATTTTCTGTATCCAGAAAGGCCCGCACAGGACTTGCAACATGTGGTCGTGCATTATACTGCTGAAATGTAGGATTTCGCAGGGATCGAATGAAGGCTAGAGCCACGGGTCGTAACACATCTGAAATGTAACGTCCACTGTTCTAAGTGCCGTCAATGCGAACAAGAGGTGACCGAGACGTGTAACCAATGGCACCCCATACCATCACGCCGGGTGACACGCCAGTATGGCGATGACGAATACACGCTACCATTGTGCGTTCAACGCGATGTCGCCAAACACGGATGCGACCATCGTGATGCTGTAAACAGAACCTGGATTCATCCGAAAAAATGACGTTTTGCCATTCGTGCACCCAGGTTCGTCGTCGAGTACACCATGGCAGGCGCTCCTGTCTGTGATGCAGCGCCAAGGGTAACCGCAGCCATGGTCTCCGAGCTGATAAAATGGTTCAAATGACTCTGAGCACTATGGGACTTAACATCTGTGGTCATCAGTTCCCTAGAACTTAGAACTACTTAAACCTAACTAACCTAAGGACATCACACACATCCATGCCCGAAGCAGGATTCGAACCTGCGACCGTAGCGGTCGCGCGGTTCCGGACTGAGCGCCTAGAACCGCTAGACCACCGCGGCCGGCTCTCCGAGCTGATAGTCCATGCTGCTGCAAATGTCATCTAACTGTTCGTGCAGATGGTTGTTGTCTTGCAAACGTCCCCATCTGTTGACTCAGGCATGGAGACGTGGCTGCACGATCCGTTACAGCCATGCGGATAAGATGTTGTCATATCGACTGCTAGTGATTCGAGGCCGTTGGGATCCAGCACGGCGTTTCGTATTACCCTCCTGAACACACCGATTCCATATTTTGCTAACAGTCATTGGATCTCGACCAACGCGAGCAGCAATGTCGCGATACGATAAACCGCAATAGCGGTAGGCTACAGTCCGACCTTTATCAAAGTCGGAAACGTGATGGTACGCATTTCTCCTGCTTACACGAGGGAAGACAACAACGTTTCACCATGAAACGCCGGTCAACTGCTGTTTGTGTATGAGAAATCGGTTGGAAACTTTCCTCATGTCAGCCCGTTGTAGGTGTCGTCACCGGCGCCAACCTTGTGTGGATGCTCTGAAAATCTAGTCATTTGCATATCACAGCATCTTCTTTCTGTTGATTAAATTTCGCGTCTGTAGCACGTCATCTTCGTGGTGTAGCAATTTTAGTGGTCAGTAGTGTGTTTATAAAGCCGAGATACGGAGGGAAAAATCACTAAAATCCACAAACACAATAGAAAGATTGCTGTTTTAAATGAGATGATAGTAATTATTATTCTAGATTTAGTTTCTTCCGTTTCTATTTCGATATTATTAAAGTCTCTGAACAAAATGTCCAAGCTTGCATCGTAATCTTTTGGCAAGGCCCTTTGGTCTTAAGAGGGGAATACCGCGCGAACTGACTCGGTGGTTCGACAGTCCTGCTAACAAAGTTCGCGCACTACATCGCGCTGAAGTTGTTAGCACCTGAATAACTCTGCGTGACTATGCGTCTTGCTCCATTCGGGCATCCCGCCTGTACAAATGTCAGATTTACTTTCGCATCTGACGAAATGTTTCTCATTTAGGCTCTCTCTCTCATTCTCTCCCGTTGACTCACTCGCTGCGGGACGGCCACATACACACGTAGAAAAGTGAAGTAACCCACTCGTATGTATGGGGACGTCACCGCTAAAACATTTCTCTTACATACGTAATCCCCAGGTACCTGCTGTAAGTTAATAACAGATATACTTAAACGGTCCTTGATCGTCCATAAAAATTCTATTGATTTGGATTCTAATCCAGAGAGTACTCCGAATGATTGATCTGAGGCAACAAGAGTGAGTGTTTGTAAAAGATTATGATAGCAGCAACAATTTACATGCTTCACGTATACTTTACTTCCATTAGCGAGAACAACATATATGACGTCTCATCATTCAATTGATATACAAGGGATCCACCGCCACTGTAAATTCCTGTGGAGAAGTTATTTCTTCGCTATGTAGGCTGTTCTCTTATTTTGAAATAAATATTTTATTTTATTTTTAGGAAGGTTATAACAATTTTTGGCGTGGTGTAGTTCGATAACTGGCAAAGTGCAAAATTTAGCCAAGTGTTAAAAATCAAATAAAGGGTTTATTTCAAAATAAGAGACGAGCCTACGCAGGAAAATGATTTATCTTAACTAGATAAATATGATTCATAAATATATAATTCATATACAAGTCGTAAATGGTATGATTCTCCAAGTATTCGAATACAGTACATGATATTCCATACACGTTATTCAGAAAGTTTGAGCTGGAGAAGCTCTGTAGTGTAAAACTGGTTTTAACTGCAAAGTTTAAGTAGAAAGCAATGAAAATCAGGGAAGTGCAAGATTTTTGGCTTACCAGAGCTTGCTCAAACAATGATTCCAATGTATTATTTGTGCTGGGTTCCGTAGCCATCTTGTATTGCGAAATGTTACATCATGTTCACATCGTAGCTGCCTGTCCCCGTTCTTTGTTATCTTCCCCGCACTAGAGGGTATTTCCTGTATTTACCGCATTTTATCTCACGACTCTGAATTTGCTGGTATTTACGTGTCACGCTGGTTTTTAAAGCACCCGAATGATTGCTGTACAGTATTCAATCTCTGTACATTTTATGTATTTATGTATTTTATATATTTATATCTAGATACCACTTGTAAATGAGCTAAGGTCAAAATTACCCGTGAGAAAATAATGACTTCCCGTTCACTGAATCTGCCGTATAGCTATGGATTTGTTATTTGCTTTATAAAAGACAGTGACACTTTCACCACCATACTGTACCATACATATCGTAGTCATCAAGTGTCTTATCGTTCGTCTACCACTTTTCTGAGAACCTGAGAAACTTTTGCTGGGAGATGAAATGAGCTCTTTTTTCAACTTAGAATTTCCACAAGCCAATTTTTTTCGATGTGTAATAATTTTACTGAACTTATGTTCTTTTACAATTGTAATACAAACTCCCTCTGTTCCGTCATCTTTGTCCAGCGGTTTCAGTTCCATACTCTGCCTCGATCTTTACTGTGGTTGTCGGAGAATATTCTCCGACGACAGTAAAGACTGAGGCAGAACATGCGTTTTGAACTAGTAAATATTTAATGTTTTTCCTTTCCGATGTGTTATGGAGAGGGAAACGAATGATTACTTACACCGATCTATGAGAACAGCTGTTAGTCTAATCTTTTTATTTCTTCTTCTGGTGTAGTTTGCAGGCATAGTCGAACATTTCTCGTAGAAGAGGGACTTTTGAGATTTTGTACCTAGATTTTTGTCATAGTAACATTCTCATTTTTCGATTGTCTACCACCAATATTTTTTCAGTATTTCTGTGGTGCCAATCCAGTTTGTGATCATTCACGTTTCCTTATTTCTGTTTACTTAACGATACCTGTTAATTTAATCTGACTGCGCACGGTAACATTGTGGTAAATTGGACCCATATTCGGGTGAAGTGAGTTTCAAACTTGTGTCCAGTTTCAGATTTTCGTGGTTTCGCCGAGTCACTTCACGTATTTTCTGTGACGGTATCCTTGAAACTGCATGAGCTGATTTACTTCCTTGCCGGCCAGAGTGGCCCAGTGGTTCTAGGAGCTACAGTCTGGAACCGCGCGACCGCTACGGTCGCAGGTTCGAATGCTGCCTCGGGCATGGATGTGTGTGATGTCCTTAGGTTAGTTAGGTTTAAGTAGTTCTAACTTCTAGGGAACTGATGACCTCAGAAGTTAAGTCGCATGGTGCACAGATACATTTGAACCATTTTTTTACTTCCATATCCTCGGCAAACTGGATAAGACTCTCGTCTCTAATTGACACTCTACCGACGAGACGTTAACCTTTCCATCTTTGCTGCCTTGTATCACCTTGCTACAACTTCCAAATACTCGAGGGTTATTTCGGTAAGATTCGTACCAGGGTTTGACAAATATCTCCTTCGAAAACAAACTACAAGTATCAGTCTGTCACTATACTTAGTCACTTAATCGTAGGTCGACGTGTAATCTGAAATACATTTTGACATGTAAAATAAGGTATGATGGAGCTGCATCAGGCGTTGTGTCCATCTAAGTTCACATCCATGTTCTGCAGTCTCAAATGAAATTGTGATAGAACTGTTACTCCCACGCATTAAAAACTACTTACGGAATTAATGAAAATGCAGGCACATTTACGCAAGTTCACTGGCTTTCGCGACCGGAGTCAACTTCCATACAATTCTCCTCCTTATAGGCCTCATAATATTGCAAAACCTAGAAGAATTTTATGGAAAAAGTATTCCACCGAAGTGTACAGAGTCGATCCTTCTAACCACAACAGTTATAAAGGATTTGGTTCCAATCACTTCCAGACAATTTAAATTCAAGCTGCTTCTTGAAACGGCTCCTTTTTCTACAAAATTATTTAAGGAAAGCTACAACGAAATACTCCCATCGTCAATAAACTAACATCTCACGGGTTTTTATGATAATGGCGGTGCTTTTTTTTTTAATCGAAATTCGAACAAACAGAAAATTAGGTGCAGGCTGCAAGTGTCGTCTGTAAACATGTCAAGATAAAATTTAACTCAGTCCTTTGATGTTTACAAAGTTCCTTCAGACACACTTTTAACGGTATCTTTTTACACACGTCATGCACTGTCACACGAAGAAACAATTGCTTGTGAACGGTTTTAATTGTGAGCTTAAATTTGTAAAGTAGGAACGTCATCGAGCATGCAGTCAGAAAATACAAAAACTTTAGGACGTTCGGTAGAACGGTACGGTCTCACTGTCTCTTCGAATGTCGAACATTCAACTATACAGTAGTCCTCCTGACAGTATTGTTCGGAACTTCTTATATTTTTGCTCTGTACCATTTTCTTTAATACAATATGACAAAAGATGAGATGACTGAACCCAGCACATAACCTAATAGTATTATCCCAATACTAATTAATATCGTGTTATTTTTTTCTCAAATTGCGTCATAAAAGTGCTCAGTATTTTACTCGAAGGGAAAGTTGTTACGTTCACGCAGCAAAGATGGACGATATCGTAGTTGCTGCAAAACGAATAGTGGCAGTTATATTTTCGGATACAACAGTCCGCGTTATTTATCAGAAGGCGATATGTTATAAAATTATTGGAAGTTTAAAAATATTCAGGACATATATACTCCTAATACCAATCCATCACCTGTAGGTGACACGTTTTGTGGTCGAGGAAAAAAAGGAACAGGTAGTGTGTGTGTGTGTGTGCACGAACGCGCGCGCCTGCTGAGAAGGCAGGGGCGCACCTTGTAATTCCACGCGTTCTGCTTTCTCATGCGTGTAGTGAGAGAGACCCGCCAGGATGAACTCATACACCACACGTCACCAGACAGAGGGGGCGGAAGGACATACGTCTTAAACAAAGGTTAATGCGTTTCCGTCTGCTGAAAACGGGACTCCATGGAGCAGAACTGGGCATGTTTTATTCAAACAGACTCGACGACGAAAATCCGCGGCGACACTATTCTTTCCACTTCACAGCTAATGTTAATGGGTTTTTGAGGGTCACAAGCGTGAGTCTCTTGCTTATCGCTGTCGCACTAGGAGAGCGGAAGAATGTGAAAATCACACGCATGTGCCTGTGTTAAGTCAAATAACATGGCACTGATAAACACACTTGACAAAACATTAGGTATCCCCTTATGAGACCACGCTAGTCACTTTGGTGCGCTTAAGATGATGTAGTACTGGTATGTAGAACTGGTACCCGACGGTTATGTGACCATCCACGGATGACGTGAATCAAGGCAGTGGTCTGTAAGTGCATAACAGTTGTATGGAATCGTGCCACAAGAGGGGTCGACCTGGAGACGTGACAGAATAACTTATAGGATCCAGTCTGTTTGGAAGTGATCATTAGCGCGTTTAACTGCTCCTCTTAAGATATATTGGAAATGTTCGTTGATGATATTCGTGCTCCGACTAACTCGCGGTAATATTATCTGATGAGGAACACTACACAAAACAAATTTGTCCTGCTGCACTGTATTTACGCCGAGTGCTTATCAGTGATACCGACCAGTTCAAATAATTACATGCTCCCCGACGTGTACGACCACAGCTACCCGTAGTTGCACACCAATGGCTATCCTTGTACTAATTATGGCTACAGTCCATGTACGTCAATAGTTTCTCCCCTAAAGTTTTCAGTTTACGTAAGCTTAATAGTTGTAGTCGGTACAATCACTGGCTAACGCGGCAAAGAATATTTATGCATGCTGCGCTCTGTTATTAATCTATGTCGTCGCACAGTTAAATATTTCATAAACAGACAATACTACATGGGTTGAAAGAACTGTCACACAGTAAATCCACTTTATGCTGGTTTATTCTATACTGTTCATGTCTTATTATTGTATTAAGAAAGTAACTTTTCCCTAATCTGGGTGGAATTAGTTATGTTTCCGTCAAAGAGTTTGTAACAACATCCATATTTCATTTGCTACTTTAACGAAACTTTCTCCCAATTCAATACGAATGTTCATTTCCTATGTCGGTAAATTGCTAACAGTCTATTACTTTCGGGTAAAGTTCAGTCTTCCCTGTATGATAATTTAAGACAAGTTCGGATCTCTTCCTCCCTCGACTTTACGTAATGATATATTCAGGGTTGCTGATTTACCTATTTCAACTTTAATGATTCCTATTAGATCGCAAAATTCCC
Source organism: Schistocerca nitens (assembly GCF_023898315.1). Classification (NCBI taxonomy): domain Eukaryota; kingdom Metazoa; phylum Arthropoda; class Insecta; order Orthoptera; family Acrididae; genus Schistocerca; species Schistocerca nitens. The sequence goes on from NC_064622.1 coordinate 258,392,947, forward strand.
AAAAATGCACCAAAAACAATCTCGTCCCACCTATGTACAAGAGCATACGTTGAGATACGACCTGATCCAGAAAGCGCTAGCAGCATATTAACAATGTATGACTTTTTTCTTCTGCATTATGCAGTGTCCTGAAAGAGTATTCTTTGAGTTCACTCGTTCTATTCCGTGATCTATAAGTACACTACTTTGCGATCTACTATTATTTTACTTTGAAACTAATGGATTCTATTTCTTTTCTTTCCCTTTTCAAAACATTAAGTCACTTTATTCTGGATTTCTTTTCTATGTACTTGATACTATTCAAGTGATGCTATTCCAGTGAGACATGAAATTACGATCTTGGATTCTGGGACTTTTATTGGCTTTCAGGTACTATTTTATATTTTCAATTTTGCGTCCAAAGGAAGCGGCGTTACACGCGCCATGAAAGAAGCTGCATTTGTTGCTGTGTCAGGGCGGTCCGTCCAACACGTCTACTCGCAGCCATGATAGTAAAAAACGTCTCAACCGACAGACAGTGGAGACGAGTATCTCACCTTTTCAATGACAATCGGTCTCAAACGCGACAAAAATCGCTGCTGTTAGTGAATGTAGGCCTGTCTCAACCAGTATCCGAGCGAACACGCTGAAGGGAGCAGCGTGCCATGGACAATTGAATGGGTACCTCGCAAAAGGCCATTGCTCACAGCGACATATTAAGCTGTTAGTTTTTAGTTGGCCGGGTAACCGCAAAGCTGAACTGGAGGTAACAATGAAGTCCAACAAGTCGCGATTTTGTCTCTTTCCTAACGAAGCGAGGTGCTGAACGCACAAATGGTGCAATGAAGCATTTACCTTGGTGTGTGTGGAGGGTGTTGTGCTGGCCGCAGGTAGTGTGACGTTTTTCATGTGTTTTTCGTACCGGGACTTGGAATCACTTACTCGGCTTACCGTGAACGTGAACCAGCATGCTTATTTGAACATTCTCAGCTTGTAAGTGTTGCCCTTTCTTCTACAGTTTCATGATGAGTATGCTGTGGACACTCCCTTCTTCCAGTATGACAACAGACGTGATCATATGGCTCTGCGCTTAGGTTTCTGGTTTGACAAACGCTCAGGCATCCTAACGCACCTCGACTGCCCCCCCCAACAAAAAAAAAAAAAAAAAAAAAGAAACCGATAACAGAAAATGTGTGGGACTATTTACAGCAGCCAGTGAAGCGTAGCGATCAGTATCGTCCCAGACTGGTAGCTGTAAACGATCTAGTCATCAATGAGTGGGTTTAGCTGTATACAGCATGCCTGGAGAAACTAGTCGACTCTCGCGTTGACGCCATTACCAACGCAAGAAGCAGAGTTACGCGACATTAGCTTCATTTCCCGTGGATGTGACGCATTTTTTGTGCTTTATACTCACCTATAAATGAAATAACAAGAGAAAAATAAAAACCTGAAATATAGCGACTCTGATCCATTAAAAAGAGCTGGTACACGTTTGTCAAAGGAAGATATCAATAACGCATCTGTGGACGTTTTTGAAGCTATTGTCACAATGCACAGAATATATGAGAAACTTCCTGGCAGATTAAAACTGTGTGCCCGACCGAGACTCGAACTCGGGACCTTTGCCTTTCGCGCCAGGAAGTTTCATATAAGCGCACACTCCGCTGCAGAGTGAAAATCTCATTCTGGAAACATCCCCCAGGCTGTGGCTAAGCCATGTCTCCGCAATATCCTTTCTTTCAGGAGTGCTAGTTCTGCAAGGTTCGCAGGAGAGCTTCTGTAAAGTTTGGAAGGTAGGAGACGAGGTACTGGCAGAAGTAAAGCTGTGAGTACCGGTCGTGAGTCGTGCTTCGGTAGCTCAGTGGTAGAGCACTTGCCCGCGAAAGGCAAAGGTCCCGAGTTCGAGTCTCGGTCGGGCACACAGTTTTAATCTGCCAGGAAGTTTCATATCAGCGCACACTCCGCTGCAGAGTGAAAATCTCATTCTGGAAACATCCCCCAGGCTGTGGCTAAGCCATGTCTCCGCAATATCCTTTCTTTCAGGAGTGCTAGTTCTGCAAGGTTCGCAGGAGAGCTTCTGTAAAGTTTGGAAGGTAGGAGACGAGGTACTGGCAGAAGTAAAGCTGTGAGTACCGGTCGTGAGTCGTGCTTCGGTAGCTCAGTGGTAGAGCACTTGCCCGCGAAAGGCAAAGGTCCCGAGTTCGAGTCTCGGTCGGGCACACAGTTTTAATCTGCCAGGAAGTTTCATATCAGCGCACACTCCGCTGCAGAGTCCCGAGTTCGAGTCTCGGTCGGGCGCACAGTTTTAATCTGCCAGGAAGTTTCATATCAGCGCACACTCCGCTGCAGAGTGAAAATCTCATTCTGGGAATATATGAGAACTTCGTTTGGCGGTGAACTGATAATTTCAATTTATTTGCCAGTCACTGAGGATTTGTGTTAATAAAAGGCGAGTCACTGTGCTAAATTTTCTGTGAAATTTACTTTCTACGTGTGACTACCAGCAAATACGGTCGACTTTGTGAATTTATGATTATGACTTAATATTAACGGGTGTTAACCGAGTTATTGTTTCGACTTTATGTATAAAATGGGAACAACGGCTCGGGAAAATACTCAGAAAACTACCGTTAACCAGTCACGCCAAAAACCAGGGAAGGAAAATTACTGAATAACGTGTCATCGACAGCAAGGTCATTAAAGATGGAGCACAAGCTAGGATTACGGAAGAATGGAGAAAGAAATCGGCAGTGTCCTTTTCAAACGAATCATCCCGGCATTTGCCTGCGACGATATACGGAGATGGCCTGACAGGAATTTGAATCGCCGTCCTCCCGAATGCGAGTCCACTGTCCTAACCACTGCGCCAAGAAAACCTGAGAGATCACATAGCGTAACACTTTCTGGATAAAGATACCAGTATATACCCCAACACTAATTAAATCGCCCAAGCTTTCCTATCCAAACCCAAGAATTTCAGGATAATACTGTTTCAGATTTGTGTATTATTGTATGAGCAAACTGGCAGTAGTGCGTAAGCCACAAAACAATAAATAAAATAAAATAAAAATAGAAATTTTATTGTTTCAGAAACTGAACGAGATGATGGTTTTAGATATATTGAACAGTATACCCAAAGTAGTTTGTTGATCGTGATTTATAGGGTATTGAGAACACTGAGTAAGAACAAATTTGACATATTGCACAGCATTACCAATTTACAAATTCCACCAAAATGAAGTGCGTTCTTAAGACTGATTTACACTATTAATTTGTTCCTCACATTATAGGAAAAAACTGAAAGGATCAGATTGGCTTCTTAATTTCTGCTTAGGGAATGTAATTAAAGTAACAGTATATCTATTATGTGTCCATCTGTTAAACATTTAAGTTTATCTTTTTTAATTAAATACAAACTGTCGGGAAATTTTACTTTCTATCATACATCTAAAATTTTAGAGGGATGTAAATTTATAAGAATAGCACTGTCTCTAATGGGCTGTTTACATTTATATCTGTACATTTATTTCCCACTAGTCTTTTTTCCACTGTCACATGTTAACACTTCGCAGCAGTGAATACTGTGACTAGATATATTACACTTTGATTCAGGAATGAAAGGCGCTTACACTACCCTCACTCAGTATTCCACAGTGTGGGAGACTTACCAAGTTAGATTAACGAAAGAGCTAGAGCAGGTATAGACAAGAGTTTCACAATTCGTCCCTGTTTGTTCATTCAATGTTGAATTCAACAGCCTGTTGTGGGAGACATCAGCAGAAAGAGTTTGTTCATCAAGGAGAACTTTACTCCCAAAATTCGGAGAGCTCACGTTCTAAAACGTGTCAAGACACTAACTACTTGAAACTGTAAGATGGCAAGAACTATGCCCCTTACATGAAGTCATTAAAGATCACCTAACTCACGTTGAGCGAACAGTAGGGCTGAACAAAAATGACTGACATGAAAACTTTGTGGAAACACGTCGATTTACTGGAGGCTAGTTTATCCCAGGGAAGTATACAGAGTTGACCATGGCCGGCTGGGGAGTGGCAAAGGGAAGCGACAATAAGCAGCTTAGGGCGGCTCAAGCTCTGAGAAAGCGGTAATGGGGCGCGGCCTCCAGCTGCCTTAAGATGAGTGACAGTGAGTGGGTGGTTGACCCCATGCTGGTGTACTGGGAAGCAGACGGAGAACTTGTACACCTGTTGATAAATGTCTGTTGTCCTGTTTTCAGTGAAACATGCGAATAAGCTGCATAAAGCTACGGTGGAGCGGTCAAGAGAGGCCAAAATATGCGTGTTCGTGACTATAGCAACTTCACGCTGAATTCACGGTCTGCAGAGTCTGAAGTAAATCAGGTGAAGAGTGACAGAATGAAATACGCTGGCCTCCAATGGGAACATAGGACCAAGGAATTTTAAGTACTGTCCTGGGAGTCAGAATTCCGGAAAAATTGGTGTTTTGTGCAGAAGCTAACCTTGATGGGTGGCCTGGGAGGAGCTAAATAGCAGACGTTGAGAGGAAGGGAAATTTTGTGGGAATTTGTTCACTTCCCAGAGCAGGCATTGGTTGGCGCTGCGAAGCGATGCATAATTAACGCAACTTGCACTGCAATTGGCGTAAGTGATTTTGCTGGAGGGGAAACCGAGGCGAAGGGCGGACTGGGAGAAGGTCTTCCGTTCCCAGCTTGCCTAGAGTGCGGATGTGGCGTTCTTTACTCAGTTTTCCTGAGAAAGAGTGAGCATCTCTGAAGTTTAGGACTTAGCAAATGGAACGATTGAGCTTGGAGATAGGAAGTTTTGGTTCAGCTATGTGATGAGCAAGATAGCTAGGAGTGAATAGACGAACGCAGCCTTGCAGCACCACGAGGTCAGCCAACGGCTGCACAACGACGGACGCCACACTGCCACGCTGTATTTGGTGATATTGTGCCTGCTCTGGCCACTGATTAATTTGTTGGATCACGTTGGCAAAGTTTCATGGGCTGTATATTGTAGAATTCTTCTAGCACTTCGCATTACGCCTGGGTCAGTCGATAGGAATTACTTTTGAGTTATCGCGCTTTACTCCACGCAAACGCAATTTATTACCACTGCCTGATAGGAGAGTCTTGTAATGTGATGATTGAAGGTCGGGAGGTAAAATAAATTTGTGCTAATCGACTGCATCTGTTTTCAATCAAGTAGTTGAAATCCCAAGTCACTTTTTTAATTAATTTTATGTTCAACATTTGCATCTGGTGTTGAATAGGTGAATATAACATCAATGTGCACCCCTTTTTAATTAAAAGTGATCAATTCTGAATCAATTAATGTCAACACTGCCACCGCAGTTCAATCAGGAGTCACAGGGCCTTATTACTTTTTTTTGCGTTATCGAATATTGCGGCAGCTTTGCACTCTCTGTTGATCTGTCAGTCAATTATCTGGGGCGAACACTCGCCAAAACCAGATAAGTGACGGGTGGAGTGTTACAAAACTTACACGAAGATCAAAGGTGTGAGCCACAGCGTGACTCGAAATAGGAAACTCGCTACTCAGAACCAATCCTCTTACGGTCTGAGCTAATCAGTCACACACTAATTCAGCTATATTGCCACCAGCACATCTACCTTCCAAACTTCACAGAAGTGCGGGACTAGTGCCGGCGGAAGAAAGGATACTACGAAGTAAGGGCTTAGCCAAAGCCTGGGGGACTGTATCCAGAGAAAAATCTTTCACTCTGTACTGAATTGTGCGCTGCTTTGAAACTTCCTGGTGGAGTAAAACTGAGAGATCGGACCGTCAGTCGTACCTGGGTAGATCAGACGTAAGACCACTGTCCGCAAAACACAAAGTCCTGGGTTCGAGTCCCCATCCGACACATAGTTTTAACCTGTATAAAGTTTTAAGACGGGGCACACTCCGTTGGAGATTGAATCATTCAGGGAACATACCATTTCCTTAAACATATACACAGGCTGTTTAAAAAAAGTGCCACACACGAGTATTTCTACAGGATTGTCAAAAATAGAAGAAAAATTAGTTTAGTGATATGTCCGGAAACTAGTACCATTCCCACCTGATGTTACGTAAAAGTAGACACTACATTCAGTACTACTTGTGGGTACCATGCATCCTGACACATCCTTCAACGACTATTCACCGTAACGCATGCACCCTTTGAAATACACCTTGCTCCATGCGTATTGCGATATATGCATTGGTTGTACGTTTCTGTAACATCTGCAAGTTGTCAGTAGGTTAAGCATGCACCAAAGCCTTTAAATGACACCATAACCGTGCTAACGGACTTCTTGAAATACCCATCGAACATGAAATGGTGTGGTGAGGTACTGTCGTATGATCCGGCCAAAAATGGACTGCGGCCCCGTCGAGGATACACCACAGTCGTTGTATTCCTGCAAGGGTAACGTTCTGCAATAGCGCTGGTAACTGATCGTGCAGAAATCGATGACACACAACACCTGTTACTACGTTTGGTAAAGTGTACGTTCCCCCTATGAGTGTCACCGGCAACTCCCGCGTTTACATGGATACTGAAGCGATCCTGATCACCTCCACGATTGCTCGTGCATTTACTTCTCCTCACAAGTTCGTATTGTGTTGATTTACTGTGCCATATTTTGTGACGGTCTGCAACACCGAATACTACACGCACTGATGAGCCAAAGAAATTGGTACACCTGCCTTAAATAGTGTATGGCCCCCGCGAGCAGGAAGAAGTGCCGCAACACGACGTGGCATGGACTCGACTAATGTCTGAAGTAGTGCTGGAGGGAACTGACACCATGAATCCTGCAGATATGTCCGTAAATCCGTAAGAGGGGTGGAGATCTCTTCTGAACGGCACGTTGCAAGGCAACCCAGATATGCTCAATAATGTTTATATGTGGGTAGTTTGGTGACAACGGAAGTGTTTAAGCTCAGGACAGCGTTTCTGGAGCCACTCTGCAGCAATTCTGGACGTATGGTGTGTCGCATTGTCCTGCTGGAATTGCCCTAGGCCGTCGGATTGCACAATGGACACGAATGGATGGAGGTGATCAGACAAGATGCTTACGTACGTGTCACCTGTTAGAATCGTATCTAGACGTATCAGGAGTACCACATTACTCCAACTGCACACGCCCCACACCATTACAGAGCCTCCATCAACTTGAACAGTACCCTGTTGACATGCAGTGTCCATGGATTCGTGAGGTTGTCTCCATAGCAGTACACGTCCATCCGCTCGATACAATTTGAGAGGCTCCTGCGACCAGGCGACATGGTTCCAATCATCAACAGTCCAATGTCGGGGTTGACGTGCCCAGACGAAGAGTAAAGCTTTGTGTCGTCAGGTTTGACCAATAGTCCCTCTTATAGGAATATGTGACCCTTTTTTATAAGCAATCGGAATATTTTGCAATAACCGGGACTTTAAAATTGAATGGAATGTGGTTCATGCAGAGCAGAACCGACAGCCTTTCTTCCCCAGAACCAACCACTAATGCGAAAGGGCGACAATGATAGTAAAATATCTACATCTAGGGCTACATCTAAGTGAGTACTCCGCAATTCAAGTGGCTGGCAGAGGTTTCATCGAACCACTTTCAAGTTGTGTCTCTATTTTTCCAGTCACGAAAAGCGCGCAGAATAAAGGAACATTTAAATCTTTCCATGCAAGCACTGTTTTATCTTGTTTTGGTATAATGATAATTTCTCTCTATATGTAGGTGGACGCCACCGAAATGTTTTCCAATTCTGAGGAGGAAGTGATTGAAACTTCGCGGGAAGATCTCACCTTCATTTTAGTGGTTGCCACTCTAATTCGCGTATCATTTGCTTGACCTCTCTCTCATATTTCCGAATAATATAAAACATGCTGCCCTTATTTGCTGTCCTCCGTCAATTGTACCTGGTACGGATCCTTCACCGTGCAGTAGTACACGAGAAGAGCACCGAGTAGTGTATTGTAGGCAGTCACTTTAGTAGACCTGTTGCATGTTCTAAGTGTTCAGCTGATAAAACCCAGTCTTTGGTTCACTTTCGTAACTGTAATCCCTATGTATTTAGTTTATTTTTTTAGCTTAAATTTTTGTGATGTACAGTGTAACCAAACTTTAACGAATCCCTTTTAGTATACCTGTGGATGACCCCACATTCTTCTGTATTAGACGCAGTTGTCACCTTTCGCACATTACAGATATCCTGTCTAAATCGTTTTGCAATTGGCTTTGATCTACTGGCGACTTTACTAGACGGTAAATGACAGCATCATCTGCAAACAGTCTAAGACCTGCTCTGATTGTCTCCTAAACCGTTTACTTATAGATCGGGAACAGCAGAAGGCCTACAACACATCCTTCGGGAACATCAGATATCACTTCTGTTGCAGTCGATGACATTTCGTCAATTCCTACGAACTGTGATCTTTTTGACGGGAAATCACGTATCCCGCCACATAGCTGCGACGATACTCCCGAAACACAAAGTTTGATTTGAAGTCGCTTCTGTGGAACAGCGTCTAAAGCCATCTGGAAATCTAGGCACATGGAACAAATTTAACACCTTTGTCGACAGTACTCATTACTTCGTGTGAATAAAGAGCTAGTTTTGTGCAATTTTTTTCGTATGACGGCATGATTGGAGACCGTGGCTGTTATCTGAAGACAAATGTTGATGGTGTTGAGACAGCAACCAGCCACAAATTTATTTTCAGTTCCTTTATTCAAAAGGTGCCGTTACCGTTTCCGAATCATTACGATTCATCTTCAGACGGTTTATATGCCTTCATTACTACGTGTGGTGCGTTTTTTACAGATTAATTGTCCTAAAATATAAATAATACATAATTATAAGCACACCAGACAAATTGTTGCGTTACAGATTTGCGTAGGATGTGACTTATGGGAATAGTTTTGTTTCAAAACAACATATTTTATTAGTCCGTGGAAATTATTTTGCTCGAGGTAACTCATATTGTTCCATCACAAAATCCTACTTCAAATTGACGTCAGTGATATGGATCTGTAATTTAGCCATATACTCACATTTGCTTTCTTGAGCATTAGTATGACCTGTGCAACTTTCCAGTCTTTGGATACGAATCTTTCGAAAAGTGAGCGGTTATATATAATGACTAAGTATGGAGCTATTGTATCGGCATATCTGAAAGGAAGCTGACTGGTATACAACCTGTACCAGAAGACTTGTCCTTATTAAGTAATTCAAGGTGCTTCACTACACCGACGATATCTACTTCCATGCTTCGTGTTGGCAGCTGTTCTTGATTTGAATGAGCCTTCTTTGATGAAGAAATTTCTAAAAGCCGTTTTTAGTAATTTCGATTTAGCGGTACTACTATCAGTAACATTATCATTGCCATCACAAAATGAAGGTATTGATTGTGTATTGCCGCTGGCGTACTTTACATACGACCAGAATCTGTTTGGCCTTTTGCCAGATTTGGAGACAGAGTCTCGTTGTGGAAAAGTATTAAAAGTATCTCGCTTTGAAGTCCACGCTAACTTTCGAGCTCCAGTAAAACATCGATAATCTAGGAAGTTTTTTGTTAATTTAGTGTGATTCTCTAGCGTTTTCTGAGCTGTTTTCTGGATTTTGACGGGTTAATACATCCCTTATTAAGTTACTTGGTATGTATCTCTCAACTGCCGTCGATGTAGTTTCTTTGAATTCAAGCCACATCTGGTCTACGTTCAAAAACGAATATTTGTGTGTTTGCTGCGGATGATCGCCACGCAAACAAACTTGTCATACATAGAGAGTTTGAAAGGAATGGAGACTGAGGAAGGCCTTAAGTGTAATTTTATTTGCTTATCGGATGTATCCCTCTATCACATACCATCCGATGGCTTGAGGAGCACAGTTGTATATGTAGGCTACTACGTTCCTTATCGTCACCTCTTTAAGTCGGTTGTTCCTTTGGTTCCCATTACACGGTCCTACTGGTCAGTGGATCCGTTAGTCCCGTACAGCGCCAACCATTACGTAGGCCCACCAGAAACGTGCGGGTCTATTTCTGGAAGTATGGCAGGCAACTAACTGTACAGAGGCAAGTATGGGCGGTCGTTGAAGGCGGCCAACAGGTCTGGCTGTGCGGGCGGCTCTGGTTGAACGGCCTTGACACAGGGGTCAAGGTGGCGGCGGCCGGCTGCTGACGTAGGCGCGTCCCAACACTGCACCGTCTGCTCACAAAGGCTGGGGGCTCCTGCTGTTCCTGTCCCTAAGAAGAAAGTGACACTACACTGGCCGACCGTCTTACAGGAGAATTCGACAAATATTATGTGTATGAAATTCTACTGACATAACATTATTACAACTTACTTCTCTCTGCTCCGTGAACTAAATGAGAACGGCAGCGGCCGGCCGAAGTGGCCGTGCGGATAAAGGCGCTGCAGTCTGGAACCGCAAGACCGCTACGGTCGCAGGTTCGAATCCTGCCTCGGGCATGGATGTTTGTGCTGTCCTTAGGTTAGGTAGGTTTAACTAGTTCTAAGTTCTAGGGGACTAATAACCTCAGCAGTTGAGTCCCATAGTGCTCAGAGCCATTTGAACCATTTTGAGAACGGCAGCGTACCGACAAAAAATTGTTTGAAGCTGACGACAAGTAAGATACATTGAAGGAAACAATGCCGGCAGAAGGAATTACGTACCATCAACTAACAAATAACCAAACAAAAATTTTAGCAAAGTAAATGTTAATCGGACAGGTAGGTTAGAAAATTTAAAATGGGAAATGGATAGGTTAAAGTTACATATAGTGAGAATTAGTGAAGTTGGGAGTCAGGAGGAACAAGGCTTCTGGTCAGGTGAATACAGGGTTATAAATACAAAATCAAACAGGGGTAATTCAGGAGTAGGTCTAATAATGAATTAAAAAAATGTGAGTGCGGGTAAGCTACTAGAAACAATATAGTGAACGCATTATTGTGGCCAAAATAGACACGAAGCCCACGCCTACTACAGTAGTACAAGTTTATATGCCAACTAGCTCTGCAGATGATGAAGAAATTGATGAAATGTATGATGAGATAAAAGAAATTATTCAGACAATGAAGGGACACAAAAATTTAATAGTTATGGGTGGCTGGAATTCGATAGTAGAAAAAGGAAAAGAAGAAAACGTAATAAGTGAACATGGAATGGGGGTAAGGAACGAAAGAGTAAGCCACTTGATAGAATTTTGCACAGAGCATAACATAATCATACCTAACACTTGGTTCAAGAACCATGAAAGAAAGTTGTATAGATGGAAGAGGCCTGGAGAAACTGGAAGGATTTATATAGTTTATATAATGATAAGACAAGGATTTCGAAACCAGGTTTTAAATTGTAAGACATTTCCAGGGACAGATGTGGACTCTGACCACAATCTATTGCTTATGAACTGTAGATTAAAACTTAAGAAACTGCAAAAAGGTGGGAATTTAAGGAGATGGGACCTGGATAAACTGACTAAACCAGAGGTTGTACAGAGTTTCAGGGAGTGCATTAGGGAACGATTGACAATAATGGGGGAAAGAAATACAGTAGAAGAAGAATGGGTAGCTTCCAGAGATGTAATAGTGAAGGCAGCAAAGGATAAAGTAGGTAAAAAGACGAGGGATAATAGAAAGTCTTGGGTAACAGAACAGATATTGAATTTAATTGATGAAAGGAGAAAATAAAAAATGCAGTAAATGAGGCAGGCAAAAAGGAATACAAACGTCTCAAAAATGAGACAGACAGGAAGTGCAGAATGGCTCAGCAGGGATGGCTAGAGGACAAATTTAAGGATGTAGAGGCTTATCTCACTAAGGTTAAGATAGATACTGCCGACAGGAAAATTAAAGAGACCTTTGGAGAAAAGAGAACCACTTGTATGAAAATCAAGAGCTCAGATGGAAACCCAGTTCTAAGCAAAGAAGGGAAATCAGAAAGGTGGAAGGAGTATATAGAGGGTCTATACAAGCGCGATGTACTTGAGGACAATATTATGGAAATGGAAGAGGATGTAGATGAAGATGAAATGGGAGAAGTGATCCTGCGTGAAGAGTTTGATGCTGCGTGAAGAGTTTAACACAGCGCTGAAAGACATAAGTCGAAACAAAGCCCTGGTAGTAGACAACATTCCATTAGAACTACTGATAGCCTTGGGAGAGCCAGCCCCGACAAAATTCTACCATCTGCTGAGCAAGATGTATGAGACAGGCGAAATACCGTCAGACTTCAAGAAGAATATAATAATTCCAATCCCAAAGAAAGCAGGTGTTGACAGATGTGAAAATTACCGAACTATCAGTTTAATAAGTCACAGCTGCAAAATACTAACGCGAATTCTTTACAGACGAATGGAAAACTGGTAGAAGCTGACCTCGGGGAAGATCAGTTTGGATTCCGTAGAAATGTTGGAACACGTGAGGCAATACTGACCCTACGAATTATCTTAGAAAATAGATTAAGAAAAGGCAAACCTAAGTTTCTAGCATTTGTAGACTTAGAGAAAGCTTTTGACAATGTTGACTGGAATACTCTAATTCTGAAGGTGGCAGGGGTAAAATAAAGGGAGCGAAAGGCTATTTCCAATTTGTACAGAAACCAGATGGCAGTTATAATTGTCGAAGGGCATGAAAGGGAAGCAGTGGTTGGGAAGGGCGTGAGACAGGGTTGTAGTCTATCCTCTATGTTATTCAATTTCTATACTGAGCAAGCAGTAAAGGAAAGAAAATAATAAATCGGAGTAGGAATTAATATCCATCGAGAAGAAACAAAAACTTTGAGGTTCGCCGATGACATTCTAATTCTATCAGAGACAGCAAAGGACCTGGAAGAGCAGTTGATCGGAATGGACAGTGTCTTGAAAGGAAGATATAAGATGAACATCAACAAAAGCAAAACGAGTATAATGGAATGTAGTCGAATGAAGTCGGAATTAAGACGGGTGATGCTGAGGGAATTAGATTAGGTAATGAGACACTTAAAGTAGTAAATGAGTTTTGCTAAGTGGGGAGCAAAATAACTGATGATGGTCGAAGTAGAGAGGGTATAAAATGTAGACTGGCAATGGCAACGAAAGCTTCTCTCTTCTGAAGAAGAGAAATTTGTTAACATCGAGTATAGATTTAAGTGTCAGGAAGTCGTTTCTGAAAGTATTTGTATGGAGTGTAGCCATGTATGGAAGTGAAACATGGACGATAAATAGTTTAGACAAGAAGAGAATAGAAGCTTTCGAAATGTGATGCTACAAAAGAATGCTGAAGATTAGATGGGCGGATCACATAACTAATGAAGAAGTATTGAATAGGATTGAGGAGAAGAGATATTTGTGGCACAACTTGACTAGAAGAAGGGATCAGTAGGCAGGACATATTCTGAGGCATCAAGGGATCACCAATTTATTACTGGAGGGCAGCGTGGAGGGTAAAAATCGTAGAGGGAGACCAAGAGATGAATACACTACGCTGATTCAGAAGGATGTAGGTTGCAGTAGGTACTGGGAGATGAAGAAGCTTGCACAGGATAGAGTAGCATGGAGAGCTGCATCAAACCAGTCTGTGGACTGAAGACCACAATAACAACAACAACGATGCAATACATACAAGTAAGGACAACCTAACTTATTTTCCTTTGCCTATTTGTAATAGAACTGTCGCCAGCCGAATTAATTGTTCAAAGTTTATTATTTTAAATTTTTGGAAGTTGCGTGTAATAACTATGAAGTTAAGTTGTACAAGATGGCTGACTATGGTTCACTTGTGAGCAGCATGCTGCAATAGTGTTACGTAGTTCCAACAAATTAACACCGTCCATCTGGAAAGTTCAAGCTCAGAATTATTATTATCTGTGTGCTGCTGTTACACCGGAATTCGTAATTTTACTAACATAATTTCAACCATCTCTGTGTTATGGTAACGATAGAAAAATCTGTCGTAATGGAATCTGAAACACTTAATATGTAGAATCATACCCCGAAGCTAGCGATTTCGCCGATACAGATATCGATAATATTGACATTTCAGCATGCGAAATGGAATCGTAGGCTGAGAGCGAAGAAATTAATCGACCTTCTAGTCCTACCCTAGATCGGTTCACAGTATTATATCAAAGTTTAGAGGCAAGGATAAAAACTAATTTTGAACACTTATCACTGCAGCAAATTAAATTTCTGTAAAACTCACGTAAAAGAATCTGTTCTGAAGCTAAGTAAAAAGATGGATAATTTTACTGACAAACGAGAGGATAAAATAAAGGAACAATGTGATGAACAGATGGAAAGTATGTCACAGGATTTTTGAAAGTGTTTTCCACTTAAGTACATCCAGTTTAATGAAAAATTTGATTTGGAATTTCCACTGTCCCTTTCACTTTGCGACAAAGCGTCACCTGCACTGCATAATGTTCAGGTTGTTGACCGAGGTCCATCGAATTCTAATAAAAGACGAAGAGCTGATAATAGGTACAACCCCAGACACCATAATACTCGAGTAGGTCAATGGCAATAAAACAACAATAATCAGTGGAATTCCAACTGTTCCTAGTCATTTGGATTGGGAATAGTGGGACAGAAGAATCTGAGGTGAACAAGAGTCTGCAGCAGGGACGTGGGCTGCTGCCGACCATCTTTAAACTGCATCTAGGAGGAATCCAGCAAGCTTGGCATGTAAAATACCCGATTATGTGAGTGATAGTAGAGAACAGCAAGATATTTAGGCTGTATTTTGCAGATGAGCAGACTGTAGTAGATGGAGGCGAAGATGATCTGAGCTACATGATAAGAAAGCTTGAAGAGAAATACAATAAGGCTGGCCTGAAGATGGTCATGAAGAAACGTGAGTACTTGGTTATTGTAACAGGAAAATTAAATAATTTGAAGGTAGATGGAGAAGTAATTGTAGGTGTGGAAAAGGCAAAATATCTTGGCGTATTATTTAATAAAAGGGCACAAGTAATGATAAAATAACTAGTAGGATTAATAAAGAATGAGATGTAACAACAGCAATGAATTCTGTTCTGTGGAACAAAAACAACAAAGTAGAGAATGTATAAGACTATAGTCCAGAATGTAGTTTTGTGCAGAGTACTGGGATATTAGCAAGATAAAATGAAATAAGGATAAACTACTTAACATTAAGACGGATTACTTAAGACGAAGCACAAGCTGTGCTACGATGGATCGGATAAGAAATGATATAATCTGACAAAGGATGAAAATGGTTAGCAATATCTTTTATGAGATCGAACAAAGACAGCTGATATGTCTTGGCCATCTGAACAGTATGAATGGAGAGAGGATACTATGATGGATACCATCCCATTAAAATAAAAGCGCTCGCCCATGACGCAACTGGCAAAATGTGTGGAAAAAAAGGAAGAAGGAATATGAACACGGAAAAGTCAAGACAAATGAAGATGGCGACTGGGGCAGAGAAGCTGCGCACCTGTAGGCAGTCTGCAGCAAGAAGAAGAAGAAGGACTTCCAATGTGAGAGATCACAAGCAGATAAATATGAATGATGCCCACCAGCAAGGTGGCCCAGCACAAAACTGTGTTGTTGACACAAGCTGGCGTATGCAGAATCAAACAATACATGTTGGTGTGGTGACAGAAAACCAAACTATCACCAATTTAAAAGCAATATATCTGGACGCATTATGCCCTCTAATGACTGGCGTAGGATAGAGAGACCAAAATTAAGAGCACCTGTTGAGACACAATGAAGTACCAAAGAAACTGGTATAGGCATCCGTATTCAAATACAGAGATATGTAAACAGCCAGAATACGGCGCTGCGGTCGACAACCCCTACATAACATCACAAGTATCTTGCGCAGTTGTTAGATCGGTTACTGCTGCTACAATGGCAAGTAGTGTGAGTTTGAACGTGGTGTTACAGTCGGCGCGCGAGCTATGGGACACAGCATCTCCGTGGTAGCGATGAAGTGGGGATTTTCCCTGTACGACCATTTCACGAGTGTACCGTGAATGTCAGGAATCCGGTAAAACATCAAATCTCCGACTTCGCTGTCGCCGGAAAAAGATACTGAAAGAACGGGACCATCGACGACTGAGGAGATCGTTCAACGTGACGGAAGTGCAACCCTTACGAGAGTCGCTGCAGATTTCAATGCTCGGCCAAAAACAAGTGTCAGCGTGCGAACTATTCAACGAAACAATATCGACATGGGCTTTTGGAGCCGAAGGCCCACTTGTGTACTCTTGATGACTGCGCGACACATAGTTTTACGGCTCGTTGGGGCCCGTCAGCACCGAAATTGGACTGTTGATAGCTGGAAACATGTTGCCTGTTCGGACGAGTCACGTTTCAAATTGTATCGAACGGATGGACGTGTACGGGTGTGGAGACAATATCATGAGTCCATGGATCCTGCATGTCAGCAGGGGACTGCTGAAGCTGGAGGAGGCTCTGTAATGGTGTGGGGCGTGTGGAGATGTAGTGATGTGGGTTCCCAGGGTCTGTAGGCGACTCTGATGGGTGACACGTACGTAAGAATCCTGTCTGATCACCTGCATCCATTCATGTCCATTGTCCATTCCAACGGACTTGGGCAATTCCAGCAGGAAAATGCGAAACCCCACACGTCCAGAATTGCTACAGAGTGGCTCCAGCAACATTCTTCTGAGTTTAAACACTTCCGCTGGACACCAAAATCCCCAGACATGGACGTTATTGAGTATATCTGGGATGCCTTG
Source organism: Schistocerca nitens (assembly GCF_023898315.1). NCBI lineage: Eukaryota > Metazoa > Arthropoda > Insecta > Orthoptera > Acrididae > Schistocerca > Schistocerca nitens. The sequence goes on from NC_064622.1 coordinate 258,409,626, forward strand.
TAACGTGCTGTTCAGAAGAGATCTCCACCCCCTCGTACTCTTTCGGATTTATGGACAGCCCTTCAGGATTCATGGTGTCAGTTCCCTCCAGCACTACTTCTGACAGTCAAATCCACGCCACGTCGTGTTACGGCACTCCTGCGTGCTCGCGGAGACCCTACACGATGTAAGGCAGGTGTACCAGTTTCTATGGCTCTTCAGTGTATACTGAAGACATGAATATCAGAGAGCTAGGTACTGGCCATTACGAATCGTCAATTTTAAGATATAGTTCAGGTCACTATTAACGCTAGTGTGGGAAAAGCTCCGACTACCGTTGCTATTCATGCAGGTGCTACTGTGAAAGTGACATCAGCATGTCTAGTAAGATTAGTGCAGGTACGAGAGTATGTACTTGTTGGCGCAGTCTGTGTCAGTTAAAGCGCAGACACAGATTGAGGTGGTTACAGGAAAGGGGGGTATAGTCTGCCTGTTCGTAGTTGTAAAAAGATTAATAGTAGAATCCATGTTTGGTATGGAATATCTGAGATAGAGGGATGCAGAAATAGACTTTTCCTTGGGCAAGTGCTATCTGAGTGCTGATGATGAAAATATTGTTATAGATCTTATAAAAGCGAAATCGAAACATGATAAATAATGTCAAGACGTAAGAGTAACGTTTATCAAGACTAAAGATTCACAAAATAGCAGCCAACCTCTTCACTGCAGCTGGGTGAACAATGATGAAGATCACATTAATGACAAGGTGGCAAAACCTCCATCTTTTAACTCCCAACAGCAGGTTGAATTAGAATATTTGTTACTGAAGTACATACACAACATTAATAAGAATCTAGGGATCACATGTACTGGTCAGTATCACATGGAAGCACTTCCACACAAAATTTACTGCCAAAACTCAGACTCCATCCCATGCACAAAAGAAGAGGCGGTTACCAAAGAAGTACAACAGATATTAAAGTGGGGAATTGTAGAACCATCACTGTCACCTTACTCCAGCCCTTTATTAGCATAGCTGAACACAGTAATAACGTCAATGCAAGTACCATTAATCAAATCATTGTTCCAGTTTGAAACAGATCGGTAACTCTAGATGAACAGCTACAAAAAAAGGTCATAGTGGTAAGTTCCTTGCAGGCATTGATCTAAGAGTTTCATGTAGGCAGGTATGTTGTACTGGACAAAGTAACCTTAGGACATTTTATGAAACGTCCCCTTACAAAAATTCATGAATTATTGTGCTGATAAACCTCTACGTTATTTGATTTTGAAACAGCTGATCAAAACTAAATTTACTCTGACATTACTCTCTTTACTTAGTCTGATCAACACTAAACTGACACACAATATTTTTAGCGCAACGCAATCTGACTTTCAAAAATCCCTATAAAAGAATGGCCCTGACGAACAATAACCTATACCTTTCATGAATCACATACCTCACAAAAATCTTCGTTACTCGAACTACTGCAGTACAGCGAGCGCCAATACTGCCAGCTAAATAAAAGATTCTAACTACTGAAGGCACTAAGTACTGATAGGCATAGTCAGCAAATGAAAGATTTTGATAGAGAACAAACAATGAATTTACCTTAATAATATTCAAATGTCATGTGTGTGTGTGTGTGTGTGTGTGTGTGTGTGTGTGTATGTGTGTGTGTGTGTATGTCTGGCGGACACACGTCCAGATCGTCCGCTCTTAAAATTCTGCCATCTCTCTCTCCACACATCCACCACTGCTGGCGGCTCACCTCCACCTACGCGCTGTTCACATCCAACTGCCCAACACTACAATAGCGAATTCCAGCAATGCAAACCAGCTACAGAACTGCACACAGCACAGTCAGTGATTTTCATACAGAGCGCTACGTGGCGTTACCAACATAAAAACCTAAACAGCCCACTTACAGTGATTTTCATACAGAGCGCTACGTGGCGTTACCAACATAAAAACCTAAACAGCCCACTTACATATAGAAGTTCTCAAGTGGAGAAATCAATGTAAATCTCCAGAAATCTAAGTTCAGGAGAGACAAAATCAAATTTCTGGTTATGTTACCTCTTTTTAGATAATTTTCCAAATCCAAGAACTAGAAGACACCTTAAGTGATTCCAGCAATTACGATAATTTTAAGACATTTTATACTTGATCAACTTTTAAACAGTAAAGCATTATTAAGGTTATTAAACAAAAACGCATCCTGGAGTTCGTCAAGGGAGTATCAGAAGGACTTTCATAAAATCAAATGTGCTCTAGTGAATTGTGCGATTTTAAATCCTATTGACATGTCTGAATAATTCTGCATTACCACTGATGCCTCTTTCTCAGGAACGTGGATATGTCTGTTTCAGTTTCATGAAAAAAATGATAAATGTAATGTTCATCTAATAAGTTTTGCTAGCCTTACACTTTCAGAATGTGAATGAGGCTATTCTGCCACAGGGTTGGAAATCCTGGCCATAGAATAGGCATTTGAAAAGTTTAATTACTATATTTATCAGAAACATAATTAAGTTTTCTGTGATCACCAGGCTTTAAGTTTTCTCGTGACCCAAAATGCTTCACGTAGACCTAGCCCATTGGTCATTACTCTTACATCAGTATGATTCTGAAATATTATATGTTTTTGGAGAAGAGAGTAAAGGAGTTTTACGGGATGCTGACCATCACAAAACTCCACAGGAAAACTAACCTACCACTATAAATTACATAACGATGTACTGTTTTATAGGTGAAGTCCACAGTCCAATACATGGCATGTTTGTATTCTTTCCACTGCACGTCAAGATGGTTTGATTTGGTATACACATCATGCATTGGGCCATTACAATGCAGCAAAGTGTTCGAGAAAGACGAATCTCTCTTGGTAACATAAGTAAGACAAACCTTAGTCAAGCTTATAGAATATGCACCCTCGAGAAAACTTATTAAGATAATACATTAGGCCACGTACAAAGCTATCAGGAAGAGGGCCATATTCTTTTGAAAACTCACTCAATCATTGTAGAACAATAAATGGCAGCTTCTTTTCACAGACCCTTATACAATAATCAGGATTCGGCATTGAGGGAGCTGCTTGTTAACCTCTCCTAGAACCAACAAAATAAAGCGATTATATTCTCAACACGATCTGAAGGAGTATCTAAACTGATGGCTGATTTTGTTTGTCTTTTACTAACATTTGTTAATACATTATTAATTAATTGTACAGTAGTAATTGAATTGTGATTCTTGGAGGAAATCTTAGAATTAAGTTTACACGTGGAATCCACATGGACGGGGAGGAGTCTGACACTGACGCTGAAAAAGACGAGCCCATCCTTGGCTCGAGGTGGTGCGGTTTGGACAAAAATAAGTCATTCCTGCGGTTGCTGTGGGAGAGATAAAAATATCTTACCGCTCTTGTTGATCTGTCGGGGAGGAGTCTACATCAGCACTGTTATTTATACTTAGGCACTTATTGCTTGTGAATGACTTAAATGACTAGTGCAACGATTCAACACTCTTTACCACAACCTTAGCATTCATCTGATGGATTGAGTACTGGACGCTGACTTGGCTGTGTCTCATAATGCCCTTATAAATATATGTGAATACTAGCTATTTGAGGCAAAAAGCAAAGAGACATTCTTAATGTTAGTGTGTATCTTGTATGGACTATAAATTGTAGAACAGAGAACTACCTGCTTTAGTATTCCACTGGTCTATGTCCAGAGACATGATCTTAACAAGGAATTTCCACTATCTTTGGTGGTTTCGTAGAGTCACTGTGATGTTTCTTATCTGAAGTTACTGTATGTATGTTCTCAATAAACAGAGACATTTAGGTATAAAGCTTGATCCTTTAGTGAGTAAACAGTTTATTTCATCTCTTTTCATAGAAGTAAGAAACAAGTACTTATTTGGTTTTTCCTTGCACTTCTCAACTAAATGTAATTAGAGCTTGGTCTATGAAGGAAATTCCTTCACTTATAACTGGATGCACATATGTAACGTAACTGTTACCATTGGTAGATGAAATTTTGAGTCTATATTAATAGTGTTCAGAGTCATGTGAATGACAGTAGTGCTAAATATATGTGGGCTTTGAACGACTACATTTCATGAATTCTAAGTAAATATTCTGCTCTGATTTCAAATTTGGATCTGACTTTAATGCAAATATGCAAAGGCTAATTTTATCCGTATTTATGCTGTAAACATTTTGTCAGTATTCTGTTTCACCAGACTAATGAGATCCATAGTTTTTGCATTAGTGAGTGCCTGGTTAAACTATGACACACAGGTAACAATATAGTACCAGCACATTTTGATATGGACTACAAGGCTTCTACACCGATAAAAATCCTGCGAAGAATTTTGGAGTTACCTGAGTTGAGATCAGCAAACAGTTATCATGTTCATAGTACTGTGTAGAAGGTTAAAGTCTTGTTTGTGTGAGATGAGACAGTTTTATATTCACTAACACTCACTGAGTGTGTCTAGTGGACACATAAAGAACACACTCTTCTGGCACGGAGCAGCCGACAATTTCTTCTGCCTCCAGCAAAATCTGATTGTCGATGTGTATTACGGTGTTCAAATGGCTCTGAGCACTATGGGACTTACCATCTATGGTCATTAGTCCCCTAGAACTTAGAACTACTTAAACATAACTAACCTAAGGACATCACACAACACCCAGCCATCACGAGGCAGAGAAAATCCCTGACCCCGCCGGGAATCGAACTCGGAAACCCGGGCGTGGGAAGCGAGAACGCTACCGCACGACCACGAGATGCGGGCGTGTATTACGATGTGTCCTGTCATTATTGACTTAAACTGTACAACAAACATAAATGCAACGTTGCCCAACGGGCGCACTTTCTCTTAGTCATTACGATGGATCTTAATGCAGCTGACAACTGTCGCCTTCATTCTGTCCTTGGGTCCATCTCACCTCATCTTCATCGGCTGAACTATCTAACCGTCACCATGACCCAGCTTCCTCAACTCCTGATTTCCATTCTCGCAGAATATGAACTGCCATCATTTTAAAAATGTCCTTACACTGCATGTTATATATCTAAAGAAGTATTCATCTATATTGTTCCGTAAAATGAACAATATTTAGACACTACTAGCTAGGGCATAACCACCTATGGCAAGCTAACATACACCAACAAGCAACAAACGTCGGCAAGTTCTTTGCGTTTCAGGAACGTTGACTCGATATATCAGCTGCTATTAAAACCGGCCAACAGGCTACAGCATTGAAACCAACGAGCTCACCCACTGACGCACAAACAAATCTCCAACATCAACCTACACTATGCATCTGATACATGACCTATGATGAACCTAACTGTTACAGGTATGTTGACGCTGAACGGGAGATCAACACCGGCACCCAACGGCAGCCGCCATGTAACAGCACCGCTCAACATCAGAGGTATCGACATGCATGATACCCACTACTAACAAAGCCTACCCTTGCATGACGTGTCGCAGACAGCAAGACATCCGCTACTGCTCTTACTACCCGACCTAACTATCGCAGAAGTTTTTTTCCATTGGCTCTTGCCTTGAACTTTTTTCCTCTGCCCTTCAAAACGTTACCCTTCATTCGACTTTCGACCCAATCTATCTCCAGATGAACGCGTAGTAATGGTTAACCTTAACCAGACGTACGCAAACATTGCAGTACCCACATCCTGCGACACCTCACTTTAGTGAAAACTAACCCTTTTGCAGAGACGGCACTAGACCTTTTGAGTTGGCCATCATGCCGGTGTGGGCGTGGAGGGGCTCCACCTCTAAGAAGAAAAAAAAATTTAAATCCAATGAACTGCACATGCAGAGACTTCAAAAATATTTGCCAATGTCACTTTTCTAACAAGGGAAACGCCCCATCGGACCCACCCTCAGATTTAGTGGTAAGATGGCCCAATGGACAGCCCATCAAAAAATGAATGCAGATCAAGCACGGAAACAGGAAGAAGGTACACTGAACTGTGAAGAAAGAAGCAAAGTAGAAGCAGAGAACAGTCCAAGCTTAAGATGCGGTACAATGAGCGTGTCGGAATACCCACGGCGTTGTGGCTATGTGGTTACGGTGTTGGACTGTGAAGCGCTAGATATGTGTACAGATCTCCCATACCGTTTTTCCACAAAATTATTAACTGTCCGTCCGGTCATTGATGTGTCTCTTTGCTTTATTCGAATCTGTGTGTGATTCATGGTGTAACATCCGTTTGCAACAGCGAAGTGTAGCAAAGGGACCGCCAGATGTACGTACCTCCTATTTGTTTTACACAACTACCACATGTTATGAATAATGGGTTCCGTTTAGGAAGTTTTCACTATTGAATTCCTTTGTTGCAACATAATTCACACGCCTTAATTTGGTGTTTTCATTCCTGTATGAGGTCTATGCGGCACCTCGCCTGTTCTCACTATTCATCACATTTACTTGCGACGGTAATATGTTCTTACCACACTACTCATATTTTATACTCAAAGCACAGTATGACAATTTCCAAGACTACAGAAGGAGAACAGACAAGTCTATGACCAGATGGACAGTTCATAAATTTGTGAAAAAAGGGGTCACGAGGGAGATCTGAACTTGGATCTCCAGCTCTGCAGTACGGTACCGTGACCACACAACCACGACGGCGTGCTCGTTGCAGATCGCTCGATGTTGACTGCGCCCGTAAGAAGGGCAGAGGGGAAGGAAAAAATTCATTTAAATACAATCCTGTGAAAAGAAATATGTCCAGACTTAACCCCAACACCTTAAGCTCGGGCCGTTCACTGTCTTACTGTTTTCATACTTTATCTGTGTTCAGTTTTTGATAGGATATGCGCTGGGCCATTTTCCCACTAAATCTGAGGGGGGGATTTACTTTGCAAGCAAAATGTTAAGTGAAATGTATCCTTCGCAAGAGCAACACCTAAAAGACTCAGACTTTAAACAGCATTTCGTACAAAATTTGAATGAATATAAATTCACTTGAAATGACCTGTAATATTTCAAAATTCTATTGAATCATAAAGTCTCATCATAGTTTTCACAGGTTTCCTGTTGACCGCGCCCAGGAGGGGAGAGGGGAGGGCAAAAATTCACGTACAATCCTGTGAGAAGAAATATATCCACACTTTAACCCCAAGTACAGACACTTAGTAATTTACTGAAAACTTTAGTAAAAATCTTGTCCTCGTATCACTTGCAAAATATGCCACGACAAAGAGATCACTACTTATCATGCTGATTTACTGATCTGTTTCAAGTAACCATCATTACCCCATGTTGTTGTTGTGGTCTTCAGTCCACAGACTGGTTTGATGCAGCTCTCCATGCTACTCTATCCTGTGCAAGCTTTTTCATCTCCCAGTACCTACTGCAACCTACATACTTCTGAATCAGCGTACTGTATTCATCTCTTGGTCTCCCTCTACGATTTTTACCCTCCACGCTGCCCTCCAGTAATAAATTGGTGATCCCTTGATGCCTCAGAATATGTCCTGCCTACTGATCCCTTCTTCTAGTCAAGTTGTGCCACAAATATCTCTTCTCCTCAATCCTATTCAATACTTCTTCATTAGTTATGTGATCCGCCCATCTAATCTTCAGCATTCTTTTGTAGCATCACATTTCGAAAGCTTCTATTCTCTTCTTGTCCAAACTATTTATCGTCCACGTTTCACCTCCATAAATGGCTACACTCCACACAAATACTTTCAGAAACGACTTCCTGACACTTAAATATATACTCGATGTCAACAAATTTCTCTTCTTCAGAAACATTTTATATCCTCTCTACTTCGACTATCATAAGGTATTTTGCTCCCCAAATAGCAAAACTCATTTACTACTTTAAGCGTCTCATTTCCTAATCTAATTTCCGCAGCATCACCCGATTTAATTCGACTACATTCCATTATCCTCGTTTTGCTTTTATTGATATTCATCTTATATCCTCCTTTCAAGACACTGTTCATTCCGTTCAGCTGCTCTTCCAGGTCCTTTGCTGTCTCTGACAGAATTACAATGTCATCGGCGAACCTCAAAGATTTTATTTCTTGTCCATGGATTTTAATTCCTACTCCGAATTTTTCTTTTACTACTTGCTCAATATACAGATTGGATAACATCGGGGATAGGCTACAACCCTGTCTCACTCCCTTCCCATCCACTGCTTCCCTTTCATGCCCCTCGACTCTTATAAATGCTATCTGGATCTGTACAAATTGTAAATAGCCTTTCGCTCCCTGTATTTCACCCCTTCAGAACTTGAAAGATAGTATTCCTGTCAACATTGTCAAAAGCTTTCTTCAAGTCTGCAAATGCTAGATACGTAGCTTTGCCTTTCCTTAATCTATTTTCTAAGATATGTCGCAGGGTCAGTACTTCTTCACGTGTTCCAACATTTCTACGGAATCAAAACTGACCATAAGAAGACGATTATTTTAACAAAACCACTCCATGTTTCTTTAGCATTGGCTACGTGACTACTAACATTGTATGTCGGCCATTTCTACTCCCTCAGTAAAGTGAGCAAAGTGAGTTTGAATGGCGCATCCAAATACTATGACAGACATTGTCGCCGCCATTCAAGAAAGAGGTGTAACATATCAGTCTGTTTCAACAATATTAGCGATATCCCTGAGTAATAACTTTATGTCTATGTCATAATTATCTGTCAAAATTTTGATTATCTTTTGCTAAAAAAATAAGGGAATTGATAGTATTCCTTCTTTTTGTTGGAACCTCGCTACTATTAGGTTGCATCAACCATTGTGCGATCGAACGAGGTGGCGCAGTGGTTACCGCTGTGAGCTGGCATTGGGGAGGAAAGCGGTTCAAACTGGCGTCCGGCTATCCTGATTTAGGTTCTCCTGATTTCCCTAAATCGCTTCAGGGAAATGCCGGGATGGTTCCTTTGATAGAGCGCCGCCGATTGTCTTCTTCATCCTTCGCTATTCCGAGCTTGTGCCCCGTCTCTAATGACCTCGTTGTCGACGGTACGTCAAACACTGATCTCCTTCTTCTCCTCCTAAGGTAGCCATACTTAGTAATAACACACAGGAGGCAAAGGAAGCACTGGAACACCTACAAGAAATAGCTGCCAAAACGATAACGTTCGAGAATACTGGGCGTACCCACAGACAGCGAGAATTGGGAACACGTAATGCTCGCTGCGCAATTATGTCTTTGAATAAAAATTTAATTTCTCTTCGTGTCATTGCATATTTCTTTCAACTACTTTCTATATTGTACTTGGCTGCTACAAACGATTAACTCCTTTTCAACATTCTATGTTTTTCAAAATCTTACATGTAGAAATATGACTGATGCACGAACAGACCCGTAAACTTGCAGAGTGTACAAATTCCATTGTACAAATGTTCTGTGAACGCCCCTCTAGTCACACGACACACGTCCAAGTGATAGTCAAGTTCGTTCCATAGCTTATGTAGAACATGCTGTCACTGTCATTTCAGCAGCATTGATGTGTACCGTTAACTAGTCCTGTTCTTAGCAGTGTGAGTACGTACAAAGCAAAAAATCATATAAATTATGTCATGCGACCTGGAGGCCAAAGGGAACAGAGCCACATCATCTTCACCACTACTTTCAACCTAGCGATGTTCGTCGTTTATGTAGCGACGAACATCAGTGCTTCAGTGAGGTATGCCCCGTCTTGTTGCATCACTAAATTCTTGGAATCAGCAGTCAGTTATGGAAACAACCACAATTCCAACATCTCAAGGTGAGAGGCACCTGTCACTGTCCTATCACACAAGGAAAACGGCCGATACAGCATTGTCTATGACACTGCACAGAAAACATTAACCTTCGGCGAATCTCGTTTATGCGCCACAATTTCATGAGGATCTTCAGTGGCCCACACTCTCATATTGAGTCGATTAACCTCTCCAGATATGGCTCTGGTTGAAATGGCTCTAGGCACTATGGGACTTAACACCTGAGGTCATCATTCCGCTAGACTTAGAACTACTTAAAAGCCTAACTAACCTAAGGACATCACACTCATCCATACCCGAGGCAGGATTCGAACCTGCGACCGTAGCAGCAGCACGGTTCCGGACTGAAGCGCCTAGAACCGCTCGGCCACAGCGGCCGGCTTGTCCAGATAAATGGAAGGTCTCTTGTATTCCAACAAACCAAAACTCTTTTCTTTCTTTGCCGCCATTATATCACGGCATTATACTTGTAAAGCCAACTGGTGGGCACAATGTAAACTCGATAAATTTACGGTTCTGTTCATGCATCGATCATACACTGAAGACCCAAAGACACTGGTACACCTGCCTAATATCGTGTAGGGTCCCCGTGAGCACGTAGAAGTACCGCAACACGACGTGGCATGGACTCGGCTAATGTCTGAAGTAGTGCTTGAGGGAATTGACACCATGAATCCTGTAGGGCTGTCCTTAAATCCGTAAGAGGGGTGGAGATCTCTTCTGAAAAGCACGTTGCAAGGCATCCCAGTTACGCTCAATAATGTTCATGTTTGGGTAGTTTGGAGGCCAGTGGAAGTGTTTAAGCTCAGAAGAGTGTTCCTGGAGTCACTGTGTAGAAATTCTGGACTTGTGGGATGTCACATTGTCCTGCTGGAATTGCCCAAGTGCGTCGAAATGCGCAATGGATATGAATGGTTGCAGCTGATCATACAGGATGCTTATGTATGTGTCATCTGTCAGAGACGTATCTAGACGTATCAGAGGTCCCATGTCACTCCAACCGCACGCAGCCCACACCATTACAGTGCCTCCACCAGCTTGAACAGTCCCCTGCTGACATGCAGGGTCCATGGATTCATGAGTTTCTCTCCATACCCGTACACGTCCATCGGCTAGACATAATTTGAAACGAGACTCGTCCGACAAAGATACATGTTACCATTCGTCAACAGTCAAATGTCTGTGTTGATGGGTCCACGCGAGGCGTAAAGTTTTGTGTCGTCCAGTCATCAAGGCTCCACGAGCGTGCCTTCGGCTCCGAAAGCCCACATTGATGATGTTGCGATGAATGGTTCGCACGCTGACACTTGTCGATGAGGCAGCACTGAAACCTACAACAATTTGTTGAAGAGTTGCACTTCTGTCATGTTGAACGTTTGTTCACCTGGAACCTGGAAATATGGATCCACTTTCACAAATTCCCTCTTCGATAGCACTCATTACTACGTGAGAATAAAGAGGAATTTTTTTTTTACATGAGAACTATTTTTTTCGTATCCTTGTTTACTATGTGTCAACAGACCAGTGTCTTTGAGGTAATTCATTATGTTCGAGCACAGTATCTGTTCCAAAATATTACTGCACATCGACGTCAGTGATATGGGTCTGTAATTTATAGGATTACTCCTATTTCCTTTCTTGAGCATTGGTCTTCTAACATTCTGCGTGGTGTCTGTTTCTTCTAAGTCGTGTCTCCCTACCACTTTCGCGCAACGACGCTCTGAGCGTGTTTTTTAGGGAATTGACTAGTTTGAACCTGGGACCTGTTGCTGGTAAGGAGACGCCAGACCACACATGACATGTAGAGTTCAGAAGAGTTCAGTGAGACTAGCGATGATATAACCAAATACTTAATGATTTCAGCGTCAGCTCCACTGCACTCCCTGTAAAAGAATCTTAATACTAACTAAATTTAGTGGAAGGGGTTCAAGGCTTTCCTATTTTTAGTTAGCTGGTAAATTAACGTCGAAAAAGCAGTTAAGTTTACCATTGGAAATTTTATTCTACTCATAAAACATTGTTTATAAATTGCACGATTGATAAAGTGAAATATTTTAATACAGGATGATAAAAACCAACTGCGTTCAACAAAAATGTGAACGAATATTCCCTGAGTGGGTTTCCAAGTTCTACAATGGATCGAAGGATGACCTATGCCATATCACATCTATAATCTAGGTTTAAATTAAGTTTCACCAAAGAGAAAACTATCAAAATGGTCTACAGTGACCCTCAATTATTTTTAATTACTTATCTAACTTGTCGTAAATTACAGTGGCTGATGTGGCTTCTCAATAATTACATAACAGAAAAATCATCGCGTTTCAGATTTTAACTTCACGTAGCAAATGTGAATACCAAGAGCTTTAATTGACGATCGACACTAGTATTACGTAAAAAGGGGATGTAACAGATGAGACTTCTCCAGTTCTGAGTGAAGCCTTATGCGCTCAAAAATGCGGCATCGCGGGCGTTCATTACCTTGTCGGTGTTCGTCAGGGGGCAGCGGGCAGCATAGCTCACTTCGCCGTCTCTGAAGCAACTCCCTCCTAACTTCTCCTTACTACAATTTACCGAAGTTGGTTTAAAAAAAACTATCTCGCTGTGTTTTCATCTGACCAATCAAGGTCTCAATGTTAACCTTAAGCTCCGCCTACAAAAATTCTGTCTATCCAATGAGAAACGTTATACTTTTCGTGGTGGGGCAATGTTTTTAACTTTTGCAACCTAACAAAGTCTCACGCTAAAACTTGCAGCTGGTGTGGCCCTTAGTGTTATCGTAAGATCTATACTGTTCTTCTGGAGGGCTCTATCTTTTAACATGGGCTGGGGGGTGGTCCTGGTGGTTGGCTGGCGATGTAGGTGTCCGTCCTTTATCGTAGGGCCTTCTAGCTTAACACGATTCTGCTCTCTGCTTCTGTTCTCGTTTCTTCCCTCGGAACTGCGTCTGTTTCACGGTGGGAAGGTATGACATGCATTTAGGCATTCTTGTGTTAGTCTGCGGTATTCCATTTGCTCCCTCGTTACTTGTATACTTTGGTTAATTTAATGTCACGATTTATTCGGAGCTATGTGACATACTGCTGGATTTGCTTATCATGTCAGGGTTTTCATGGAAGGTGCTGGATTTGCCTGACACCTTACAGTCTGACCTGCAAAACTTTTCGTGATTTGGGCGTTGTCCCCCTATCGCTCTTAAGAAAACGCTACATGAGGAAGGATAGGAACACATTCTTAAAGTATTATGTACTGCGTACAGTAGAGCAACAGTTCACAGACGAGTACTGACTGTATCAGCATGACTGTGCACCCTATCATAAAGCACCATTTGTGAGGCAGTGGTTTGTGGAAAATAACATTCGTGAGATGGACTGACCTGGCCAGAATCCGACCTGAAAGCAACGCAAAACCTTTGATGTGAGACACAACGTCGACGTCCCTCCAGACCACAGTCTCTACCTTCCCCAGTTCGGGCTCTTTAGGGAAGAATGGGCAGCTATTCTTCCACAGACATTTAGACACCTCACTGAAAGTGTCTTAAGCAGAATTCGAGCCGTCATAAAGGCGAAGGGAGGATAATCTCCACATTAACGTCCATTAATAGTTTTCTGATCAGGCAGCGTAATGAAATAGCCCAAAGTTAAGGATGCTTAATCCAGTTGAAATGGTTGGTTGGTTGATTTGGGGGAGAGGACCAAACAGGGAGGTCACCGGTCCCATCAAAAATGGTTCAAATGGCTCTGAGCACTATGGGACTCAACTGCTGTGGTCATAAGTCCCCTAGAACTTAGAACTACTTAAACCTAACTAACCTAAGGACAGCACACAACACCCAGCCATCACGAGGCAGAGAAAATCCCTGACCCCGCCGGGAATCGAACCCGGGAACCCGGGCGTGGGAAGCGAGAACGCTACCGCACGACCACGAGATGCGGGCACCGGTCCCATCGGATGAGGGATGGATGGGGACGGAAATCGACCGTGCGCTTTCAAAGAAACCATCCCGGCATTTGCCTGAAGCGATTTTGGGAAACCTTGGAAAACCTAAATTAGGATGGCAGGACGTGGGCTTGAACCGTCGTCCTCCCGAATGCGAGGGCAGTGTGCTAACCACTGCGCCACCTTCAGTTGATGTATGATATTTTGTTCAATAAATACTTTAATCTACAATGTATTCAGAATTTCTATAGCCAATTCTTTTATATCCGCTAGGCGAAAGACAGAAGGAAATTGGATAATATAATTCCTCAAGTTGGGAGAACATTGGGGTGATATTAATTGTAATTTAAGTTTTCTAATTTCGTCTAAGAGGACATTTCACTGCTTGAATTTATCATTTGAATTAAACAACCGCAATTCATTAATCAAAAGCTAATACTGACCCAGTGGTCATTATAAAATCACATCACACAAAACAATATGTTACAGCTTCACAGTGCGTCACCATCCGCACAGTTACGTGGAAAACAAAAAGAAAAAAAGTAATCGCTTCCGTAACACACACATCAAACAGTTTTGCATTACCTCGGTTCCGAGAGTTCCGGACTTTGTACAGAAAATTGGTATAGAGATCTACATAAACATCATTTCCGTCCTTTTTATTGCTCATGAAAACCAAACTTTGCATGTTGTACCACCATACAGAGAGACCTTCAGAGATGGTGGTCCACACTGCTGTACACACAGGTACAGCAGCACATCCCCTTGCATTGATGCATGCGTGTATTCGTCGTCTCATACTATCCACAAGTTCATCAAGGCACTGTTGTCCAGATTGTCCCACTCCTCAATGGTGATTCGGCGTAGATCCCCCAGAGTGGTTGGTGGGTCATGTCGTCAATAAACAGCCCTTTTCAATCTATCCCAGGCATGTTCGACAGGGTTCATGTCTGGAGAATATGCTGGCCACTCTAGTCGAGCGATGTCGTTATCCTGAAGGAAGTCATTCACAAGATGTGCACCATGGGGGCGCGAATTGTCGCCCACGAAGACAAATGTCTCGCCAATATGCTGCCGATATAGTTTCACTGTCGGTCGGAGGATGGCATTCATGTATCGTACAGCCGTTACGACGCCTTCCATGACTACCAGCGGCGCACTTCGGCCCCACATAATTCCACATCAAAACAGCATGGAACCTCCACCTTGCTGCACTCGCTGGACAGTGTGTCTAAGGCGTTCAGCCTGGAGGAGGATATTGGTGTTTAACGTCCCGTCGACAGCGAGGTCATTAGAGACGGAGCACAAGCTCGGATTAGGGAAGGATGGGGAAGGAAGTCGGCCGTGCCCTTTCAAAGGAACCATCCCAGCATTTGCCTGGAGTGATCTAGGGAAATCACGGAAAACCTAAATCAGGATGGCCGGACGCGGGATTGAACCGTCGTCCTCCCGAATGCGAGTCCAGTGTGCTAACCACTGCGCCACCTCGCTCGGTGTTCAGCCTGGCCGGGTTGCTTCCAAACACGTCTCCGACGGTTGTCTGGTTGAAGGCATATGAGACACTCATCGGTGAAGAAAACGTGATGCCAATCCTGAGCAGTCCATTCGGCATGTTGTTGGGTCCATCTGCACCGTACTGCTTGGTGTCATGGTTGCAATGATGGACCTCGCCATGGACGTCGGGAGTGAAGTTGCGCATCATGCAGCCTATTGTTCCCAGTTTGAGTCGTAACACGACGTCATGTGGCTGCATGAAAAGCATTATTCAACATGGTGGCGTTTCTGTCAGGGTTCCTCCGAGCCATAATCCGTAGGTAACGGTCATCCACTAAGGTAGTAGCCTTTGGGCGGCCTGAGCGAAGCATTGTCATCGACAGTTCCTGTCTCTCTGTATCTCCTCTCTGTCCGAACAACATCGCATTGGTTTACTCCCATACGCCCAGACCCCTTGTTGAGAGCCCTTCATGGCACAAAGTAACAATGCGGACGCGATCGAACCACGGTATTACCGTCTAGGCTTGGTTGAACTACAGACAACTCGACCCGTGTACCACCTTCCTGGTGGAACGACTGAAACTGTCGGCCCCCCTCCGTCTAATAAGCGCTGCTTATGCACGGTTGTCTACATCTTTGGGTGTGTTTAGTAACATCTCTGAATAGTCTGACTGTGTCTGTCATACAATACCCATAGTCAACTACTAAAATGTGAAGCTCTATATGCAGAACGAAAAAGTGCCAATCCTATGTAAATGTACCAGTACAAAAATATGTCAGTGTAACTGTTGAAGTGAAAGCACTCGTGATGTGATCGACACCTTCAAATCAAATGTAATGTGCTGAGTGTGCTGGTACAGACGTGGTTTAAGACTGGGCTACCGTTGTTGTAGTAGTTCATGTAGAATAGTCTTTGTTAACTAACATTATTTCTTTCTTTTTTTCTATTTTGTTCTATAACAGCTTTCTCAATATAACGATGGTGTGATTCTATCGTGGATACTCTACCACAGGTAAACCAAGACCCGGCAGACCTAATGCACTGGAAATGGAAATGAGCGTTTGGCGTCATTGGCCGGGAGGCCCCTAGCGGAGCAAGTCCGGTCGCCTTGGTGCAAGTCTTATTACATTCGACGCCACGATGGGCGACCTGCGGGCCGGATGGGGATAAAATGATGATGAAGTCAACACAACACCCAGTCTCTTGGCAGAGAAAATCTCCGACCCAGCCGGGAATCGAATCCGGGCCCGTAGGACGACCTAATGCACTGACGGGCAGGGATCGTCGAGCACTGTAGAGGATGGATGTAAAAAATCAGCCGAGGGGATCACTCATTCTTGACGATCCAGAAATTTTGGAAGGAGCTTTGTTCTTCTTTAATCTCCTTTCACTCCAAAGATACCGTAATGTTAGGACTTACGTTCAAACTTCTATAAATATTATCCATTTTTAATCTATACATTCTTATACTGACGTAGTTACTTTATCATTCTTTACGTTTCCTTAGTAAAATGTGTGTGTGAAAGCTTATGGGACTTAACTGCTAATGTCATCAGGCCCTAAGCTTACACACTACTTAACCTAAATTATCCTAAGGACAAACACACACACCCATGCCCGAGGAAGGACTCGAACCTCCGCCGCCTAGTCCATGACTACAGCGCCTTATTGCTTAGTCATTCAAAATTTTAGTCTCTGATGGCTCAATTTGAAATGTGTGACAGACGGTAATTCTTACTAAATTTTTCTGACCCTCTTTTATTTATCTTAGTGACATTACTTCCTTACGTTCTTTCGCAGATACCTCTGCTTTATCACATGGCACAAGAGCCGTCACTTCATTTAAGACTTGTGTAACGATTTCACATAGTGTCTGTAATGTTGATAAAAACGTGCCTTTATATCGGCCCACGAAATAAATCTTTGCAAACTTTTATCATCCTGATGAAACTGTTTTATTATTTTTTAAGTGATGCTTATGTGTTCTCTGCTTCACAAGTCGCAAATTTACAGTGATGCATATTACAGTTTTCGATATCTCTAAGAAATTTAAAACGTCAGCCAAAAGTTTATAATAATATTTCCACAACTTCATCATGAACTGAAATATAGATTCAGGAGGACCTTTTGCATTGCCTGTATTCATGTATCTCTTTATAACCCCATTGGTGTCCACAGTGCTACGCAGTTCATCTCACATAATTGTCATACTTACGGTAACGATTATATCATTTATCGTCATAAAAGTATCTGTTATTTAGAAGCAGCAAAGATTTTTTTGTGTGGCATATCTTTTGCCTGGTTCGATGTGCTAACCTCTTGACTCAGAGTAGCACTTGCATCCTATGTCCTCAATCATTTGACGAGTATATTGCAATCTCAGTATCAGAATTCTCCTTATACTGCCACTACATACTACATGATGGTGAAAGGAAAAGAACTTAACTGGTTGCAGAAAATAGCCCTGAATAACAGGTATCATGGCATGGTAGTTGATGAAATTTCACGAAGTCTAAGAGAAATCATTTGCCACAAAACGACAAACTACATTAAAAAAAAGTATCGATTCCTTTCTGTGGGCAGGTTTCAAACATATTCAGAAATTCTTTTTAAAAACCATAATGTACATGTCGCAAATAAATCTCAACCCTTGCATAATTTAAAGCATGCCAATTCTTTTAAGGTATTATATAGCACAATGATTATAGCAAGCGCATATTTCGCACAATATTATTGGGTATATAACTGTTACATCCACCAGACTTTTACTTTCCTTTATCATTTGACGTTGCTTCACATCAGTTCAATACTTATACTGAATGTGTGTAAGCTTGTTTTCCATCTCCTGTTACGAAAAATACACTAAAGCGCCAAAGGAACTAGTATAGCCGGCCGGTGTGGCCAAGCGGTTCTAGTAGGCGCTTCAGTCTGAAACCGCGCGACCGCTAAGGCCGCAGGCTGGAATCCTGCCTCGGGCTTGGATGCGTGTAATGTCCTTAGGTTAGTTGGGTTTAAGTAGTTCTTAGTTCTAGGGGACTGATGACCGAAGCCATTTGAACCATTTTTTTTAACTGGTATACGCATGTGTAGTGTATTCAAATACACAAACACGTAAACAGGCAGAATACGGCGCTGCGGTCGGCTACGCCTATTTAAGACAAGTGTCTCGCGCAGTTGTTAGATCGCTTAGTGCTGCTGCAATGGCAAGTTATCAAGACTTAAGTAAGTTTGAAGACAGTGTTCGGCGCACGAGCGATGGGGCACACCATCTCCAAGGTAGCGATGAAGTGGGTATTTTCCCATACGAACATTTCACTAGTGTACTGTGAATATGAGGAATGTGGTAAAACATCAAATCTCCGACATCGCTGCGGCCGGAAAAAAGATCGTGCAAGAAAGGGACCAGCGACGACTGAATAGAATCGTTCAACGTGACACAAGTGCAACCCTTCCGCAAATTGCTGCAGATTTCAGTGTTGGGCTATCAGCAAGTGTCAGCGTGCGCAACATTCAACGAAACATCATCGATATGGGTTTTTGAAGCCGATGGCCCACTCGTTTACCCTTGACGATTGCACAACACAAGGCTTTACCCCTCGCCTGTGCCCGTCAACAGCGAAACTGGGCTGTTAATGACTGGAAACATATTACCTGGTCGGACAAGTCTGTTTGAAATTGTATCGAACGGGTGGACGAGTAGGGGTATGAAGAAAACCTCACGAATCCATTAACCCTGCATGTCAGCAGGGGACGGTTCAATCTGATGAAAGCTCTGTAATGGAGTGGGGCGTGTGCAGTTGTACGATATGGGACTCCTGATACGTCTGGATACGACTCTGACAGATGACAAGTACGTAAGCATCCTATCTGTTCACCTGCATCCATTCATGTCCATTGTGCATTCCGATGAACTTGGGCAATTCCAACAGGACAATGCGACACCCCACACGTCCAGAATTCCTGCAGAGTGGCTCTAGGAACAATCTTCCGAGTTTAAACATTTTCGCTGCCCAAAAAACTCCCCAGACGTGAACATTATTGAGCATATCTGGGATGTCTTGCAACGTGCTGTTCGGAAGAGATCTCTCCCTCCCCCCCCCCCCCCACAGCCCCCACCCCCAACCCCCCTCGTACTCTGGACAGCCTCGCAGGATTCATGGTGTCATTTCCCTCCAGCACTACGTCAGACATTAGTGTTGCGGCACCTCTGCGAGCTCGTGGGGGCCCTACACGATATTAAACAGGTGTACCAGTTTCTGTGGTTCTTCATTGTATTTGTATATCCGTCCAGCATGCATTAGCAACGGCAGTTTTAGATCCACTTGAAAATGAGCTGGGTGTGAAGGCAGAAAAGGGCCGCGGACTTAAGGTGTGTATGAGCCACTGGTTGACTGAACATGCAGTTACGAGATAACAGTTCTCTCCGAACAAAGTAATAGTTTCGATCTAGGCAGTCACTATTTATTTCCACTCGTTGCTGATGTAAAATGTTAAAACGTAGCCCTCGTAACTCTGTCACCTCCAGGAATACTGACCTTTCCAGACGGACACCCGGCGTAGTTGAGAATGTCAGATTGTTTTCTTTCTTCTTTCAGACTGCCTCCACCGAAGGATGGAGGCAGACGGAATTAAGTTGGCTGCGTACATGCAAATTGGGCGCCGGTGCTGATGGTAATGTTCTCGCCGAACCAGCTCTGGAGGACCGTGACGGAAAGCGCCAGGGGCTTCCGTAAGATAAGTGTGACGCAACGTGCCAAAATGCGCCTCTCCGCGAGCCCGCACGTAGCTGATGACCTCCAAGAACGTGATCGTCTCTGCGTACCTAACAACGCCAAGGCTGATTGCTACGGCCGCGGACTCCGCTGGCCAGCAACTCGTCACATCGGCGCCACCTCTGTTATTACCGAGATCGATTACAGACCTCGACGGGTGCGAAATTCACCGCCTATCTCCTCCCGAACGGTACAATCGTCACTGCCCGAGCGTTGGCAAAGGATTTAACTGAAGCGAACCTAATCGAGAAGCTTCGACCACTGTGACGAAGGCGGAACTTGATGCCTTGAAGGCTGCTTTATCCTGCGTTCATCACTGTAAGTGACTTCTGAGTTCCGTCATACTCCTCACGCTTACTTCAAATAGCTGACGTTGCAATGACAGATAACGTCTGCAAACGTAACAATGCTTGTTTCGAGATTGGGATCTTCCTCTCGAACATACAATTACTTTAAATCTAAAAGTCTGAGAAATAAGATCGTTTTTACAGTTCACTTTTTACTATGTCGACACAAAAGAAAGTTGCAAAACTATTCAGTTGCCAGAATACACTGCTTGGCAGTTGCTAAGGAACAGACACATTATTGGATATCAATGATTCCGAACAGTGATGGACACACAGTACATACGTAATAGAGACGGAGTGGTAGATTTTTAACGCAAGACGGTACAGATTTCACCACATGGGAAATGAGGATAACAGACGTAAATAACGCTCAAGCTTGACAAAGGTCAGAATTCTCACATGAAGGTAAATATCAGACTCTCTGTAAGCAATGTGCTCTCCTCGGGCACTAATGCACATTTTGCACGTGTTATTCATGCTGGCTACCGTACTGTTGAGTTTGGGGGGTATTGTGCCATTCCTCTCTCTAGACGGTTTTCAATTCTTGCACGTTTCGGCGAGGGGGTATCCAATCATAAACACGTCTGCTATGAGTATCCCAGGCATGCACTACAGGTTTTAGGTCCGAGGAGTATGCAGACCATTTCATACGTTTAATATCTACTCTTTCGAGTGTGTCCGACATCTGAGTGGCCCTGTGTGGGCGGATATTGTCATCCATAAACAGAGGGTCGGGATCTATCGCACCCTTAAACGCAGATGATCCAGAATAATCTCCTTGTAATACCACTGTGCTGTAACTGTAGCTCGCGCGCAGTGGTGTTCGGTCGTTATGCATAATGCCTGCCCATACCACAACACCTAGCCCATTCATTAACATTTTGTGGTGTGTAACGCCTTTTCCTCTCTCTCTAGACTAATTGGTGGCGATAATTACTTGGCACATTGAAGCGGGATTCGCCGTAGAACATCACTCTGGACCACTGTTGTTGACCCCGACCAACATGCTCCCTACACCAACGAACTCTGCCTCGACGATAGCGCCGCTGAAGTGGGCTGCATTTAACAGGCTTCCGCGCATACAAACCAGGCTGATTCAATCAGCGCGAAATCGTTCTGGCGGAGGCACGTGTACGGGTAGCGGTTGCAAGGTCTGGAGCGATCTGCCTAGGAGTGAGACGTCTATTCCTTCCCGCAACTAGGGCTACGTATCGATACTCACGTTGTGCAGTGATCCATCTACGACCATCTGCGTGCCTTCGCATAGCACATCCACCTTTAGTGACCTATTTCAGTCGCAAGAGGACAATTTTGAACACCCATTACTGTGACCACTGTACAGACACTTGACGCCTTCGAGCTGTTCACAGCTGCTCGCTCACGATCGTAAACACTCAAATGATGCCTTGCAAACATGTTGCCGTACCACACGTAATGTCGCACTAATCGGATTCACAACGACCTCGTCAAACGCCGTAGTGCATGAACTGTCATACGAATACAGAGCGTTCGTACCCAGGTTCCACTGCAGCTAATACGTCCCGCCCTCTACATTTCCTTTCAGTATCAGCGGTCAGGTATCTTGTAGCAGTTGTCGGTTGTTGTGTAGAAATTGACAGATGTTCCTTGCCAAGCGTTAGTTGTTTCTTAGTAACTGTCAAGCAGTGTATCTTCACAAGTAGGAACCATTTGAGTCGACACGTATCTGCATTTATACATCACTGCTCAAAGCATGTTTGCACGTTGTCTTCTTCAGAAGTCCAGCTCTTTATCATTTACAGCTGCTAGTTCATTGCCACCGAAATGATCGATTTTGATGACGCTTATCACACAGTCTTAACACAATCTCGATTCAGTATGCCACTATATATTAAATTCAGTCCGAACAAGCCATGAAGGCCCAATGGCACCAACCGGCCGCCGTCTCATCCTCAGCCCACAGGCATCACTGGATGCAGATATGGAGGAGCTTGTGGTCAGCACACAGCCCTCCCGGTCGTTGTCAGTTTTAGCGACCAGAGCCGCTACTTCTGAATCAAGTTTGCCTCACAAGGGCTGAGTGCACCCGGCTTGCCAACAGCGCTGGGTAGACCGGATTGTCACCCATCCAAATTCTAGCCCAGCCCGACAGCGCTTAACTTCGGTGTTACCACTGCGGGAAGGCCGTTGGAATGCCACTATGTATAGTTCCTTATTATAAAGTCTCGCACTTTCTGTTTCATGCTAGGATGTGGATATCCACCCTATGTTCCGTCTAACAATGGAATGAGAAGAAATCTTAACATACGGCACATAATAAGGTACTCTTCGCCTTGCACTTTATAAAGTAGTGGTGGAGATATGTAGTCTTGAGAGGTGGCATGAGCCCCCTCTCATATTTCTATCTTACTCTGAGTAATTCGATTTTTGTCTCTAATTGCATGCGGTCAAAAGTTGCTATTCCTTCACACGCAGACTTCCCACGCAGTGTCTCTCGTCACCCGGGTGGCCCAGTGACAGGCGCATTCTGCTGATCTTGAAAGGGTTAAGCCGACGGGTGTGAGGGAGTCGAGTGGATGCTTTCGAGACGCCGACATTGTCATAAGAGTGGCAGCGACACGTACACAGGGGCCTGACGGAGAGGCTGGGCTAGAGATTCCGTTACTTCGCAGAAACTTAGTGGAAACACTTTCTGGCGGGCTACCAGCGAGGCGTGGGAATGACTTGTGTTCCCAAGCAGTCTTTCCGGGCAAAATCCCGCGTTTTCTGCAAAATCATAACTGTGATTGGCTTGCTCACGGGATAGCTCCGTGACGTAGCAAAATCGGCGCAGAAATTGGCGCCAAGTATCTCGATTGGTGGAATAGTAGTGCATCAGCAATAGAGTGGAATTTTCCGCCGGTTTTAGAGTTGCTGATTGGAACGTTTTAACCACAGCCACTGTCGTGGGGGCGGGAATGTTCGGTGTTTGGCTTGTACGGGTGCTCTTGAGGAGGGTCGGCTCTCTCCTTTCGGTCGGACTAGGTTGCAAGACTGAGCTCTCGCTGCTCTGGACAGCCTGCCTTCTGTTGGCTGTCTAATATACTTTTATTTAATTGTAACTGTTTGACGAAGTTGCTGAAGTTTCGACTTCAACGTAACTTTCCGAGTATAATTGGAAAATGGGCGTTCTGCATACAAGCGGCCTATGTTCTCTGTCTTGAGCAGTTTTGGCTAAAGTTGACTGTATCGGAGTTACTGTGTGACTTCGCTTGTTAAAATCAATCACTGTGCTGTCAGTGATTGTGTGGCGAGCCTTCTTCATCTCCCTCAGAGGTGCATTTGTATTGCTAGAAAGTCTTTAGTCTGGAACAACCAGACCAGGATAATTTGTTTCGGGCTATACTCGTGACATTATCATCACCACGATGGGACGTCGAAGCAACCAGCCATCGCCTCCCGTACGCCAGATCGTGTCCTTGCGGTTAAGAAGACAGCTTGGTAATGTATGTCCGCAGCACCGACAGATTATGGAATTTTGCCAGGTGATAAACAGAGCTCAGCAAAGCGCGCCTGTTCGTCTTTTTCTAACTTTGTTATGTCTTGGGTGTTCACTGTCTGAGTTCTCACTACTGTAGCAGCAATTAATGTTTGGTCGGCTGGCTCTTAAGATTTGAGTTGCAAGGAATTGGCTCCACATACCACTTGGTCACAAATGTCACAATCTAGTTTATGGACAACTTCACCTTCACAGCATTTATTTGAATATCCAATTAGATGTATTGTAAATGTTTCATGTGTTTTGTTTATTATTTTGAGTTTAGCCATAATAAATCAAATTGTTATTTTGGACAGAACTTTCATTCTGTTGATCAGTAGGGCAACCCTTTCATTTCTCTCTACGTTAATGAAAACTTTCCTTTATTTAATTAATTTCTATCAAATTAAATTATTGCAGGTCCCAAACTCTTTTCTACTCCACTTGCAGGGTCGATTACAGTCAGTTCGCGTTTCTTCTTAATCCATGTGCAACAGCAAAAGTCGGAGTTAGAAAAGGGGGGGGGCTTAGAGCATCATTTACATATGAAGATTCTAGAAGAATTTGGTGTTAAATACACTGCTAGTCCCGGCACCTCGCAATCTTTCTATATAATTTATTCATGTTGAAGAAGGTCAAGAATCTCGCTTTGCACTTCAGTTTATGATAAGATGTATATGATGCAGGTAATTTTATGTTTTCATTTTCAGTGCGCTCTCGAGACATACCACAGCACATCGCAGTGTGTTCTAAAAGAGTTCTCAATATCGTATTTATGATACATTTTGTTTGCATAGAATATTTAAAATAATATTTCTTGTGGAGGAGCGAATTCAAGGAAGATAGACGTACCAGAGAAGATTTTAATAACATAACAAAGGAAGCTAAGGTTTAACTTTCCGTCAATATCTAGGTAATTAGAGACGGACGACGAGCTTTTAACTTTTCAAGAATGGGGAAGGAAATCGACAGTGCCGTTTCAAAGGAATCATCCCGAGATATGCATGGAGCGATTCAGGGAAATCATGGACAGCCTCAATTTGAATGGCCGGATACGAATTTGAATCGTCCTTCCACCGAATACAAGTCCAGTGTCCTGATCACAGTGCTACCCGGCTCGACAATCATACAGGGTGTTACTGGTATAAGTGGAAATACTGAGGACAATGTAATGAACGGCATTGCATCAGCATTTACTTCATTTACAGACTAATAGTTATAACTATTACCAGTAGTATGCTTTTAGGTTGATTAGACGTGTTACAAGCTATCCATTAGCAACAGGTCAGTTATTTAAGTACAGATGCGTGGATGGAAAACGGACAGTCTATACTGACAGGCTTAGTCCACTTCAAGGCGGAGTTACCATGTGCAAAAAATATCAGGTAGTAAATTGTGATGTGTCTGTGTGAAGATTCTTAGACACAGAGAGAAAATAATCAACACTCTGAAGTGCGCACCAGTTATTGCAATACCTGCACATATACCCTCAACACGCAGTATAAAGAACGATCACGGCTAGCCTAGAGAAAACATTCAGTAGTCTAGCGAGGAATTAGATATTCGAGAAACTGATATAAACGAAGGGCTGAAACATCACAATAATATCTACAAAGATCAATTGGGAGTAATAAAAAAGCAGAACCGTATTACGAATAGCTACTTCCATGTAATAGTTAAACAGTGACGGTGATCAGCAACATTGGCCTTAAATTTTACTTAAAAAGGTTTTCTAGATTTATTGTTAGCGCTTAATTTTTATTCCCACTGTACATTACTAGTCAGTCTCCCAATACTTTACTGCTAATCTTCTCACTATTACCATGTTCTTATTTCACGGTACATTAACAAAGGCTACTTCTATGCTGAAGAGCCAAAGAAACTGGTACACCTGCTTCGTGGGGGTGGAGATCTTTTCTGAAGAGCAGGTTGCAAGGTATCCCAAATAGGCTCAATAATGTTCATGTCTGGGGAATTTGGTGGCCAGCGGAAGTGTTTAAACTCATAATAGTGTTTCTGGAGCCACTCTGTAGAAATTCTGGACGTGTGGGGTGTCGCAAGTCCGTCGGAATGCACAATGGATATGAATGGATGCAGGTGATCAGACAGGACGCTAACGTACATGTCACCTGTCATAGTCGTATCTAGACTTGTCAGGGGTACCATATCACTGCAACTACACATGCCCCACACCGTTACAAAGCCTCCAACTGCTTGAACAGTCCCCTGCTGATATGCAGGGTCTATGGATTCAAGAGGTTGTCTCCACACCCGTACACATCCATCCGCTCGATACACTTTGAAACGAGACTCGTCCGACCAGGCAACATGATTTCAGTCATCAACAGAGTAATGTCGGTGCTGACGGGCCCAGGCGAAAAGCTTTGTGCCATGCAGTCATCAAGGGTACACGAGTGTACCTTCGGCTCTGAAAGCTTATATCGATGATGTTTCGTTGAATGGTTCGCACGCTAGCACATGTTGATGGCCCGGCACTGAAATCTGGAGCATTTTGCGGAAGGTTTGCACTTCCGTCACGTCGAACGATTCTTCTCAGTCGCCGTTGGTCCCGTCCTTGCAGGTTCTTGCTTCGGCCGCAGCGATGTCGAAGAATTAATTTTTTACCGGATTCCTGATATTCACCGTGAAATGGCCATACGAGAAAATCCCCACTTCATCGCTATCTCGGAGATGCTGTGTCCCATCGCTCATGCGCCGACTATAATACCACGTTCAAACTCACTTAAATCTTAATAACCTGCCATTGTAGCAGCAGTAACCGATCTAACAACTGCGCCAGACACTTGTTGTCTTATATAGGCCTATACCTGTTTCTTTGGCGCTTCAGTGTGTTTTCACAAATGATATGATGCAGTCCTGATTTTTCAATAATTTTTCTCTGATTTCTAAACGTCACGTCATATTTGTTTCTATGTTTGCCTTACATTTACTGTGACTAAACAGATCGTTTTTCAATATATCTTCACGTTTTGTTTTGTTACTTAAATTGATCCGGAATCTGCCGCGCTGACTACTCAGCTACGGAAGCGGACAATACTGTATGCAAAAATACACGAGATTTCGACCTTCATTACAATGTCGAGACAAAACCCACAGTGAATTACCTGCAGTGGAGTGTGTACTGCTTTGAAATTATTTCTAGCTGATTAAACCTGTGTGTCGGCATACGATTTCAGTCTACCAGAGCGGTTTCACAAGGAAAAAATATTCGAGCCAGAATCGTAATAAAATAACTTCAATCATTTGAGAGGTGGAACTACCTGTCTCTGTATCACAGTTACTGTAGATATCCTTGTTCACTAAAATAAGCGAACCACTAATATATATATATATATATATATATATATATATATATATATATATATATATGAAAACAGTATTAGCACTTTTACGATATAAAGTCACATGAGCCATAATATTCTGAATATATCACTGCAAGTAAAAATTTTATTACCATCGAAATTAAAGGATAGAAGTTGTAAAATTAAACTTCTTTGGAAGTTAAATGCCACAGTACGTATTTGTGTTGGATTGTGTTACAAAATGTGCTAAAAGTAGACCACTTTTACCGTATATTTTGAAACTCTTTGTATAGTATCGTACTAAAGAAAACAGTACTCCGTAGACCGCAGTGGGCGCGTTCAGTATCGGAGAGCGAAAGAACACTTCAAGGTCATGTAGGGGAGGAAATAAACAAGCATGTGGCATCTATAGCTGGGACTCCTCTCCGTCCTTGGTAGGGACGCCTGTCGGCGTCTGTCAACGGGTTGGTCTCCCTTGACACCAGCCTGAGGTACCAGAGATCATTGACGGACGGTAAAGAGCCGGGGCGGACTCATTACACGCGGATAAACACAGACCTCGCCGCGTGAGTGATGGAGGAGGGCGGCTGCCTCTCACACCGAACACGGCCGCACTGTGTTTTCCCTCGCTCTTATTACGGGGACCGGGGGACACGTTACGTCACGGGCGTGTACTCTTGGCCTGCGTCCCGGTTACCAGAAATTATGGCTCCGCCGGGCTCGACGAGTGGACCAAACTGCCGGTCACCGGACGGCGCCGTAAAATTACGAATTTCACGTACGCGTGGAAATTTTAGTGTGAGCTGCGGCGGAGCTGTACAGGTGGCAGAAGAGGGAAAGTTGACGACGTTGTCATTAGAGGTGGAGCATCAGGCGGTGGACCGTTGGAAGACTTTACCTGGGCATTTCCCGGAAGTAATTAAAGGAAATTACGGAAATTTAAAACGAGAATAGCCATAGGAGACAGTTAGATAATGTTACGCATTGAGTATTTGATGCTTACGATAAACATGATGACTTCAGCAGGGCAGTGACATAGGAACTAGGCTGACTGACCATTAACACAGCGGTGGGGGGGGGGGGGGGAGGGGGGGGCAGGTTGCACCATTGTGACATTACGACGCCACATGTGCTGAGCATGTAATGAGTGAGGGCCAGAACTACCATCCACAGTTCTATGTCCTTCACTTAACAAACAAAAAAGAACATCCAGCCCACAGTCCTTATATAATCCTAAATGACCAAACACAGCTTAATAATTTCTCTCTTCTAAACATCATATAATCCTCTCCGTTTGCCGTTACTGTGTAGTCCTTCATATTCCTCCACTCCGTGTGTTTATTGGTTTCTTTTATTTTACTGAATTGCCTATGTACTCTATATACTCTGTAATTACAACTGCCAGTTCTTTCTTTTAGTGAGTCTCCGCATCACTTTCCGTGATTAATGCCTCTTGAAGTTGTCAGGCTCTAATTTTATTTTATTTTGTTTGTTTATTTAATGATAATTATTTTGCTGGCACGGTTATCGAATATAGTGCTAATGTTTTTTCCTGTTTGCCCCCCTTACAGTATTATCTATTGTTCAACTCTTTAACCTTTAAACTGCAGTATCACCACACTGTCAAAGGTGACATTTACTGCATCATGTAGCTACATTCTCCTGCGCTTATTCATTTCTGTTTATCGTATTAAGATTGATTATGTACTCCATATATTCTTTAGTTGCAGTTGTTAATTCTTTCTTTTAACTGGTTTCTATACCACTTTATCTGTTAAATACGTCTTTGAGTACTTTTGTCAATAATAATTTCATTTTATTTCATTGGGTGTGTTTATTAATGTAAACTGCTTGGTTAATGTTGCTTCTGCTTGCTCCCTTTATGTTTATTTATTGCCCAACCTTTTACCTACTAAACTGTATTACCACACATTGTTAAATATGTAATTTACTCTGTCCCTGGCCCTCAATCTAAATTTATAACATCTTTGCAACGTTGTTTATAAACTTTGTAATTTCTTGATTTTTAAAACTAAATTTTGTTTGACCATTCAATAGAGAGGTCTCAAATTTGTTTAGCGCGACATTCGCCTTCACAATATGTGTTAACAGGGACCGTAAAACGCAAAGATTAACGGCGAGTAAGCAGCAGTGATGCATGGCTGTGCCAGGCGGCACGGGCCAGGGCGGCGCTGCGCTGCTGGATTACTGACTATTCTTCGTGTTTTACAGCCCCATCAATACATATCGATAAAATTATTATCGCACTAGACTAATCTGTGACCGTTCTATACAACTGACACGTAAAATTCGTTTTTAAAAATCATTTTGTTTGTATCGGTAATCAAATCGACGCTTTCAATCGACACTAGGCGTCCCATGGAAGACGTGACGAGCAGCATTTGTTTGGGCTGAATGCAGCTGCGCAGTGAAAAAACGAAATTGCAAATTTGTGCCGAAACGGCAGAGAAAGTGAGACTGATGACTGTTACAGAGACACCCTGTGTGTATAATTGACTCTGAGACACAACTGAACTTATTGAAAGAGAACAAATGTTGTTTT
Organism: Schistocerca nitens; assembly: GCF_023898315.1. Classification (NCBI taxonomy): domain Eukaryota; kingdom Metazoa; phylum Arthropoda; class Insecta; order Orthoptera; family Acrididae; genus Schistocerca; species Schistocerca nitens. The sequence goes on from NC_064622.1 coordinate 258,439,312, forward strand.
CCATCATTTCGATCTTAACGGTTAGAAAAGTGGAGGCAGTTCATTATTCCGTACACCACGGTTCTCTGTTAAACCTCGAACTTCTCCACCGTAGGAGCTGATTCACACACTTCACGGCCGGCCGCGGTGGTCTCGCGGTTCTAGGCGCGCAGTCAGGAACCGTGCGACTGCTACGGTCGCAGGTTCGAATCCTGCCTCGGGCATGGATGTGTGTGATGTCTTTAGGTTAGTTAGGTTTAAGTAGTTCTAAGTTCTAGGGGACGAATGACCACAGCAGTTGAGTCCCATAGTGCTCAGAGCCATTTGAACCATTTTTTGAACACACTTCACGGGACGTTAAGTTCAACGGTCCCGTTGGCACTGTCTGCGGTTACTCTGAAACATCTTCGTTTTTATTATGAATGTAATTACGAAACTGGCAGCTGTCTGCAACACAGTTGTTAGAATGGGAGTGGCACGCGAATGTGCATTTTATTTCGTCACTTATGCGTTTGCCCTCTACTGAACTTTTCTGATTGCGGGGATGTAAACTGTCAATAACTTTAAACCGAACCAAAACTGCATGAATTTACGTAGCACAAAACTGAATCTGATGCAACACTATTGATTTGAAATTGGGCCTCCTAATAAAACAAAACTTGATCCATATGACATTAACGTCTCGTCAAATGTGTGAATCAGCAGCTGCAGTGTCCCATGCACTCAGTCTATGAGATATGGTGGAGAACTTCGAGGTTTAACTGAGAACCCTGTGCTTAATTACTGCTGCCCGTGAAGTAATAAAGTTTCTTACCTTTACTTGCGCAATGGTAACGCTCTTCGCGCTGCTCTCTGTTCGTACTTTAAATTGTATAGTTAGCATACAGCTATTGTGCAAGGCTGTTTAGCACACATTTTAATTAAATCGAATATGACTGAGACAGTAAGTTCTGGAACAAAATAATTAATCAAAAACGACATGGATCTGGGAACTGACTTGATAAGTAACAATATGGCACTAACTTTAAAACTTGTATTTTGACTCTTTGAAAATTAACAATGCTCACAATTAATACACAATGAAGTGATTATACAGTACATTAACAAAATCATTGGATTTGAGTACTATACATTGCCTCAATCATCACTTATGGATTCGCTCATTGCATTAGTAACAAAACAACTTTCTGCACCTTAATTCTTTCCAGTACCCTATCTTGCAAATAAAAAATCATTACTGCCCACAGCGAGTAAGTATATATACAGCACACATCAGATACATGTCTTTCCACTTAAGAGTCCTCCAAACATATCCGTATCTAGTTACTCTATACATTTGTCTAACCAAAAATATCATATCACGTTACACATCACGCATTGAACCAGCGATCGGTGTTGAGCAGCGACACTACTACACAATCGATACTACATTTGACCATCTCTGTTTCAATATAAAATTTTCTTTCAAAATTTTACACAGCGTATATACCTTTCAAGTTATCCTTCCTTGGTATCCTTGCTATACAGAGATACACAGATCGTATAATATATTCATGCACTATCAATGGATGCTATAAGTGCGAGACTCTAGATGCTATCACAAGTGTGGTCTCATCATATGTTGTGAGCAACAACTCTGGCTGTTATCTACAAATTAGAGGTTCAGAATGGTTCAAATGGCTCTGAGCACTATGGGACTTAACATCTGAGGTCATCAGTCCCCTAGAACTTAGAACTACTTAAGCCTAACTAACCTAAGGACATCACACACATCCATGCCCGAGGCAGGATTCGAACGTGCGACGGTAGCGGTCACGCGGTTCCAGACTGAAGCGCCTTGAACCGCTCGGTCACAGCGGCCGGCTACAAATTAGAGAATCGGTTTTGCAACGTACAGCCGACCCATGAGGACGTGTAGCCTCTGTAGCTGAGGTGGCTAATTTACGCCTGTGCGGCGACGCTCAAATCGGATACGAGCCATTTAGAATCCTGCCATACGACTTTACTTTCTTTTTTAGGACCGATCAGTACAGTCTTTTCCAACATCTGCACATCAAGATGTGTCAAAAAAAGGCAATTTTTCTTTTTTCGAAAAAAGTTTTCTTTTCATCTACATCAATGTTACCCCTTTACAAAAGTCCCACTACTGTAGATGTTACACTATGTGATCACAAGTATACGGAGACCTGGCTGACATTCAACATTAGCCTTGATGATAGCTTCCAGTCTCGCAGGCACACGTTCAATCAGGTGCTGGAAGGTTGCTTGGGGAATGGCAGCCCATTCTTCAGCGAGTGCTGCACTGAGGAGAGGTATCGATGACGATCGGTGAGGTCTGGCACGAAGTCGGCGTTCCGAAACATCCCAGACGTGTTCTATCGGGTTCAGGTCAGGACTCTATGCAGACCAGTCCATTACTCAGCGATCATGTAGATCTTTGGATACGACAGGTTACACAGTCTGTCAATTGAGACACATTTTGTGAAGCACGTCGATGTACGCAGGTAGTTCGCCATGCTGTAACCGACGACCTCGCTCCAACCCTTCGGGATGCACACCATGAAGGGTCGCACTGATCATTAAAGCCTGACAATGGAAGGCAAAATCTCATTCTCAACCACATTATGACTAAGCTACTCATTTCCGACCATCTATTTACAGTTTCAAATAGTTTATCTTGGCCGGCCGGAGTGGCCGAGCGGTTCTAGGTGCTACAGTCTGGAGCCGCGCGACCGCTACGGTCGCAGGTTTGCATCCTGCCTCGGGCATGGATGTGTGTGATGTCCTTGGGTTGGTTAGGTTTAAGTAGTTTTAAGTTCTAGGGGACTGATGACCACAGCAGTTAAGTCCCATAGTGCTCAGAGCCATTTGAACCATTTTTTTTTTTTTTTGTTAATCTTGTTTCCTGAACTTATCCCGTTCTTCTAAGTGTCGGTCTGTACATTGCTGTCCGTATTTTACCACCAACCAGAAGCGCAACCAGCAGCTTGTATTCAAAAATGCAGTGATCGCATTTGGTAGATATTTTACAGTTAAACGATTTCACTCCTAGTGAGTCACCATAAAAACTAAAAATTTAGAAAAGACAAAAATACAAATTGTAGAAAGCATCCCGCCATTCCCCTGTTCTACAGAAAGAAAGGAAAATTGGTATTTAATGCGTCGTCAATATCTAGGATATTATAAATTGAGAACTATCTCAGTAGCATAAGAATTTGGAAATCTCAGTTGGCGATGACAGTATTTTACGACTTTGGTGCACTGCTCGGTACTTAACATCGATAGGAAATCTCTTCAGAGCGAAAACCCAGTCTTACCGGGGCGCCTATCTTATTACACTTTCCGTTGATGGCTACGACAATGTTGTGCAACGTAGAATTCGTGTTCCACCTTGAAGCAGACGTAATGAGTCAGTGGTGGCTGACGAGGGTCGGACAGGCCCGTTACTCCGTAATCGTCTGCTGTCACGCGGTGTCTCGTCACAGGTTTCATTTACGACGGGATGAACGTATACGTCTCTCTTCAAACTATGGAAGGGTGTCATCTTCCACGTAAATACATGCACAGCTGTTATGTTGTCAAAGATTTTCGTAGCAGAGGTTAAAATTTCATTCAGCGACTAAAGTGATTGCTGGCGTCGAAATTTGGCACTGGTTAACGATAATATGGAGCATTTTCCAAGTATGTTCAGGAGTCGTAGAACGCGTAGAAAGAGAAAGCTGACCACAATGTTAGTGGTTATAGAGGAACTAGTCAGATATCATCCTGGTAGCAGAAAACATTTCTAGCTCTTACACACTTGTCCACAAGCAGTCTACGCCGATAGGAAATTGTCAAGAAATGCAGCAAGACTTACAGACTTGCGCCTGGTGTAAAGAATGCCAGCCGACGTTCCATTTATGGGGTATGTAATCTCATACAGATGGAAAGTCTTGATATGATTTGGCTATACGATCGGTGACCAGATGCTGGAATTAATTTTAAACTGCCTTGGAGTATCTGCCTGTTGCAGTGTAAGATAAATTTTCTTCATAAATCCACCTGTAAGGATGTGATATGCCACTCTATTTGTTGTAAAAATGCTACCAATCTGTACGCACCTTCATTGGGAGTCGTGTACAATAGGTATTTCGACCGATTAGTCTCAGCTTTCTGGGACCGTTACCAAGCAGGATTAACCCAAGAGATAGAGAAGACTCAAAGAACAGCTTGTGCAATACGTCACTTGATTACGTAGCACGAAAGCGTCATACTCATTTAATAAAAATATCCAGAAACCCCTATGTATTGCGGAATTCACCAGTAGATGTCACCAGAGGCGGACTCACTAGTACAAAATAAGGATATATTGTGTTGGCAGCATTGAAACAGTAACAACAGAACTGGTCTGTCAGGAGAGCTCATTGACTTGGAAAGTGAACTGTACATTGGACGACACCCGAGCAACAAATCAATCATTGACACTGAAACCCTTCTAAAGCTGCCCATGTCGACTCTTGGTAACATACTTGTGCAATGGAAACGCGAAGGAACAACCATAGGTAAACCAAGACCAGGCTGACCTCATGTACTGAAGGACGGCGACCGCCAAGTATTGCGGAGTGTGGTTGTAAAAGAATCGCATGTCAGCCTAAGACATCAGTCCTGAGTTTCAAATTGGTACCAGTATCCAGGTAGCACAATGACCGAGTATAGGGAGTGAAGTAGAATAGAGTACAATGGTCGGCAGCTCGTCATAAGTCACGCTGTTCTATAGAATATGCTAAGCAACGCTTGCGGTAGTGTCAGGATTGTCGCCACCATACAGTGGACCACTGTAATGATTTGCAGTAATGAATCACGCTATAAATTGTGGCAAACCGATGGGAGGATTTGGATTCGACGATTGCCCGGAGATAGTTACCTGCAATCACGCGTAGCGCCAAAAGTGAGCCGCGTGGTCTAGGGCGCTTTGTCACGGTCCGCGCGGCTCCCTCCGTTGGAGGTTCGAGTCCTCCCTCGAGCATGGGTGTGTGTGTTGTCCTTGGCCTGAGTTAATTTAAATTAGATTAAGTAGCGCGTAAACTTAGGGACCGATGACCTCTGCAGTTTCGTCCCATAAGATCTCACCACAAATTTCCAATCTGCCAACAGTGAAGTACGGAGGTACGGAACTGTTTTTGGCGAATGGTGCGTGGTTATCTTATTGTCCTTAAGACGACACTAAACGTAAAATAATACAAACAGCTTTTACAGCGCTGCGTACTTCATACCGCAGAGGAAAACTTCGGAGAAAATGGTGCAAATAGCTCTGAGCACAATGGGACTTAACATCTGGGGTCATCAGTCCCCTAGAACTTAGAACTACTTAAACCCAACTAACCTAAGGACATTACACACATCCATGCCCGAGACAGGATTCGAACCTGCGACCGTAGCAGTCGCGCGGTTCCAGACTGAAGCGCCTAGAACCACTCTGCCACCGCGGCCGGCAAAAGTTCAGAAACGAAGATTGCTTGTAAATAAATAAATGTCGTGTGGCACCTCGGTCCGGTGCAAGTCTTTCGCCACTTTGGCGACTTGCATGTCGTGAATACCAGAGGAATCTCGTTTTCCCCTGGTGGTCACCCATCCAAATACTAGCCGGCCCAACGTTGCTTGACTTCGGTGAAATGAAATAGTGTGTGTGTGTGTGTGTGTGTGTGTGTGTGAATTTCTAAGGGACCAAACTGCTAAGGTCGTCGGTCCCTCGTCTTACATACTACTTAAACTAACTTATGCTAAGAACAACAGACACACCCAAGCCCGAGGGAGGGCTCGAACCTCCGGCGGGAGGGGCCACGGAATCCGTGACATGGCGCCTCAAACAGCGCAGCCACTCCGCGCGGCAAATGAAATGGTCATATGGCTTGTATTGACCGGGATATCCCCTTCGGTGTTCGGCCACCAATTGCAAGTGTTTCTAGTTGACGCCACTTCGGCGACTTGCGTGTCAATGATGATAAAAATGATGATCGAGCACACACAACACCCAGTCCCCTGCCGGGAATCGAACCGGGGCCCCCTTGCGAGGCAGGCGGTAACGCTACCGCTGCGCTACCCAGGTGGACACTTCGGTGATAGAGCGGGAACAGATGTCATCAACCTGGCAAGGCCGTAGGCAAAGATTGCTCGCATCAGTATAACAATGTCCCCTGTCATAAAGCAACATCTATGAGACAGTAGTTTGTGGAAAATAACATTCCTGAAATCGTCCGGTTTTCCCAGCCCTGACGTGGACCCACTGGAACACCTCTGGGATGGGTTAGAACGTCGATTTCGCTCCAGATCCCAACGTCGAACAACTTGCTGCTCTTGAGGAAGAATGGGCTGCCATTCCTCTACAGACCTTCAATCAACTCTTTGAAAGTACCCTCAGCGGAGTTCAAGCCATCATAAGGGGGAAGGGTGAACACATCGCATATTACCGCCGGCTAAAAGATGTCCGGATACTTTTGTTTGTACAAAGTAAAACCGCTCGTCCAACGTCGGTGGATTACGCTACAACCAAGTTGGTAGTGTTACGTTAAAAACTTGCTCTCGAAATTCAAGGAGCCCACGTACCAATTCGAGTCAAGAAAGATATTTTATTTCGCGAAATCACTGCGGCATTAGAAGTAGAGAAGGAAGGAAGAGCAGTGTTCAACATCCTGTCGACAGATAGTTCGTTACAGACGTAGCACAGGCTTAGATTTGGCAAGGATGTGGAAGGAAATCGGCTGCACGCAACACTGATACAAGTGTGAATAAAACTAAAACAACACAAGGTTTCTCTGAGATTACACAGGTCAAAAACGCCCTTTGTACCATCTGACCACGTTTGTTGAGCAGCTCAAAAGTATATTTGTACATAGTTCTAGTACCGAGTTCTAAGTGTCTGCAACGGGCAACAGTGTTGCTCTAGCTCTTGCTAGTGGGCATGTGGGATCGTAGGGTGTCAGGGAGTTGCCAGCCTGCAGCGCCTCGAACACTATCACGTGTTTTATCTGTACAGGGCGTATTTTTAAAGTGCTCAACAAAGGTACGCAGATGACAGCAAGGGTGCCGATCTGATAAATTTTAAGATGGACTCTGCCATTTTATTCACACTCCGTGATCATGCCACAGGAGGGTGAGAAACAGTTGAGCTCACTTTGCTGCTTCGGAACACCTTCAAATTTCCACGAATGTTTTTGAACGGTCCCTCGTGCCTCCACCCTGTACACCAGCATAAAAATTGTAGTTCCGCTGCACTCCAAATGGATACGGTCAAGTTCAATGGGATTGCTGGCCCATGATGTAATTAGAGAAGGGTTGATTCGTTCGGGAAGGTATGTCAGCAGTGTCAAAGATTGTCAAAAGCATTGTCCTGTTGATAGTTACAGTGCACATAGTCGTTTTCGACTGCAAGATGTGTGGGAATCTGTGAACGAAGGGAAAGGTGATTTCACTGACACAATTTATGCCATCCCTTGAAGAGCAATGTCTCTGAAATGTTTTTCTCGGTCACCCAGAAGAAAACCACGTAATTTCAACGCTGGGCATCGCGATTCTGACCTCCATCGCAGAGGCATCAGAAAAGGGGTGAAATGTTGGTAACAGGGGGCGTGACGACATCACGATCGCCGCGCGGAGTGGCCGCGCGGTTTGAGGCGCCATGTCAAAGACTGCGCGGCCCCTTCCGCCGGAGGTTCGTGTGTGTGTGTGTGTGTGTGTGTGTGTGTGTGTGTGGTTTGAGGTTTTCGGGCGCTAAACAGCGTGGTCATCAGCGCCCAAACGCATAGAAACAGGAGCACATGCGGTGAAGGGACGAAGACGGACAGCGAACAAGGAGAACGGCTAAAAGACACAGGCCTCTCGCAGTTCCAAATCCTCACATAGCAGAGGCAAAACAAGAGGAAAAGAAACGCACTAAAAAAGGAAAGGAAACACAAGGAAAAGAGAACAGAAATCGAAGTGAAACAAGTAGGTAATCGTGACTGGCGGACCTCTTACCTAAAACCTGGGTGAGCCAGTCACCCAGCAGCACATTAAAATCCTGTCCCTAAAATCCGAGGCAACAAACTGGACAGGACACAAAACTGTAAGACCTTAACCACAGTCGTTGCGTCGTCTTGCAAAATAGAGGGCAAATCCGGTGGCAAGGAAACCACCGCCCTCTGATCAGAGAATAAAGGACAGTCAAGTAAAATGTGGCGGACGGTAATCTGGACGCCACAAGCACTGCAGATTGGGAGGTCCTCCCGCCGGTTTAAAAAACCATGCGTTAAGGGACAGTGCCCGATGCGGAGGCGTGTGAGGAGAACCTCATCCCGCCTGCATGACTGGTAGGACGTGGTGGCCTTGACCAGACGCAGCTTATTTTCACCGACTGCCAGCCACTCCTCTTCCCATTGACGCATAACACGAAAACGCAAAACGGAGGTAACAGCATGGAGGGGGACGGCACACTCAACAACGTGAGGGAGGGAACATGCATCTTTGGCAGCCACATCCGCCAGTTCGTTTCCCCTAATACCCACGTGCCCCGGTACCCATCAGAAAGAAACCTCCTTCCCCTGCCGTTGCAGGTGGAGTAGGGCATCATGGATGTTCTGGACGACCGTATCCGCTGGGTACAAGTGTTGCATGGTCTGAATGGCACTCAGGGAGTCAGAACAGATGAGAAACTTAAGACTGGGAACACATCTCATCTGCTCCAATGCCCGCAAGATCGCAAACAATTCGGCATCAAAGATGGTAAACGCCGCAGGAAGCCGTAACTTGACGACTCGATCAGGAAATACAACAGCACAACCAACAGAGTCCCCCTGTTTAGAGCCATCCGTAAATACTGGTACATGGTCGGGATGCTGGCTTAAAATATCGTAAAATAAGGAGGTAAAAACAAACGCAGGAGTGCAGCTCCTCCGGTACTCTGACAAGTCTAAAAGGACGCTGGGCCTCTGGAGCAACCAGGGAGGCAGGCGGGTAAAACCCTGGAGTTGGGGTGCCACACGCTCCACACCAAGGGACTCAAGCAAATGCTTGGCACGAATCCCAAATGGTCTCGTTTCCCTTGGACGACTGGAAAAGAGACGTTCCAAAGGCAATCGGGCAACAGTAGGGTACGCAGGGGAGGTAGAACAGGAAAGGAATTGACACACCCGTCGCACCATGAGGAGTTTCCGCCGGATGGCGAGCGGCGGTTCCCCTGCCTCAGCACACAGGCTGGGGATGGGACTGGTACGGAAGGCCCCAGTGGCCAGCCTGATACCCTCATGGTGTACTGCGGCAAGAATCTTCAGATACGAAGGCCTCGCTGACCCATACACGGTGCATCGATAGTCAAGACGCGACCGGACGAAAGTCCTATAAAACTGCAGCAGACGCGCCCGATCTGCTCCCCAGGACCGATGGCTCAGACACTTCAAATATTCAGTGCCTTCAGGTCCCGCACCTTGAGGTCTTTAAGGTGCGGCAACCACGACAACTTGGAATCAAAAGTGAGGCCCAGGAACCTCACAGTATCTCTAAAAGGAAGAATGGTGACCCTCAGACGCAATTCAGGGGAGGTAAAAGCACGTCGAGAACGATTAAAATGAACACACACACATTTGTCTGCAGAAAAGGTAAAACCCGTCTTCGCAGTCCATGCCTCTAATCGCTTTATCGTAAGCTGCAGCTGCCGACTAGCAGTGACAAGACTGGAGGAAGAACAGTAAACAGCAAAATCGTCCACAAACAAGGAGCAAAGTCCTCCCTCGGGCATGAGTGTGTGTGTTGTACTTATCATAAGTTAGTTTAAGTAGTGTGTAAGTCTAGGGACCGATGACCTCAGCAGTTTGGCCCCATAGTAATACACACACATTTGAACATTTTTTGAATATCACGATCGTGTGAGACGTCCACGTTGGCGTTGAGCAGAATTGTGGTGAAATTTGGTGGCAATAAGACATGATTAACCCATGAACTTCTGAACTCTGGCCTTTTTTTCGTTTGTGTCGATACCTTGCCTTTTGAAGCGTCGTCGAGACTGAGCCTTTTCAGGAAAGGAGTCTCCTTTCATCTATTGTGTGATTATAAGCTTCTGCAGTCGGCCCAATATACGTGATTTTTATATAAATCTTGTTTTACTATTGACATGTCGATGCATCACTTTCTGCATGTCCCTGGAAAGGCGTGTCACGACTTGACAAGATATATTGTACATATGATAAGGATGCACTGAGATGTATTTGCATAAGATATGGTCATAAAAAAATGGTGCTTACATTATAGTGGTTTGTACATTATAGTGATTTGTACAAGATCTACCAAAGCCAATAATTCCCCTATCTTGTGGTCCTCAATCTTGTAATTAGGGTATGTGGGGGTACAGCCCCGCAGTTTTCAGTTGTTCTAATATTGTGGTCAATGAGGGGCACATTTTCCAGCAATTTCAAATTGAAGTCATAGGTTGTGTTCCAAGGTATAGCCCAACCAAATTACAGCGCTGTCTGACTATTAATTACAGAAAAATTTACAACTGAGTTAAAATAAAAATTGCGGAGTTTTACTCCACAAAATGGGGTTAAGACTTGCAGTGCAGGTCAATGCCTCATTTGAGATAAACATGGATAAAACGGATAACTACATAATAAATACACTCGAAACAAGCCTTTGTAACATTGTTCTATTTAGCAAAGGTATCCAGCACAATACTGAACTGAAATGCCTCGTCAATTTGAACATACCGCTTAAAAATACTTGTATAAACATAATACTTTCTCCTCCAGGACAGGAGAATTAGTAGGGCAACCTGAAAGATGGATGGATGGAGAGGTTTGTAGGGGCGCACGGCGCCAAGGTCTTCAGCGCCCGCTCTAAAACAGATTGAGCTTGGAGTCAAGAAAATACCCAGAACATTAAGATGAAACAGAACGTAAAACACAGGTAACAAAGGTGGAAAAACTACGTGCGTACCCACACCGAAGCATGGGACGAAGCATGGCTTTAAAAGTAGAACATGGACAACACAGGAAGAAAGTGGTAAAAGGAGCTAAAACAATATAGCAGATGGTAGTGGCTTGCTGACTGCAAGGAAAAAAGCAAAACGAGAGAGCAATGGCAGTGAGCGGCCCAGTCGCTGTGCAGAAATGGGTGCTCTGTTGCGTATCTAGCAATTATGCGCAGGATGACAGGAGAAGCCTCTCAATTGCTCGACCTCAGATGTTAAGTCCCATAGTGCTCAGAGCCATTTGAACCATTTTTTTTTTTTTTTTTCATGAACTGGTGAGGGATTTCTGTAATAAGGTCGGTTAGGGCCTCTTCATCAAGTATATCATGTAGGTGCAAGTGAAGGGAACATACCGTCAATGGACGACGCACGTGCTCGAACACAGCAACGGCTTGTAAAGTAGTCGTAAGTGAGAGAGGCGAGGAGTGGTAGACCGTCCTGACGAAAATACCGACGCCTCCTCTAGCTCTCTCTCGATGCAGACCGTTCTTTTTGTGGAGTGTATAGCCTCGTAGCGCAGGGGAGTATGATGGATGGAAAAAGTCTCCTGGAGACACAGACACAATGGTCTACCCTGAGAAAGTAGACGAAGTTCCTCCACATGCGTCCTCAACCCCTGCAAGTTCCACTGAAGCATGGGAGCCATCTATGACGGGGGTAGCACCTTCATCCTGTCCTTCCGACGGGGTGGGGAGACTACAGCAGTTGGAGGGGCAGTCGTGGAACGGAATGATTGCCCCACACATACGTCATAGTTCTCCTTTGAAGTTCCAGTCTCATGTTCTTCTTCGGATACTTCTTCACCAAATAGTAAATATCTGAGCTACTGTCATAGAAATGAGAAGGCTGTATCTGACTGAAGAATAATCAACTGGCTGTTTGACCTATTTGCTTCACTTTTTTTGGTCCGTATCAAGCTTTTCTTTTCTTGTGCATTCTTCTTCCAATAGTTCTATATTGGGCGTCGACGTTAGAAGCATAGGTTTCAATGCCTTGCCTGAAAGATTCACGTACACCTTTATTTTAGACAGTTGAATTACGTCTTCAGGTGAGATATCGCACGCAGGCCGTTTTGAATATCGTCATTTTGGAGATTACTATCGAAGCATTTTCTTCACATTGTTGGAGCTGTAGGAATTTACCCCTAGGCACCTGCGGGGATCTGCTCAATTTCGCCATATTCCGACAAATGCACCAGCGGTGATGTTGGGGACCATTGGAACGTTCATTTCTACGCAAAAGCGAAGCTTAAATGCAGTAATGTCAAAGAGTAATTTGTTGATTCTTGCTTTCAAATGATAGATTGTACAATGTTCAAGTACAACATCAGAAAAGTTACGCTTAAGAAGTAAAAAAACACACTTAACGCAGTTTCTCACCTCTGGAGTGATTTTCCCGTATGGAACAATAAGTCGCGGTAAGACAAACCTATCACCTGGTGGTCAACTCCTGAATCGATGGATATGAATTCAGAAACCCGGTGCGATTTCCTACCCCTTTCGAGACTTTATCCTACCTACCCTACATATGCCTGTGGCAACTTAGGCCACGCGCGGACTGGGTGGAGATATAAACGTGTCTTTTTCTGTGTACCTTGTAAGTTCGTCACTGTAGGAGTTTAAGAAATTCAGAGTATACAGACCATAGGTTGTCTCTCGCGCATAGCCACGGTCAAATGAAAAAGGCTAGAGAAAATACCTTGTTGATGTAACCATTCTCCTGTGTCTCGCCATCTGCACTATTTAGCTATAATTGGTTCAGTTCCTTCCACCGATAGCATTTTGTAATGTTGATGGTCCGCGGATGTCATTTGATTTTTTTCTCGGGATTATCCCCTCTAAGGTGTTTTTTGAAAGCTGTCACGCTGAATGGGGTGTACAATTAATTTAGTTTTCCTTCTTTGTATCACGTTAATCACAGGACTTTTCTCTTTAATTTCCTTTAGATTTCGAAGATCAGATTTCGTTTCAGTTAAAGATTTTTTTTCTACATATCCACACCTCTGTCTGTCCTTTTCTTGTTCCCCGAAGTTCACCCTTCACAACCACAGTGCTCCAAATAAGTGTTTTGATGAATTTCTTATTTGTTTCTATGTTAAGCCTTATTTCTGAATGCTCAGTTACTCGTTGCAGTTCTTCTTTTAATATTAATTACACTTCTGTTGCCATCTGTTACCGTTCGTACCGTGTAGTAAAATTCATTTACTGGCGTTAGCATTTTACTTCTTATCTCAATGTCTGGCCTTATTTGTCTGGTCGATTTATCTGACGTTGAGCAGATTATTTTAGTCTTGGTGGTATCTGTTTGCAGTTTGTGGTCATCCAAGGCATCAGACAGAATTTTTAATATGCATTACCTCATCATTAGCAAATCGAATGCAATGTACACTGTAAGACAACGAAAAAAAAAAAGATGGACTATGAAGAAATGATCCGAATCGGACGGAAAGTGGTAGATGCGATGTACATGTACAGACAAACAAATGATTACAATTTCAGAAAAATGTATGCTTTATTCAAGAGAAAGGACTTCACAAATTGAGCAAGTCAGTAACGGGTTGGTCCACCTCTGGCCCTTATGCAAGCAGGTATTCAGCTTGACAAAGAGTCGTTGAATGTCCCCTGAGCGATACTGTGGAAGATTCTGTCAAAATATCGAGGAGTTTGGAGGTCCCTACTCATAATGCTCCAAAAGTTCGCAATTGGGGAGATATTCGACGACTTTGCTGGACAAGGTAGAGCTTGGTAAGCACCAAGACAAGCAACACAAACTCTCGCCGCATGTGCGGGCTGGCTGAAATGTAAGACCAAGATGGCTTGCCATAAGAGGCAACAGTAGGGGGCGCAGAATATTGTCGCACACCTCCTTTTATTCTAACCCCTTATTTAATCCTATTGGTATGTATTTCTGTACTCTGCTTTTTGTATAGATTTTAATCAGTTTTAATCTCTCTAGTCTATTGCGATTTCATTCAGTTCTCTAAACACTATCTTCCAATCTGTTCTGTCAAAAAAGTTTCCTAGATCAATGAATGCGTCGTACATTTTCCTGTTCATCTCATTCTTCTTTCTAAGGTCATTCATAGCGCCATTATAGCTTCTCTGGTTCGTTTCTCCTTACTAAATCCAAACTGATCTTCTTTTAAATACTTTAAAAGTGAAAACCTATACTATGTGATAACCGGTTTCTGTTAGTCTTTTACTATCTTCAGACTTCATACCGTGATGTTAGGTGGTGACGGTGAATAGAGCGGCTGTTATAACTCCACGAACGTCAACTGACGTCGTTCATAATAGCCGCTCCATTCAACGCCACCGCCTACCATTGTGGTATGATGTCTGAAGATGGTCAAAGACTGACCGAAAGCAGCTACCGCAAAATAAAGTTTTTTTTGTGATCGAGACTGTTTGTGCTCATTTTTAAAGTACTTTTTGCCAGATCCTTATCCGTACCGCTCTTCTCCATCTTCTTCTTCGGCGTTTCGCTCTATCAGTCGGCCGTTTTCGTTCGAGTCATCCAGTCCTAGATTTATGTCTTCCATTGTTTCTTGTGTGTATTTGTCCCATCTTAATCTTCCCTTCCTATTCTTCTTCTTCTTCTGGGCAGCTCCTAGTGTAAAATCTTTCTTGGCTATCTATGGGTATACATTTTCTGTACTTGCCCAGCCCACTGAAGCGCTCTCTTCCACAAAGTTTTTGTCCTACCTTGCCTCGTTAACTGCGGACATCATCTCATCTAGTTCGTTTCCACTGCTCTTTCTCCCCATCTCTCCTTGTTTGAGGCCGCATCTCAGTCCCATATCGTGTTTCTAAGTGTCCCGCAGAAAGATGGTGATAATGATTTTTTCGTTTGTGGGACGCTCAACGGCGTGGTTATCGGAGCCTGTAAAAAGTCGCAGCCTTTTCGCAGTCCAGCCCCACCATTTTCTGAATAATGCTGAAATGATTAGGACAACACAAACACCAAATCACCGGTCGGGGAAAGTCTCCGATCCCGCTGGAAATCGAACCCAGGACGCCATGATTCAGGGCACCAACGCTAACCACTAGATCACGAGCTGTGGACTCCTGCGGAATGTCGTTATTCCATATTATCCTATGCAAAGCTTTAGTTGCTCTCATCCCCGTTACTATTTTGGAGCTAATATCTTCGTCACATTCACCGGAGTTATATATACAGAGGAGTCCAGAAAAATGTAGCCACTTATAAATGTCTTTGGAACAAAATGGCACATCGTTGCAATTTTGCACGGTAGCGTAGTCCATTCTTTTCTGAACAGGTCTTGGCACGCGTTTTTCAGCAGATAGCAGTGCAGCAAAGAAAGAAGTGATATTGTCATCTGAGTAACGGAAGGTCGTATTGAAGTGATACTGGAAGCAGATAAACGTGATGGAGGTACACAGCAATGTTGTATGGAACTCAGCCACCAACATGTACAACAATTTAAAGTATTCGGAATAAATTTGAAGCCGAAGTACTGTTCAGGATGTGCGTAAGGAAAGGTCTGGCTGACCAAGAACATCAGGGCTGCTGTGTTGTAACATTTTACAGGTCACTTCAAAAATTTCTGAAGCAGGGTGCACGTGAAAGCGGGGTAAGCCGATCAAGCGTACGACGAACTCTGATGGTTGCAAAGTGGAAACTGTACGTTCAAAGATCGCTGCACGCTATGAACGAGGATGACCCGAATCGAAGGATGCAGTACTGCATGTGGCTTGAAGGCATGGTTCGCGAGGATGAGCAGTTTGCAGGTTTCGTTATTAGAGCAATTACTTCTTCATTTATATTTTTATTTATTGATCTTTTAACTTATATGTTTAACTTATATGTTTGGTTGGTGTTTGCCGTGTCTTCTGCGGTCTGTTTGTGTTCCAGTTTTCTGCTGTTTTCCCACTGTGTGGGAGTGGTGCCACATATCGGTTCGGTGGACAGAAGCTGTGACGTGACATCTAATTGGAAGTGACTCCCGGTTGGGCCCCGGCACTTAGGTGTTGTTTTAGACGGCTGGTCTGCTGCTTCCGGCATTTTAAGTTAAGTCACCTTTTGTCCAGGGCAACCTGGTGTCACTGCCAATTTGGTAAACATTTAACGTGATTCATGCATATTTTTAAAAAAATAAGGGTTTTTTAATTTGCTTGGGAATGAATTGTATTAATTGGTATCTTGTTCTGCTGCTTGTGTTATTTGGGTTCTTAATGGACTGGTGTGCGTTTTATCAATCACTTTGATATTGCAAATTATTGCTCTTCAAAAAAAAAAATAGAATTATCTGTGTCACTTTTCTTTAAATTTCCTCCAGATTGTAATTTATTGTTCCTTTAACTATTGAAATCTTTGTGGCTCATCTCTTTAAGTCAGTTTTGGTAATTATAATTTGTTACCTTGCTTAAGAAGCAAGCTATGATATTTTGGTATCGTCTTAAAGATGGCCACGTGTTAATTGTCTCTTAGCTGTTTTATAAATATTGCCTTGAATACATTGTTAATTTACTGTTGTGTTTAAGGAGTGAGATTATAGGGGCCTTGACCTTCCATGCTAAGTGTACCCCTCATCCCGACTTCCCTAGTCACACACATTTTGGGACGCGACAAGGGATTCATGGAATTCAGGGGTCTATTTATTTGTGACCAGACTAATTACTGCACTGAAGGCTAATTCTAAACATAAGAAAAATCAAAGGAGGCAACTGGTTGCACAACAGAAGTAGGCGTCTGAAACCTCGGGGCAGGTCCTAACGCAAGTAGCGAACACTAGCTGCACGTTAAGTACAAACTCTAGAACAGCATTCCAAGTGAGAAAAACGGACATGTCGGTGCTTACCGAGACTGACCACGAGCGAGTCGGCGCCCCAGCGATCTCACTGAGAACTCTCTCTGAATACAACAACATGGGTTTTCAAAACATCGAGGCGGCGCACCATTTCTCCCTTCCCATAGTCGACCAATCTTCGGCTAATCTGGCGAGTCGTTCTGTACCTCCAGGACGCTTCTGGTTAACCACATTTAGAGTCTTCTCCTACTCATACTCGGTAGACAGGGATGCTTCTCGATTTGATAGTAACAATCTCCAAGTTTGGTATCAATAGAGTGGAGCTGAATGCTGAACGTCACTGCCACTCCTATTATGCCCTCCGTCCTTCTGTGCGTGGGGGCTGCCGTAGTAGCACCAACCTGTATAAACCCATTGACGTTGCGGTTCTCAGCAGCGAGTATCAAGTTTGCTGCCTCTGGTAAGACATACTTTTTCTTGGCCGTCTTCTGCGGTGACCCTTACGACACGGTCTAGGTGGTGGACGGAATTGGCAGTTAATTCTCTGAATTCTCTGATTTTTGTCTGCTTCATACCTTGTGTCTCTGATTTCCTACCTTGGAGTGCCCTCGATGGCTCCAAACAGCCTTAAGCGTAACAACACACAAGTCATTATGTCGTCAATACACGACAACACCATATCCGATTCCTCACGCAAATCAGGGATCTGCGAGTAAGTGATCCACTGATACGTGACGCTAAAGTCAGCAGTGAGGAGCAGGCTGTGAATCTGGGTTGGAAGGGATGCGTGCTCGGATGGCCAAGGCAGTTAAGGTGATAGCTCGCATAAAGCGGGAAATCCCATATCATTGATCCATTTCAATGCCCAAATGTGGCTAACATTAATGAAACCTTCGAACAACTATCTACTGTTGTTCCCAAATATTTATAGGTTCTGCAGGATATTATTTCTCCTTCCTCTGCGTCAATTTTCACGAAATTCTTCCTCGTACATGTGCACTTCATCTTGTTCAGATTTATTCCCAGATCCCTTTTGCTGTACTCGTCTTTAAGCTTTCCTGTACCAGCCACTCAGCGCCTGTTCCAGATAAACCACAACCATAATAAGTGACATTCCACAACCCTGTTTTAGATCTTCGTCAACGATAGTATTTAAGGTAACCTTGTGTCCCATTTCAATCGTTACATTTGTGTCCTTGTATAACTTTTTAAGAGGATTGATCAGTTTCTCTCACACTTAAACCCTACTCGTTGCTTCCCATTCGTCAAGAAATACGCTCACAAGCGGACTGCGCCTACACATCATCACCGATTTCGAGTAAATTTAAGGCATGTGCTGAGTTTGGAGGGAAATGAAAGTGATAAGTGGCAGCTCCAGATGGCAGAGCGTTTTTTAAAAAATCAGCATTTTTGGTGCGGGATGGGCGAGACTTGGGCCATTCATGTTAGCAAGCAGCGCAGAGGAAGGAGTATAGATCGGCAATCCGAGGATCGTGAAGCGTGTTCCCCATGTGGAAGCTTTTTTAAAATTTTGTTTTTATTCAATTATTATATTTCTTACACTGCAAATAAATCGAAATAATGCACAATAAAATGTATTTACACTGCAAGAAAAAGAATTAGTACACTCTTTTAGAGATGAAAAAATTAGTACATCATTTTAGAGGTTTCCAATTCATTCAAAATTTATTATTGCAACAGGGCATAGGGATACATGAAATGATTACGTTTGCAGATCAATTGCACAAGCGGTTCTGAGGTAACAGGTATCGATTCTATTAGTATGTGGTATAGCCTGTCTGGGCGGGAATGCAGGCACTGACTCTGACACTCAGTCATACAAATGGCGAATAGTGTCCTGGAATACGTTGTACCACGGCTGCTAGACCTGTTCATATAGTTCTGTAAGAGTTGTTGCTCGACAAGTCGGACGAGTCACTTCTCGTCGCATCATATCCCACACGTGCTACATTGGAGACAAGTCTGGACGATCGTGCTGGCTAGGTGCTGCACGTGCAGGGTAGTTGCTGCACGTTGTAATCAACCCCCTTCTTGATACTTCCATCTATTGTACACATTAAAGCCTTTCACGAAGATCTGAGAGGAGCAAAGATTAATATAAACTTCCTAGTTTACTTAGCTTGTCATGATGAGTTGGTTCCAGTTCTTCTTGACTAGGGGTCCGATTCTTGAAACTTAAATATGTCACATCAGGTCCTTAGAGTTGAGCTGAACTAAATAAATCTGAATATCGTTGTTGCAGATTTTTTTTTTCATGTGAATATGTTTTCTCACATATTAGTATATCGTACAGTATTTTCATTTTTCACACTAACAATGCCGAAATTAAATTGTTCGCACAAAAATACGTCCGACCCCATCAGAGGCGAGCTTACAACTGCACACTCTGAGGGAATAACAGTATTCCAAAGGGTTTACAATGTTTCTTAAAAAATGAATTTCTACTGGTTTCTGTTACATTATTAATTTCGATTATTGTTTCACAAATGACTCCAGTAATAAGCATAGTAAACAGTACAGGATTGCGTAATTAGTAATAGAAATTTTAAGTGTGCAAATATTTCGTAATTCCAAATGTTTCTAAAAAAATATTTTTAACTGTTCATTCAGAACAAGTGCGTATCGATTACAATATCGAAACTAAAATATTTTATAAAGTAATTGCTTTTAATAAATTTTAACTTGAAATATAGCATACTGTGTATAGAATTAAATGAAAGCTTTCAGAAAATTAACTGAGATAATATTGACGTGTCCAAAATTCGAAAAATAATACTGGTATCGACAACTACTGTTCAGGAAAGGTATTGCTAGAGAAGGATATCCCGTTACAACGTCTTGCAGAGCACGTTGAGTTTCATGGGCGGTGTGTGGGCGAGCATTATACTGCCGGAACAACATATCACTTCCTCTTGCAAGAAAGGCAAAAGAACGGACCTTTCAACAGTCTGCACGTACTGAGTGGTGTTTAGTGTCCCCTTCAGAAGTATCAAAGGTGTACGAGAGTTGAAGCTTACCGCATCGCAGACCATAAGGCATGGGGGAAGCCAGTATGCCTCGGACGAAAGCACTGCATGAGACAGCACACATGAGGTCTACGACGTATGCGCAGACGACTATCACTTGCGTGCAGATAGAACCGCTTTCTTCGCTGAGGACCACAGCACACCACTCCATCTTCGAAAAGATCCTCTGTCAGCAATATTTCAGCCATGCACGTCGATGCTGTGGCGTGAGTGGAAGATGGGCTAGTGGCGCGCATGCCTGTAATCCCACTGCTAATAACCGGTTCGCAACAGTTCGTGTTGTCACGTCTGGGATCACAAGGCCTCAGATCTGTACCATGGTAGCTGTACGATCTGCCACTGCTGCCCTTACAATACGACGATCCTGGAGGGCGTCTGTACTACCTGGACGTCCAGAACGTAGTCTGTGGGTGTGAGGATGTTCGCGTGACCGCTGATACCAGCATTATTGCACAACTGACGCAACACGTTCAATCTGTGAGGACCATCGCACCGTATGACTCCTTTCAAACCTGCTCAGTTGGCACACGTTTGCATAACACTGAGCCTTACGGCTGTGAGCGTTCCCTATTGAAAGTCAGACACTACGCTACCTGTTGGTGGACGACGCTGAAACCATTATCAGTAACCTAGTATCCCCCAGGCTGCATAAGACGTTATCGGATCAAAATAGACGTCGTTTTTCCAGGTGTACTGATTTTTTTTCCGCCAGTATATTAATATTTGATGAATACGTGAAAGACAGGGGAAAATATGAAATTGCATATAATAACTAAGAAAGGACTGCACTTTCAAGCGTCCAGGAGACTGCAGATAAGTTACATGAAGGGACTGTAATTAAAGCAAAAGCACATCCGTTTATTTATTTTGATCTTCGAGCTGCTCTCGACAGCTGCACACGAACAATTAGTTCACCTGTTTTTGAGATGAATACCGCCCCAGCACGTGTAAAACATCAACTGAAAAATAACAAAAGAATATAACTTTATATGACATGTTCTCGTGAAAGCCTTACAACTATTTGCCGGAAATTTCTTTGCAGTCCCTAACTATTCTTTCTAATTTTCTTTTCATTCCTTTTACGAATATGTTAATAAAAATACAATGAGCACTATTTCAGCTTTTTGCGGTATAAGTAACATGTTGTTGTTGTTGTGGTCTTCAGTCCTGAGACTGGTTTGATGCAGCTATCCATGCTACTCTATCCTGTGCAAGCTTCTTCATCTCCCAGTACCTACTGCAACCTACATACTTCTGAATCTGCTTAGTGTATTCATCTCTTGGTCTCCCTCTACGATTTTTACCCTCCACGCTGCCCTCCAGTACTAAATTGGTGATCCCTTGATGCCTCAGAACACGTCCTACCAACCGATCCCTTCTTCTAGTCAAGTTGTGCCACAAACTTCTCTTCTCCCCAATCCTATTCAACACCTCCTCATTAGTTATGTGATCTACCCATTTAATCTTCAGCATTCTTCTGTAGCACCACATTTCGAAAGCTTCTATTCTCTTCTTGTCCAAACTGGTTATCGTCCATGTTTCACTTCCATACATGGCTACACTCCATACAAATACTTTCAGAAACGACTTCCTGACACTTAAACCAATACTCGATGTTAACAAATTTCTCTTCTTCAGAAACGCTTTCCTTGCCATTGCTAGTCTACATTTTATATCCTCTCTACTTCGACCATCATCAGTTATTTTGCTCCCCAAATAGCAAAACTCCTTTACTACTTTAAGTGTCACATTTCCTAATCTAATTCCCTCAGCATCACCCGACTTAATTCGACTACATTCCATTATCCTCGTTTTGCTTTTGTTGATGTTCATCTTATATCCTCCTTTCAAGTCACTGTCCACTCTGTTCAGCTGCTCTTCCAGGTCCTTTGCTGTCTCTGACAGAATTACAAGGTCATCGGCGAACCTCAAAGTTTTTATTTCTTCTCCATGGATTTCAATACCTACTCCAAACTTTTCTTTTGTTTCCTTTACTGCTTGCTCAATATACAGATTGAATAACATCTGGGAGAGGCTACAACCCTGTCTCACTCCTTTCCCAACCACTGCTTCCCTTTCATGTCCCTCGACTCTTATGACATCTGGTTTCTGTACAAACTGTAAATAGCCCTTCGCTCCCTGTATTTTACCCCTGCCACCTTCAGAATTTGAAAGAGAGTATTCCAGTCAACATTGTCAACAGCGTTCTCTAAGTCTACAAATGCTAGAAACGTAGTTTTGCCTTTCCTTAATCGTAGGGTCAGTATTGCCTCACGTGTTCCAACATTTCTACGGAATCCAAACTGATCTACCCAAAGGTCGGCTCCTACCATTTTTTCCATTCGTCTGTAAAGAAATCGCGTTAGTATTTTGCAGCTGTGACTTATTAAACTGATAGTTCGGTAATTTTGACGTCTGTCAACACCTGCTTTCTTTGGGATTGGAATTACTATATTCTTCTTGAAGCCTGAGGGAATTTCGCCTGTCTCATACGTCTTGCTCACCAGATGGTAGAGTTTTGTCAGGACTGGCTCTCCCAAGGCTGTCAGTAGTTCTAATGGAATGTTGTCTACTGCTGGGGCCTTAGATACGGAAAATAAAACACTTTCATATGGAGACTCTACCCTACGATCCTTGGAATACCGTTCTGTAGTCATTTCCGCTGTACGAACCGCTGCCTGAAAAGTATGCTACAGTGCATGACTCATGCCTCGCTCGGCCGGCGCCAAAAAAACACTTTTTTCCCACACGCCTAGCCATCTGGAGCTCGCACTTCTGTCACTTTCAAATGTGGTGAAGCCTTGCATACACCATAAATTTGGGACACGAGAATGAGCGGTCCCCTTGTCAATCAGATAATACCTAGTTTAAGTCAGACCAGGGCCTTAGAATCATTCCCTCTAATTCACGAAACAAGCATGGCTCAACCAGACTATTTCTGTCAACGTATTCCCTCTACCTCCAGCCACATCCACTTGGCAGGCAGACCCGGGTGACAGCTCCACAATGCAGCCGGGCTTTCGGCTGCGGCCTTGCGGCAAGGGTCCTTGATGAGGAAGCGGCCTTCCAAGCCCTCGCCCGCAGCCGGGCTGTTAACGAGGGCGCCGGCGCTCCCGTGCTTGCGGGAGGCTGACGCACTTGCGTCTGGCATCCACTGCGGCTGGCCCACGCTGCCACAGCCGTAAACGCCGCACCGCCGGGGAATTCCGAGCAGCGAGCTGGCCCCAGCCTCAGGCTGGCGACTGAAGCTGCACGTCCTCTTACTTTCAGTGAGAGTCTCCTTGACTACCTGGTTCACTGTACGTCTGCCCGCCCACACATACACCCACTCACTCACACACACACACACACACACACACACACACACACACACACCTGCGTCTGCAGCTAACCTAACGACCCACAAACAGCGAATATTAAGTTCGTTTTTAAAAGTTGACTCCAGCGTACATTCTTTTCCGAACTGATTTCCCCACAAAAAAAAAAAACCCTTTTTGCTAAGATGCTAAGACAACTTTAGACTTCACCCCATCTATTTCTCACTCTCTCTCTCTCGCCTCCCCCCCCTTCCCCTCCCCCCCCTCCCCATTTTTGCTCTTTCCTACCACTCGCTATCTCTCGCATTACATCTTTCATGAACAACTGCAAGTTCACGATTACTAAGCTCTATGAATGAGACTTTTTTTGAGTAATCAGTCTGTTCACTGCTTTCACATAGCCCACCAGGAATTCCTCTCCTCACAGCAGCATTTGCAACCTACATCCTCAGTTAATTGTTGGATGTAGAGCAATCTCTGTTTTCCTAGTTTTCCTTTACAGTTTTTGTCCTATACAGCTCGCTCTAGTACCAGGGAGTTCATATGTCTTAACAAATGTGCTTCCGTCCTGTTCTGTCTTCCCGTCAATGTTTTCTATGTATTCCGTTCCTCGTCGATTCTCTGGACAACCTCATCATTCCTTACCTTATCAGTCCACCTAATTTTCAACGTTCTTCTACAGTACAACATCTCAAGCTCTTCGATTCTCTCTTTCTGGTTTTCACACAGATCATGTCACAACCATACAATGCTGTGCGCCGAACCTATATTCTTAGAAATTTCTTCCTCAACTTAAGGCCTGTGTCTGATACTAGAAGACTTCTCTTGGCCAGGAATGTCATTTTTGCCAGTGCTAATCTGCTTTTGATGTCCTGCTTGCTCCCTTCGTCATGGGTTATTTGCTGCCAACGAATCAGACTTCCTTAATATTGTTGCTACTTCTCATTACTTCCATCTTTGTTCGATTTACTCTCACTGCATATTCTGTACTATTCATTCCATTCAGAAGATCCTGTAATTCTTCTTTACTTTCACTGAGGACAGGAATGTCATAAGTGAATTTATCACTGATATCATTTCATCTTGAATTTTAATTCTAATCTGTCACATTAATAAACGGTTATTGTACACTGTATTCATAATTTTAGTATACAATTTAAAACAAGAACCCCTCGCTTGTTTGCGCATTATGATTTCTCTGCTTTCTTGTAAATGGGCATAGCAAAGCTTTATTCCATTCATGTGGCACATGTGCACTCAGTCAGCAAACATTAATAATTAATTTCGTTAACAGTTTTCGACTTTTACTTATAAAATATTTTTAAAGATTTATTGATGTATAAGAAGGGCCCTCAACCAGCAAATATTGAATATTGCATTCATTACGAAGAGTCACATCTACGATTAGTCTTCAGTTTTTACGTTAGGCTTAACTGAACAATTTAAAACATTTATGCAGTCTGGTAGAAGACATGGTTAAATGCATTTTTTTTTTATTTTTTAGTATCTGATCAGCTAAAACAGCATCCCACCCTCCCCCCTCCAGTTCCCTTCGTAATTCAAGGGTTGAAAGTACATGCTTTAGTTGATTATACGCATATTTAATCAGCTCTATGTTTATATTATCAGTGCCCTGCGACATTTTCTTTCTGCTTCTTGGATCACTTTTTGAAATAATAGATTGGTACCAAAAGTGGAAGCACATAGTTTAGAGTTGCAACGTGATTTCGTAAAAGACAGATCATTTTTTGGCTGTATTTTCCCTTTGGAACAAGTAACTGAGAAAAGATGAAAATTCAGTTTACCAGCTTATTTTGGTTTTATCGATTGTGAAAAAGCATATGCCAACATGAAACGGAAAAAGCTACGGTAATCAGTAACGCAAATGTGGTTTTAGCAGACCTGATTACTGCAAATCAGTCTTTCTACATTTTCTTGTTTTAGAAAATAAAGATCTGTACTGTGAGAAATAGGACAAAATCTGCTGATATTAAGCAAGGAGTCAGACAAAGCTGCCCACTGCTCCCCACCATTTTTAATGTTTGTATTGATGATATCATTCATAAATGTTTGACTGTATTAAGCGACACATTAAGGATTGATAATTTTAATTTCAGGAACCTGCTATTTGCTGACGATCACCTCATAACAAGGCAGCCTGATGAAAACGTTCAGATTTCAATACATGAGACAAATTGCCCCTAAATGCAGAATAAGAATATCGACAGATAAAACAAAAGTAATGCCATTTCAACGTTTGGAGCCCATAAGAGCCAAAATTTATGTAGATGCACAAATTACTGAACAAGAGCGAAAGCTTAAATATATTAGGTCCAATTTTAAAATTTCCATGACAGATGACGTAGAGCTCAAATTGGACAGATTCAGACATTTCTGTAGAACCACACAACTTACATTAAACCACACCGTTCGAGAATAAACATTCATTGAACATGAAAAAAGTAATAGCGTTGACTCTGATGCTATGTGGCAGCGAATATTGGACCTTAACATCAGATCAATTACGACAGATCGTCAAATATGAAGTTGCTCCGCTTTGAAGCGGTACATTCATTACTACACCATAAAGGAAACACCGATATTAAATAAGAACTAAATGTAGGACCCGTAACAACCGTAATTATTGAAAAATACAAACGGAACTTCTAATAATACGATAACTAAAGCTGCACTATTATACAGACGAATAGGAGAGAGAAATTTTGAATGTCCCGTAAAGAAATGGCGTGAACGATCCCAAGGTGGACGGGCTAAAAGGCCTAAACCTTGAAGACTGTGATGATGACGTGTAGTGAACAAAATTTTATTTATTTTACATCGGACCAGCGTTTCACACATACAACACCTTTTTTACAACACAGTTACCTAAGCAATAACAGTTTTAATATGACAAATTGTATTAAAATGATCTGAGTGTCTGATATTCATGAATGTGGCAATTTGAGTGATTAGTGCTGATTATGAACTAATAAAGTTAATACTGAAATACTTTTAATACTGCAGCTGTTGCCGGCGTCAAATCGAAAGACCTGCACCAGGCGAACGGTCTACCCGACGGGAGGCCCTAGCCACACGACATTTCCATTTTTTATTTGCCACTAATAGTGATAATAGTAATAACACTAATGACATTAATAACAATAATGATATTGGCAGATATAAAAAGAATTTGTGGCTCTACAAAATAGATCTTTTCTGATACAGCTAGTTCCGCTGAAAAGAAATTTGAGATTGTATCAGCCATGAATACTAGGAAATGGGGAAGGTCTGGTTGGAAAGAAGGATGTGCAAGGGGTAAAGAGTGTTCACAGTGGCATTTGCTTTGGAAAATATGCCATGCCATTGTCTTATGAAGCTAGAGATATTGTTCAGTTTTCTAACATAATGCGGGTGGTTATTCCAGTGTTGGGTGCTGCTACTGAGAAGGACTTGGAGAAAGTGCCTGATATGCGGGACAGTGTTTGTTGATAAGACAGGAGAGAAAACAGAGGGTACAGAAATCTCTGCACTTATCTGCAAGCAGCCACGATAGCTGTGCTTGTGATGGTGAAATATGATCAAAGAGTCGAACATCACAGCTATAACGAACTAAGGCATTCATAACCAGTTCGGGCGCTGTGAGCTTTCCTGAGAAAGGCCATGTAGGATAACATAGCTGCGATCAATAATTGGAAGTATAACTGTGTGCACAAGTTTCTTTATCAGGTCAAGGGGAAGAACTTTTTTTATTTTTGGAGGTTATGAAGAGATGCTGACGCCTTCTTACACATTATAGTTACGTGCTCAGTTCAATTTAGATTTTCATCTATTGTTATTCCTAGATTCTCTGTTGAAGGGGAGAAGCTGATATTTGTCCAGTTTATGGTTAAAGACAGTAGGTATTCCCATTTTCGGGTAAATGAAACTAGAATGACCAATCAGTAGCGCTAGGGTTTTGGATGGGTTGAGCTTCAACCCCATATCCTGCGCCCATTGCACATAGGTTGGTATTGAGATTCTCGATATCTGGCTTCAGGTTTATTGATTTTGCACTTAGATACAAATGAAGATCATCGGGGTACATTGTATCCCTGCACAATATACAGGGCAATTCAAAACGAATATAAATATTTAATGTATAGCAATACATCGATAAGCATTACAGGCAATGTACAAAAAAGTTCAAAAACATTTTTACGTGCTTTATAGGTGTTCTGTATGACTCCCCTTGTTTATGCGGACCACGTCTAAGCAACAGTCCGTTTCATGCCATACATTCTGAAGCATCTCCGAGCTGAAGACGCAACGCTTCACAAACGAGCGTATTGAGTTCTGGATTTCTTTTCGGAAAAGAATACCAACTCAGTTCATTCTCACAACGATATGCAACGTAAAGGAAATCCCGCTGATGCTCCGACTTAAAAATGTACATTGGCATTGTAAAAATGTTATAAAAACAGTGAATGGATTTTATTAAATTTTCTAAAACTTGCTACATGTAACAAAAGAACTATAAAAAGACATCCGCCGGTAAACAAATTTCTTGACAAAATTCTTTCATAAAAATGTTATTACTTCGTTTTGATAGTAAGACAGGCAATTAAAATTAAAAGGACATCTTGAGATACCTGTGCTATTTAGCTGATCATATCATTCTTCAGGATGTTTCAAACATTACTTTCTTCACTCCCTGATTGCCTCTCTACAAGTTTCCCTGAAGGACAGAGGTTTCACACTAGTAGAATCACTCAGTTGAAGCCAGTTCTTGTCACCTGTATCAGTGCAATATGGTTCTTGGACAGAAGTACAACATGTGATGGCCAATATTCCTCTGCTAGCAGATCGCTTCGGAAGTTGCTTGGTTCCGATCTGTGGTTAACTGTGATGTATACAGTACTGGCTTAGATTAATGTGAAAATTAGGAGATAGAGGGTTAATCCCACCTTCTTTTCCGATTCAGTAGAGCCATGGGAACCACCGGGCTGAACATCACCATCTGAAAAACCAATTGTCTCACAGTCTGGTGACCATGAACTGTCTGAATTACAATTTCTTTCCTAAAATAAGAATCTGTTAGTGAATATTTTTCATGGAAATTTCTTCCACCACAACGACTAACTAGGTAGATCTGGACAGAGCTTCACAGCAATAATGATAACTCTTTCTAAGGAGGCAGAAAACGTATTTAAGAAAACTTGACATGATCCCAGATTGGACATATATATCAGCGACAACTATTATTTTAAAATTTTTTATTTCGTCCTATAGTCGCATTTGTATTTATAATGACTATCGGTTTCATTCCATTTTAGAACACTTCGCCTTTACTCTAGGTACTGAGCAAAGTACCAGTTATATGTACTGTGTTTAGCCTCTGTAAGTCACTTATTAGTGATTTGTGAGGCTGAGCACGGCACATATAACTGACATGTGGTTCAGCAACTACATTACAGCTGTAAATGTTCTAAAATGGAACGAAATCAATAATCATTACAAACATAAATGCGAGCACTCACTGAAATAAAAAATATTAGAATAGGCATTACCGCCTTAAACGTCAGTGAACGAATTTATAGGTCCAGCCCAGTGAGCCACTAACAAGTAGTTGACAGATAATTACTAAAAATTGGCATTACACTAAAGAACCGATAATCATTACTATATTCAGTGATTTAGAACGTAATTAACTGAGCACTGTGGAAAGTCCCATGCTAAGATATAGCACTTCGGCTTCAGAAAGACGTCAGCTTGCCAAAATAATACATGACTGAAAACCTCTTAAAGCCGAAGAGGATTTCGGTGTTGATTTTCATAAAAATTCCCAGAGTGCTTTTCCGAGAGTTCGTCATCACTCGGCAAATAGACATTAGAGAAGGTGAGCCACGCTTATGTACTTTCTTAACACGTTTAAGCTGTAAGAGAATTACAGCGGTTCCTTGTAAAATTGAGTCAGTTTATTTCGTGAGAGAGGATTTATTTCGCAGAACATGTGTACATTTTTGCTAAAGCCCTCTGCAAACATTCTGAACCTAAAAATATCTGTGGATACGTTGAGGAACAAGAAATATAAGTGCACATAACAAAGTATGAATACATTATGTTTACGCTAGCAGAAGACAAGAAGTAATAAATATGGTACGTCGTTTTGCTGTTATACCTGGCGGTTCCGCGAGCATTTTGTGGTGCTTCTAGCCTTTATTCTCGCTAATTCTATGACAGAACTGAACTCACAGCACACTGACACTCATACACATCCCAAACGCAGAACGCTGACACGTAAATTTACATAACAGAAAACGTAAGATGTGTCAATTAGTTCTATTACTTATATATTGAGGTGCTATTTAATACTTCGTTGTACGGCAACAAAGCTTATAGGGTGGATATTCACCAACAGCTTCTGTTAGTAAAGTTATTAATGCACGCGTCACTGTTAATGAGCGTATTGCTATTTGCTGAAAATTTATCGGTGGCCTCCAGCCAGCAACGAGATCTAATAATTTAATAGCTTTTTGTTTTTATTGCTCTTTTAACACACACGCTCCAAAACGACCAAGTAAATGTGGTAGTTTATCGTTTAAGAACTTCTCAGCGAGAATGCTTCTTATTAAATAGCTTGTCTCATCAAATGAAAGAAATGCCAACTCAGAATACAAATGTTTATTATGAACTGATGTATGCCATAGTTCAACTTGTTCAAACCACTTTTTGCCATCAATATTTGTCAGTGACAAAGATGTATGACTGAAAACTGATCCTGCTTGTTTCCAGATGATGCTGTCATTTACCGTCTTGTAAAATCATCAGCTGATGAAAACGAGTTGCAAAATGATGTAGACAAGATATCTGTACGATGCGAAAAGTGGCAGTTGACTTTAAACAAACAAAAGTGTGAAGTCATCCACATGAGTAACAGGAATCCGCTAAATTTCGGTTACACGATAAAGCACACAAATCTAAAGGCTGTCAATTCAAGTAAATACTTGGAAATTACAATTAAGAATAACTTAAATTGGAGCGATCACATACATATAAAGTTGTGGGGAAAGAAAACCAAAGACTGCGATTTATTGGCGGAACACTTAGAAAATACAACTCTACTAAAGAGACTGCTTACTCTTGGCTTGTTTGCCCTCTTTGGGAGTACCGCTGTGCGGTGTGGAATCCACATCAGCTAGGACTGACGGAGGACATCGAAAAAGTTCAAAGAAGAGCAGTTCGTTTCGCATATCGTGAAACAGGGATTAAGCGTCACCGGTATGATAGACCAACTGGGGTGGCAATCATCAAAACAAAGGTGTTTTTCATTGTGGCAGAATCTTCTATTAAAATTTCTATCACAAGTTTCTCCTCAGAGTGTGAAAGCATTTTGTCGGCGCCCACCTACATGGGAGAAATGACTATCACAATAAAATAAGAAAAATTAGAGTTCGCTCGAAAAAAAGGAGTTTAATTGTGATTTTCCAGCACGCATTCGATAGTGGAAAGATAGAAAAATCTCTTGAAAGTGGTTCGATGATCCTTCGGCCAGGCACTTAATTGTGAACTGCAGAGTAATAATGTCGATGGAGATGGAGATGTATCTGCTGAAGTCCTGGAATCTTAACTAATACTGGTGCCTGTGCCTTCCCTGTGGCTCTATCCAGTATGACAACTCTTCTTTCTTGAATGTCACAAAATTCTCCGTTGAAATTATTGATGGTACAATTCTGTTATGGATGCATATAATAGTTTCGGAAGTCAAACATATGCAGGACAGTTTATAACGGGGTCTTCAGAAGGGACGAACGTTAAAAATGCACTCAGTCATCCTCAGACCCCAATTTCAGTAAGACTGCTCTCACAATTTACGTTTGAACAAACAGGTGATCGCAAAAAATGAGACGTGCAATGTCCTCACAATGTGCCTAGTATATTCTTGCTTCCTCGGCACTCGTTATTTAAAGGACCTTTTCTGAATGTGTGTAGCACACCTTGCGAACACTCCATAGCAGTTAACCGCAGAAACCCTGTTTCTTCTGAAATATTACCACTCGACCCCCCGACAGTCTGACTCTCTTTTCACCACATTCCACACATTGTTAGAGCCCTCTGTGTAATTTTTCATGCCTGTAATGGATCGTGCAACCAATGCGGCCAACATCGCAATTACTCGCTTCCTAGAATCGTCCTCATCCCATTGTTCCTCTGGGCTTACAGCGATATTAATTCGTCTGAAAATGTACAAGACTGAAAGTGTCTTTCGTTGCATATCGGTATTATTTCGTTATAATACTCCACCGCGCTTGCTGTAGCTGCAGATGGCGCATTTCGAAATGAAATGCGCGTGGTACAGTGCTGGGTCATAGTTTGCCCTGACTTCAGTAAATATCACTTGAAATTTATTATTTTTTACTTATACCTGGGAATGAATGACGAATAACTATGCGAAAACCAAAAGTAGATTTCAAAATTTCTATTTTGTGTTTTTAATATGTCGTCACAGTGTGGCTCGAAAAACGTAACTACTAGTCGAAGAAGGTGCGCCTGTGAAGGCAACAAAAAAGTAGAGTGTACGAAAAAGATACAACAGTAGCCAACAGTGGACAGTGAAGCAGCCTGATGCAATACAGGCGGTCCCTCTTAAAAGAAAGGTAACGCTTGTTTCACCACGCTTACCGCATATCCGACGTCATTTTGATACGGATGACAGCACGATCGGCTATCGACTTTGTGATGAGGAAGAATATGAATGTTATTGTTCTTTTCACTCGCAGCAGTTTAAGTTGTCCTCTTAGGTTCCTGCCTAACCACACACTCGGAAATCGTCACATATTCCGGAACAAAGAGAAAAAAAAATTGTCAGAAAAAATAATATAAATTTTATTGCTCCTCGTTTCAGCTGCAGCAATTAAAATAGTTCAAATAGCTCTGAGCACTATGGGACTTAATATCTATGGTCATCAGTCCCCTAGAACTTAGAACTACTTAAGCCTAACTAACCTAAGGACATTACACAACACCTAGTCATCACGAGACAGGGAAAATCCCTGACCCCGCCGGGAATCGAACCCGGGAACCCGGGCGCGGGAAGCGATAACGCTACCGCACGACCACGAGCTGCGGACGCAGCAATTAAAGCTGCTGTCTTAGGTTCCTGGCTAACCACACACTCAGTAATCGCCACATATGCCGAAATAAATAGCGAAAAATTAGCGACAAGGAAGAATATGAATGTTATTGCTGCTCATTTCACGCACAGTAATTTACGGTGTCCTCTTAGGATCCTACCTAACCACATACTCTCAAGCCACCACACATTCGGAAATAAAGAGGTGAATGTTTGTGGGAAGGAAGAATTTTAATTTTATAACCGCTCGTTTCAGTCGCAGTAAAGTAAGCTGGACTCATATTCTTGGCTAACCACACACTCGCAAATCCTTAAACATTTATTTCATCCTTCATTCTCTAGTCAGATGGAAATCTACATGAAATCGAACTTTGTATTACATTCATAGAAAAATGCCAGAATGTGTTAACAACGCTTACAATACAAAAAACATTGTCTGTGGCGTGATGCGACCTCCTTGTTTCAGTTCCAGAAACAACGGCGTTATCCATTACTCCCTCACTGATGAAACTTCTGTATTGATTATATTGTATTACTTGAAGGTTTATATCATTGATGTGTTACTAATTGATATTTAATGATAATGTGTACTTTTTGGGATAACTTTTCAATACTCTGTTACCATGGAATGGCATACTGAAAATTGTAATACAAATGTGTTTCATGCTTAATTTGCAAATTGTTGAGCATGTCAACTCGCCCCTGAGACAACACTCTTATATCAATGCATGAATCGTCAATAAATCATTATGTGATGTTTAATTATACCAATTAGTATAATAAATTATTCCAAGAGGACGTGTATTTTATAATCTCCGATACGCATGCATGAAATATTGTGAGAGGACCGTACGAACGCTAACGGAAGTCGATACCAGTTTCTGCGGTCGTCGATATTGCGCGTGAAGTCAAAGTGACGTCACATATGCAGTAAGTGTTATGAAACGAGCGTTGCCAGTTTTTTTTTTTATGTCTGAGAGCAAGGGACGATCATTAGTAACCAAAACGTATGTTTTTGAAACACGGATGGATTTTATTAATAAACTGCGAAGAACTTCAAATCTGTAGGAACAAGGACCTTCGACTGCCACAATTAGCGGAAATTAAGAAACGAAAATAAATAAATTGTTCTATATGTTGATTTACAATAGTACTATGTCGATTTATTTGTTAAATGTTTATTACCAGTGCGATGACTTTTGAGCAAACTGAAATTTCTTTTCATTTTGTTTTTGGATTACATATACTTGCCTGCTTAATAAACAGAAATGTCAATTAGCAGACACGGACGACATGTATAGATGTGCTGGAGATGAAGTAAAAAGGTAATAAATAATGTGGCTTTAACTAGTCAGAAGTATCTGGTGCCGTGTTGGCCATTTCTAAGGCACGTCGTTGCGACAGACGTAATTCGCAACAGCAGCTCCATATGTTCTGGGCACTAATGATCTCTGTCGATGGTGGTAAGGCCACCAATGAATAAATGGAGTTTTGACTATTCGTCACGCGAATGACGTGATAACAGTCGCATGTTTGTCCATGACCAATTCGAGCATGACGCAGTTTATATCACTCATCTTTCGATGGTACATATGCTGCAAACACTGTCCACACAGCAACGGGTCATACCTGGAAGTGTTAAATGCATAGGTTGCGTGGATAGTGTGACGTCCCCTCTCCCCTTTTGTTGTCACTGTTGATGTTGAGCCGCTACTGCTACAGCTCGGTCGGTGGAATGAAGACGTGACGAGCAGTGACGGTTGTCCCCGTCGGATGACGTGGAACAGCACCTGAAAATCTCTAAAGACAATTGTTTCTCGCGTTATGTATGAAAGTCCGTTTGCGAGTCCGCACAGTCTTTTCAGCGACGCGAACTGCTGATTTTAATTGTCTGTTATGGTTTTATGATGATTTGCTATGCCCGGTTAGTTAGTTATTGTAGTATTGAGTGAATCATTCGTCACCGGCGTCGTTTCACACCACTGAAGCGAGGAACAATTCATTTGCGTTTCAGTATTAGTAGTTGTTGTTACGTTGCTAGGCACGACGCAAATCCAGAGATAATCTGTAATGCTATCTTGCTTTCGTGCGTCGTGATATTATTTCGGCAAAACACTCCTTTCAATGCTCAATGCTCATCAAGTCACTCTTTCAATTAAAAAGTTCACAGTTAATTAAATTTGATCGTCAACTATCACACAGTTCAAATAATGATGGAGCCAACACGTGGGATTTCCGTTACTGACGAACAATTTTTATTGTTCCTTCTTAGCAGTTAGTTTATAATCATCACAACACACGCACACCGATGAATCAGATCAATTACGATTCTTTTCAGTTCGGTGATAGTGACAAATACAACTTTTACAATCGGCGTATTTGTATTATCTTCGTGTGGTTGTATTAATGTGTCCTACTCAAGGCCAATCAGGTATTGCAGTCTTCGATACTATGTCCATTCTTCGTTGTAACTGTTCACTTTGATGAAGGTTGAATCCAACAATAATATCTCCTATAATTAAAGTTCATTAACTCGTCGTACACTATCAGAATATCACTTCAGTTCAAGTTCTCAAGTCAGAATAACTGAGAACAAAGTCCGCGCTTCTGTATCACGCAATAGCACTTTTTTTGAATAGAAACAATCTCGTAGCGTTCCGTTTGTAGTACTAAAACAACGATGCTCTCTCACGACTTAGCAAGCGACTAACATTTCCATGATCGAGCATTGTAGACGCATTGAATTTCCTTTTCGCCGCGTTTACAACTCTCTTTCACAATAAATGTTATCGCTGAGAGACATATTACTTTGGACTTAACTTTCGTCGTACTTATTTGCAGTTATTACTGAGATGTTTGATAGCTAATTAAAAATAACCTTTCTTTTTTTCCACCTTTATATCATGACATACTCAGTAATTATTGAAATTGGTGTTCATCAAAACTTTAAGGTGTTATATTATTGTCAAAGTTGTCGTACCTGTCAGGATAAGACTGTTCCCTACTTCACATTATCATGACATTCTTATTTGGGTTTTCGGGTTTCTTGGGTTGTTACAGTAGCGAGGTGAGTTTCGAATAACATCTCACAAGCTCATAAACACACTCCTGTACTCTGAAAATTCTTCAATCAGATAACCAATTGCAGTTTGATTTGAAAACAGTTAATAACACTAAAGCGGCAAGAAATAATTCATGGTTCATTACTGCGCTATCAAGTTATGAATTATTGCGACTTTGTACCGCTGTAAAAGTTATGAGAATCGTAAATGGTTCAAATGGCTCTGACCACTATGAGACTTAACTGCTCAGGTCATTAGTCCCCTAGAACTTAGAACTACTAAAACCTAACTAACCTAAGGAGATCAGAAACATCCATGCCCGAGGCAGGATTCGAACCTGCGACCATAGCGGTCGCACGGTTCCAGACTGTAGCACCCGGAACCTCTCGGCCACCCCGACCGGCGTGAGAATCATACTTCGATAATATTTCATGATCGCATATACATAAACACTGCAGGCAACAGTGTTTTCAATTTATTAGTGCATACAGCACACTTCTGCAAGAATACTTTCTTGACAACATTCAAACCACGTAGGAAAAAAGGATGTAGCATTAGTAGAAGAGTTACGACGTTCTGCAGAAGACGATTTACCTTCAGATATGGCACTGAGATGGATCCTGACAGACGCTGCCTGACACTCGTATGTGTTGGCCACTAAGTCAACATGCGGCAACAACGCCTCAGATCAAATTACTGGCGCATGAGCCATATCTAAATGTTCAATTACTGAGTAATTTGGGTTGAGACTTTGCTCACATGATTTTATACATAAATTTACGATGTATAAAGCACAGAAGGCATTAATGACAGAAATGAAAGAGGATAAAATAACGGATGAAAATTTCGTCACATGTTCATCTTATTGCTCTAGTGAGAGCTCTACCAACGAGATTAGATTATGGATCCGGGAGAACTCGTTCACTCTACTGTAGGGAAATTTCGCAACAAATTAAAACTCGGTGCCGACCACAGTGTTTTGAGCATATTAAAAACGAGATATTTATCTGCATCTGGGGTTCGGTGTAAGTTACGAGGAGGCTTTCGCCTGTATGACGAAGTGTCCGGAAACGACCGTCGACCTAGTGTAACGAGAAACGTGATTCATCCGTTCAGGTACGCGTTTCCACTGACTCACGGTTCTTCTCGAGATTTCGTGCACACTGCAATCTTAACTGACGACTGTATTGGCTCAAGATGGGACCAAACAAGGATCCAGTTGTTAGGAAACCCCACAACGTGCGGTGAACGATGTGCTCCGAAACATTTTTGCCTGCACCAGCAATGTACCCTGTGGTCATATCCGCCACAGATAGCTGAGCCGTGCGTGGCTCGTGTTCGTGCCATCTCTCTCCTTTTTACATTCTGCTTTCACTGTACTGCCACCTCGCTTTGTTAATTCAATTACTGGTGTTACTGAGCTGCTGCCTTGCCTGTCCGTGAGGGCAGCAGCAGCATTTATCGATATACGCCCTGCCGTATTATCTCTGCTGGACTGCTATTCCTTCCCGGTTGACGTGTGTTGAGAGGGAGTTCGGATCTGGCAGTGAGTTGGGAGGCGCTAGCAGTGCATTTAGGACCTGGCAGTGTTTGACTTAGGGCGCGGCAGAAGTTCAGTCGGGGCGCGGCTACAGTGAGGTCTGGATTGCCATGATTCGCCCGACCGTTGCCGGCACACATGGTTTCAACAATAGGGACGGTCTTGGTTGATCGCCGGTTGGTCGTCTTACTGGACGACGTGATTGCTTGCCGATCGTTTATGTGTTGGCGATGTGTGTGTCTCAACTCGTGGTTCGTCCTCGTCACTGCATAGTCACTGTTTTTACCATTGGTCGCGTTCTTCGTCCAAGTGTTTGTGATGTGTGTAGCTTGTGATGTCGACTGCCCAGTTATTTTTGTGCTGTTTCCGTGCTGATGTGTAGCAGTTGGTCGGTTGGCGCAGTCGCGACGTAGCACCAGTGGGTCATGCAGCGTCAGGAAGGTGCAGATAGCCATTAATTGCCCTACGATTGCCGACACACATGTTTTGAGTGGGGACGACTTTGGTTGACCGTCGGTCGGTCGTCTTGTTAGACGACGTATATTTGGTAGGCGATTGCTTATGGCTTGGCTGCGTGCGCCGACTCGTGGTTCGTCCCCGTTATTGCGCAGTCACTGCCGTGAGCATCGTCTAGTCCTCGTGCAGATGTTCGTGGGCTGTGTGTAGTTATGTGATTTTCACTGACAAGTTTATTTAAGTGTTGTCAGCTTACTGCCTCTGAGTTAGTAGGTCGTTTGATTAAACGACGTGGGTTTTCGGGTCGTCCACCCCTTATGGGTTGTCTGGGATCCGTTTTGTTTGGTTCCATAGTCTCTGCTGTCAGCATTGGTGGAATTTTGGTGCAAGTGCGGAGCGGAACCTTGGTGCAAGTGTGGAGCGGAACTCACCTTGAGCATTGGTCTGTTGACGGTCTGTCGGTTGGGTTGCCGGTGGATCGGATATAGCTGGGCCAACTACCTGTCTCCCCTAAGCGAACTTTAATATTTCAAGTGCAGACTGACCCCCGGAAACTTCTGAGCGCCGCTAGCTGTACTGCCTTTTCTTATTGGCGTTTTATAGTGTATTTTAATGGCTCATAGCCGATGGTTTGAATTTGCTTTTAGTTGGGTTTTAAATAATGAGCCTTCAGCCGTTTTAAAATTCAAAGTTTCTTACTTGTCAAGTCTTGCATTGTTTGGGCCTTCAGCCTCATTTGAAATATTGTTTAAGGAAAAGCCTTCGCTTTATGCATTTTGAAAATTTATTGTAGTTGTGTTTTAAATCATAGGCTTACAGCCGTTTTAAAAATTAGAGAGGTTGTCCCCTTAAGCCATAAGATTGTGTTAAGCTCGGGATATTTGCGCTGTAATGATTGGGCAACTTAATAAAGCTATATGTGTTCGACAGCCGCTCATTTTTGGCCCCTTTCCACAACTTCAACTACCTGTTCTGTCCTGTGGATTTAACCAGGCGTTTCATTCGCAACGTATCCTGATTTACGGAGTGTGCAACCCTTCGACGTCCACATTCTGTGGTGCGATGTAGACGTCCAACAGCTTGTCGCCAGCTAATGGTTTTACCGCCCTTCAATCACTTTCCATAGATGCTCACAACCGGCCAGCTTCTTCGTTTCCGAGATGATCGTTCCCATGTGCAGAGCCCTAAGAATCTGCCCTTTGTCAAAGCCGCTTAAGTTAGTGGATTCCAAGTTTTCAGCCCTTATCGTCGTTTGAATGATTCTTCTCTGCATCGCTTGTGAACGAGGGGCGTTCAATAAGTATTGCAACACATTTTTTCCTTGGCCATTTTCGGTTGAAAAAATGTGGAATGCACTGTGTGGCATATTCGCGTTTCAGCTCCTATAGTTTCAGGAAGTTCCCACAGGTGGCGGCGCTGTAGGTAGCTTTCAGAATGGAGATGTAACAAAGATGCGTTCCAAACAGAGAGCTGTCATTGAGTTTCTTTCGGCGGAAAACCCGAGCATCGCAGATATTCATAAGCGCTTGCAGAACGTCTACGGGGACCTGTCAGTGAATAAAAACACGGTAAGTCATTGTGGGAGGCGTCTCTCATCGTCGGAACAAGGTCGAGCAAACCGATCCGATCTCCTACGTGCCGTCGTCCCGCACACAGCTACGACTCCTGCAACGTTGGGACGTGCGGACACTCTCATTCGAGATGATCAGCGGGTCACCATCAAAAACCTCGCTGCTCAATTGGACGTCTGTTGATAGCGCTGACATATTCGTCCACCAACTGGGGTACTCAAACGGGTGTCCCCACTGGGTTTTTTGCCGCCTAACGGAAGATCATAAAATATAATGAAGAATTTTGGAACATGTATTATGTTCGAGTATAATGACTTTTCTGGAGACTAGAAATCTACTCTGTAGGAATCAGCATGGGTTCTGAAAAAGACGATCGTGTGAAACCCAGCTCGCGCTATTCGTCCACGAGACTCAGAGGGCCATAGACACGGGTTCCCAAGTAGATTCCGTGTTTCTTGACTTCCGCAAGGCGTTCGATACAGTTCCCCACAGTCGTTTAACGAACAAAGTAAGAGCATATGGACTATCCGACCAATCGTGTGATTGGATTGAAGAGTTCATAGATAACAGAACGCAGCATGTCTTTCTCAATGGAGATAAGTCTTCCGAAGTAAGAGTGATTTCAGGTGTGCCGCAGGGCAGTGTCGTAGGTCCGTTGCTATTCACAATATATATAAATGACCTTGTGGATAACATCGGAAGTTCACTGAGGCTTTTAGCGGATATTGTTGTATTATATCGAGAGGTTGTAAAAATGGAAAATTGTACTGAAATGCAG
Organism: Schistocerca nitens; assembly: GCF_023898315.1. Lineage (NCBI taxonomy): Eukaryota > Metazoa > Arthropoda > Insecta > Orthoptera > Acrididae > Schistocerca > Schistocerca nitens. Next base: position 258,478,916 of record NC_064622.1, read on the forward strand.
GAGGATCAGCAACGCATTGACGCATGGTGGAGGAATGGCAATTGAATCTCAATGTAGACAAGTGTAAAAACAGAAAGATCCCTTATCATTTAGCTACAATATAGCAGATCAGCAACTGGAAGCAGTTAATTCCATAAATTATCTGGGAGTAGGCATTAGGAGTGATTTAAAATGGAATGATCATATAAAGTTGATCGTCAGTAAAGCAGATGCCAGACAGATTCATTGGAAGAATCCTAAGGAAATGCAGTCCGAAAACAAAGGAAGTCGGTTACAGTACACTCATTCGCCCTCTGCTTGAATATTGCTCACCAGTGTGGGATCCGTACCAGATAGGGTTGATAGAAGAGATAAAGAAGATCCAACGGAGGGCAGCGCGCTTCGTTACAGAATCGTTTAGTAATCGCGAAAGCGTTACGGAGATGATAGATAAACTCCACTGGAAGACTCTGCAGGAGAGACGCTCAGTAGCTCGGTACGGGCTTTTGTTGAAGTTTCGAGAACATACCTTCACCGAGGAGTCAAGCAGTATATTGCTTCCTCCCACGTATATCTGGCGAAGAGACAATGAGGATAAAATCAGAGAGATTAGAGCCCACACAGAGGCAAACCGACAAACTTTCTGACCACCAACAATACGAGACTGGAATAGAGAAGGGAGAACCGATAGAGGTACTCAAAGTACCCTCCGACACACACCGTCAGGTGGCTTGCGGAGTATGAACGGAGATGTAGATGTAGACCATCTGTGCGGCATTGCTTGCTCGTTACGAGGCTGATCGTGTCAATGTTTTGTGGAACATCGTCGTAGGTGATGTAATAAAGGTTCATTACCTCCAACCGTAAAAGAAGTCAATCCATGAAGTCGTCCACACCATCTCAGCTCAGAAGAAAAAGTTGAAATATGCATCCTCCTGTAAAGTCATGGAGAAGGTCTTCTGGGACTGTTTTACGGCCTGTCTCACGGTGCAACGATCAACTCTGAAGCGTATTTTGCAACCCACACCAAACTGAAGCGTGTTCTTCGCCACAAACATGCAAACGAACTTCTCAATGACACCGCAAGGGATCATACAAGTCTGCTCGCTGGGATGATTTCACAAAACTTCATTGGACTGTTCTTCCTCATCCACCTTGCAGCCCAGATCTCGCATCTTCTGCATCCATCTCTTTTGCTCAACGGAGGATGCCCTCCCCAGGAAGCCGTACGTGGATGATGGGCAGGTTACTAATGTGATTGACGGAAAGTCATCGAGTAAAACAGAAGTGATTTCAGGCGTTCCCCAAGGTAGTGTTATAGGCCCTTTGCTATTCCTTACCTATATAAACGATTTGGGAGACAATCTGAGCAGCCGTCTTCGGTTGTTTGCAGATGACGCTGTCGTTTATCGACTAATAAAGTCATCAGAAGATCAAAACAAACTGCAAAACGATTTAGAAGAAATATCGAAATGGTGCGTAAAGTGGCAGTTCACCTTAAATGAAGAAAAGTGTGAGGTCATCCACATGAGTGCTAAAAAGAACGCGTTAAACTTCGGTTACACGATATATCAGTCTAATCTAAAAGCCGTAAATTCAACTAAATACCTAGCTATTACAATTACGAACAACTTAAATTGGAAGGAACACATAGAAAATGTTGTGGGGAAGGCTAACCAAAGACTGTGTTTCATTGGCAAGACACTTAGAAAGTGTAACAGATTTACTAAGGAGACTGCCTACACTACGCTTGTCCTCTTTTAGAATACTCCTGAGCTGTGTGGGATTCTTAACAGATAGGACTGACTGAGTACATCGAAAAAGTTCAAAGAAAGGCAGCACGTTTTGTATTATCGCGAAATATGGGAGAGAGTGTCACAGAAATGATACAGGATTTGGGATGGACATCATTAAAAGAAAGACGTTTTTCGTTGCGACGGAATCTTCTCACGAAATTCCAATCAACAACTTTCTCCTCCGAATGCGAAAATATTTTGTTGTCACCGATCTACATAGGGAGGAACGATCACAAAGATAAGGGAAATCAGAGCTCGTACGGAAAGATATAGGAGTTAATTCTTCCCGCGCGCTATACGAGATTGGAATAATAGGGAATTGTGAAGGTGGTTCGATGAACCCTCTGCCAGGCACTTAAATGTGATTTGCAGAGTATCCATGTAGATGTAGATGTAGCAAGACGTTGGTTCCGAAGTCGACCACTAGCGTGATGCCAATGTGGGCACAGAGCCCCCCCCCCCCCCCCCCCTCCCCAGTCTCACTGAAACGAGATTATGTTGAAAAATAGGGTTTTGTAGTCAAAAGTGTGACAATCATGTGGTGTATTGGAAACCTGAACAGAACCAACCCGCCTTCAGAAAGAAGTGTAGTGTTTACGGTATATTGATAATTTTTACTTATGGACCGTCTGACAGCAACTGAATAAAACACAATTTTAGTGCCATACGCGTTTCGCCTTTATTTTCTGCAAGGCATCATCAGTGGCCTGTACATATGTTAGCTATTTTATTTACATTTTTGTCACTGTGCCTATAGGTTATAAACAGTTCTGGTGGTTGCTATTTCCTATTACGTAGTAATGTTTTGAACTGTATTTACAGGTTGCGTGGCCAATTTCTTACATATTACGCTCCTGTTGCATTTTTGGTGTTGTTCTTCTTCTTATGAACGCCAATTTGCGGTTTTTTCCACATTCCACAGCACTATGCACTGAACGCTTGTTTTAATGCAATGTTTTGGTTTCCGTTGCCGACTGTCAAATGTTTTTGCCAATGATCGAAACTTATGAGTGTAATTATTGAAGTATCTCTGGTCCGTTCGTGTATGCATTTGTGTGTGTGTGTGTGTTTGTTTTGGTGTGATATTAATTTTATTTTATTTTATTTTATTTTATTTTTTGTGTGTGTGTGTGTATATGTGTTTTGGTGTGATACATATTTTTTTCTGCTGTGTGTGTGTGTGTGTGTGTCCGTATTTTGGTGTGGTATATTTTTTTTTGTATGTGTGTGTGTGTGTGTGTGTGTGTGTGTGTGTGTCTGTCTGTATTTTGGTGTGATATATATTTTTTTGTATGTGTGTGTGTGTGTGTGTGTGTGTGTGTTTGTGTGTGTGTGTGTGTGTGTGTGTGTGTGTCCAGATGGTGTGGGGAAGAGTTTTCTTGTTTTATGTTATCATTTCCTTTATTAAGTGTAGTAGGGAGCCTGTGCTGATGTGTGTTTGTTCATTTATCACATGTTTGTTTTCTGCTATGGCTTTCTGGATGCGGAAGTTTTCTTGTGTTTGTATAAGATGTTTGTCATGGTTGCTTATTCTCATTATTTTCATTTCTTGTTCCATGTTTGTAGGATGATGGTTGTAGTGTTTTAAATGCTCTGCAAATGTGGAATGGTTTGTTTCATACTTCCAACATCTGATATGTTCTTTGTATCTTGTTTCAAAATTCCTGCATGTCATGCCTATGTATACTGCATCACAACTTTGACATTCAAGTTTATATATTCCTGATTGTTGGAATTTGTCCCTCTTGGTAGCTGGCTGGCTTAGGTGTGATTGAAGGGTTTGCCCAGGCTTATATGCTATTTTGAAGCCCTGTCTCTTTAGGATGTTTGCAACTCTGTGTGTTAGTCTATGTGTGTAGGTCATGGTGTACCATCTGGTTCTTTTCTGTGTGGTGTTGTCATTGTGTGTGTTTGTTGAGTGTGTTTGTAAGTTTTCAGCTTGTGAGTTCTTTTGTATTCTGGAAATGTTGTGTTTGTTTTTTATTTGTGTTTTTATTTTTTGATTGAGCCTGTGTACCACATGTGTGTCATACCCGTTGTTCCTAGCTATTTGTATGATTGTACTCATTTCTTGTTCATAGTTTCTCTTGCTGAGTGGGATTCTGTTTCATCTATGTAACATGTGTCTTAGCGCTGCAAGTTTCTGGCTGTGGGGTTGGTAGGATGTGGAATGTATTATTGTGTCTGTGGCTGTTGGTTTTCTAAAGATGTTAAATGTATGTTTGCCATTTTCTATTTTAATTGTATTGTCAAGAAAATTTATTTGATTTTCTTTTTCTTTTCCAAGTGTGAATTTTATGTTCTGATGAGCTTTGTTTATTTCTGAATGGAGTTCATCTATTTTTTCACTTGGCTCATCTACCAGACAAATAATGTCATCCACGTATCTGTACCAATATATGATTTTCAAACTTTCATTTGTGGTTATCCTTTCAAATATCTGATTTTATAGGTGACTGATGAAAATATTTGCTAGTGTTCCTGATATTGGGGATCCCATGGGCAGTCCATCAGTTTGTAGATAGTATTCTTTCTCAAACTGAAAGTAGTTTTGCTCAGTTGTCAGTCTGAGCATATCTGTTATTTCTTTTATTGCGTCTGTGGTGAGGTTGCTGTGGGATGAGAGATTTTGTTCTATGATTTCTATTGTTTCTGTGATAGGGATGGAGGTATACATATTTTCTATATCGAATGAAATCAGTGATGCTGTGTGTGGTACCTCTATGTTCTGTATGTTTTCTATTAGGTTTCCTGTGTTTATCACTGTTCTGTTGATTTCTACTTTATAGTGCTTTGTAACTAACTTTTGGAGGTGTTTGGTTATGCGGTATGTTGGGGCTTTCTTGAAGTTGATAACAGTTCTCATTGGCATTCCGTCTTTATGTACTTTCGATTGACTGCGGAGAGTTGGTGCTTGTGGGTTTTTCTGTGTTAAATAGTATTTCTGTTTGTCTGTGAGTGTGTGTTCAATGTTTTTTCAGTGTTCGTTTCACATTTGCCTGGAATCGTGTAGTTGGATCCGACTTCAGTTTTTGTATGGCATTGATGTTTATGTATTCCTTGGTTTTTGTGATGTATTGCTCTTTATCCATGAGTACTGTTACATTTCCCTTGTCTGCTCTTGTTATTAATACGTTATTGTTTGTTAACTTTTGTTTTAACCTTTTCATAGTGGCTGCTTCTGTTTGGTTGTTCTTATTGTGTGTCTGCTGTGTTTGTTTTATTATGCCTTTTATTTCTTCTTTTACTAGCTCTCTTGTCAGTCCTATGTTTAATTCCCAATTATTTTGTTGTTCCTCACGTGTAAGGATGTGTGCAGATTGTACTATGAGATTTTCTATGTACTGATTGTTCACTTTGCTATTGGTGCAGTGTTTCAAACCTTTTTCCAAGAGCATTTTTTCATTTTCGTGTAGTTCTGTCTCTGTTAGGTTAACTAAACGTGGATGGAATGTGTGTTGGAGTTCATGTGGTTTCACATTTAAAATGTAAATGTATTTTTGCGTCTTTTTTACTGTTAGTTTCATTATCTTCTGTTTATGTTTGTGTTTATGTTTATGTTTTTTTCCAATTCTAGATGAGTCTCATAGAGCATCATGTTTAGGTGCTGTTTTTTCGAATAGAGCATCTTAATTTCATGTAGTAACCAATATCGTTCTGCAAATGATTTCGACTTTTGTGCCACTGTAGAACTGTTTTTAACCTTTACATTAATGTAACTTGGAATTAAATCGTTCTTTTTGCATGTTTTGTTGAATTTTATGTGCTGTATCGTCTTATGGAGTCTCAGATGTATTTTCCTGAACCTGTTGTACACGTTGACAGGGAATGCTTGACATAGCTGTATTGACATCTTCAACTTTTGTAGTCCTGTCTTCCTCAGTTGCGTGTAATATTACGGTATATTGATAATTTTTACTTATGGACCGTCTGACAGCAACTGAATAAAACACAATTTTAGTGCCATACGCGTTTCGCCTTTATTTTCTGCAAGGCATCATCAGTGGCCTGGAATATGTACATATGTTAGCTATTTTATTTACATTTTTGTCACTGAGCCTATAGATTATAAACAGTTCTGGTGGTTGCTATTTCCTATTAAGTAGTAATGTTTTGAACTGTATGGCACTAAAATTGTGTTTTATTCAGTTGCTGTCAGACGGTCCATAAGTAAAAATTATCAGTATACCGTAATATTACACGCAACTGAGGACGACAGGACTACAAAAGTTGAAGAAGTGTAGTGTTATTTATTGAACTCCCTTCGAAATTTCCTTACCGCGCCACGTACCCACGACGGCACCAGGCGGCCTTCAATCTCGTTGTGGGGTGTGGTCATCACGTTTTGGGTCTTCAATCTATATTTGTAAATTTTCGTAGACTTATCTATAAATTAAAGTGAGCGTCTTGTCATTCCTGTAATCCAGCTTTAATGGTCTGATTCTTTCGTGTATTCCTTAAAACTGGTGGTGTCATTGCACCATTGCTTCCGCCTGCGTCAGCTGTAGGCCCGGACCTCACGCCAGATTGGCAGCCGCTCTCAAACAATGGAGCAAACGAACCGCGAAGGACCACTGTGTCCCACGGACAACCGGCGGAGGTGCTGGCAGTGACCAATGCAGGTCGCGTCCGGAGGCGCCCAACGTGCAGACCAATGCAGCGTCTGCTCGCCGGCACTTCATTTGCAAATAATGCCGCAGCGTGGTCACAACCGACCTGCCGCTTGGAACCGACTGCTGGACGACGGCCAAGAATCCGGCGCTGCAGGGCGCGCAGATCTGTAAATAGACAAGGAAGACTGCGGTTTAAAAGCTTGTCCCGGTTGTTAGATGGTTAGCAAACCAATGTTGGACAATGATGGAGAAGGAGAAGGACGGTGGCCTTCGGCTTGGCCCTGTAGCATGCCCCTGAACATATATTTGAGGAAATAAATAGACAATCGTCCGAATGTGGACCGTTAGAAATCTGGTCATAGGAGGGAAGTTACGATGTCGAATGAAACATTTTGTAGCATGGGTTTTTTACTTTTATGACTTTCGGTTCGCACCACTGGGATGAGCGAGAACAGCAGACTGACGAATATTGTTTTGCTGATGACTTCAACGTCGTATTTAACGACGACGTGTTCACTAGAAGTATATTTTAATCTGCCAGGAAGTTTCAGTGTAGCTATTGTTTATTGCTAGCGAGTAATTGTAGAGAGAATCTTCTTTGTAATTGTAGTTTTTCATTGTTGTACAGTAAAACAGTTGTGGCATGTATGTAGATTTGCACGAAGTATTTTGCAGCTGCGCTTGCAATTAACTAGATATTATTTCCAGTGCTATGTTAATGTGTTTTCTTATTTTACTCTTCCAGTTGTGCTTTTCTGTGTTATCGTGTGAAACATTGTGACAATTATGGCGTGTGAAAAACATAATACTTGGCTCCAAAGTAAACTGAGAAATGACGGTGAAGACGATAGCAGTGTATCAGCACCACCGAGTAATGAATTAACTAATGTTCAACATACTAATTTGGTAATTGTGCGTAGGGAAATGGAGCGGGCGGCAAATAATGGTGTAGACAGTGAAACAATTAGTGAACAGGGAAGCATTATCAATCGATCGGTCGGCAACAGCTCGCCTCAGGAATCCGAAATGACAGGGCACAATCTTGCAAACACTGTAGATTCAGGTTTTGCGTCCTCACCGTTTTCTCAAATAAGTCAAGACACATTTTCTGCTTTCCAAAATGCGAATATTGGCGGTTCAAATGTACTCCAGAAAAGCACTGAGGAACATGTTTCAGACACCAGTGGACTGTTATTACAATTAATACAATAAATGGAACAAAATCTTCAAAAGTTAGACACCACGCTTGAACAAACACTTGAAGATTTAACTACTGAGTTACATAACATCGAATCGAAATGTCAAAAAGTCTGTAATGACGTAAAAACATAAATATGTGAGCATTTTCAAACTATTTTTTCGCAGCAAAAAAATGCATTACAGAATCACGAAGCAGACATAAAAGAACTGCAAACTATTGTTCATGAAAATCACGAGACCTTGCGGTCTAAAACTGACAGTTGCATCTTCCGATTCGGTTACGCTACTTGCAAAAACACAGGAAAACTTAAAGGACACAGTAGATACTCTGAAAATCGGTTCAGAAAGACACATGGAGGAAATTAGTTCATTATCAGAGAAAGTAGTCGAACTTTCGGATCAGCTAAATAATTTATCTACGAAGGTAGATGATAATCTGAATGACACAAGACCGGTAGTTTTTAATGATACAGAGGAGTACGAACAAATTAGGAAATTCAAACAAACACCGAATAAAATTAATACGCAACACCAAAGAGAAATCCGGGAAGTACAAGATCAGTTGACACAGGTAATACAAGAATTACATATTTCAGAGGACACTCGCGCTCCAATACGGGAAGAGGGACATAGAAATACGGAACAGCCACAAAATAATAACACAGGGCACTTCGGAAATTACGAAAGAAATTGGCAAGGTACACCGAATTTTGAGATGGAACCGCCGAAACGACGTAACAATGACCAACATGCGACTCGCCGACATGATGAGTTTGATTATAAGCTGTTTATTATTACACGTAAATTCAAAACATTTAAGAATTCCGCCAACGACATTCATCCATAAGCGTGGCTTCATCAATTCTCTCATTGTTTTCCTCCCAACTGGTCATTAGAGCACACATTAGAATTTATGTGTGGCTATTTAGAGAATGAACCAGCTGTAAGAATGCGATCGGTCATTCACGATTGTCACAGTGAAGAAGAATTTTATCATGCCTTCCTCTCAGCATATTGGTCTCAAGCTACATAAGACCAAGTAAAACATAGCATCATAATGATGAAACATTTCGAACAATCTGAATTTTCCTGTCTTGTGAAACATTCTGAAGACAAGTTGCACAAGAATACCTGTCAAAACCCATACAGCCCCTCAGAACTCGTCCGCATTTGCTTAATCAAATTGCCTGAACATTTACGACATATTATTTTGGCAGGACGTTGCAAAGACAACATTGAAGCTTTTCAGGGACTCTTACAAGAATTGGAAAGTGACACTGACAATCGCGGAGCGCGAAAACAGGAGCACAACAATTACAGGTCACATCCGTCACAATTCCGCGATGAAAGAAATAATAACTGAACACGACAAGGCTGCTCTTACAACGTAAATCGTGACCAAAACAGACACCACCCGTATGACAACCATTGGCAGAGTAGTAATAATTAGTAGGAAATATCACCTCTCCGCGGTAATGGCTATCACAGAGACAATGAGAGAAACAGACAATATGGGAACCAAAATAATTATTATCAAGGGAGACAGAATAACTACAGATGCAACGGTCCACCGCGCAGTTACGATTCTGGGATAAATTCTCCACCACATGACCGACAAACAAGAAACTATGTAAACTACCGACAAAACGACAGACCTGAATTCCATCAGAACTGGCGGGAGTCAAACAGGGCAGGGCCCTCTCGACAAGGTGAATTTGTAGTAGTTAGGTCTCCTAATCCAAATAACGACGCGCACCAACAAAGAGACAGACAATGACTCGCACCGCAGGCAGCCACGTGCGCCGGCTGGCTCAGCGAAAAATAACATAGACGCTAACCTTGAGAAAAATTGTAGCATTTCTTACCGACATATACAACATGATAATTACGTTGATGTTGAAACTCTGCGTACTAGGAAGAGTAAAGGTTTACACCATATTTCACATGTAAAACCGTTTATTGAAAGATAATCTGCTTTTTAACTTAGTCTTTGCTATAAAATTTTTCACTTGACGTTACTAATACGCTTCGTCAGACTTAGAAACTGTTAACATGCAACTATGTTTTAAAGTTAACAATCCAGTCTAGAACCTAGGGAACATATTTAGGCAGTAATTACGAATGCATTGTTATAGTGAACAGATGGCACAGTGTTATTGTGTGTGTACTTTCTTGCTTGTTAATTGTACGATTACATAACGACTATAAGGCTCACATACTTAGAACATATACCAGTACTGCTAACGAGATTTTAATGCAACATTTTGGTTTACTTGAGAATACATTCTGGATTTAAAGTACTTTCTGTGAGATTAAAGATGACTCAGCATTTGGTTTCTTTGACAACTACAGGATTGTATCGCGACGCTACTAATGTGTGACACAATTTACATTGTTGCTTTTGCGGTGTATCTGTTTTATATCTGCACAGTTTTTCTGAATTCTTCTGGAAAGTAAAACATGTTTTAGTAGTAACTTTTGTGGTATAGCTACAATGAGACAGCCTTTTTCGTAGCACAACAATACATTACAGTATAGCACTTTCTTGATACGGTACTGTACGTAATAACTACGATATCTATACGCATAGCATTTCGCTTTTGTTTATTACGAGGTAATTACATTGACTTCCACAGAACTTTGCTTACGGACGACGATAATTACGACAGTTGGCACATTTTTTACCCTTAAGTAATGACAGAGATTATCTTACAACAAGACACATGGTTTAGCGCTACAGTACACGTATTTGAGTTATTAATTTTGTACTTAAAACATTTATTTTTAAATATTTTTTAATTACAAACATACAAAGGTTTTCTGTGATACATTTCATTTCATTGCTGTATTTTGTAACACTTTATGGTATAATTACATTAATCCTCAGGAGGTACACGTCTACTTTGTGTACCATGTGTCTGGCAAGCACAAGGAGCCCTAATTAATATGATATTTGCTTATACAACTTTACACATCGGTACCATATTTCTCTAACACATAAATACACAGCTATCTGATAATTTAACTGAGAGAGACAAACATTTATTTTACTACATCAGTGACAGATGTTTACATAATTACACCATTGGATAACTTCACACTTATGAAATTGTATTTTGTCTGTACTTTGTGGACTGTTCATATTTTTTTGGAACCATTGTGATACTATGAGAGCTTTGAATGATGTATTTGGTATGGGATCATGATTTTTAAAGTACATTTGAGGTAGATGACACTATTGAAATGAGCAGAGAATTTTTTTTACGTTTGGGCATTATTGTAGAAAGCTACGACGTTTTTGAGATTTGACTGAGGTGTTATGATGTTATTTTACAACGACAATGTGTATTATGCTGTTGAGGTATGTTTAAGATCAATAAGCTGGCACTATACGAGGAATTTGATTATGCTACATATTTATAATGATTAAATATTGAAGAATGTCGACGAATATGTATATGTGTAATAAGGTAAGGAATAATAAGTAGTGGTTAGGGATGCTGATTTGTGAAAAAGGATGTTGGAAACCAAGAATCGTACTTTAAGAGTTATGAAATGTGTGTAAATGCGTGAATGTATTACAATGCAGACGGAAATATTTTGGACACTGTTATATTTATAGGATTTTTTTTCTACACATTTGTAACGCAATTTCTCAACCTGTGAAATTTTTTTAAATGAGACTGTCACTGCTGTCGTAAATATTTCTGTAAGAAAGTTAAGTGACCCTCACGTAATGCGTCGTGGGCGCCCAGCTGTGCCACCTGCCTGGATAAAAAGCCATTACGTGGAGAAAAAAGAAGAGGCCATTAACCTCGCTATTGACATTCCTTTGTAGAAAGCATCGCAAATATGACACGCTATTACTTGGAAACATATGATTATACTGTGGAGCTCATACTTTGTGCTACTTACTGAAATGCTTATGAATTGATGGGAAATATTCTTACATCTGCACACCTGATTGTGACATGTGTATTTCTATGAGAATTGAGAGAATTTCTACTAACTTATGAAATGCTACGTCACTATTGAATAATATTGTTATGCTTTGCTTTACATAGTTGGTTATTTCATTTGATATCTGTTTTCTAGCTGTGTTGCATCATTGGTTTTATAAAATAAAATTTAATGCATTTGCTAATGTGAACACTTTCTGTCAACAGATCTATTAAATAATAATTTTATGATCCACATTCTTCGAAAACGGAGCACTTGGAAAGGAAAGAATAATAAGAAGGGACTAATAACAGTAACTGCATACATAATTTTCTTGTCAAGTACTTGATAATTTTTTTGTAGAATAAGTTGTGGTGCACCACTTTAATTACATAGACATTAAGGTGTGAATATACATTTCCCTTATCTGCATTGTTGTCTTTAGTGTACTATTTTTTCTGCTTGTGGGTTTGTCATGTTTAGATATAAATTATTGCGTTTGCTGCTGCTGTTTGCTAGGCATAGTGCTACTGAATTTCACTTTGTATTACTCTGTTCAGCCAGTTTTACTACTGATTTATTTTACTTATTTGCAGCACATTGTCTTATATCAGTTTTAATGTTGCATTTGCTTTGCTAATTTAGATATACTGCTGCTTGCTTTGCCAATTAGCATTTTTTGTGACTGCTCTTTGTGTTAATTGTTTTGTACCGCTGCATTGTCTTGTCCCTTAGTTTAGCATCTGAGCTCAGTAGATTTAAGTTATCTTAAGAGGGGGTAGACTATATAAGAGAGTGAGTTGTGAGGAATTGGAAGAAATGCATTGAAAAGGTATTTTAAAAAAGTGAAATAAGAGGAAACATCTATGAAATGAAGTTTTGGGTTGGACTGCAGTACCAAATGTCACACTGAAAACAAACCCTGACCTGTCCTTTGTGTTATTCCACTATGTGTCTGTGTACCTTGTGTATTTCCGTTCTTCCTGTCTTTATGTGTTTATCTGATAAGACTTACGTTGTAGAATTTTTGTAATACTCAGCTACATTCACTATGATGAGGAATACTGTTATCCTCAAACATAATTTGCATTTATAATATGTTATTTACTTTGTAAAGATGTTTAGACATTATTTATTCTGTTTTGTTTTAATGCTCACGTGTGAAGTTGATGTTTCGAAGGTTATTCTGACCTTTTATGTATTTACTTATGTCATAATTCCTGTATCACTGATGTATTTGTTTATTTCTATTCTTTTGTAAAGCCCCTATTACTACAAATGTTATCTGTATTGTTATGTTCTTTAATTATGTATTTTGTACCTTTGTAATTGTATTCTTATGTTGTAAATTTATAATTGTATAGACACCAGATCTTCAAATTAAGTTACATTTCACTGCATACGTTTCTGTTGGTCATAGTATATGCTCAATAGATGAGAAGTTGGGACTGTTAGTGTTTGAAAGTGTGTTGATAATTCAACAAGGGACTGGTTAACAGCATTGCTGGTTCTAAGGACAATTCCAAAAACTTTGTGAGTGCACAAGTGGTGGTTTATGGACTTGCTATATTAACCGCAAGACTCTTCGATGGTGATTGTGCACCTGCACAGTCGCAACAGATGGCTGCTGGCCGTCTCTACAAGGACTGCAGTGGGTCTGCACCTTTGATGGCCCACCAGTACCATTATCTCTACAAGGACTGCAGTGGGTCTGCACCTCTGGTGGCCCACCAATACCGTAATCTCTATCAGGACTGCAGTGGGTCTGCTCTGTGATGACCTACCTACCAATATTCTTCAAAACTTCGACTGACTCTGCTGTGGGTTTGCTCTGTTGTGGACCATTACCTGTCTGCATGTCAAGAGTCAGTATAATCTTTCTGTTGGAAGGACAACACTACTTCTTCAAGACTGCATGGAAATCCACTACTTCCGTATGCATTTTCTTTTACTGCTCAGACTTCGTGCATAAAATTGTAATTAATACTGTGATGAATGATCAGGACTGTTTTTATGGACTGTGAGAAAATTTTAGCTTTTGACCAACATTGTATCAATAAGTGTGTGAATTTGATATCTTTGTTATAGTAATTATGAAAAATTTTATCAAATCTGTATTGTACACTGCCCAAAACAATTTGTAAAATTTTTTGTAGGAAGCATGGGGGCTATGTAAGTAGGCTGTTTAGATTTTTTTATTGGTAACGCCACGTAGCGCTCTTTATGAAAATCACTGGCTGTGCTGTGTGCAGTCTGTGACTGGTTTGCATTGTTGTTTGCTATTGTAGTGTTGGGCAGTTGTCGGTTAACAGCGCGTAGCGTTGCGCAGTTGGAGGTGAGCCGCCAGCAGTGGTGGACATGGGGAGAGAACTGGCGGAGTTTTGAGAGCGGATGATCTGGACGTGTGTCCATCAGAGACAGTAAATTTTTAAGACTGGATGTCATGCACTGCTATATATATTATGACTTTTGAACACTATTAAGGTAAATACATTGTTTGTTCTCTATCAAAATCTTTCATTTGCTAACTATGCCTATCACTAGTTAGTGCCTTCAGTAGTTTGAATATTTTATTTAGCTGGCAGTAGTGGCGCTCGCTGTATTGCAGTAGTTCGTGTAACGAAGATTTTTGCGAGGTAAGTGATTTGTGAAAGGTATAGGTTAATATCAGTCAGGGCCATTCTTTTGTAGGGATTATTGAAAGTCAGATTGCGTTGCGCTAAAAATATTGTGTGTCAGTTTAGTGTTGATCAGAATAGGTAAAGAGCGAAATGTCTGAGTACGTTCAGTTCCGCTGAGCTGTTTGGAAATCAAATAATGTATGAGGTTTATCAGCACAGTAATTCATTAATTTTTCTAAGGGGACGTTTCACAATGTGTAAGGAAAGGTGATCATTTTATAAACAAAGTTCTAAAGTGTTATGGAACATAGGTTAACCATTTTGAACCAGAGTCCAAAAGGCAAAGCTCAGAATGGAAGCACACCAGCTCACCTGACTGAAAGAAACTCAGAATGCAAACATCGTCACGAAAAGTAATGTTGACTGTCTTTCCGGATGCCCAGGATTTCATTTTTTGTGCTTGTTTGGAAGATAAGCGTACCATAAACAGTGAATACTACTCAGACTTAATAATTAACGAGACAGTAAGGGAAAAACGTCCCGGATGTCACAGAAGTGGCAATATATTGCTGTATGACAATGCTCGTCCTGACACCGCCTGGCTGATCCAAGAAACCATTACAAAAATGGTTTGGGAGACGCCTCATCGTCCCTACAGTCGAGATATGCTTCCCTTGGATCTTCATTTGTTTGACCCATTCACGATACACTACGAGGATAAAAGTTCAGCAATGACCAGGAGGTCAAAGAATTTGAGTGAAATCACTTAGGAATAAAAAAAACGAAGTGCAGGGAAGCGAAGACGGAACGGCTACAGGAAAAAGTGACAGAAAAAGAAATAGTTTTTTGAAGAATCGTCATAAGGAGTGAGTCCGCAACAGAACAGTAAAAACAGCCTTCTATGAAATTAGAAACAAAGGCTCAACATTATGAGTGCAAGTGGAAACCGTTGTTAAGCGCAGAGAACGGATAGGTGGAGTGAGTGTATTGAAGATCACTACGAGGGGTGAGGAACTCTCTGATGGTAGAAATGAGAGTTGATGTGGAATACAAAGAGGATCTACACTCCTGGAAATTGAAATAAGAACACCGTGAATTCATTGTCCCAGGAAGGGGAAACTTTATTGACACATTCCTGGGGTCAGATACATCACATGATCACACTGACAGAACCACAGGCACATAGACACAGGCAACAGAGCATGCACAATGTCGGCACTAGTACAGTGTATATCCACCTTTCGCAGCAATGCAGGCTGCTATTCTCCCATGGAGACGATCGTAGAGATGCTGGATGTAGTCCTGTGGAACGGCTTGCCATGCCATTTCCACCTGGCGCCTCAGTTGGACCAGCGTTCGTGCTGGACGTGCAGACCGCGTGAGACGACACTTCATCCAGTCCCAAACATGCTCAATGGGGGACAGATCCGGAGATCTTGCTGGCCAGGGTAGTTGACTTACACCTTCTAGAGCACGTTGGGTGACACGGGATACATGCGGACGTGCATTGTCCTGTTGGAACAGCAAGTTCCCTTGCCGGTCTAGGAATGGTAGAACGATGGGTTCGATGACGGTTTGGATGTACCGTGCACTATTCAGTGTCCCCTCGACGATCACCAGTGGTGTACGGCCAGTGTAGGAGATCGCTCCCCACACCATGATGCCGGGTGTTGGCCCTGTGTGCCTCGGTCGTATGCAGTCCTGATTGTGGCGCTCACCTGCACGGAGCCAAACACGCATACGACCATCATTGGCACCAAGGCAGAAGCAACTCTCATCGCTGAAGACGACACGTCTCCATTCGTCCCTCCATTCACGCCTGTCGCGACACCACTGGAGGCGGGCTGCACGATGTTGGGTCGTGAGCGGAAGACGGCATAACGGTGTGCGGGACCGTAGCCCAGCTTCATGGAGACGGTTGCGAATGATCCTCGCCGATACCCCAGGAGCAACAGTGTCCCTAATTTGCTGGGAAGTGGCGGTGCGGTCCCCTACGGCACTGCGTAGGATCCTACGGTCTTGGCGTGCATCCGTGCGTCGCTGCGGTCCGGTCCCAGGTCGACGGGCACGTGCACCTTCCGCCGACCACTGGCGACAACATCGATGTACTGTGGAGACCTCACGCCCCACGTGTTGAGCAATTCGGCGGTACGTCCACCCGGCCTCCCGCATGCCCACTATACGCCCTCGCTCAAAGTCCGTCAACTGCACATACGGTTCACGTCCACGCTGTCGCGGCATGCTACCAGTGTTAAAGACTGCGATGGAGTTCCGTATGCCACGGCAAACTGGCTGACACTGACGGCGGCGGTGCACAAATGCTGCGCAGCTAGCGCCATTCGACGGCCAACACCGCGGTTCCTGGTGTGTCCGCTGTGCCGTGCGTGTGATCATTGCTTGTACAGCCCTCTCGCAGTGTCCGGAGCAAGTATGGTGGGTCTGACACATCGGTGTCAATGTGTTCTTTTTTCCATTTCCAGGAGTGTAGTTTTAGAGCCAGAGTTAACAAAGCTTTGGATGACTCGCGATCAAATAAGACGGAAGGCATAATTACCATTCGTTTGTAATTTCTAAAATCACTGGGGAAGCGACTAACTGTTTTGTGGAATTTATGAGTCTGGACACAAACCATCAGAGATGTGATAAATGTCATCTGCACAAAACCGAAGACAGCAAGGATAACTAAGTAGGAGAACTATGGAACAATCAGCTTAACAGCTTATGTATCAAAGCTGCTGATAAGAATAATATACAGAAGAATAGAAAAGCATATTGAATTCAAAACGTAAGAGCACGAGAGAAGCAGTTCTGACAATGCGATTGGTAATGTAAGCAGGACTTAAAGTAACGAAACACTTTCATAGGACTTATCGACCCAGAAAAATAGTTTGACAATATAAGATAATACTGGATGTTCGAAATTGTGACAGAAATATGAGTAAGCTATAGGAAAAATAAGAACCAAGATGGAACAAAAAGTATAAAAGAATGCAAGACAAGGAGTGTCCAGACTGAAATTTTGTAAGGCAGGGTTGCAGCCTTTCTCTCCAAACGCCCATACTGTTCGAGCTGTTCACCTAAGGAAATTAAAGACGCAAGAGTTGGATTAAAAGTCAGGGGGAAAGGATATCAATGATAAGATTCGTTATCCTCACTGGAAATGAGAAAGAATTACGGAACCTGTTGAGTGCAACGGTCTAACGATTATAGAACATTGTCTGACAGTAAATCATTGAAAGTTGAAAGTAATGAGTAGCAGAAATGATTCTAGTCTTCAACTTAATATCAAAATTAGGAAACACATAGTAGACAAAGTGAAGCAGTCTTACTACCTTGGAAGTAAAACATCACATGACAGCCGAAATGATGACGAGGAGGACGTAAGAAGTGAACTAGCACAGGGAAAAATAGGCTTTGCTGACCAAAATAAGCCTGCTAGTGTCAAACATAGCTTCACTGGAGGAAGAAATTTTTGATAATCTACAACTGGAGCCCAGCACAGTATGGTAGTGAGCGACGGAGGAGAAAGGAATCGAAAAGTTCGAAATATTGTGCTACAGAAGGATGTCGGAAATTGGGTGCACTAATAAGGACTGAGGTGGACTTCAGCAGAATCGACGAAGAAAGAAACATATAAAAACCACTAACAAGGAGAAGTGATATGATGATAGACTATGTGCTGGAAATAACTGCGGAGTAAAATCTGCGTACTAAAATAGATATCAGAATACATTCAGCAAATAACCGAGGACGTAGTGTACAAGTGGTGCTCTGGGATTAAAAGGTTGGCATAGGATATGAAGCCGTGGCGGGCCGCATCGAAACAGGCAGACGACTCATGTTCCACAAAAATTTTTGGCGTGCAGCTGCATAAATTCAGCTTCTTCTAATATTTCGGCTGGAGGTGACTGACGCTCCAGCACTTGGTCCGTCCTTTTAAACCTGAGGACCGAACCACTGCGTATGCGACCAAAGATACACAAGGTGCCAGAGACGTTGATAGGCGGCAAGAGGTGCAACATACGCATAGAAATTAAATCTATGGATGCACAGTCGCTCCACTCTGTGATATCGGTGTGTCACGGAGAGCTGCACCGTCGCGACGTCTTTGTGATTTAATTACAGAAATTGCCAAGATTTATCCAAGATGAAGCCACTTCCATATTAATTAAATTCGTCACCAACCGAATTTCAGTTGCTTCTTTCACTACACCCGTCTCTTACAAAATAATAAATCTGCGGTGGCGGAGCACTGTATTGACACTGGGCACTCTATGGTATACAATAATGTCGAAATTTTAGCCTCGACTTCATCTTTCTGGGACTCAGCAGTGAAACAAGCAACTGAAAATCGGTTGGCGACGAATTTAATTAATAGAGATAGCGGCTTGAACAAATCATGAAATCCGACAATTTCTGTAATTAAATGCCAGCCGGAATGGCCGAGCTGTTCTAGGCGCTTCAGTCTGGAACCGCGCGACCGCTACAGTCGCAGGATTGAATCCTGCCTCGGGCACCGATGTGTGTGATGTCCTTAGGTTAGTTAGGTTTAAGTAGTTCTGAGTTCTAGGGAACTGATGACCATAGATGTTAAGTCCCATAGTGCTCAGAGCCATTTGAACCATTTGTAATTAAATCACAAAGACGTCGCGACGGTGTTGTTCTGCGTGACATCGATATTACCGTGTGGAACGACTGCGCAGCCATAAATTACCAAGCATACGTTGCACCTCTTTGCCGCCTGTCAACGTCTCTGGCGCCTTGCGTACCTTTGGCCGCATAAGCAGTGGTTCGGTCTTTGGGTGTAAAAGGACGATGCAAGTGCTGGAGCGTCAGTCACGTCGGCTCACTCTGAAGATGGCTGGACAGTATTCAGCCGAAATATTAGAAGAAGAAGCTGAATTTATGCTGCTGTACGCCCGAAATTTTGTGGAACAGTCTTTACGCCGCCAAAACATGAAGATGCAGAAGACTGATGATTCATGTGAAACTCAGCTTACCTATTTCTCACACGATATCTTCTGAACGGTGGATGAAAGGCAAGAGGCAGTTTCCATATTCCTAGATTGCCGGGAAGCATTTGACACGGTGTTGACTGGAGACTGTTAACGAAAGTGCGGGCAAACGGATTAGGTTCCTAGGTATAAGAGTGTATAGCCTACCGTGAAGTAAGTTACCGAAAATTTATACCCAGAGATGATATAATCACTGCAACGGTAGCCTTGTGCATGCCCTATCACGGATTTATTCTCTGGTATTATTCATTGTTCGATCCCCGACTTAAAAAACGAAAAAGTTCATGTTTGATGAGTGAGAGTGTCAAGAATAATAAAACGTCTACCTCCTACTAGGTGAGCATCGGAAGATCTCCTGTACTTGATTTTGATAATTATTGGCGGTGTACGGCCAGTCGTTACAGAATATGCTTTAGGAGATGACCTGATACATCAGTCTACCTAATCTCAGTCAAGCTGACTATACAGTACAGCGGGCGTTGAAAGAGCTGCTGATAACTGCTAAAGAAAAGGCAGTTTATCAACATTCCAATTAACTTCAAAGACAATTAAAACATTATGGGGAATAACTCACGTGCCTCGCTGAAAAGAACGATAACTTATCTGCCATGTCTGCTACACCTTCAGTTTGCGAGTAGCCCCTTGGCTGACGAAGAAAAGTTCGTCTTGTACCCTGACACACTGGACCCAGTGATGCAGGGAGCCTCCATGAATCTAGTGGCTGCAGAATTACCGCCCAAGATGAAGTGATACTAAATCCCCACTTAACATATAATGGGTAATTAAAGGAATGACCGTAACTAGTAAGGTATGCTCTTACAAAAGATGATCACACTGTCCACTAAATGAAAATCAGTGATCCATCAATATAAATTCATTTAATAACACAGCGTCGACACAAGCAACAAGCACTTTAACGTCATACAATACAATGAAATGACACAAAAAATGACACAGCATTAAAAACGAATAAAATGTAATCTGCACTGATGATGCACAACATAATGACCACCTACTTAAAAGCGTGTTGGTCCACTTCTGGAACGCAATTAAGCATTGAATCTGCGGACCATGGATTCGACAAATTATTGACATGTTTCCAGAGGTTTGTGGCACCTGATATCTATGAGAGGTCACACACTTCCCATAATTTACGTTGGTTAACGGGTTGGTTTGGGGAGTAAAGGGACCAAACTACGGGGTCATCAGTCCCTCTTTCCTCCTACAGTCTAGAGTTAAAAACAGTCCACAAAGGAGTTGGGTAAAGTAAAAGGCGTAAAACTCACGTCGAATTACAGTGAAAGACAAAACTACAGAAGCTCACAGCAAGGGGAAAACGTACACTAATAGGAAAACGTTGTGGAAGGTACTAAAATAGTATAGCAGATGGCCTGTTGTCAGTATGTGGGTGTTATGTTGACGAGTTGCGCAACGGTTCGATCTGACAAGTACCCTTTGGCTCCTGCAAGAAGCAATTTCCACCCCACACCACTACAGAAGTCAGACAGACGCTCTTAATGTACCAAAAAGAAATGCCTGAAAAATTTTCAGCAATAAATATCTTCTGTAAGGTTCAAATGGCTCTGAGCACTATGGGACTTAACTTCCGAGGTCATCAGTCCCCTAGAGCTACTTAAACCTAACTAACCTAAGGACATCACACACATCCATGCCCAAGGCATGATTCGAACCTGCGATCGTTGCGGTAGCGCGGTTCCAGACTGTAGCGCCTAGAACCGCTCAGACACTCCAGCCGGCTCCGCTATAAGGAAAAAGACACAAAAATATTCTATTTTCTTGCGTAACTATTGGGATACTTGGGTACTGAAGTATTGCTAGATAGTGTAAGAAGATCAATAAACGAACGGAAAACATTACTTATTGCAAAATCTGAGAAAATCAAGTGAAACTTTTATTTATAAACTGATACACAAATTTCCAGGATCTTTTCGGAATAGGAGGTTACCTCTTATCGACAGGAATCCTGTTAATGAAATTTATATACAAAGTGTGGGAAAGCTCTTTTATCCCTTTTCTTTAATAATGTTATTTACTTGGCGGAAAGGCTGAGAGCCCCACTTACTCAATTTGAATAATTATCCGACTGAATTTTTCTAAGTACGGTCAAGGTTGTCGCGTGAGAAATGTAATGGAGTGACGTGAATGAAGTATGTTATTTCTAATGGAGGAAAGATGGGGCTAGCCTACGCTGTGCTGCACAATACCGTCAACTCCGATGACTGCTGCCTACGTCGTTCACACTGACAAATAACAAAACTATCTATTTCCATCTGGATTGACCTTCGCCAATCGAACTCTCACTATTGATGAAGTCAGGGACTGCTATCTGCCCCTAGTCCAACTATTGGCATGGTACACCGGTCAGATAACCAGTCCACCACGATGCCACTCAATGTTCACTCACAGGCGCTAACTAATACTCTGTCTGTGTTCACACCGCACATTAAGTGTCGCGACCAACACAGTGAACAAACGCTTAATCACAAGCGACTCAATATAGAGTATCACTCCGATTCACTAGCGACAGAGGTGCTCTCTCAGTGCAGTACTGAGTAGTGACTTTGTTCCTCGCTCTATGAGTACATGCACGAGCGCACTTGCTCCCCCTATGTGATCCTGCTTCAAGAGCGTCACCGGAATGACTCCTCTCCATGCAAAAAGCGAAAGGGTATATCATCTGCTGTCTTTCCCTCAGTTCTCTGGCTCATTGCATGAGAAATACTCTTACAAACGGGAGAGTGGCGCTCTGTTTAAGCTGACCAATCCGGCGTTTACTGTCCACCTGTGAGAACTCTGAAACTGCGCACTAGGTATGTTAAAAATGCATTTGCTGGGGCTCTCTCAAACAATGCGGTGGGTTTTGCTTTTAAGGTGAACACGCAGGCCACAGTCCCTTTCTCTGGCAAAAAACTGTTTTGGTTCCTGGATGGTCGGCCGCGTGACAACTCACCCTCAGCTGCGTGACAACACACCCTCCTACGGACTTTCCAGTGGGCTGGTTGCCTCCACCGAACAAAAACTCCTGTGGCCATCGTGTCTTGAATGTTTCTGTATGAAAGGCCTTGACTTTTTAATCTTGGTCAGCACTTGCGATTTATTTATTAGATTTGCATACCGATTAAATGGAAATATGTGAAATTGACTCTACCTTATCGAGTTTGGGCTCAAATGAAACGTCTTGATACGCAGAATACGATGGTGAGGTCAGAATATGTAAGAAATGAAGGTCAGAAGACGCCGCCACCTTACACTGGGCTGGCTGATAGCAAAAACAAAAAGGATGAACCAGCCACACTGCAACACACGAATCTCAAGCTTGAAAGACAAGGCTAGAGGAACACAGGCAGGGAAAAGACGAACGCCAAGGCGAACAAACAGCAAAGAAAGGGCGAGGAAAAATTAAAATGGAGGGAGGATGGGGGCCTGGGAGAGAAGGCCAGACGCCCACCCCTAGATTGTGTGGTATAATGACTCTGAGCACTATGGGACTTAACATCTGAGGTCAACAGTCCCCTAGACTTAGATCTACTTAAACCTAACTAACCTAAGGATATGTCACACATCCGTGCCCGAGGCAGGATTCGAACCTGCGACTGTATCAGCAACGAGGTTCCAGACTGAAGTACCTAGAACTGCTTGACAACAGCGGCCGGCAATTGTGTGATAAAACCCCCATCACGAATAAAACGTAAAACAACATCAGCCACTGAGGCACTGTCTCTAAACGCCATTGTCAGTGTGGAGGGAAGGTTAAAAGTCTGCCGCAGAGCAGCTAAAATTGGTCAGTCCAACAAGATGTGGACGACACTCATATGGGAGCCACAGCGACACCGAGAAGGGTCCTCGCGATGGAGGAAATGACCATGTGTTAGCCAAGTAAGGCCGATGGGGAGCCACAAAGGACAACGAAGTACCTGCGAGTGGTTCGCATGTATGACTGCCACACATTCGTGCGGTTGGTTTGTGGGTGTGGAGGTGGTGCCCGACAGCAACCCAGTTGGGTTTCATCGGATTTAGATAGCCGAATTTGATGGCATCAACTTCAGTTCCCTATCATGCTCCTCTAACTATTGCAGCTCGGTTTTGGCCTTGTGACATGGACAGTTATCCTGCTGGAAGATGGCATCACTGTTGAGGAAGACATCAAGCATTAGAGGTTACAGGTAGTCCTTGATAATGTTCACCTAATCCACAGTTGTCGTGGTGCCTTCAATTACTACCACAGGTCCCATGGAAGGTGGATGTCCCTCATAACATAACACTGCTGCCACCGACCTACGTCCATGTGCGCTGCATGTTTCGAGCAGCCGTTCGCCTGGACGGCGGCATATCTGGACATGATCATCGACCTGGTTTAACAATAAATGGGATTCATCCGACCAGGCGAGACGATTCCATTGATCCATGGCCCAATCTCGATGATCCTGTGCCCACTGCAACCATAACTGCGATGTATTGGGTCAATTTGGGAACATGCAGGGGTCCTCTGCTGCGGAATACCATGTTTAGCACTGTGCGCAGAACGGTGTGTTCCGAAGCACTTTGCCCATGCTAGCACTGTACTCTGTCGTCAGATCTGCCACAGATCGTAGCCTATCCTGCTTTTAGAGAGCGGGCAAGCTTCCGATCCCTATGATTGGTAGGCCTATATGTTACAACTTGTCGCCCACTCGTGGTTTCAGGGTTCTTCAATCAGTTTCCATAGATAATCACGACAGTAGCACGATAACAGCCGACCAGCTTCGCAATTTCGAGACGCTCGTTCCATGGGACAGGGCCACAACAACCTGGCTTTTGTCGATTAAGGTGGCGCGGATTTATGCATTCGCGCCATTTATCGTCGCTATAATGATTCCGCATTTGTATCTGTTCCAAATACAAAATTCTCTTAACGCGTCACATGTCCTCAGCGCCATCAGGCAGCGTACAGCCTCTCGGTGGACAGTGGTCATAATGTTTTGGCTCATCAGTATAAAATTTATCTGACATCTGTCAAGGAAAGACCCTGGTGCTTAAGGTTAACGAAAGAGATACATTTATCTCTCACATGGCTCAACGATTTATATTTCCCCGAATTTAACTGTTCAGATAAGTGATTAGTCGACTCAAACAACACAAGAGGAAAAGGCCAGAAGATCCTTAACTATGCAGTTAAGTTATTCCGGCCGCACCTACACACGTTACTGTTAATCTAACCTGAAACCTATCCACCCTATCCATTGTTGCTGACTCAGGACTCCTCATTACATGCTGTTCCCACCACAGTTGGTTCGATGATTACGGATGGAGACGACATGATGTCTCTGAAAGTCGCGTCCTCGCTTCATATCCCTTTCCACCCTGAGAGAAAATTTCTTAGAAGTTTGTCTGATATGTATCAGTTTCTATAGTTTATGAGCTCTGGGACTATTAAAAATACTGAAAAAACTTTCATGGCGATAGTTTGTTCGAGAAGTCGCTACCATGATCGTGTACTAAAAATACAAACAACAAACAAGTATAATATCCAAAAGGCACTTCATGCATGTGTTTGGACACCTTACATACGTTAAATGAAATATTCTCAGTCTAAAATAATCCAGGAATTGCCCTAAACGTCTAACGAAATATAGGAAAAACTATTTTTATCTCTGTGACGCATGGCTTATTCTTCTCGTTGAAATTTGAAATGATCTGTTGCGCTCTGGTGGTCAGAATACTTAACAAAGCAAAGGCCAAACGGAAGTCGAGAGTTCGCAGAATCGTTGCAGTCCGGAGTTACACAGGGTAGTGATGTAGTTGAGCCGCAACATACTTAAAACCAAATCCACACGATCGTGCGGGAGAAGGTGGAAAAGATATGTGAGTTGCATGCCTCTACCGGTTGCTACCGTAGTGTACCTCGGGAAACCATCGATGCTGATGGTCAAAGTCCACTGCACAGCCTAATGCAGGGCAGAAGACTTCTATATCGAATCACAGCGAATTATTGCTCACCAAAAACTTCTTAACGCCGAATGTAAGGAATTGCTCCCCACAACCCAGACTGTACTGTGAAATTTCTAATCGCAATACATTCCTCTGAGTGGTTCGCCACCTGAGCTTGGAGCAGTGTGTCCATCCCGCCCCCATCACCGGTTAAGAGGCAGAGCAAGACGCTGCTCCCAGTCAGAAGTACTGACAATAACATTTAACTACCATGTGTGTAGGCAGCACAGAAGAGCCGCCTGAAGCAGACGCGCACCCAAACTCAGCCCTCCGGCTTCTGAAGCAGGTGTCGAGCTCTTCCTCCACAAGAATGACAGTCAAAACCCAAACATGCAACTTTAAGTGCTCTACGCTTTCTCGAGACTCTGGCAAAGAAGTTATTTGCCATAGAACAATATGCCGCCGCATTCCTAAGGTCTTTTTTTTAAATAATGAAGTTTTCTATCGTTCCTTTGGCCAGCTGAATCCCGCTCAAGGCAGAGTTTTATTACCCAGAGGGTTCTCTGCGTTGTTCACTCCCTGTCACTAAGCAAAGGGCGCTCTCTTGCGAGTCTGCAGAACTTTGACAACGCGACACCCTGTGTCATTTTCTGACACAGGTAGGTGCCGCAGTGGCCCAGTATGTGGACGGTCTACATGTCGCCTGCCTCCCCATGCCATGCACTCAGCACGGCAGGTTCACAAATAGGAACCCGTTCATAAATATCTCTTTCGACCAGCGCAAGACAACGGAACTTTTGGCGAACGCTAACCTGCTGGCTACTGTACCACGTTTGGAAATGCTGTAATATTAGCAAGAAGAAAGTAAGAAGATGAAATCAACTAAAAAACCCATTACATATGAACTTAATTATCATTCATTATCTGTTTTTAAATTAACCTGATATCAAGAACAAATTCAGATAAACTCGATTTTAATTTACTGTAATATTCAATTAAAAATGAGAGGAGGAGGCCCATACAAGACCGGCACCCCTCAAGCTGACGCAGATTATTGGTTGGTGAATGATATGAAAGTTCTTGCCACTACATCTGAACTGCAACGCAGGGTCTTGCATTATCCTGCTGGAATATGCGATTTGTAATCCTACTCATGAAGGATATGGCAACAGGCTTACTATTCTTGCACAGAATGGCGAACACTCAACCTCCCTTCAACAACTAACAATTGAAACTTTTCTCTATAAATAGCTCAGCACACGATTTCAACAGTCGAAGAAATATGGATCTCAAGAATCGTAGCTTTCTGTGGCCTTTCATCAGATGCGGTCGGTCTGACCATCGCAGACATAAGTAAGATATGTCGCTGAACACCACAGAATTCCTCTTAAACGTCCCATTTGAGGCTGGCTTTACACTATGCAAGTAGTGGGGTATAATGTTAACGCCAAATGGCAGGTATAGATCTCAACCCAGTTTCCAGTGACCTATTTCCGACTCTGCCTGTAACCTCTGCCTGGATTTCAGCTATTGACATCTGCCTATTCATCGGAGCCAGTCGAACAAACGTACGATCTTCTCGTGAGGTAGTACTTGTGCCTTCTGTAAGGACCTGTGTGTACTCTTCTTGCCACACTGTTTTCCTGGGACTGTCACCACTCGGTGTGCATTCATTACATTACAAACGACTGTATGCGATCGTTTGGTATGATGCTCTCAGATCCTTCATCACACTCATTTGTCCTCTCTCAAAATCCAAAAGACGGCGATAAGCTGGACGTGAACGTCCATGGGCATGTGTCGAGAAAAGCTATAGCAATGTTAGACGCACCCATTAGACATAATGTACTTTCGCCTTTCTTCATATGAAGGAATGGCTTTATTCTCTATGAACTGAAAATACTGGAAATAAGCTTGCATAACGATGGAAGTTTCATCAACATATCCTGTAGTGGAAATACTAAAATGTCCGTTTGGTAGACTCCGGAGAAGTCGTTCATTCTATAAAAATTTCCATTTCTGTCAGTGTGTAAGGGGAGGATTTGTAAAGGACAGAAGGGATGCATATTAATAGGTGTCGATCCCTATGAGTGGAACATAAAGATGACTAGGTCTAAGGAGAATACACAGATTGAGTGTACTTGTGACTTGAGCGTACTTCTTTTACGCTAGTATTTCACCTTTCGGCGACGTTGTCCTTGGCTCAGGAACGAGTATAGTACAAACTCCTCCCGCACAGGCCATGAAAGCCCAAAGGTACCGACTGGCCACCGTGTCATCCTCAGCCCACAGGCGTCACTGGATGCGGATATGGAGTGGCATGTGGTCAGCACACCGCTCTCCCGACCGTAGGTCAGTTTCCAAGACCGGAGCCGCTACGTCTCAATCAAGTAACTCCTCAGTTTGCCTCACAAGGGCTGAGTGCACCCCGCTTGCCAACAGCACTCGTCAGTCGGATGGTCACCCATCCATGTGCTAACCCAGCCCGACAGCGCTTAACTTCAGTGATCTGACGGGAACCGGTGTTACCACTTCGGCAAGGCCGTGAGTATAGTACAGCCCGTTCTAAATGTCTTAGTGGCGTAACTGATTTCAGTGTGTATACGAAATTGTGTTTACACAATGCCATTATAAAGTTCAGAAAAGCTACGCATCTGAAATCCGTGCTGTTCGGTGAGCGGTCTGGTAACTGTAAGTAGCATGGGCGAAAATTTCAGGCTTCTCTGGTACGTTCAGGGAAGAGGCTGCTTGGGGCAGTAGGAATAATTTCCATGTGCTGTTCTGTATTTTGTGTACTGTGCTTCTCACAGTTCAGGAATCCACCAGGTGCTGAGCCTCACATTATTCATGACTTGAGATATATGCCACTAATCTGTAATTGCTGTGGCAATAGAGTTACAGAAATCATTTAAAAGAGCTCAGAGTTCACATGCCTGTTTGTATGATATTATTCCTTGATTAATTTCTGTAATTAGGTTAGAGATATCGTATTTTAAAGGGAGAGTCTATTTTCTATAAAATATGACGTTTCCGGTATACAGAAATACTCGACCGATACTTGTACTACATAAGTTTGAGGAGGTACTTATGCAATAACGCAGTGACGTGTGGTTGTCAGTGGACCCGAGGTCCCTGAGTCTGCCAACACTGTCAAACTGTGTCATCCTGGGAGAATGGACGTTGCGAATGGTTGTCAGTGGACACAAGGTCCCTGAGTCTGCCTACGTTGTCAAACTGTCTCAGCAGAGGAAAATTTGACTTCAGGTGTGGTTGTCAATGGATACGAAGTCCCTGAGTCTCCTGCACTTGAAACATGTAGACCTGGTTTCTTTTGACCAGAGGGAACTGCGAGCACAAAAACATAAAATATCATGTAGTCAGACCACTAATGATTAATGTCATGGAAACGTAAGTGCCCAAATGCACAAAATGAAATATTAGTTTTTACTGGTTATTAGGTTATGTTAGCTTATTGAAGACTATTCAATGCTTAAGTAGTTATTGTTACACATCTGTTAAAACTTATATGATCTAATTTATCTACTTATGTAAGAAACTTGTTATATTTCCTTTGATGTTTTCTTATTACATATACAGGGTAAGTCACCTAACGTTACCGCTGGATATATTTCGTAAACCACATCAAATACTGACGAACCGATTCCACAGACCGAA
The DNA here is from genome assembly GCF_023898315.1 of Schistocerca nitens. Lineage (NCBI taxonomy): Eukaryota > Metazoa > Arthropoda > Insecta > Orthoptera > Acrididae > Schistocerca > Schistocerca nitens. Next base: position 258,507,682 of record NC_064622.1, read on the forward strand.
CGTGAGGAGAGGGGCTAGTGTAATTGTTTAATACAAACCATACAAAAATGCACGGAAGTATGTTTTTTAACACAAACCTACGTTTTTTAAATGGACCCAGTTAGTTTTGTTAGCACATCTGAACATATAAACAAATACGTAATCAGTGCCGTTGGTTGCATTGTAAAATGTTAATTACATCCGGAGATATTGTAACCTAAAGTTGACGCTTGAGTACCACTCCTCCGCTGTTCGATCGTGTGTATCGGAGAGCACTGCAACATACATCGCGTTTCTACAGAATGATCTGCCAACGTTGCTCGAAAATGTCCCACTGGAAACGCGTCGACGTATGTGGTATCAGCGTGATGGTGCACCTGCACATTCCGCAATTAACACTAGGCTGACCCTTGACAGGATGTTTGACGGGCGTTTCATAGGACGTGGAGGACGCATAAATTGGCCAGCCCGTTCTCCTGATCGTACACCTCTGGACTTCTTTCTGTGGGGAACGATAAAGGAGAATGTGTACCGTGATGTGCCTACAACCCCAGAGGATATGAAACAACGTATTGTGGCAGCCTGCGTCGACATTACACCAGATGTACTGCGGCGTGTACGACATTCATTACGCCAGAGATTGCAATTGTGTGCAGTAAATGATGGCCACCACATTGAACATCTATTGGCCTGACATGTCGGACACACTCTATTCCACTCCGTAATTGAAAACGGAAACCACGTGTGTACGTGTACCTCACCCCTCATGGTAATGTACATGTGCGTCAGTGAAAAAGACCAATAAAAAGGTGTCAGCATGTGGACGTAATGTGCTGTTTCAGTCTCTTCTGTACCTAAGGTCCATCACCGTTCCCTTTGGATCCCTATGTAATTCGGTGCTCTCCGATACACACGATCGAACAGCGGAGGAGTGGTACTCAAGCGTCAACTTTAGGTTACAATATCTCCGGATGTAATTAACATTTTACAATGCAACAATCGGCACTGATTACGTATTTGTTTATATGTTCAGATGTGCTAATAAAACTAACGGGGTTCCATTTAAAAAAACGTAGGTTTGTGTCAAAAAACATTCCGTGAATTTTTGTATGGTTTGTATTAAACAATTACACTAGCCCCTCTCTTCACGTTCGGTCTGTGGAATCGGTTCGCCAGTATTTGATGTGGTTTACGAAATATATCCAGCGGTAACGTTAGGTGACTCACCCTGTATACTAGGCTAGCAATATTTTCATATTATTTTTGTAAAAGGAGCCATGTTTTCTCCTTTCCAATCAATTAGGCAAGCAACATTTCTGCCATTTTGTATGAAATTTTAAGATTTTTCTCTTGCCTATATGCCATGCAATAAAATTTTCGTCGTTGTGTAAAAAAAATTTACTTAGATGCTAAGCAAGAAATACTTTTAATCATTGGATATAAATTGTAACATTTTTTTCTCTTTGCCTAATTTTTTCGCCTTTTTGTAAAAAATTTTACTGTTTGTCCCTTGCCAATATGTTAGGCAAGAATCACCCTGCAAAAATTTTCAAAAATGAGGTTGGGGATTACGGGAGTTGGCAATACCCTCTTAGGATTTAAAGGTTGGCTACAACTTGCATACACAAGTTCTGGAATCTAAGATATTGTTGTCGCATTTGGCAGTGCACGGATTAATTAGTGGCAGTTTGGAAGCCAGTGTAGGAGCCCGCCTGCTGTGGTGCGCACGAGTGTCGGGCGAGGGGTGAGAGTTGGCAATACTCTCTTGGGACTTAAAGGTTGGCTACAGCGTGCATACACAAGCTCTGGAATCTAAGATATTGTTGTAGTACTTCGCAGTGCACGGATTAATTAGTGGCAGTTTGGAAGCCAGTGTAGGAGTCCACCTGCTGTGGTGCGCACGTGTGTCGGGCGAGGGGTGAGAGTTGGAAATACTCTCTTAGGATTTAAAGGTTGGCTACAGCGTGCATACACAAGCTCTGGAATCTAAGATATTGTTGTCGCGCTTCGCAGAGCACGGATTAACTAGTGGCAGTTTGGAAGCCAGTGTAGGAGCCCACCTGCTGTGGTGCGCACGTGTGTTGGGCGAGGGGTCGTTGCCCAGCTGCCATTCTGCCGTGTCTGCCAGCAGCGACACAGGATTTGATATTGAATAGATATTTTTTTATAATTTGCAGCGCGCTTATTCATTTAAAGAAAAGGGTTTGTGTATGTGCATAGCAGCAGATGGTAATTTTGATAATGATTGGAGTTGAATTCTTAAGGGAAACCATTGTTAGGCGAATAGATTAAGTATTGATTTTTGTCATTGATTTCTTTTGTAATTGTCAGGGATTTGTTTCACTATGTATTCAATTGAGAAGTATTTCAGTCTATCTCAAGAGTTTGATTAATTTGTAATATTGCTTTAATGCCACTGGAGGCAGATTTACATACGAAGCGATTGTTCAAAGAGCTTCTAGCGTTTTGTTAATTGAATGAGAAAGAATCGCTTTCAGAATATAGTTTTTGAAAAAAGGAATTACTTGTTTGGGTTATCATTTATCGAGTTTAGATTTGACCAAACCCTTTCTCTTGAATTATACGTAGTTGTAGTAAGCAGCAGCAGCCGCAGCAACAGCAGGAACCGTCATACAGAACATGCGTTGCACTCAGCATTAATAATAGGTTTTTTATGTTTTTGTTAAATAATGGAATGCAGCAGATCAAGCAGTGGCAGCAGAAAGACCAAGTAAGTTATTTGTTGTGCACAGGACCAATTAAAAAAAAAATAAAGTTTGGGCGATGTCTGTAATAGTAAAGTTAACAAGAGTACAAGCACTAGATTTTCAGTAGAAAACACGAGATAAGAAGATAGAGCTCGCGACTATCACTGTGACCTATCCGAAGCTGTGTGAGGACAACCTCGTCCCGTCCACGGGGTTGGAAAGAAATACACCACACACGCGTAGTGGGCTTGACTAAACGGAGCTTATTGTCAGTCATTTCCAGTCACTCATCCTCCCACCAACGCATGACTCGTGAGCTCAATAGCGAGGTTAGTGCTTGCAGGGTGATGGCACACTGAAATACTTGCGGATCGAGACACGCCTCCTTGGCTGTGAGATCTACTCTTTCATTCCCAGGAACGCCGACGTGCCCTGGAACCCAGCAGAAAATGACCTCCTTCCCCAGTCGTTGTAGTTGGAGATGTTCTGAACCATTTTACCTGATGGATTCAAACGTCGCAATGAGTGAAGGGCACTTAGTGAATCCGAACGGACAAGAAATTTAGGACGGGAAGAGCATCTCATCTGCTCCAGTGCCCTCAAGATAACAGACAATTCTGCATCAAAGACAGTAAATGCTTGAGGCAGTCGGACCTTGAGGACACGATCTGGAAAAACAACAGAGCAACCAACAGAATCCTCCTGTTTTGACCCATCCGTAAAAACAGCTATAGTCGTGGTGCTCAGATAAAATGGCAGAAAATGTTACATTAAGAACGATGGCAGGAATGCAATCTCTCTTGTACCACACCAAATCGAAAATCACTCTGGGCTTCTGCAGTAACCAGGGTGGCAGGCGGTTAAAACCCTGGATTTGGGGCTGTATGGGCTCCACACTGTATGGCCTCCACACGTTGCACAAGGATCCCTAACGGCATCGTGGCTCATGGACAGTTGGAAAAAAGGCGCTCCAGAGGCGGACGAAAAACTATATGGCGAGCGGGTGAGGTTGGAGCTGCAAGAAACTTACAAGCCTGGCGCACCAACAGGAGCTGCCGCCGGACGGTAAGGTTCAAAACAAAAAAAATGGCTCTGAGCACTATGGGACTTAACATCTGTGGTCATCAGTCCCCTAGAACTTAGAACTACATAAACCTAACTAACCTAAGGACATCACACACATCCATGCCCGAGGCAGATTCGAACCTGCGACCGTAGCAGTCGCGCGGTTCCGGACTGAGCGCCTAGAACCGCTAGACCACCGCGGCCGGCGGGACGGAGAAGACGCGCCCTGTCCGCTCCACAAGATCTATGTCTAAGGCACTTGAGGATCTTCAGCGCCTTCAGGGTTCTGGATTTTAATTCTCGCAGGTGTTGCAACCATGACAATCTGGAATCAAAAATGAGGTGAATAAAGCGCACGGTGTCTTTAAAATGTAGCATAGTGTCCTCTATATGCAAGGCAGGCAAATTAAAAGGACGACGAGAACGATTATAATGAACACACACACCCTTATCGGCAGAAAACTGAAAACCCATCTTTGCAGCCCACTCTAACCGCCGCACTGTAAGTTGCAACTGACGGCTCATCGTTGCAACACTGGAGGAGGAAAAGAAAACAGCAAAGTCGTCCACAAATAAGGAGCACTAAACTGGGTTCCTTACTGTAGATGTTATATCGTTGACGGCTATGTCATAGAGGGTAACACTTAAAACACTGCCCTGGGGGACACGATTCTCCTGCTCAAATCGATCCAACAGTGTGGTGTGACCAAAAATCGATCCGACAGTGTGTGACCAACTCAGGTCCGAAAAAACCCTGAGACAGGAAAGACCGAATGAACATGGGGAGGTGGCCACGAAAGACCCATTGATGCAGTTGTGCGAGAATACTGTGTCTACAAATAGAATCGCACGCCTTACTGATATCAAAGAATATGCTGATACAGTGATGCTGACTGAGGAAAGCCTGCTGAATAGCCGCTTCTAGGAGGGACAGGTTGTCGACTGTGGACCGAAACTTTCGGAATCCACACTGAGAGCGGCTAAGGAGTTGCCTCGTCTCCAAAAGGCAGACCAGACGACTGTTAACCACCCATTTCAGGGTCTTTCCTACACAGCTCGTCAAGACGATACTCCGATAACTACTGGGACATGTGCGGTCCTTTCCTGGTTTGAGGAGAGGGATTAGAATTGCCTCCGCCCAGGAGTTGTGGAAGACACCTGTCTGCTATATTAGATTACAACATGCGAGGAGGATTTCCTTTGACTCCGCTGGCAGATGTAGAAGCATGCAGTACCGGATGTGGTCGTGACCGGGTGCATTGTGAGAAGTTTCAGTCAGTGTCGACTCGAGCTCTCACATCGAGAAAGGGGAGTTGTGGGCCTCAGAACTGTTCGACCTAAAGTCCAGCTTTTCCCTCTCGACAGTCGCACGGTAGTAACGAAACGCTGGATCCTGGCTTACATCGATAGTAGTTTGTGCAAAATGCTCGGCCAGCGTCTGAGCAATGTTTCTAGGTGTTGTTTGGAGGCACCCCTGGTTCAAAACTGCAGCTATCGGTAAACGGCTGAGTTTACCGGAAATCCTCCGGATGACTTCCCATACTTTTGAGAAATAAGTGGAACGATTGATGGAGTTCAGGAACTGATGCCAGGACCGCTTTTTGCCCTCTTTAATGACACGGCGAGTCTTGGCTCTCGCGATTCGAGAGGTTGAGAGATTGTCTGCTGTCGGGCGGCGTTTAAACCGTCGAAGAGCCGCACGCCTGTCCACCAAGAGACAGGTCGCTTCTGAAGAGGGCCGAAAGACGTTGGTAGGGATACATCAGCAGCGTGATGGATCACATGCGTGATGTGATCCACCCATTCCTGGACGCTGTCACGGTGTTCAAACACAACCAACTGGTCGAACAGCGTCCAGTTAGCCCTGCCAATCATCCACGTTGGTGGTTTCTGTTTCAGCAACACACCATCGAGTAGCCGAAGGCAGATCGGGAAGTGGTCGCTGGAATGAAGGTCGTCAGTGACCCAGTGAACAGAGTTGGCGGGGGCTGGAGAGCAGGTCGATGGCTGAGAATGACCCAGTAGCACCACAGAAATGAGTCGGAGTACCAGCTTTTAGGAGGCACAGCTCTCGAGATGTCAGGAGGCTCTCCAAAACTCGACCCCGATGGCAAGTAGACGTTGAGCCCCACAGGACATGGTGGGCATTGAAGTCTCCCAGGAGGAGAAATGATTGGGGGAGTTGCGCGATAAGATCTGTGAGAGCCTCAGAATCTACTGCATCCAGTGGAGGTAAAGAGGGAAGTCACAGCGGTTCACGAAGTACTCTCCACCATACACCGTAATGTGGCTTCCGGAGTATGGATGTAGCTGTAGTGCAGCTGTTATTTCGTACAGTTCAGATCTGCTGAAATTTTTCTGCGTCGTCGTCGATTTTCGGAAGTATTTCTATTTTAATGTGATTTGGTGTAGGGCACACTATGTTTTCGAAAAACGTCTTTCAGTTTTTATGATATATTCGCTCTACAGTACACACAACTGGTGCAAACAGGATCTACAGGAAATGGATGGTTTTGAAATGACCAGTGGTATGTTGATTTTTATGAGAAAAAAACTTTATCCTTACTAAATCAAAACTAATTTGCTTTACATAGTCACTTATACAAAATTATGTCATCCACATGACCGCCATGCTCTTGAATACAGTTTTCAACTCTCTACCAGACGTTACTCATGACAGCCCAACGGACGATGGTCAGTCAAATCACCTTATTTCATGGCCGCTATCAACTGCATTAAACTTCAGGGTTTGTTAGCATAGACACGCTTTTTCAAATATGCCCACGAGAAAAAGTCAAGCGCAAAAGCCTGGCGATCTTGGTGTCAATGGTACGTCATAGAAACGAGGAATAAGGCGTTCAAGGAAAATGTTCGTCTCAGCGGCTGTGGATGCATTTGAAGCGAGTGATCTTGCACAGCCCCGTTAGTAAATAGACACTTCTCGTGTTTATCCGTCGTCTCTACAATTACGGCAGAAATAACTTTTTCAGCAATTGTATGTATCGTTAGAAGTTCACTGTCGTTGTTTCTGCGCCCTCCACCCCAAAAATAACGTCCAATTACAATAACAACAGCTACGGCACATCGCACAGCCGCACGCCGAAAATGAAGACTGTGTTGAGTGGAAAATTACTGAGTTATAATGAATTTATTAACATTTCTAGAAACACTAATGAATTTATTTTTAAAAAGCCAAAATCCAAGAATAACTTTAACAAATTGCCTCCAGAACTGAAAAGACTAAATTCCAAAAACGCAACAGATAGAAAACACCTCAAAACGGCAACAATATAAAATCACTTCCCTTTAGCAAATAATATTAAATGAAGTACAAAAAATACATTTACATTGCAAACAGCAAAACAAACAAATATGTCACAAATATCAACCATCAGCTATTACCAGTAAGTATCAAAACGCCATTCCCTTCGGAGTAGCCAAAATGACTGACAAACGTGGTTCAAATTTGTGATAGAGGCGGTGGCAGAGGCAACGCCAATAGTAATAATTCCTCCTCCTCTACTAACACAGGACGGCGGTTGCCACTAACACAGTACTAGAAACCTTCGTTAAAATTTTCAATTATGATACACAGGCATCTTTAACTAGAACACAGTTAACAAGAGATACAGTCACCTATCATGTAATACAGAGGAAACTCAATTCTTTAGTAAAAATGAAACATAAAACATACTACAATTGCAGAAAAGTAGGAATGTTACGCAGGAAAATTTGACTTGACAACTGAGGCATAAAATTTCCCTTTAGGTTTTTTTTTTTTTTTTTTTTTTAGATGCAGGTAATTTAGTTAAGAGCTCCAGCTCGTGATACTAGCCAAGAGGTAACAACAGACGTACCTCAGAAATAAGGTAGATAAATTAAACCATTTTCACTTACTATAAAAGTACAACTCGTAAATCAGAAGAATTACGTCTGCATTCTATAGCCTTAGATTCTAAAATCAATTTGGAATAGTGAGAGCCACAAGCCTACACTCATTGACAGAACTGAACTCAAGTAGTGCCAGGCAAAACCTTCATAAAAATGGTTCTAATGGCTCTGAGCGCTATGGGACTTAACTTCTGAGGTCATCAGTCGCCTAGAACTTAGAACTACTTAAACCTAACTAACCTAAGGACATCACACACATCCATGCCCGAGGCAGGATTCGAACCTGCGACCGTAGCGGTCGCGCGGTTCCAGACTGTAGCGCCTAGAACCGCTCGGCCACTCCGGCCAGCAAATCCTTCATAAATAACACATTTATGCTCGTACATATAACAACGGGCAACCAGGATACGGAGTCAAAATAACCACCACAAGACACCATGTGACGTGCACACTAATCGCGAGCTCACCGTGATTTCTCGTAAAATCCACTGACAAACGCTTGCTTGGAGAGCGCCGAGAGAAGGATGTAACGATGATTCCTCGCAGTCTGAAACCCACGGATATCATCCAGCAGATGCCACCCCCGTCCAGTACTTGCAAAGGCCAGACCGGAATCCAACCCTGCACTATAAGGGACACAAACTGCTTGCAACTTCAATAGCAGAGAAGACGCCGAATACTGTGCGACCTGCCAAAGTAGCTTTTAATGAGCGATGTTTACGACTGCGACCAACACCCGGCCCCGCCAAACCCACAGTGAGATAAGGCACCTCTCTTGCCAATCGAACCCAGCGAGGTGGCGCAGTGGTTAGACACTGAACTCGCATTCTGGAGGACGACGGTTCAATCCTGCGTCCGGCCATCCTGATTTAGGTTTTCCGTGATTTCCCTCAATCGCTACAGGCAAATACCGGGATGGTTCCTTTCAAAGGGCATGGCCGACTCCCTTCCCCGTCCTTCCATAATCTGATGAGACCAATGACCTCGCTGTCTGGTCTCCTTCCCCAAACAACCCAATCCAACCCAACCCTCTTGCCAATGGGTCACGGCAGACGCTTGGCTACAACAACAAGCCGCCTCACTTGCGCTCCTCGACGCCCGTGTCACTCTCTCCTTTTTCTCCAGGTCGCCGCAGCCCTTAACTACCTTCTTCTCCGACCTGCTCTCTACCAGCGACAGTACCGCTCCATGCGGTCTTGCTATCAGAGGGATTCCAAATCCGCGGGAATGACGCGAACGCGGGCGCACAGCACAGTTCATGGGTTCAAAAACTAAAGTTCTGTTTGTTAACTGACACATCTAACTGAAAATGCACCTCAACACTCATGAACACTATCGCATTCCGTCCGTCTTGAGAGATCGTTTGCATACCCAAAGTGAAGACTTCATGTTGCTGGAAGTCCCAATCTTTGATATGTTGAACCACCAACATGTACCGATGGCATTTCAAATCCAAACGTAACATTTTTCTCACAGAGTCTCGGATCAGCATTAAACAGTGTGCATCTTGACGTTCGTATCGCCTTGGACTCCTGTCGATTGCCTCTCTCACAATGGCAATAATTACAGGTATCCTCGATTTTTTATTAGGACCTGGCAGCTTCTTATTAAGACTCTTTCCACCTTAGGATTGTACTGCCACTTGAAACTATGCGACTAAAATGACGACGAATTATCTACTCACAAGCTGCGACATTGTCGCGAGTAAAACAGTGATCCGTATATAGAACAAATTTCATTTACTTTACGTCTATGGTCACAAACTTTTCGTCAACACATTACCGGTTTCTGTCTATAATGACCATCTTCAGATCTGCAGCAAAATATGGGAAAGCATAAATGCAGTAGCAGATTGTCTACAGCTTAAAACAATAAAATAAACTGTAATGAAAAGTTCTACATCTACATATATACTCCGCTAGCCACAAAACGGTGTGTGGCGGAGGGCACACATACATATACATTTGTGCGCTTTAAGTGTGAAGTGGCATACCTGTTATATAAAAACAATGTCCTAATGTACTTCAGCCATAGTGGCATCGTCAAATGTTAAATGCAAAATCAGCACCAGCATCATCAAATGTATATACGAGGGTCACTCCAAAAGAAATGCACACTATTTTTGTAAAACTACAGTTTTCATTCAGCACATGTGAAAGTTTTACAGTGTGTAGATACATCATTCCCGCTTGTTTTCAAACTTAGTTCAACCTGTTCCCGTGAGTGGCGCCGTCACAGCATGTCTTCAAGATGGCTGCTACACTTGACGTTCGTCAGAAGCAACGTGCTGTCATAGAATTCCTGTGCTGTGAAAACGAGACAGTGGGAAAGATCCACAAGAGGTTGAAAAAGGCGTATGGAGATGCTGCTGTCGATCGCAGTGCAGTTAGTCGGTGGGCAAGCGGGTTACGTGATGAAAGTGGGCTCGGCAAAATATTGAGGATTGTCCTCGCTGCGGCAGGCCTCGTACTGCACACACTCCAGACAATGTGCAGAGAGTTAACGAATTGGTGACTGCTGACAGACGCATCACAGTGAACGAATTGTCACGCTACGTTGGGAGAGGAGAAGGCAGTGTTTGCAGAATACTGAAAGTGTTGGCGTTAAAAAAGGTTTGTGCCAGGTGGGTTCCCAGGATGTTGACAGTGGCTCACAAAGAAACAAGAAAAACGGCATGCAGCGAACTTTTGAAACAGTACTCGAATGGTCGAGATGAATTTCTTGGAAGAATTGTGACAGGTGATGAAACATGGCTCCATCATTTTTCACCAGAGATGAAGAAGCAATCAATGGAGTGGCATCATGCAGATTCACCCAAGAAAAAAAAATCAAAACCACACCTTCTGCTGGAAAAGTTATGGCTACGATGTTTTTCGATTCCGAAGGACTCTTGCTTGTGGACATCATGGCAAGTGGAACCACCATAAATTCTGATGCATATGTGACGACACTGAAGAAACTTCAAGCTTGAGTGAGTCGTGTTCGACAACACCGGCAAAAGCAGGATGTTTTGCTGTTGCACGACAATGCACGGCCACATGTCAGTCAAAAAACCATGGAAGCGATCACAAAACTCGGATGGACAACACTGATACAACCGCCTTACAGTCCTGACCTGGCTCCATGTGACTATCATCTCTTTGGGAAACTGAAAGACTCTCTTCGTGGAACAAGGTTTGAAGATGATGACTCCCTTGCGCACGCTGCCAAACAGTGGCTCCAACAGGTTGGTCCACAATTTTCCCGTGCTGGTATGAGAGGTGGCATGAGCCCCCTCTCATATTTCTATCTTACGATTCTCCTCTCTAGTTGCATGCGGTGGAGGGTTGCTTTTCCTTAACACGCGTACTTCCCACGCAGCGTCTCTCGTCACCCGGGTGGGCCGGTGACAGGCGGGCTCGGTGGAACTGGAGAGAGTTAAGCCGACGTGTGTGAGGCAGTCGAGTGAATGCTTTTCAGACGCCGACATTGTCAAGAGACACGCCCGCTGGGGTGTGAAGTAGCGGCTGGGCTAGAGGTTCCGTTACTTCAGAGAAACTTTGCGAAAACACTTTCTGGCGGGCTACCAGCGAGGCGTGGGAATGACTTGTGTACCCACGCAGTTGTGGCGGGAAAATTCCCGCACTTTCTGCAAAATCAGCACAGAAATTGGCGCCAAGAATCTCCATTGGTGGAATGGTAGTGCTCCGGCAATGGAGTGGAATTTCCGCCGGTTTTCGAGTTGCTGATTGGAACGTAACCACGGCCACTGTCGTGGGGGCGGGAATGTTCGGTGTTCGGCCTGTACGGGTGCTCTGAGTAGTCGGCAGTCGCCTTTCGGTCGAGGACGTCGAAGCAGCCAGCCCTCGCCTGCGGTACGCCAGATCGTGTTCTGGGAGATAAGAAGACTGTTGGTAATGTACGTCCGCAGCACCGGCAGATAGGGATTTTTCCTAGGTAATAATCAGAGCTCAGCAGAGCGCGCCTGTTCATCCTTTTCTAACTGTGTTCAGTTTCAAGTAACAGCAATTACTATTGGGTTAGCTGTGTGTCTCTCTTGAGATTTGAGTGGAAAGGAATTGGCTCCACATACCACTTCGTCTTAAACCTCAGGATCTAAGTTAGGGACAACTTCACCTTTATAGTGTTTGTATGAATCTCCAATTTTAGCCAATTTGATGATTTATAAATTTCCTGTGTTTCTTTTACTATTCTGTGTTTAAGCTTAATAAATCATATTGTTATTTTGAACAGAACTTTCATTCTGTTAATCGATAGAGCAACCCTATCATTCCTCACTATGCTAATGAAACCTTTGTTTATTTAACTTATGTATCAAATTAAATTATTGCAGGTGCCAAACTCTCTTCTACTCCACTAGCAGGGTTGATTAGAGTCAGTTCGCGTATTTTTTTTATCCTTGTGCAACAGCAAAAGTCGGAGTTAGAATAGGGGGGGCTTAGAGCATGATTTACACATGTGGATTCTAGTAGAATTTAGTGATAAATACACTACTAGCCCCGGCACCTCGCATAATATGGCGACCCTTGGCCTCGGATCTTTCCTGTGAATCTCTGATAAACAAACAGGATTCTTAGTAGGAACATTCAATTTTTTTCTCTCTATTTTTTTTAATGATTAATACCCAAGTTTTTTTTTGTTTTGGTAGTTCCGCGTTTAGTTTTAAGTAGCGGCGCATGACTACAGTTTTTGTTTTCAGTGTATATATTTTTTGTTCATTGTTTTTTTTGTGTTTCGCTGATGTGGTGTCTGTACCGCATCGCACTTTGTCGGATTTGTGTGTGGTTTCTGTACCACATCATATTGTGTTTGTGATTACAGCGTTGGAACAGCGTTGTTGAAATTTTATGTTTATGTGTAAAAAATATATGGAGTAGATTAATTTTATTGTGCATTTTAGATGAATTTGTTTTTATGAATGATAACGAGAAGTAAGGCACGACTATTATCGGGCGAAGCTAAAACAAAAGAGGATAGCATAATGGATAAGGGGCAGTTTACTGACGGGAATAGGTTCGGAGATGAGATGGGCACATTTTTAGCAGGACAGGACGCCAGGGGCATTGATGAGGAAGGTGATTTGGACGCGATCTCAGAGCAGCGTTGCGGCCGTGATTATGATAGTGAAGTAGAGGATGAAACAGAGACAGGCACACAGGTCGAGACGGTAGCAGAAGTTTATAGTCAAACGAACGAGTGCAGACAGAGGCCAGCTCGGTCACGTCAGAGCTCTAGCGCCCAGGTGTCCAGAGTTACATCGCCCATGTTTGAAGAGGATCAAGAAGATGACGTAAACCCAATACTGAGCTTCCTACGATCAATGAAAGAAGAAGCTGACGAACAGCGTAAGAGGGAGAAGGAAGAAGAGGAGAAACAACGTAAGAAGGAGAAGGAAGAAGCTGACGAACAGCGTAAGAGGGAGAAGGAAGAAGAGGAGAAACAACGTAAGAAGGAGAAGGAAGAAGCTGACGAACAGCGTAAGAAGGAGAAGGAAGAAGAGGAGAAACAACGTAAGAAGGAGAAGGAAGAAGAGGAGAAACAACGTAAGAAGGAGAAGGAAGAAGAGGAGAAACAACGTAAGAAGGAGAAGGAAGAAGCTGACGAACAGCGTAAGAAGGACACGGAGGCAATAATTTCGCATATAGGGGAAATTCGTGGGGAATTATTAACAATAAAGAAAGAATGTGGAGAAGCAAAACAAATGTCAATGGTAGCACAAAAAGTAGCAGGCCTAGCCAAAACTGCAGCAACAGGGGCAATGAAAATCGCAAGAGTAACTCTTAAACTCGCAGGGCGCTTGCGACGTGCGACACAAGTCCACTCGAAATCCCTAGCGGCCTTAAAGACTCAAGGTAATATTGCGGTTACGAACATCACGAAACGAATGAAAGAAGTAGAGAGTCGGATAGCAAAACTAGAGCGAAATGGGCACACGAGCACTGCGCGTTCGGATACCAATGATGGAGCACACAGGATTGTGTCTCCGAGGAAAAGCCCGCCGTGCTCTAGCCCAGTGACAGCGTGCGGAACAAACAATGCACACGCAGAAACAGCGAGTAATAGCTCCAATAATTGCAGCCCACTTAGAAGAGTGAATGCTGAATGCCACTTCCACTGTGATACAGACGTAGCACATCACAGTTATCAGCAAGATAGATCAGGACACTCCGCAGACGTGCAAGTATCGGAAACGTCTGACAACACCAGTGCGAGGATCGGACAGAATTTTGATCACAATCACTTCCTGTCGATACTCAAATTCCAGAAGTTCAAAGATAATGGAGGGTCGATGCATCCGAAGAGCTGGGTGATGCAATTTACTAATTCATTACCGTCGTCATGGCCAACCCAGGCCAAATTAGAATTCATGTGTGGACACATCGAAGGCCAAGCCGCGGAAAAGATGCGGGGCGTGGCAGCGACGTGTCGGACTTATCAGGAATTTGTTGGTGCATTCCTGCGGACCTACTGGTCAAAGGAAACGCAAGACAGGATTAAAGAGGAAATAATATTTTGTCCTGAACTGGAAGTGTCCGGGCATAAGAGCGCAACCAAATTTTTTGATGACTTACTCAAGAAGAATCAGTTTTTAGATAGTCCATACAGCAACGGAGAAATTATTAAATTTTGCTTGTCGAAATTGCCAGTTAGGTATCAACAGACACTTGTCGGGAAGTGTGGATCTGACATAGATGCATTCAAGAGTCTACTGCGCGAACTCGAAGTAGTCTTCGATAAACAAGACGCAAAGGACAAGAAGAAGGCGCAAAATAACAAATACCACGGGCCAGCAAGGGAAGACGACAACAGATCGCATAATCGCACTGGTCAGTTAGGAAACCAGGGTTACCGAGATCAAGGTTACGCTATTCAAGGTTATGGAAACCAGAGACACGGAAACCAGAACGTCAGGGAACAGGGTCAATCCAGACAAGCAATCTGGGACAGGAGGAATGACGAACGGCAAAGCGACCGTAATTGGAGGGAGCGAAATCAAGGACAACAGGAGAACCAGGAGATTGAAATTAGACCTCCAAATCCTAATGCACGTCAGAGGAGGGGGAGTCTAAGAAGGGATTGACGCTAGTCCATAGGACTCCACCACTTCTCTCACATAAAGGAGTTCGTAGAATAGTAGTAGTGTAAGAAATGTACATAGTAGAATAGGCAAATATATGAACCTTTGTTCGGGGAACAATAATCGTTACATTAATAGATTAAGATTGCTAAAGTATTAACACGCTGCGTTGTCTTGCATAAGAATTTACTGCTGCTATCCTCTTTTTGTTTATGTTTGCGATCTCCAATGTCGATGGAGTAGGAGACACTACCTTTTCATGAGCAATGTTTTTGTCCTTTCCTATCTGGTGTCCATGTTAAGGGATAAGGATGAGTGACGAGACGTCGCACAAACGGGCGCATACAAGAACGTGCTCTTAGAAGCGTTCTGAGAGGTCGTGATACGCTCCATAGCGGCCACAACCAGTTCGTGAGACGTTCATACCAATGCTTGCAGGCACGCGTCAGTGCACTGCACGATTGTGGTATATTGCGCGATTTCGAGGGTGAATATGGGCAGTATAGTTTTTGCAGAGCTGCGCCGGTATCGTTGTCTTGCAAGTCGGGGTGAACCTGTGAGCATTTGACTCTAATGGTGCCCTAGACGAGAGAAATGAGGGCATAAAAGCCTACCATGCTAATGTGCTGGTTGGGGATTTAGCGTGCTGCTCGTTTTTGTCACAGATGAATCACCAAGGAATTGTACTTGGATATTCGTGACATACTGTGTAGCTGGCGTGTGTGGGGTGTCTGAATCCTCAACAGGAACCAGTCCTGGCTTGGTCATATTACATTGCTTCTGGAAAGGTGTACTTCGATCGCGAAAACCGCTTCACATAGAGAAGGAAGTTGCAACTATAAATTTATTGTCGTGTATAGCCATGGCTAACCCAGTCTCTGGAGTTTCAGTGAGGCGTAATGAAAACTCGGAGGTCATGTCGTACGGCGCGCACATCACTGTCGTCAATAGCGGCGAGCAGCAAGACATCTCAGCGTAACAGGAACTATGTAAGGGTATTGTATAAGGTAAATAAAAAAAAAAATAAATAAATAAATAAATAAATAAATAAATAAAATAAATAAATAAATAAATAAAAGGGAAAGTACGATACTAGGATAAGTTAAACTGTAGGATTTAACAATAACTAGATTAATATTGTGGGGGTTTTCTACCACAAGTGTGGCGCGCGCCTGTTGAGTTGCTATTTTTCAGGTCACCAAACCACAGACCCGAGATGGAGGGACGAAGGGCGAGCGAAAGTAGCGTAGTTGCATGTTCTTTATAGCACAGTAAAACTTAGACCTGCATAACAACATAATTTAATTAAAAGACGTAGAATGTAGATCGTTGGGATATGGTAGTTAATTCTTGAAGCATGTCTACTGTCGATCTATATAATTAATAGTAATATTAGTGCGGGCCCGCACATTTAGTTGTTCATCCACTACAAAGCATCAGTTATCACACACCATGTACTTACTGAGATCGGTCTCTACACGTATATCAAAATAAATTATTTCCATGTCTAGATTAGATGTTATAATGATTGCCATAGATTAATAACTATAAAAGTAAAATAAGAGTGTCTGAAATGACAGACCATCAATGTTTCATTAGGTAAATTTATTATAACATAGAAGGTCATGGGAAAAAGTTAGGCATAATACTTTTGTAAGAATTGTACAGATGACGAGGAACGTGGCAATGCAGAGGCCAGCCAGCGCAAAAACAAGAGGTCTTCGGCTACCTGCTAGAGGGCGAGCGTCCCGTCCTACACGCTGACAGTCACCCGGCTGCCTACCTGAGGGATTACACGGGACCCTTGCCCCGCCACAAGCGAAAGTGGGGCTGGCCGTTGACCCTGACACGCGACAGCCTGCTAGCTCTCCGGACGCGGCAGCCGCTTGGAGGGATTCCCTGCGGCAGACCACGTTGTCGTGAGTACACGAAGAAGATCACATATCGTGTCAGAACCTGCGCCTCATGTGCCTCAGGACAGAAAGGGACGCTCTATACTCACCTGTTTGGGTTTTTACAACTCACTAGCATTGGCCGATCTGCATACACAAAGCAGTATCGTGCCACACTAACAAATGTATGGTCTCATGTCTTACTTCTCCTCTCTATTAGAGAGCAGTTTTTAACAATAGTCGCTCCTAGTTCGATCCTGTATGGATGACCTCACACACTTGTGGAGTCACTCCACGTGCCATCATCCCTCGTCGAACTGCAATATTGGGAAACATAAAGTTCTGTCCAGCGAGAGAAGAGACCTAGACTAGTGATGTATCCCAACGAGTAGACCTCAGAGACAATTAATCGACGTGAGGAGAGCCTATCACTGTGTCTTCCTACCATACGGCCGTGATCATATGCGTGGGTCTGACTACAATCTCAACAGCGTACTGCAGACACTCCAGAACTCCCTATTGCTGTTGCCACAACGTAGCAACTACAACCGACGTTTAGCCTTATGTGATGTCAGTACAGTGGAATCAGTGAAGTGCCACGGATATTTCTAACAATGTGATTTAGTGCCTCATTCTCAGCACAGTCGTGAACTTTGTGCAATGTGCACGCACAATTTGATGCCCCATGAACCTTGTTTTTTTTGTTTTTCTTAAATTTCTTTCTCTTATGTTGTTTCTGTAATGTATGTTATACCTTGTATGCGTTTGTGTTTTACACTGTAATTCTTATTACAGATTACTGTATTGTTCTCCACATCATGTTTTTTTTGTATTTTGTGTTTATTGTTGTGTGTATGCTAACAGTGTGCCTGAAGTCCCCATAAACTGAAGCAGATACCACCACTGTCATTGTGAATGGACCATCAGTTCAGGGAACATTTTGTAAAGGTTATTCTTGCTGCAGGGAGACAGAATGAATCGGAGGTTGTAACTAGATTCTGAAAACTCACAAAGAGATTGTTAACTTAAATATTATCATGTGTGAGTGAGGTCAGGTTAGTTTAATGATTAAAATTGTTGTAACATCTTGGGCATTTAATTGCGGAGCACTCCAACTCTGATTGTAAAGAATAAACTGCTCCATATTTGGCTCAGATGCCCGGGCCATGTTTAGAGCGTGAATGTCTGCGTGAATCGGTGTTCGGAAGGGGCTCCCTGGGTATGGATGTGTGATGTGAGTGTTAGTGTTCCATATTAAGAAGGTGAAGTTGGCTACATCATAAATAATCCTCCCTCTATGAGTTGCATTTTTCAGTTGCAATGATCTTTTTTATAGAGTGCGGTATGTGGAGTCACTTTGTAAGATTGTTCTTGGGCGATTGACTCACTACCTTGCTCCTAAGTGAGCCAACCGCTCACCAATTACAATCTAAAATGGCGTAGGGGCAATGAGAGGTGGCATGAGCCCCCTCTCATATTTCTATCTTACGATTCTCCTCTCTAGTTGCATGCGGTGGAGGGTTGCTTTTCCTTAACACGCGTACTTCCCACGCAGCGTCTCTCGTCACCCGGGTGGGCCGGTGACAGGCGGGCTCGGTGGAACTGGAGAGAGTTAAGCCGACGTGTGTGAGGCAGTCGAGTGAATGCTTTTCAGACGCCGACATTGTCAAGAGACACGCCCGCTGGGGTGTGAAGTAGCGGCTGGGCTAGAGGTTCCGTTACTTCAGAGAAACTTTGCGAAAACACTTTCTGGCGGGCTACCAGCGAGGCGTGGGAATGACTTGTGTACCCACGCAGTTGTGGCGGGAAAATTCCCGCACTTTCTGCAAAATCAGCACAGAAATTGGCGCCAAGAATCTCCATTGGTGGAATGGTAGTGCTCCGGCAATGGAGTGGAATTTCCGCCGGTTTTCGAGTTGCTGATTGGAACGTAACCACGGCCACTGTCGTGGGGGCGGGAATGTTCGGTGTTCGGCCTGTACGGGTGCTCTGAGTAGTCGGCAGTCGCCTTTCGGTCGAGGACGTCGAAGCAGCCAGCCCTCGCCTGCGGTACGCCAGATCGTGTTCTGGGAGATAAGAAGACTGTTGGTAATGTACGTCCGCAGCACCGGCAGATAGGGATTTTTCCTAGGTAATAATCAGAGCTCAGCAGAGCGCGCCTGTTCATCCTTTTCTAACTGTGTTCAGTTTCAAGTAACAGCAATTACTATTGGGTTAGCTGTGTGTCTCTCTTGAGATTTGAGTGGAAAGGAATTGGCTCCACATACCACTTCGTCTTAAACCTCAGGATCTAAGTTAGGGACAACTTCACCTTTATAGTGTTTGTATGAATCTCCAATTTTAGCCAATTTGATGATTTATAAATTTCCTGTGTTTCTTTTACTATTCTGTGTTTAAGCTTAATAAATCATATTGTTATTTTGAACAGAACTTTCATTCTGTTAATCGATAGAGCAACCCTATCATTCCTCACTATGCTAATGAAACCTTTGTTTATTTAACTTATGTATCAAATTAAATTATTGCAGGTGCCAAACTCTCTTCTACTCCACTAGCAGGGTTGATTAGAGTCAGTTCGCGTATTTTTTTTATCCTTGTGCAACAGCAAAAGTCGGAGTTAGAATAGGGGGGGCTTAGAGCATGATTTACACATGTGGATTCTAGTAGAATTTAGTGATAAATACACTACTAGCCCCGGCACCTCGCAGGTATACAGGCGCTGGTTCCAAGACGGCGTAAGGCAGTTGAGAGGGATGGAAATTATGTGGAGAAATGAAAATATTACTCCTAAAGGATGCATCTACACACTGTAAAACTTTCAAACATGTAGAATAAAAGATGGATTTAAAAAAAATAGTGTGCATTTCTTTTGGAGTGACCCTCGTCAATAACGGCATATGTTATCAGCAGCACTACTGTGCGAAACAAACTGCCGTACAGTAGCCACAAGATGTTTGTGTTGTAACTTCACCAGATGTCGCTACTGTAGGTATACACAAGTCTTCAATGATTAATTGAACGCCGGCCGGAGTGGCCGAGCGCTTCTAGGCGCTACATTCTGGAACCGCGCGACCGCTACGCTCGCAGGTTCGAATCCTGCATGGATGTGTATGATGTCCTTACGTTAGTTAGGTTTAAGTAGTTCTAAGTTCTAGGGGACCGATGACCTCAGAAGTTGAGTCCCATAGTGCTCAGAGCCATTTGAACCATTAATTGAACAGTGTAAAATAAAGGGGGGATACAATTGGTAAAGTCTGTAATGGGCTTATAAGGTGTAAGAGGCATTTCAGTAATAAAAAGCAATGAAATAGAACACGACAACAGTTAGATTGTTAAAAAGAAGAAGAGTTAAGAGAACAGTAATTAACATATGCTCAAGTGCCAATATTCTAGATAATTACATATGTAACAAACAGCTTTTATAGTGCACTGAATAATATAAAAACTATAAAGAAAATAGCTAAAGAAGCCACAATGAGAGAAAAAACATACTGGTGCACGTAATGAGCGCCCTCTGTTAGCGCTAACCCCAGAATTACGTATAGGCGAAAAGTGGTTAGAGGAACGTGACCGCCAGAGGGGCCCCTCGTACCCAGCGGCACGCTACTGTTCTCCACCGACAGACACCATTTAGGACCAAGATATTGACATGGCCGATAGCTCTATGTGAGTGACCTGTGGACCATCCCCCTCACTGGTAGCGGTGTACTAACCAGTCTAAAGACGTCCGTTGCCCGAGGGTCACCCAGAATATCGTATTTTTGCTCTGTATGATTTCGTTCAAGGTGAAAGGATATCAACAATGCGATTCGCTGATGACATTGCTATCCTGAGTGAAAGTGAAGAAGAATTACATGATATGCTGATTGGAATGAACAGCCTAATGAGTACAGAGTATAGATTGAGAGTAAATCGAAGAAAGACGAAGGGATTGAGAAGTAGCAGGATTGAGAACAGGGAGAAACTAAACATCAGGATTGATGGTCACGAAGTAGATGACGTTAAGGAATTCTGCTACCTACGTAGTAAATTAACCAATGATGGATGGAACAAGGAGGACATCAAAAGCAGACCAGCAATGGCAAAAGGGCATTCCTGGCCAAGAGAAGCCTACTAATATCAAACATCGGCCTTAATTTGCAGAAGAAACTTCTGTGAACGTACGTCTGGAGTACAGCATTATATTGTAGTGAAACATGGACTGTGGGAAAACCGGAACAGAAGAGAAAATGGCTCTGAGCACTATGGGACTTAACAGCTATGGTCATCAGTCCCCTAGAACTTAGAACTACTTAAACCTAACTAACCTAAGGACAGCACACAACACCCAGCCATCACGAGGCAGAGAAAATCCCTGACCCCCGCCGGGAACAGAAGAGAGTCGAAGCATTTGAGATGTGGTGCTACAGACGAATGGTGAAAACTAGGAGGACTAATAAGGTAAGAAACCTGAAGGTTCTGCGCAGTATCAGAGAGAAAATGAATGTGTGCAAACGCTGATAAGGAGAAGGGACAGGATGATATGACATCTGTTAAGACATGAGAGAATGACTTCCATGGTACTAGAGGGAGCTCTAGAGGGCAAAAACTGTAGAGGAAGACAGAGATTGGAATACATCCAGCAAATAATTGAGGACGTAGGTTGCAAGTGCTACTCTGAGGCGAAGAGGTTAGTACAGGAGAGGAATTTGTGGCGGGCCGCATCAAACCAGTCAGAAGACTGATAACAAAAACAAAGAAAGAAATCGTTTCTCTGAAGTTATTGCAATTTGCTAGTCACCTAAGAACCCAGAGAGAGAAACACCATCTGAAGGTTTCAGTAGAACTGCAGGTACATCAGATTTCTGCTCACACCCGCCTGCAGGTGCTGAGAACGACTGAATATAAACACACATAATTACAAAGGAAATTCACGAACAAAGTAATTAGTGCTCGAATGCTCTCCATTAGTTGACATTAGTGCGGTAATCTCGTGCCAACGTAAAGAAAATTACCAACATACTGAAGCCCTTTCCTTTCCTTAACCCTACATTTCACGGCCGTCATTACTTTTTGTCCGGTCTAAGAAGCTTGTTTACCTGTTTTACGCGGTCGTAAAGAAACCGAATTTTCCACGGCTTACAGCCTCGTAAATTTAATGTGGAACTAGGCCAAGAACGCAGGTGACGAACACGTGCAATAGTGCAGACGTCGACGTAAATTCTCTTTTCCTGTAATTTACTCATGACTCTTATGACTTTCTACCAAGACTACACTCCAACCGTAAAAACATAACTTACGTAACAGGATGATATTACGTAATATTACTATCCCGATTATGACATTATCTGTAACATATGTTAAGTTCTATTACTGAACCAAGTAATTCTGTGGTCACGGTTCTAACCTCAGCAAGTTTGTTTAGTTTTTATTTACCTTTAGCTTTTAACAGCCATTCAACTATCTAAAGAGTAATAACTGATACAATACAGAAAACATAAATTGTTGACATAATGTGAGGACATACATATACAAATTTAACAAAGATCTCTTTAAGCCTACTATAGAATGACAGGTATATAAAACTTAAAAAAAAGATAGAGGAAAAATATAACAAAGATTAACAATGTTTTTCGTCACATATATATAAATATGCCAGTAGCCGTTTAACAAAAGTATTTTATATTCTGTGTAAAACTTTACAGAGCAGTTTAGCAAAGGTAGCTGCGGTACCACAAATTTAAGAAATAAAACGAAAAGGTGAGCAAAACAGCGACACAAATATTGGATGAACAATTTTAAGTAATTGTAAATACAAAATACAAATTAACAGAAAGCAACTAACACAGTCAGAGTGCTGTGTTATCACCATAAAGGTAGCGTGGCACTTTGCAAAGATTTTAAAAGCTCAAAGAAAGTACGAGAGCTATTCGGAAAGTAAGGTCTGAGAGTCGCAAAATAGAAACCACAGTGAAAATCCGATGAAGGTTTGGATTGCCGTGTTGGACAGTGTAGTACACCCGTCGATAGCGACACTTCACTCTTCTTTGTTCTGAGCGCACATTGAGCTCGTAAAGGTGACTAGAAAACAGTGCCTCCAGCCAAGTACGCTTGGCTACTCACAGATTTCGCCCGATTTCATGCAGCCCACACAACGTAACTCTCAAGAATTTCCTTCTTCATGACGATTAACGGCCGCACAATGCGGCGCCATTGGGGGCACTCCTGCAGAATTTTTGATTAGAAGTTTTTGATCACCCACCACACGGCCCGGCCTTGACTCCCTCTGATTTTCGTCTCTGTTCACACGAACCGCTGGCTGTGAAGACAAAGTTTTGACACAAACAACAAGATACAGATCAGAGTAGAGAATTGGCAGGAAGCACAGATGGTTGCCTTCCATGACGAGGTTATTGGTGAGCTGGTACAGTGCTATGACAACGTCTCAGTCGGAGCATGTACTGTGTAGACACGTAGCTGACTGTTGCAAACAAAACATTTTTTTTATTTTCTCTGTGGTTTCCATTCCGAAACCGATGGCACCTTGTAGAATGACGGCTGTCGTGGTAAACTCAACTTTCAGACCACTAATTACTGCAGTAACGTCTGTTGCTGTCCAACTTTGAACATACTGAGAGGATGTGACTGATGTTATCTTCTGTGGTATTAGCACAGTCACAGAACTGAGTCAATTCCACTGAGACGAAGGTGCATCGGAAATTTTTCGCGGTTGAAGTTCATTCAGCAGGCAGTGGATATCAGCTGTCTGGGCAGGTGAACATCATGAAGCCAGGGCCTATGTGGAATAAAATGATGAATAAAGGTCTAACATCTTCTCCTGAATGACTGTTGCTATTCCAGAAGGGCACTGCGCGTGACCAGCCGATACAGTTCAGAAGGAGAGAGACTGAGATCGATTAAAGTTACGGATTTTGTGGCTTCTTCAGCAACAACATCGAGTTCTTCAGTATGAATGAGGCTGCATTGTGATTTAATCCACAGGAATTCTATCGCGTCTGACTTTGGATTTCATATTGGTTGCACTACCAGACGATTTCTAGGATAAGGTTGTTAATTTTGGAATTCCACTGCTTATGTCTTAGAGAAGGCATGGGAAACCTTTGGTAAGCCGCTGGCCTGACTCACGTACTTACTTAAACTCACGGGACCGATCTATTCTTTACCTAACGTGATAGCAGCGTTCCTAGCTCAAAACTAAAGTGCTCGCGACGTTAATGTATAAAGGATAACACACCAATATGAAAGCCATCCATTTCCTGAAAATGCATACAAAAGCAGCTGGTTGCAGCTAATACATTACAAATTACCTTCAGTTTCAATAGGTACAGTGTTCTAAAACGTCCACAGCGGACAAGAATTGCTTACTAACGTTAATATGAGAAAGAACAGAAAAAGAAAATGCGGCAATGAGCTAGGCAATCCCAGTCGACAAGTTAGGGCTAGCTCAGTGATTTTGGCCACAGGCAGCTCGTAAGAATGTTTGAAATTTTGTGTGTTAATGTCCACAAGCACTATTACTAAGTATTTCCTAAATATCTGTCCAAAACTAATTCTGATCACTTATCATAATAAGTAGTAGAATAAAGCTTTTCTGGTGCACTTTCGATGTCGAATTGAAATGCTAATTAATGAAACTGATCAATTAAACCACCTTCTCCCTTTACCTGTCACATGTTGAAATGTTACGTGGTTTATGGACCCATCAGGGTTGATTTATGACACCCTGGGAGAACCCACATCCCTCCCACTCCCTCTCCTCTTCCCCATCCTCCTCTTCCAGGACACCAGTTCTGAGCCACTTGTCCCCTCCTGGGAAATCCTCTGCCTTCCTGTCTACCCATCCCCCTTCAGAAAAAAATTGGCGGGAAAACTGTTCAGTCGTTGCAGAGCTGATGGCGGGGCAGATGCTAGTGTCACCCAGTCAAGCAACATGTCCTAATTATGGAAATACACTGTTGCAAATCGGAGCTGTTATCTTGTTGGAAAATTATCAAGTTGCTGCTGACCTGAACATGCAGGGATTTACTGAACTAGTGCACAATGCCGCCACCAGAGGAAGTCCCACCCCCCTACACCTTGTCCTCTCCCTATTCCAGAAAAAAATTGGTAGGACAAAAGACTCAATCTGTGGTGGAGAGGAAGGATCTCACAAATCGAAACTCAAATTAGTGTCAATAATATACTGATTCACATTGTTCATTTCAACAGTTTGTGGGAGGCAGGGCTCCCCCACTTGGGTTGGTCTCACATCTGTATCCCCATGTCCCATCATATAATACCTGTAAGCAATGAGGAATGGAATGAAGTGTGGCATACTAGGGGCCATTTTAGGTTGCCTGCTTGTGTGTCTATTGTCAAGGTGCTGGAGATCAAAAACCACCCAGTGTCCTAGCTGCAAATCAAGATACTAAATATCACACACCACAGACTGGATGTTGGCCTCCTTTGATCTTGCAGTGCAGAACAAAGCATCAATTGTGGCAGCCCTTCGATATTTCATCCCTGAGAAATTGCCACCAAATCACCACCGTTTACTCTACTTCCTGCTTGTGAGTGAACCAACGTCTCCAGACATCACAGATGGAAGTTTTCAACGTTCCTCAGAATACTGTCCTCCTATTGGCTAATGCAGGGGACAAAGGGAGAGCTCACACAATTCTGATATAAAAATGGTGGGAAATAGTCCATTTGGACTACCCTACCAAATTAATTGTTGAACGATTTACAGTAGTCAATTAGATTGCTTAAAACACTCACCACCACCTTACAATGATCCTTCTTCATAATAAAACATATTTTCAACGTTTGAGGATCACAGGCAAACATTATACAAGTGAAGTAACTAAATTTCTGCCACAAACAGATCGTGGTGTCAAATATAACCGAGATTTTGTATGAACCAATGTCTGAGAACACATGCACCCCCCTCCATAATGTTTCACTAAACATCCATCAAAAAAAAGTTCTTACTGCACACACTTGTGATTGTGAAGCATGTATCATCAGTTATCCTCCAAGCCAAACAACATGCTGATCTCACAACCGCTCTCCACTGTGGAGAAACAGCTGTGACAAGATCTGCCTCTGGGACTTGTTCTCGCAGCTGTGGGCAAGAGCCAACTAGCTGGTATGTGGAATCTGTTCTTTGTACCAACCGGATAAGCGAGGCTATGCCACTGCTTCTGGTCAGCAGCTGGAAACAGACTCTGTGAGAGAAGCAGGAGGGATTGGACATATAGTTCTAATTGCAATTCCTCCCCGACACAGACGCACCAGTTAAAAAAATAAAGAAAAAACTCCAGACAATCTGAAATGAGGATGTTGTTGTACACACACCTCGAATTTTTCATGCAAAATATACATTCTTTCCTTTTATACGAGGTATTTTCAAAGGCAGAAGATGTCGGACCATGAACGTGTTTTCACACTCGAAAGTATCGTTACTTGTTGTGAAAATCCAGTACAACAGTATAGCATTGGCTGTATTTCCTCTAAGTATTTTCTCATTCAGTAAAAAATTCTGTTCATATCAGCTTAATATCTGTTACGTTGTGGATAAGTGGAACAGGAAAGGAAATGACTAGCAGTGGTACAGGGTACTCTCCGTAACACATTATGCAATGCTTTGGAAGAATTCGTATATGTATAGATGTATATTTACTCCACCTATTAAGATGTCAGACCATCCATTTATAAGCAGACAAAACTAACAGAATAATGTAGTTTCTTATTTATTGTGAAAACAAAAGACGAAACATTCGATGCTGATTATCTCTCGGTAAAATCCTTCATATTAACCCTTAATTTTCTCACTGGAGTAACTTCACGAGACGTATACGTAAAGTTGTGATATGCGTCTACAGACGTAGATGTATATTTATCTATTAAGATGTCAGCCTATCCATCTATAAGCACACAAACTCACAGAATAATGAGGAAAAAAAAGATGAAACTTCTGCTGCTGATTGAATCTCGGTAAAAATTTTCATATTAGCCCTTAATTTTCTCACTGTAGTCACCTTGTGAGACGTATATGAGAAGTAATACGCTTGTGCACAATACTTTAAAAAAACGGTATCTAGCTCATTCCTCAATTCCCCTATCGTCAGAGTATCACTTACCTGCCATATTATCATGAATCCTCCTGTCTTCGATATGCACTGAAGCGCCCAAAAAACTGGTATATGCATGCGTATTCAAATGCAGCGATATACACGCAGGCAGAATACGCCGCTGCGGTCGATATCGCCTATACAAGACAATAAGTGTCTCGCGTAGCTGTTAGATCGGTTACTGGTGCTACAATGACAGGTTACCAAGATTTAAATGAGTTTGAACGAGGTGTTATAGTCGGCGCACGAGCGACGGGGCACAGCATCACCGAGAGAGCGATGAAGTGGGGATTTTCCCGTAAGACCATTTCACGAGTGTACCGTGAATATCAGGAATCCTTTAAGAAATCAAATCTCCGACATCGCTGCGGCCGGAAAAAGATCCTGCGAGAACGGGACCAACGACGACTGAAGAGAATCGTTAAACGTAACAGAAGTGCAACCCTTCCGCAACCTGCTGCAGATATCAATGCTGCACCATCAACAAATGTCAGCGTGCGACCGATTCAACGAAACATCATCGATATGGGCTTCCAGAACCGAAGGCCCACTCGTGTACTCTTGATGACTGCACGACACACAGCTTTACGCCTCACCTGGGCCAGTCAACACCGACATCGGACTGTTGATGACTGGAAACATTTTGCTTGGTCGGACGAGTCTCGTTTCAAATTGTATCGAGTGGATGGACGTGTACGGGTATGGAGACAACTTCGTGTATCCGTGACTCTGACAGGTGACACGTACCTAAACATCCTGTCTGATCACCTGAATACATTCAGGTCCATTGTGCATTTCGACGTACTCGGACGGTTCCAGCAGGATAATGCGACACCCCACACGTCCAGGATTGTTACAGTGTGGCTCCCGGGACACTCTTCTGAGTTTAAACACTTCCGCTGGCCACCAAACTTCCCAGACGTGAACATCATTGAGCAAATCTGGGATGCCTTGCAATGTGCTGTTGAGAAGAGATTTCCACCCCCTCGTGTCCTTAGGGATTTATGTACAGCCCCGCAGGATCCATGGTACCAATTCTCTCCAGCGCTACTTCAGACATTAGTCGAGTCCATGCGGCGTCATGTTGTGGCAATTATGCATGCCTGCGGGGGCCCTACACGATATTAGGCAGGTGTACCAGATTCTTTGGCTCTTCAGTGTGCATAGCATTTGAATCCAACGGGTTTCAACAGGCTAGAGATGTCCCCTGCCAAGTCACAGACACCTGCTAACTCTCTCGAAAGTTCATCTTCTTCAGACAGCAGTGTTCCATTAGTCAGAAGATCCTCTAGTCCTCCACCCATCTCTGAGTCGGTAAAGAACTACCACAACGAGAAAAATTTGCCACTTATATACAGGAGAAAACTCAAGAGCGTTACGGTATACGTCGACTGCACAAAAAAATTCTGAAGTGTAACACATACTTTTCAGTGATATCGAATGAGTGTCTGTAAATATACCTTCCATTTAAAACACATAACAATAAATACGGCAAGAAAAGCAATAATGAGAATCTCTTCTGATAGGACAAGCAATGGCAGTATCAGTATAAAACTTCTTGGTAGACTAAAACTGTGTGCCAGACCGAGACTCGAACTCTGGACCTTTGCCTTTCGCGGGCAAGTGCTCTACCAACTGAGCTAACCAAGCACGACTCACGCCCCGTCCTCACAGCTTCACTTGTGCCAGTACCTCGTCTCCTACCTTCCAAACATTACAGAAACTCTCCTGCGAACCGTGAGCTTCTGTAAAGTTTTGGAGGTAGGAAACGAGGTACTGGCAGAAATGAAGCTGTGAGGACGGGGCGTGAGTCGTGCTTGGGTAGCTCAGATAGTAGAACACATGCCCGCGAAAGACAAAGCTCCCGAGAGAGTCTCGGTCCGGCACACAGTTAAATCTGCAAGGAAGTTCCATATCAGCGCACACTCCGCTGCTGAGTGTAAATCTCATTCTGGAAGTATCAAAATAACCATGATTAAGAATGTTGCCGATATCTTAGTACCTGTCTTATATATTTAATTTTTCCCTCGTGAACGGAATATATCCCACTGCATGGAAAAGAAGCACAATTAGACCCATCCCTAAGATCGAAAACCCGCAACTGCCTAGTGATTACCGACCAATTAGCATACTGCCTGCTGTTTCCAAAGCACTTGAATCACTGATCACCTGCTTGAGTTCAACCTATATGACAATTTTCAAACTGGTTTCTGTAAACACCACAGCTCAAACACTGCTCTAATTAAAGTAACCGATGACCTGAAATATGCCATCGATAGCCTAAAGGCAACAATATTGACGCTACTAGACTTTAGCAAAGCTTTTGGCACTGTTAACTTTGATATATTGATCAGAAAAATGCGACAGCTTAAGTTCTGAGGTAAGTGGTTTGAAAGCCAATTAAAAGACAGACGGCAATGTGTTGTCTGTGTAAATGAAAAATCTTTCTGGAAACATGTCTCCTCAGGAGTGCCCCAAGCATAAGTCTTAGGACCACTTTCGTTTTCCCCCTATGTCAATGATGTTTCATCGGTTCTGTCCTGCAAATATCATTTCTATGCCTACGACCTCCAGCTTTACCTAATCGGTAGGCCTGAAGATATAAACACTGCAATCTTGCAGATGAATGATGATCTGTCTTCAGTGGTGGCATGGGCGAAAAACTTGGGGCTTAAACTAAATGCGAAAAAAGACACAAGTAATCTTAATAGCTCGTCAGAAATTAATAAATTCAAATTTCTGCGAACAGCTGCCTCCTATTTTGCTCGAGAGTATTCCAATACCATATCAGAAAACAGTTAAGAACTTGAGTGTAACCTTGGATGAGCTTCTCGACTGGGCAGAGAATACAGTCGCAATGTGCGGAAGACGTCTGCTTGTCTCTATGCTCTCTAAACGTTTCGGAACGTATTTCCATAGGACATGAAACCCCAGTTCGTGCAAGCACTCGTTCTACCGAACCTCCGCTGTTGTGATGTAATTCAACAGGGCATGAGTAGTGAAAAAAAAAGACGATTAGAACTAACCATGAATTCCTGTGTGCGTAACACCTGCAACATTCGCCTACATGATCATGTTAGTGCTTCATACTCCCAGCTAGGGTGGCTGCGGCCAGATAAATTGCGTGACCACCACACTGTATGTCTACTTTACTGGCTCCTCGTCGCGCAAGCACCCAAGTACCTTGCTTCAGAGATTTTCATGCCATCATAATCGAAACACGAGGTCACTGTTATTTGGTATCCTAACTGTGGCCACTCACAATGCAAAAACATTTGCAAACTCCTTCACTGTTGCCACTGTCCGCCTCTGGAACAAACTGCCCCTTACGTTGAGCAAAATTAAATCCCCTGTTGCTTTTAAGAAGAAGTTGAAGCATTTCCTACTGTCATCCACAAAATTAATGTACAAGGCCAATCCTCCCCTATGTCAAATAGCAAAGCTAGTGTCTCCTAGCTTGCTCCTTTCTCTTCTTCCTCTTCATATGTCTCCATTACCCACGCAATATTCTTTTCCTTTATATTTCCTTAACTGTGTTTCATCATGTCCCTATTCTTCTCCTCCCTTCACCATTAGTTTCCCTCATACACCCTGCTGCTAGCACTCCTATCTAAAATCTGTCTCTATCATAATGTATAATTATAGCAGTACTTATCAAAAATGGTTCAAATGGCTCTGAGTACTATGGGACTTAACATCTTAGGTCATCAGTCCCCTAGAACTTAGAACTAGGTAAACCTAACTAACCTAAGGGCATCACACACATCCATGCCCGAGGCAGGATTCGAACCTGCGACCGTAGCAGTCGCGCGGTTCCGGACTGCGCGCCTAGAACCGCGAGACCACCGCGGCAGTACTTATCATCTACGAATATAAACTGTATGTGTATGTATTTTTCCAAGTGTACCTTTGTAATTGTTTATTTCACCTTTTTTACTAGATGTAATTTAACATGCATACTAAAACATATGAAAGCAAAATAAGTAGAATGCCTGGTTAGATGTAAGAGAGGGCCTGATGGTCCTAATCTTAAATAAATAAATATCTCCCTGTAAACGTCTTAATCATGTTTATTGTATTCATATAATTACTATGCCAAAAATTAGACTGTGTAATGGTGTCAGAGTTGACGGCACAGTCTCTCTCTCAGTCTCTCTCTCTCTCTGACTCTGTCTCTGTGTCTCTCTGTCTCTCTCTGTGTGTCTGTCTCTCTGTGTGTGTGTGTGTGTGTGTGTGTGTGTGTGTGTCTCTCTGTGTTTCTCTCTATCTCTGTCTCTCTCTGTGTCTGTCTCTCTCTGTCTCTGTCTCTCTCTGTGTCTGTCTCTCTCTGTGTTTGTCTCTCTCTCTCTCTCTCTCTGTGTCTCTCTCTCTGTGTCTCTCACCGTCTCTCTCTCTCTCTCTCTCTCTGTGTCTCTGTCTGTCTGTGTCTGTGTCTCTGTCTGTCTGTGTCTGTGTCTCTGTCTGTCTGTGTCCCTGTCTCTCTGTCTGTGTGTTATTCTTGTAACTATCTAATGGAGTAAAACTACGAACTATAAAACCTTCGTTAACGCCA
The DNA here is from genome assembly GCF_023898315.1 of Schistocerca nitens. Classification (NCBI taxonomy): domain Eukaryota; kingdom Metazoa; phylum Arthropoda; class Insecta; order Orthoptera; family Acrididae; genus Schistocerca; species Schistocerca nitens. Next base: position 258,538,959 of record NC_064622.1, read on the forward strand.
CCTCAATAAGATTTTACCACGTTTCTCTCTTTTGTTATACCGAAAACCAATACCATCTTCAAGTTGACATCAACCGTATGTTATGTTCCCATTAAATACACGTGTATTGATTCACTGGAGCAGGCAGCAAGTGATCGGAGTCTCTTACGTGGACCTATGTGAGGCTTTGTCGCCTGTACTGGAGGAGGACCAGATCCCACAGACTATCAGTTACAAAAGACGATTATAAGTAGTTTGATACATTGTTTTTTGCTATAACACATAGAGTCAGTGTATGATTGTATGATTACAGCTGTTTACAGAGCCATACGTTCTGTTTTTCTACCACGACTTCGAGACCTGTGTCAGGTACTAAACTGACATTAAGACGTTTTGGTCCACTGAATCTCACAGAAAGCTGGACATAGTATGGTCTCAGGTGAGCTGCTCCTACAACACACAGGGCAGTTGAAATAAAAGGCAGAGGTGGTGTTTCATTACGACAAAAATGTGGAAGATATCACAACATATAGAAACTGGAAGAGTTTGCTGCGTTCTGGAGCATTTGCAAACAACTGTCCAAAGTTGATGACCTCTAGATTTAATCTTGCCTGCCACAGTCACAGGTTAGCAGATGTCTCGGTGCTCAGTTTTCGCTGAGACCAAGAGCACTGATTTCACATATTGGTGGTGGATACTGTAACCAGGTAGATAAATACTGTTTCAGTGTCTTAGGTGGTGGTCATAGTGAATTTCAAATCATTGGACACTGTGTCCTTCATCTTTGTGGCTTACAGCTCATAACTCCAAGTGGAATAAGAGGGTGTCCTGCAGGATTTAAACCTATAGAGGATGAATAGTATCCTCCATCAACGTCAATCCCACCAGTGGAGAAATGGATTGATTTTCATACACCCAGGAGAGCATGTAAGTACCCCCACTTTGTCGTATTTTCATCAGCTTTCGTAATTTACCAGGTTTTCCCTAATTTGAGTGCATTACTTGAGCTCCAAACCACTACTCTGTATGTCTTTTCAAGTCAACAAAACATCTCATCGCTGCGATCTGGTGATGCTATTATCCAGTTAGATTGCAGAATGGGTCTTAATTTCTGTATCATTGCCAAACGATACCCTCCATTACTCTGAGAGCGCCAGATAAATGTGGACATATTGCAAACCCTGTTACACTGCCTACATCACATACTGTATTTAGTGTAGGAAACAGCCATCAGCAGAGAGGAGATGCAAAAGCTACATTCCTTAGTGCAAACGCTTTATATGTTCAGGCAGATTTTATTACGATTTGTCGTCTCCCCCCTATGTGGATGGGTGTCACAAAGTATTCTGCATTCGTAGGATGAAGGCAGAGACTGAAAGATCTCACCAACACTGTGATGATGATGACCACCCCAACAAATGAATCACATTCTGCCCTCTATTTCGAAACGAGCCGCTCTTTCGTTGAACATATCGGATGAGGACCCTGAGCAAAACTCCAGATGGTCTCTCTATGCATCTTGTAACCGTTACCCAGTCTTTAACCAACCCTCAGTGCAACTTTGTCTCTCATTTAATTTGGTTCTGATCAGAAGTAGGAAGGCATTGTACGCACTATATTCGACATCTCGCGAAGGAACAGAACGAGCTGAGTTCCACAAAATCAATATTTTGCTTTCAGAAAGACTAATACATATGTTCCAAACTTATTCTCATTCCAACATTGTATCTGCCGTCCTGTAAAGACTGTTTCATATCAAGCTTACTCATGTCGCCCATCCAATTACACACGTTTTCTCTCAATGCACGCTTACTGAGAAGTTTAGCGCCCCTTCTACCAATAAGGGGGTATAGTAGAAACGAGACTGATACATTTGATAGCGTTGTGATAACAAATGTCAGACCGATACGCACACACACACACACACACACACACACACACACACACACACATGCAGATACAGAAAAATAGCGCACAGTTGCACTCTACTACACTGCTGGCCACCGTAAATGCAACACCCTGAAGGAAGCATCCGAATCAAGTGAAATTTACACCATGGATTTGCAGCGATGAGATATGCAACCGATTAGAATTTCAGCGCAGACGCACATCACGCGCACCTGTGGCGCCACCTCATAGCGCCATTTAAGGCTTGGCGATTTCGACGAGTGTACGTTCGGCACGTGTGTTTACCTTGTGGTTGTTTCACAAGACGATCAGTTATGCCTCGTAGACAACAGCGAACATCTTTTGATCAAGTATCCGAGTTCGACAGAGGAAGGATAGTGGCTTACCGAGATTGTAGATTATCATACAGAGAAATCGCTAGTCGTGTTGGACGAAACCAAACAACTGTAATGCGGATATGTGACCGTTGGATGCAGGAGGGTACGACGGACCGAAGTGGTCGATCGCATTCACCTCGGTGCACCACTGCACGTGCTGATAGGCAAATTGTGCGCATGGCAGTGACGGATCGCTCAGTGACATCCCGAACCATAGCACAGCACATTGCGTCTGTAACGCATCATCCAGTGTCTGCGCGTACCATTCGACGCCGTTTACAGCAGAGTGGTCTGTCCGCAAGACGTCCATTGCTTCGTCTACCATTGACGCAGAACCACAGACGTTTCCGTCGCCAATGGTGTGATGACAGACGGATGTGGACGGCAAAATAGAATGACGTTGTCTTTACTGACGAGGCACGCTTCTGTCTGCAGCACCACGATGGTCGGATTCGAGTGTGGAGACACCGTGGAGAGAGGATGCTGGACAGCTGCATTATGCACCGCCACACTGGTCTTGCACCGGGTATTATGGTATGGGGCGGTATTGGATATTACTCTCGCACGCCTTTGGTACGCATTGCCGGTACTTTAAATAGCCGGCACTACATATCCGAGGTGCTGGAGCCAGTTGTCTTTCCTTACCTTCAGGGCTCGGCCACAGCCATATTTCAACAGGATAATGCGCGACCACACGTGGCACGCATTGTCCAAAGGTTCTTCGTCAATAACCAGATTGAATTGCTTCCCTGGTCGGCTCGCTCTCCGGATCTTTCGCCGATAGAAAACATGTGGTCCATGGTTGCTCAACGAGTGACCCAGATTACATCCCCAGCTGCCACACCAGATGATCTTTGGCAACGTGTGGAAGCTGCTTGGGCTGCTGTACCCCAGGAACACATCCAACGTCTCTTTGACTCAATGCCGAGACGTGTGGCAGCGGTGATCTCCAACAATGGCGGCTACTCTGGCTACTGATTCTGGCAGGAACCTCATGTCACAGACGTCTGTAAACGTAATCATTTGATACTTGGTCAACATGTCATCTTTCTTGGTGTTGCATTTGCGGTGGCCAGCAGTGTACATTTATAAGGAATTTTAGAATACACGGCCTGAAGTGAGGTCATGGCCACATGAGCTGAAGTGACATAAAATCTGTAAAATTACAAAAAATGACCGAAAAAACGAATACATTGAGGGAAAATAGGCCAAAATGCAGGAAAATTGGGGAATAACGAGGGAATAATTACATGTATACTTTCTTCAGGAAAATTCTTGTACATGGGAACGAGCATGTCACAGCAAGAGCAATATGAGAAAAAGTCGACATGGAAGCACTGGGAACAAGGAAGCAGTAACTTTCCGTGGACAAAGGTAAGACGGCTAGAAGAGGTAGTTTAACGTGGATGACCAACAAATGTTGAGTAATCCATTGATATATGTCGGATCACAAGCCAGGTGTGATCCCAAAGTTGTCGGCAACCACGCTATAGCTAAACAGCGTTGTATTACCAGCTTGGGGACTGCAATGTATAGCTACAGAATGGATCGCGTACTTGACCCTATGCAAGACTGTTTTAAACTCTAATGAACAGTATTTACAATGTGCTTGTCTGTTCTCTCAGCCATTCACAACCATTTGGTAATAGCTACTTCACAGAATAGCTGCTGCATGGTTTCCAACAACAATCAGCTGTATGTCTACTGAGGTAATAGGAATACGTGAAAGATAACTGCTGTCTTTGATGATTTCGTAGAAAAGCGACCATCTGCCTCTAAATTGACATGGACATGCGTTAGAGGATGACAGAAAGTAGACGGAGTAGTCAGTTGAAAGAAGTTGTAACGATGGATGATTCAATGGTAGACCGATGATGCATTTCTAGTCAGCGGGAGATGTTGTGGCAGGTTATTTATCACACACACATTCAGCCATTTTTTCCGCTGTTATCTCGGTCTGTATCAGCTGCTTGCCTGTTTAGCTGAGTGGTAACGTGTTTTCCTACCATGCAGTGGGCCCGAGTTAGATTTCTGGCTGGGCTGGAGATATCCTCCACTCACACACTGGGTGTTGTGCTGTCCTCATCATCATTTCATGATACTCAACACTCAAGTCGCTCAATATGGCGTCACTTGAAATAAGACTTGCAACTCGGTGGCCAAACTTACCTGGATAGAGACTCCCAGCCATCAATGCCACACGATCGAGTCATTTTTTTATTGCATCAGCTGTGTTGTATAACCCGTTTTCGACTCGTATACAATTGCATGTTCTGTGTGTGACTTATACCACTATCTACCTGCAATCGTTAACAGTGAACCTCCTCATTCCACAGTCAGCAGAGGGTTTTCAACACATGTGTGATGTATCATGTCCACCAAACCGATGGAACACCTATTTCGGCACCTTCCCCTAGAAGAGCGAAGATGTATGTGAAGGAATCCATCTTCCAGCCACATCTTTATATATATATATATATCGAGTCTTCAGCTTCATTACTACAGTGATTCTAAGTCAGTGACAGGAGTTTTTTGAGATACTGCAGTCCTGTGCATACACATTCTTGACACATGTTCTGTGTGGAAGAGACTGTGTTCTGCTCATGGAGCTAGAGCAGCACAGTGTATAATTTCATATATCAAACACCACTACTATGAATTTGTCTATTTCCTCATCAGATGTCGTGAATTGGCCGGCCGAAGTGGCCGTGCGGTTAAAGGCGCTGCAGTCTGGAACCGCAAGACCGCTACGGTCGCAGGTTCGAATCCTGCCTCGGGCATGGATGTTTGTGATGTCCTTAGGTTAGTTAGGTTTAACTAGTTCTAAGTTCTGGGGGACTAATGACCTCAGCAGTTGAGTCCCATAGTGCTCAGAGCCATTTGAACCATTTTTTTGTCGTGAATTCATACATTTTCCATTGCTGATGATCAGTTTATAGGACACATGCGAACATAACACAACTTCCAGATCGTAATCGGATAAGAACAGTTGGCACTTTACACCTCTGTAAAGCTATATCATATATAGTGCATGCATCACAAAAAATCTGTGTTTTCTTCTTTTCCCCTTTGGTGTAGATGGTCAGAAGTTTTATCATCTTGAAGTTTCTTACCATAGTGTGTGTTATAGAAAACTTGCAGGGTGAATGTATGTCAGATGTCAGAAATATGTTTCCTGTACTGGAGTATTAACAGCATTTCATTTCATGCCACTAATATATCAGAAACCATACAACTTTAATATTATAGCATGTTTAGCTTAAGTGTAGAAGCATGTAATGTTAGGTGTGTGTTTGTATGTTCTATGATCATTTCTTTCTTTCAAGTAATGTTCTTGGTATGGAGTCCAAATACCACAACAATACTACAGAATTGATAGCACAAGTGATTTACATAAAATGTTTCAAACTCCTTCCGTTTATAGCGCCTTCATGCATAAACCATAAATGTCTTATTATTTCTAATCGTCTGCTATGTTACCACAACACAAATGTATCAGGCTCTTAGGTATCTACACTCCTGGAAATTGAAATAAGAACACCGTGAATTCATTGTCCCAGGAAGGGGAAACTTTATTGACACATTCCTGGGGTCAGATACATCACATGATCACACTGACAGAACCACAGGCACATAGACACAGGCAACAGAGCATGCACAATGTCGGCACTAGTACAGTGTATATCCACCTTTCGCAGCAATGCAGGCTGCTATTCTCCCATGGAGACGATCGTAGAGATGCTGGATGTAGTCCTGTGGAACGGCTTGCCATGCCATTTCCACCTGGCGCCTCAGTTGGACCAGCGTTCGTGCTGGACGTGCAGACCGCGTGAGACGACGCTTCATCCAGTCCCAAACATGCTCAATGGGGGACACATCCGGAGATCTTGCTGGCCAGGGTAGTTGACTTACACCTTCTAGAGCACGTTGGGTGGCACGGGATACATGCGGACGTGCATTGTCCTGTTGGAACAGCAAGTTCCCTTGCCGGTCTAGGATTGGTAGAACGATGGGTTCGATGACGGTTTGGATGTACCGTGCACTATTCAGTGTCCCCTCGACGATCACCAGTGGTGTACGGCCAGTGTAGGAGATCGCTCCCCACACCATGATGCCGGGTGTTGGCCCTGTGTGCCTCGGTCGTATGCAGTCCTGATTGTGGCGCTCACCTGCACGGCGCCAAACACGCATACGACCATCATTGACACCAAGGGAGAAGCGACTCTCATCGCTGAAGACGACACGTCTCCATTCGTCCCTCCATTCACGCCTGTCGCGACACCACTGGAGGCGGGCTGCACGATGTTGGGGCGTGAGCGGAAGACGGCCTAACGGTGTGCGGGACCGTAGCCCAGCTTCATGGAGACGGTTGCGAATGGTCCTCGCCGATACCCCAGGAGCAACAGTGTCCCTAATTTGCTGGGAAGTGGCGGTGCGGTCCCCTACGGCACTGCGTAGGATCCTACGGTCTTGGCGTGCATCCGTGCGTCGCTGCGGTCCGGTCCCAGGTCGACGGGCATGTGCACCTTCCGCCGACCACTGGCGACAACATCGATGTACTGTGGAGACCTCACGCCCCACGTGTTGAGCAATTCGGCGGTACGTCCACCCGGCCTCCCGCATGCCCACTATACGCCCTCGCTCAAAGTCCGTCAACTGCACATACGGTTCACGTCCACGCTGTCGCGGCATGCTACCAGTGTCAAAGACTGCGATGGAGCTCCGTATGCCACGGCAAACTGGCTGACACTGACGGCGGCGGTGCACAAATGCTGCGCAGCTAGCGCCATTCGACGGCCAACACCGCGGTTCCTGGTGTGTCCGCTGTGCCGTGCGTGTGATCATTGCTTGTACAGCCCTCTCGCAGTGTCCGGAACAAGTATGGTGGGTCTGACACACCGGTGTCAATGTGTTCTTTTTTCCATTTCCAGGAGTGTACTTTACACCAATATGGATTGCTAACCTCATCACTATGCATGCATCTAGAGAGATCATGCGTTATTGGATGGGGAATGTGAGTAAAACTGGTATGGAACAGTCTCCACAGAATGGCACTTGCGGTACTGTAATGACGATATCGGTCTATATAACTGGCGTCAATGGTTTGTATACGTTTTGAGCATGTATAAACTCTTACCAAAAGTAAAATATCGAAGCGTATTGATCATGTGGAACTCACCTTGTTCTGTTCCTCCACGATACGTCGAATGCAGCAGGTAAAATTGACAAAAATACGACAAAAAAGTGGAAGAATGCTCTCCTTGGGCACGAAAATCATGCCACTCCTCCACCGGTGGATTTGACAGCTGGTGGTGGATACTATCCATATTCTGTGTGTTTACGTCCTGCAGAATCCCCCCTTGGTCAACTATCCTGTTTGTTGTGGAAGCAGCTTACTTTACGTTATGCGATGACCAGATTTCTAAGAGATCCAATGGATGAAAACTTCTTAATGTCAGTTTACCATCTGACACAAACAAGTCATGGTAGAAAAACAAAATGTATGTTTGTGTACACAGCTGTAGTCATAAACTGTTTCTAAGTGTTACAGCAGAAAAAGGAGTATCAATCTGCTTATGAAACACAACACAAGAACCCTGTATTGTCATTGATAGTCTGTGGCATATGGCCTTCGTGCAATACAGGAGACAAAACTTCAAACAAGTAAGTGGTAGCGATCACTGGCCATCTGCTCCAGTGAACCAATACATGTATATTTAATGGGAACACCACCCTTAGAAAACAAAAAGAAGGTAATAACCTTCGTGGACTTCACAAAGGCATATGACTCCATCGACAGACAGACTCCTGTTAGGATCCTGAAGAACAGAGGACTTGATGGAACTACACAAGAATTCATAAAAGAAAGGGTGAGATTCAGAGGAGCACTGTCAGAAGAATTTGAGATCAAGACTGGTGTTAAACAGGGAGTTGGATTGTCACCATTGTTACTCAATATAGCACTGGACGAAGTGATCAGGCAGTGGAGAGCAATAAACGAGGAAATGGGAATACAAAAGACCCATGTGGGGGACAAAAAGGACAACAGGGCTAAAGTGGAGTGCCTAGCCTTTGCAGATGACATAGCAATAGTGAGACAGAAGAAGACGCAAAGACACAACTCGACAACTTAAGTAAGGTGACCAGAAAGGTGGGACTGAGGGTCGCCCATAACAAAACAAACACATTAAATACCACAGCAGACTGGGAAACACCGGAAGGCACTCTGCAAATGGTGGACAAATTTAAATACCTGGGAGAATTTATAACAGGAAGGAACAGGAGCAAGGAGGGAACAACAGAGAGGATAAGAAGATGAGGTCAGCCTTCTGCATGACGAGAGAGATATACAATAAAAAGAATATATCCACAGAGGCAAAGATAAGTCACTACAATGCAAGAGTGAGGAATGCAGTATTATATGCTGCTGAGACGATAACACTAGAAAGAAATGGGGCAGAACAACTAGAGAAAGAAGAGAGAAAAATACTGAGAAAAATACTAGGTCCCAAAAGAGGTGGAGAGAGGTGGATGTGAAGACCTAGGGAAGAATTATACCGGAACATGAGAACAATATGTGGGGAAATCAGACTCAAAAGGGCGAGGTTTGCTGGGCATGTAGTTAGGATGCGTATGGACAGAATGACGAAGAGAGTGTGGGAAACAACAGGGAGGACAAGGGGAAAGACAGGAACCAAGCGGGTTGTTGAACTTTGGAAGGACTGGTTGGAATTGGGGATCAATGTCGAAGGAAAGGAAAACTGAAGGAACAAATATACACAGACCAATATGCCGGAGATCAATGACAGAGAAGAATACAGGAAAAGATTAGAGTGTCAACAGTGGATCCGACAATGGAAACGGACACTGAAGATCTCGAAAGAAGAGCGGGAGAGAAGAAGAGAAAGAATGAAAAGGTTCTGGGAGAAGAAGAGGAAAATGCAGTCCACAAAGGGGCTACCCATGGTCCTACAGAGGCCGTAACGCAAGAAGAAGAAGAATGGGAACACCACATATAGTCGATGCCAACATGCAGATGGTATTTGTTTCCGATGAATCAGAAGAGAGAGATGCGGTACAATCTTATTGAGTTCTCTACCAGGTGACGTTATCAAAGGTTTTGTAGTTTGTAGCTTTACTCCATTGGATGTTACAAGAATAACGTGGAGAGAGAGAGAGAGCGAGAGAGGGAGAGGGAGAGGGAGACAAAGATATATCTCCATGGTCCTTGCACAGGATGTATGTTGGCAGCGGTAGACTCTTTCTGCAGTCAGCTTCAGATGACGGTTCTCAAAAGTGTTCCTCATAAAGAACATCGCCTTCACTCAAAGGGTTACTATTTGAGTTAGCTGGCGAGCGTAATCCGACTGCAGGAAAAAAGATTACTCACCATTCAAAGGGGCTCTCAGGATCAGTTTAATTAATTAGTCAATGAACTGATATCAGTGACACACAGCCGGGTTGGTAGAAGCGAGGGCGAGGGTATCACAGATATAATTTGCTAGTTGGGGTGGTAAACTGAATTTATTTAGTGATACAAAGTATCAACCTGATAGTAGAACATGCTCTTAGCACTGCATCATAAGCCGAAAATGGCTTTAATACTGTGATCCTGTTATGTACAACATAGCAGATATTAAGCTGATAAGAACAGACGTTTTTAATGAATGAGAAAATACTTAGAGAAAATACAGCCAATGCCATACTGTTGTAGTGGATTTTCTGCCTTTGAAAATATCTCGTATAACAGTAAAGAAACTGCATTTTCCATGAAAAATTCAAGGTGTATGGACAACAATATTCTCATTTCAGATTGGCTAAAGCATTTTTTTTTTATTTTTTTTTTTTTTACTGGGGAGTCCATGTCGGTGTGGGTGTGGAATTGCGATTAGAACTATATGTCCAAACCATTCGCGCTCGTCTCACAGATTCTGTTGCCAGCTCAGCTGCTGACCAGAAGCAGTAGCTTAGCCTCGCTCATCCATCTGGTACAAAGAATAGATTCCACCTACCGGCTAGTCGGCTCTTGCCCACAGCTGTGGGCACAAGTCCCACTAGCAGCTCTCATAGCACCCTCTGGATAGCTGAATACTGAACTAGCGAATATGCTGGTAGAGCGGCGACAGTAGCAGATGTGTGTGATGTGTGAGAAGAGTCAACATGACTAGTGTTTGCACTGGACGATTATTCCCCATTTTGTATATTGACTGGTTGATGACTGAGTGAACACAGTGATAATCTCTCCAGTCCCTGAACGTTTGGTGTGGCAGACATACGAATACCAGGAGACTGATGCTTAACTGCCGATGCGATCAGCACATCCAACCCATTTGTTTCTCTGCAGTGTAGAGTGATCACATTCCCAGCAATGGACGGCATGTGTTGTAGCCCCAGTGGACAACTGATGGTGCATGCTCCATGATCATGAGGGTGTGTGATCAGAATGTTTCTTTTTTTGCCAGGTGTTTAGAGGAAACGTTATTGAGAAGGGCGCTTGTGTTCTCAAACGTCAGTGCATACAAGACCTTAGACATATTTAGCACTACAATCTGATTGTGGCACAATTTTAATTACTGGATTTTACTAATTCATGTGTATGATTCTCAAAAAATGTTGAAAAAATTTTTGATTATGAAGAAAGATCATCCTAAACTGCTGGTGAGAATTTTAAGCTATCTATTTGACTTCTCTAAATTGCTAAATAGTTAATAAAGTTAGAGTAGTGCAAATGGACTATTTACTATCATTTTTTATATCGCAATTATATTCGTCCTCCCTTTGTTCCTGGCCAGAAGGTACACATTTCTGCAGACATTGGTTCACTCACAAACAGGAAATAGCCACTTGAGAGTGAGAAGTGGTGGTTTGGTGCTAATTCCTTAGTTATCAAATATCAAAAGGGTGCCGCCATCTGATGCTTTGTTCTGGATCACGATGTTGAAGGAGACCAACATCAAGTCTTTGGTGTGCCGTATTTAGCATCCTGATCTCTAAACAGGACAATGGGTGTCTTTTGACCTGTGTGGCAAGACACGGACATAGACACATGCGTAGGTGATGTAAAACAGTGGTTAGTATACCACACTTCATTCTATTCCTCAGAGCTTACAGGTATTACATCATGGGAATTTGGGATAAGAGAGGGTACTGATGTGAACTGTACCCAAGTGGGGGAACCCTGTCCCCCACAAACTGATTAAACAGAGATTATGCATCAATATATTATTGATACTGATTAGAATTCCATGTCGTGAGATCCTTTCTCTCCAGCACAGACTGAGTCTTTTTGCTGCCAATTTTTTCCAGGAAGGGTGGAGGGAGGCAGTGAGGTGGGGGGATTGGGACTTTCTCTCTGGAGGCAGTGTGCACTAGCTTTGTCGATCCCTGCATGCCAAGGTGAGCATACACTTAAAATGTTCCAACAAATAACAGCTTCAATTTTCAACAGTGAAATTACGTAATTAGGACCTGCAGTTGTTGAATCGTGTAATACTTGCACCTTTAGCACCAACAGCTCTGCACAGGCTGAGTGATTTTCCCACCATTTTTTACTGGGAGTGGGTGGGGGCAGTTAGGGGAGGAAGGTAGGGGATTTCCTGTAAGTGGACAAGTGGATCAGAACTGAATAAGTGTCTCTTTTCCCAGATGGGTGGGGGAATAGGAGGGGAGGAGGAGAGGGGGCAAAGGCATGGGGGATTTCCCTGAAGAACAGATTATCCCCCAGGGTGTCATAAATCATCCCCCAAAGGGGTCATAGCCCACTTAGCTGAACAGTGGGTTACAGGGAGAGGGAGAGGGGTGGTTTAATTGATCAGTTTAATTAATTAGCCTACCAATTTGAAATCAAAAGTGCGCCAGAACTGGCTTTGCCCTACTGCTATCGTGTATCTGTGTTATTTCTGTGACACTAAATAAATTAAGCCAACATTTCATTGTTCGTTTTAAAGAGCATAAAAGTCTAAATCGTTTGAACTTAACGTACATTGTTTGTATGACAGGGAAGCCAAGCTGGCAAAATGCAAGCAACATAATGACTAATATCCGAAAATGGTTGCTGGCAGAGTACAATGTGAGCGCCTCGCTCTGTCTCTCTTTGAACCTAGAAACCTGAATATATCTTACAGATTTTTACGTTTCTATTATAGTTATAGCTTCTGCACAAAAAAATCGATCGAAGTTTCTTTCGGAAACTGAAGCATTTTGAAGACTTGTATCTGAGGACAGATAAAGGCACATTCCACATTTCTCCCTTCGGCCATACTAAGTTATGGTATGCTACACTTTCTCTAACCAGTCTTCTGACTGATCTGATGCAGGTGCTATGAGTTCCTTTCTTAGCAGATGCACGTACTGTTTGCTGAGGACATAACGGTTGCTGTAATTTACATTTAGATAAAACAGCTACATGTCATGTAAAATCTCCGTCACCATTAACGCTTTCGCTCGCCAGATGAGAGCATCGTCAGATAATCTTTGCCTTTCTTTTCCAGTTTTGCCACAATGGATGATTCTAGTTGTCAGTTGCCGATGGCGTTCATGGAAGGTTGTCCATCATCGGATACGACGGCCCCAGGCAAGAGGTTATTGTTATAACTTATGGTCGCCTGGTCGACAAGCGGACAGTGTGCTGGGGGCGTTGGGTCGCCTCGCCTCGCCTTCCACTGACTGCTATACACGACACCGCCGCACTGGTGAGTCACTGTCCATTGTCTGGCCGCCTCCACACTTCCTTTTGACCATCTGTCGCACCAACACCTGAAAACTCTCGCTCTCACTACCTGTAATTACTCGTCGGTAATTGTCAAACAACAGCGGAGGTGGACACATCATAGCATGCGTGACGTCGTCTTCACATACCGGACTGCATTTATCCGAAAAACGATTTTCATTCTTTCAGGAATTTCTTGTGAAATATATATAGCTGAGACATGAAATCTCATAGGACGCATTATAATGTAGTACTGATTGGAGCTGAATAAATCGTTTCAAAAGAGTCATATAGCCGCTGAAAAATGACTTTATTTCACAAACTGGTCGCTCGACAGGTTTCGGATTTATTTCTATTAGATATCCAAGTGCACAAAATCCCACAGGATACGGGCGTTACTAGATGTATATATAGAGTGTCCCATTTATCTTGACCACCCTAAATAACTGTTTGTCCAGATGCAAATTACACAATGTTTCAGGCAAATGTTCTTTATTCGTCAGGGAGACATCAATTAGCATGATTGCCTTCGTCGTAGCTTTATTTTTTAAAAAGATATGAACAGCGGTATGACTTTTTTAAATGACACCCTGTATTTTTTATTCGGTAGTTCACTTCCTCTCCTAAAGACCTATTCAAAAGTGTATCAAGTGTGCCATTCACTGAAACACAACGTTATTAATTACAAAACACAACACTGACTTTGTGCCAGGGATCACAAACTCGTCCACTTGCTGGAGACGTCAGAAAACATATGAAAATCAAGTAAAAACATAACACAAGATTGACTTTGACTCTCCTGTACCATTGCCCAGGAGTATAACATTCAAAGGTGCTCAAAGTGGTGACCCTGGACACCGATACACTGGTGCACTCGTTGAATGAAAAAATCATTTATTGCTTCCAGTGTTGCCTGCTGCAGAGAATTACAAGCACGGACGATCGCTCCTGCATGCCTTCTGGAGTTGTTGGAATATCGCGATAGACAATGCCTTTAATGAATCCCCAAAGAAAAAAGTCCGGAGGATTTAAATCAGGAGAACTAGCAGGCCAAGTAACTGTTCCTTCTCGACCAATCTGGCAGGATACCTTCGGTTCAGAACACGACGTACACGCATGGCAGTATGTGCTGGAAATACATCGTGTTGATACCACATAAGCATTCTGGTTCAAAGCGGCACAGAAGACGAGGAAGAATTCGTCTGAGGAAGTTGGCATACGCTATGCCGTTTAGACTACCATTAATGAAATAAGGGCCAATAATTGTAGTACCAAGCATCCCACATGAGACGTTAACTCTCCACCGACACTGATGTTCCACCTATCTAAGCCATTGTGGGTTGTCGTTGGACCATTAACGCATGTTCCTTGTATTTACCTGTCCTTTGTTTGAGAAGGAACATTCATCGGTAAATAGAACATTGGAGAAGAAGTTCGGATTGGCGAGGATTTGCTGTTGTGCCCACTCACAGAACTGTACACGATTCTGGACATCATTCCCATGCAATTCTTGATGTATGTGTACGTGGTACAGATGGAACCGGTGACGTGTAAGAGTACGAAGTACACTGGTTTTAGGAATGCCAATCTCGTGTTCAAGCTGTCGTGTGCTCACATGTGGATTCATAGAAACGGAAACGAAAACAGTAACTTCGGCAACTTCATCTGTGCGAGTGCTACGACGATTGCGTTGTCGTGGGTTGAAACCTCCCCCTTTCCTGAAGACATCCGTCAAGACGTCAAGACGAGAAAACATCCGTCGGGAAGATGGGTTCTTGTCAGGATATCGCTCTCTGTACAGTTCCGCTGCCTGCGTAGCATTCGCCTACCTTCAACAACAACAACAACAAAAGAAACGTTATGTCGATGCAGTTAGTAGGAAGGATAGCTTTTACTGTATGCTTACTCTACACAACAGTACTTAAAAGGACTAAACTACTATACTAAATGTACCCGTATATAAGAAAACAGTATTGCAATTACTGTTCTGCTAACTTACATTCCCCATAAATGAGTAGCATTTCTACCTTCTCTTCGTTGGTGTACATTCTACTCACACAATTCTTCAACTGGCGATGGTTGACTGAGTGACGGGTGTGCATTCTACTTATGTTTACATTTGTCCTCTGCCAACTTTAGCACGTGGATGTGTTCCATTACCCCGAGTACCTGCACTAAGCACTGGGAGCGTCAACGTCAGTGTTGTGTTATGTAATTAATAACGTGTTTCCGTGAATGGTACACGGTGATAAATTTTTGAACAGGTCTTTACAAGAGGAAATAAATTATCGAATAAAAAATACAGGGTGCCATTTAAAAAAGTCATACCGCTGTTCAAATCTCTGTAAAAAACAGAGCTACTGTGGTGTCACCGCCAGACACCACACTTGCTAGGTGGTAGCCTTTAAATCGGCCGCGGTCCGTTAGTATACGTCGGACCCGCGTGTCGCCACTATCAGTGATTGCAGACCGAGCGCCGCCACACGGCAGGTCTAGAGAGACTTCCTAGCACTCGCCCCAGTTGTACAGCCGACTTTGCTAGCGATGGTTCACTGACAAATTACGCTCTCATTTGCCGAGACGATAGTTAGCATAGCCTTCAGCTACGTCATTTGCTACGACCTAACAAGGCGCCATTATCATTTGCTATTTATCTTGTGATGCATGTTCCGTCAGACCGATGTTTACCAATTATGGATTAAAGTTAAGTATTCCAGAAGCTACGTACTTTTTTTACTAGACTCAACTCCTTTAACTGTTCCAGACCTCACGCCAGCCTGCGTGAGCTTAAACGCGTGCCTTTCGGCTACCTCACAGTGGCTTGGCTGTCTTGCCAAGTCCTAAACAGCTACAATGAAGGCAATCATGCTGACTGATTTCCCCCTGACGGCTAAAGAACATTTGCTTGAAACATTTTGTAATTTGCATCTGGACAAACAGTTATTTAGGGTAGTCAAGATAAATGGGACACACTGTACCACGTAAATTGACAGACTATTTAAGTAACCTGTTGGCATATCTGCACTTGGATATCTGATGACAGAAAACGATTCGAAACACTTCAAGTGACAAATTTGAGTAATGAAGTCAGTTTTCGCTGACTTTCTTGAAGCGACCTGTTCAGCTCCAGTATAGTACAACATTATAATTTCTTGCGGAGACTGCGAAAGTGAAGGTCTCTCTCTCTCTCTCTCTCTCTCTCTCTCTCTCTCTCTCTCTCTGTCTCAGTGTGTGTGTGTGTGTGTGTTTGTAGGACAAGTATATTACAAGGAAATAACGGGATGGAATTTAATTCTGACTAATAATAAACACGATATTGATAGGTAGTTATTTTACTTGTTTTCTCTTATTCTTTCCGTCTTAAGCATGCTGAAAATTGAAAAATTCTTACCGGGTATATTCTGATTTTATTAACTACGTGAAACATGACTGGTGATTGGTAGTGGCAGCTTTGAGTGCGTTCAAGAGGGAGGAGTTAATAACGAGTTTTACTTCATAGCAATATCGTTTTTTTTTAAGTAGTTTGAAATTGTTCCGATTAATGAACACCAATTCAGATGTTTGAAATTACTATACCTTGTAGCAGCACTATATCTACATCGTACCTCCCGTCGTTCTCCATGCACTACAAACAGTTCTCACTACCCACCCATGGAATACATTCTCTAATGTACCCTCACTTACAGTGCTAGTCGACGATGCTCCAACTCACCGCTTCTCTCCATTTTCGTTTTCTTCCATCCTCCCACATGCTGTTACATGCGGTTCCATAAGGCCCAGTTATAGTAATCACTCTACCTTCATCACGAACCTGACAATTTTCATGCACCATGAACGTCATACCACATAAATTACTTTTTTTTAAAAAAATCACAAAATGTTTCACAGTTATTCATAAAATGTACACTGATGAGTCAAAATATTATCACCAATAGCAGGTTGGTTCACCTAACGAAAACAACGCAGCAGCGATTCTGCCTCGCACATATCGACAATCCTTGGTAGGTTTCGGGAGCTATACGGAACCAGATGCTTAGGCACAGGTCACGTAATTGCCCTAAAACACGTGCCTGTTGTTTGTGGGTGCGGAGCAGCTGCCCAGTAGCGTCCCAGATGTGCTACATTGGGTTCGGATAAGGCAAATTCTGTGGCCACGACATCACTGAGAGTACATTATCACTCTTCTCAAACCATTGCAGCACGATTCTGACCTTGTGACATGGACAGTTATCCTGTTCGAAGATGCCATCACTGTCAGGAAAGACACCGAACGTCGGAGAATGCAGGTGTTCTACAGTTGTGCTCACGTACCACTCAGCTGTCCTCTACCTTCCGATAAACTACTATGCGTCCCAGGAACACCCACATGAATGGCTTCCATACAATAATTTTCTGACAACCTGACTGCGTCGGTAGCGTGGTCCATGTTCTGAGCGGCCACAGCCTGGATAACGGCGTATCCAGACGCGACTACTGACCTCATGTAACAGCACACATGGTTCATAGATCAGGCGAACATTTCAGTAGGTCCCGAGTCCCTTCTAGATGATCACGTTCCCACAGCAGTCGTAACTGAGGCGTCATTGCGTGAACTTAGAAACACATATGGGCGACCTTCTGTGCATTGAACGGTGTGTTCCGAAACACTGTCGGCAAATCTGCTACAGATGGTCATCTGTCCTACTTTATTGTGCAGGGAAGCTTCCAAGCTCCAGGCTCCACTATGAGACATAGATGTACAGTACCTAGTCGTCTATTCGCGGTTTCACCATCCCTCATACACTTTCCATAACGAGTGGACGTCCAATTTTTTTTTGCTGAAGAACCAATACTGAGATTTGGAGCAACATTTCAGACCACATATGTTCTGGCATTATCATTAATTATTAACCTGCATGAATTAGGAAATAGACTATTTGTAATAAGGCCAGCTGCCCCCAAGTACCTGGTGGTTATAATTAATGTGCTGCTATGCACAGAGGTCCACTGTGAGCTGTAACTATCATGTGTCAGTAAAATCTCGTAGATATTATAAGGCGACAATGAGGAACCAATTTACGATAGTTAGTTCCAATGCTGGCCACTGAGTGCAAATCTGGCGCATTGAATGCAAGAACGATTTGTGGAAACGTTTCCAAATGTACTGAATTAGGAACAGGACGTGGGAGGAAAAGGTTAAACTAGTGAAAAAGGCAAAATGTTGATTTTATTATTAACCATCGATTACACGTGAGCATCAGAGACGTCGACAAGATGCTATACAGCATCAGATTGTCACCCAGTGGATAAAATTGGAACTAATTTTTTTCCAGCGTAAATCTGTTCCGCATTGACGCATTAGCATACCTACCACGTTTCGCTGCCATGCGTTAATTACAGCCCACACTGGACGTCCGTGAGTAGCTGCACTCTAATTATAAGCACCAGGTAAATGTCGTTAAAAATTCAGATTGCTGGCGCCCTCAACGACGACTAAGTTGTTACACTGTAATTGTCTGGCGAAGAGCTGTATTTTCTGCGTGAGAGGATGATTAACTGATTAATAACAGTAATTGCACATTTATTAAATGCATTGTGCAATATGGGACACGATCACAAAACTTGTAAGAGGGTCTGCAGAAGACAATATTCTTTGAATGTGCGAAATTTAATGTTTATATGTATTTAACAAATGTTTATAAAGTTATGTAAGTAACAATAAGTATCTTTTAATTAACGATGTATAATTATTTGTAAAGTGAAGTCGACACCAGATCAGGGCTAAAGTTAAATATAGTTGAAAACCAGAAGGGATTTACCGACGCTCTGGAAGGTCGGAAAAGGTGGAGATTTTTTACTGCTAACGGAAGCAGGAGAGGGGAGAAGTGGAGTGAGTCAGACAGGCGCAAGAAACTGTTGAGGCAGGTGGCGAAAGCTGTTGCTCGCTGTACTCCACAGTAATGTTTAAACAAAGCTAAAGTTTAACTGCTTAATAGATGTGAGTGAATGGGAAGTGCTAAGGTACAACTTTGCAACGCTTTAGAGGAGATATAAAATTACGTCTGCAACGAGTGTTGGTTCCTGGACGTGAAATGGTCTAAGGCATCCATTACTTAGACTGACGCAGATACCCAGGAAAGCCAAACTCATATTTGCGATGGTATAAGACGCACAATTCGACGCCACAAAGACAAGTAATAATCTCCGTCACTGCAAAATGGTATGTGCCTTCAAAGCACCTAAGTCTCCAGCAACTGTGCTCACAACGACACTACAAAAATTAACCGCCCATAGTTCTGTATACGAGCTGAGTTGACAAGTTTTTGCTTGTTTTGTTCAATAATCATTTAATTGTTTCTTTACACAACACTACTCATTTAACCTTAAGTGTTCCAAGTAGGGTTCCTTTCCTATACTAAAGAGAATGAAACTGAGAATCCATTGGTGTTTATTATTGCGCAACTGAGTGTTATCTTGCAAAGTAAATTTAAATTATCACTCAAGTGCAACAATTAAAGTAAATGTGGAGAACTGTAGATTGCCTTGAAAATAAGTAAAGTAAATTACAATTCTACCTAGTGTGTGAACTTGGTTATTGGGGCCTTCTGTCCAAGAAATTACGTAAAGTAATTATTTCAATAAAACCGAGAAAAACCAAGTATAAAAAACTTTTGCAATCATTTCGATTCTAACAAAAGTATAGTAAAATATTGCTTGTGTATAATACATGTTTTCAGAGGCAGTGTTGCTGATCTTACCTTCAGAAACGTAAGTAGGCATTATTGTCGTTCCGGCGTTGTTTTCATGGACCAAAACTTTCTAAGTGTGTGCGTGTGACCAATTCTGAAAGCAGTCATTGTTCAACTATTTACATGCATTAGCCTGTTCCTTCAGTGATAGAAATTATTAAAAGAGAAAAAGTTTTAATAAGAACCAAAATAAAGACCAAATTTGGTGAATTTGTTGAATAACGTCAATCGATTCGTCATTTGGGCTGGCGACCATGTTTTTCAGTAATATTATCACTCGGAAGAGGTAGTGGTTTGACGAAATAGAAAAGCTGCACCAAGACTATACGATAACCTCACATTTGACCGAGCTTTATCCATTACGTGGCATCTGAGGTCACTAGCGGTTGTTAAGGAGGTAGTTGTGTTTAAGTGCTTAATTTACCGAAGCTAGAATAACATCTGAAGTACTAAACGTAATTGCAAGAGTAGAAACCGTGAGCGTTGTAAGCGGCCTTTGGACAGGACAAGGACAAATACTAGTGTACACACTATCGTTACGTATGTACTACAACAGCCTTATTTTAATTTCATTTTTCGCAATTGAAGATGACCCTCTCTGTAATGCACATTCACAAATCCACGTTACTTCGGTGGGAAATTTTATACTACAGCAGCTTATCCGTACGAATCGCGCAAGACGTGTGTTATGAGTATTGGAAAACAAATAAAAAACATTCTTCTTCTCACTTCCTCTAACCCCGCAGTGGCCAGACTAGCTACCCAGATGGCCCTGAGGTAAGTGGCTATCTTTCTTAGCTCAAAGCCGAATATACAAATGTCAAATAAAATTAAGCTCATCTTAAAGCGTTATTCTCTCTGCAAGTACTTTTGTTTCTTACATAGCAGGAAATCAGCACTCTTACCAAGCTCTTAACGTTAGCTGCGGTTTTTGGATTCGGCTGTACGTCGCTAGACTATATTAGACTGAAGAGCCACAGAAACTGGTACACCTGTGTAATATCGTGTAGGGCCCCTGCGAGCACGCAGACGTGCCACAAGACGACATGGCATGGACTCGACTAATGTGTGAAGTAGTGCTGGAAGGAACTGACGCCATGAATCCTGCAGCGCTGTCCATAAATCCGTAAGAGTACGAGAGGGTGGAGATTTCTCAACAGCACGGTTGCAAGGCATCCTAGACAGGCGCAATAATGTTCATGTCTGGGGAGTTTGGTGGCTAGCGGAATGTTTAAACTCCTTGAGCCGCACTGTAGCAATTCTGAACGTGAGGGGTGCCGCATTGTCCAGTTGTAATTGTCCAAGTCCGTCGAAATGCACAATGGATGTGAATGGATGCAGGTGATGAGACAGAATGCTTATGTATGTATCACCTGTCAGAGTCGTATCTAGACGTAGCAGGACTTCCATATCAATCCAATTGCACACGAACCACACCATTACAGAGCCTCCATCAGGTTTATCAGTCCCCTGCTGACATGCAGGGTCCATGGATTCATGAAGTTGTCTCCATACCCGTACACGTCCATCCTCTCGATACAATCTGAAAGGAGACTCGTCCGACCGGGAAACTTGTTTCTAGTCATCCACAGCCCAGTGTCGGTATTGACTTCCTCAGGCGAGGCCTAAAGCCTTGTGTCGTGCAATCATTAACGGTACACGACTCCGAAAGACCATTCGATGATGTTTCGTTGAATCGTTCGCACGCTGACACCTGCTGATCGCCCAGCACTGAAATCTACAGCAATTTGCGGAAGGGTTGCAGTCGTCTTTGGTCCCTTTCTCTCAGGATCTTTTTCCGGCCTCAGCGATGCCGGAGATTTGATGTTTTACCGGATTCCTGATATTTACGGTACGCTCGTGTGTGTGTGTGTGTGTGTGTGTGTGTGTGTGTTGGGGCTTATGGGCGCTCAACGTCGAGGTCATCAGCTCCCTGACACACATTAAAGGGAACGAATGTGGACAGACCTAATAAAACTGAAACACACACGCAAAGAAAGCAGGAAAAGAAGGAAAATGCTACATAAGAAAATAGAACGTAAGGAAAGGGAAAACGTAGCAACAAGAATGCCACAGTAAATTGTCACTGGCTGGCCACTTACATAAAATATGGGCGAGCTTGTCACACAGTGAGCAAATTAGTGAAATGGTTGTACGGGAAAGTTCCCAGTTCATCGCTACCTCGGAGATACTGTGTCGCATCGCTCGTGCACCGACTATAACACGACGTTCGAACTCATTCGAAGCTTGATAACCTGTCATTGTAGCAACAGTAACCGATCTAACAATTGCACCAGATACTTGTTGTTTTATATAGGCGTCGCCGGCTGCAGCGCCGTATTCCGCCTGTTTAGATGTCTCTGTATTTGAATACGCACGCCCATACTAGTTTCTTTGGCGCTTCAGTGTATACACCCGTCTAAATGAAAGGCAATTACTTTATTTAACTGAAGGTATCGCGTTTGATTTCCCTGTTTATTTTGTTTCATATTACAGATATCAGCTTCCGGTTAAGTGGTATGGGCAGTGCAATTGACTGCTACAATTACAGGGTGTTTCAAAAATGACCGGTATATTTGAAACGGCAATAAAAACTAAACGAGCAGCGATAGAAATACACCGTTTGTTGCAATATGCTTGGGACAACAGTACATTTTCAGGCAGACAAACTTTCGAAATTACAGTAGTTACAATTTTCAACAACAGATGGCGCTGCGGTCTGGGAAACTCTATAGTACGATATTTTCCACATATCCACCATGCGTAGCAATAATATGGCGTAGTCTCTGAATGAAATTACCCGAAACCTTTGACAACGTGTCTGGCGGAATGGCTTCACATGCAGATGAGATGTACTGCTTCAGCTGTTCAATTGTTTCTGGATTCTGGCGGTACACCTGGTCTTTCAAGTGTCCCCACAGAAAGAAGTCACAGGGGTTCATGTCTGGCGAATAGGGAGGCCAATCCACGCCGCCTCCTGTATGTTTCGGATAGCCCAAAGCAATCACACGATCATCGAAATATTCATTCAGGAAATTAAAGACGTCGGCCGTGCGATGTGGCCGGGCACCATCTTGCATAAACCACGAGGTGTTCGCAGTGTCGTCTAAGGCAGTTTGTACCGCCACAAATTCACGAAGAATGTCCAGATAGCGTGATGCAGTAATCGTTTCGGATCTGAAAAATGGGCCAATGATTCCTTTGGAAGAAATGGCGGCCCAGACCAGTACTTTTTGAGGATGCAGACGATGGGACTGCAACATGGGGCTTTTCGGTTCCCCATATGCGCCAGTTCTGTTTATTGACGAAGCCGTCCAGGTAAAAATAAGCTTCGTCAGTAAACCAAATGCTGCCCACATGCATATCGCCGTCATCAATCCTGTGCACTATATCGTTAGCGAATGTCTCTCGTGCAGCAATGGCAGCGGCGCTGAGGGGTTGCCGCGTTTGAATTTTGTATGGATAGAGGTGTAAACTCTGGCGCATGAGACGATACGTGGACGTTGGTGTCATTTGGACCGCAGCTGCAACACGGCGAACGGAAACCCGAGGCCGCTGTTGGATCACCTGCTGCACTAGCTGCGCGATGCCCTCTGTGGTTGCCGTACGCGGTCGCCCTACCTTTCCAGCACGTTCATCCGTCACGTTCCCAGTCCGTTGAAATTTTTCAAACAGATCCTTTATTGTATCGCTTTTCGGTCCTTTGGTTACATTAAACCTCCGTTGAAAACTTCGTCTTGTTGCAACAACACTGTGTTCTAGGCGGTGGAATTCCAACACCAGAAAAATCCTCTGTTCTAAGGAATAAACCATGTTGTCTACAGCACACTTGCACGTTGTGAACAGCACACGCTTACAGCAGAAAGACGACGTACAGAATGGCGCACCCACAGACTGCGTTGTCTTCTATATCGTTCACATCACTTGCAGCGCCATCTGTTGTTGAAAATTGTAACTACTGTAATTTCGAAAGTTTGTCCGCCTGAAAATGTACTGTTGTCCCAAGCATATTGCAACAAACGGTGTATTTCTATCGCTGCTCGTTTAGTTTTTATTCCCGTTTCAAATATACCGGTCATTTTTGAAACACCCTGTAGAAGCGGCTGTCTTCGGAATAAAATGTCACTGAACATCAAATTACAGCTTAAAACATTAAAAATTAATATTTTCCTTGCTAACCATCATTTGGACTTGAAAACATATATGTAAGCGCATTGCACATTCAGCGATTCATCACCATGCATGAGCAAAAGGTAAAGATAGACAGAAAAGCTAACGCAAGATGTTACTGAGAAAGATGTCAATGCTTGGATTCGACAAGACGAGGTATATCCGCGCTTAACGAGACGAGATGGTTAACGACGTTGTTGACGACTAAACATAGACTGCCGAACAGCCTGGTGATGGCAAGAGTGCTGCAGAAGGTCGTGGAGGTTTTGAACTATTCAAGCTGCCTACGAGTTTATGGAACAGCAGCTTCAAGTCTAAGTAACAAATACACTTCTCGGGTTTGCCTGCTGATCGTATTATATAAATCGCACAATATTTTATCGATGCAATTTCTCGATACCTTTAGGTGGTTGTAAGTGCTGCTGACACTGCTTCAAGACACGACTGATCATAACTGTGCGGCTGCGTTGAAATTTATGAGGCCAGTAGCAGGCAGTACGTGTACGCGGGAAGACGCTCGCAGTTGGAGGAAAGCGGTGCTCCTAAAGTGCGCGTCATTTATGTTGGCGGCCGAGTTTAGGTTCCTTCTGCGCATCTGACGTCACAAAACACAGTCAGCCAATGAACAGAGAACGACGTTGCCAGAACTCGACTGCAGTGCAGAGCATGGACGAGTGTCTTCAGTTTTAGAAACGTTCAGTCATAAATAAAGTAATAGAACAAAAGCAGTGTCTTGATAGCAGACTTTCTTTTATAGACAGTTTGGAAAAAGCATTCTTTATACCAATTGCTTCACATTCTATTAATTAATTAAACCAAACAAGCAATAAGACTCCTAATTCAGGCGACAGCAAGGAAAGGTGTTTGTATAAATCTCAGGAACTGCTTTTTCACAATAAATAACAGCGGTAATTGTATATTTCCTATTGTACTTCGACGAAGCGTGAGTAATTCAGTCATACCAACAGTGTTTGTCAGTAATGCGTGTTGGACTCCTCATGGCGTTTCGTAGCTGGAAGAGCTGCGTTAGTGTAACAGTTAAGGCGTCGGGTTTCTATGCAAAAGGTTATGGGTTCAAACCTTATGCAGTGCTTAATATTTTGATTATTTAAAACCAATATCGAAGTGCCTTACTTCACGAATTATATTCGTTTGAATGCAATTTTTTTAAATTTCTAGTGCTTTGTCTCTTCAATAACCCTTTCGCTGCTGCAGACACGTGCTCCCCGCATTCCGCGCTGTGCGCTATTTTGTCATCACTGCACTGCTCGCCTGTGCAGACACATTGTGTTCCCACTGCTTTGACACACTTATCAATCGATTTCAGAAAAACTATTTGGCCCAAAAATTTTATTTTTACACGTCATCTTGACTGATACCTTCCCCCCATAAATGACTTAATTTTGTTTCGATGTTCAACGCAGTTATTATGCAGCTTTAAATATAGTAAACCATTGCACGAAATTTTGAAGAGTTTGCAGAGGAAAAAGTCCATAGAGTATACTTTCTGTATGGCCGATTTTAGTTGCCACAATGTTGAGAATGAAATGTGGACAAGATACCTAAGTAAGATTTTTGGGCCAAATAGTTTTTGTGGAATCGAATGATAAGAGTGTCAAAGCAGTCGCAACACGATGTGTCTGCACAGGCGAGCAGTGCAGTGACAAAATCGCGCACAGCGCGGAATGCAGGGAGCACGTCTTTGTAGCAGCGAAAGGGTTAATGCGACCGTGGTGGCTTTACTTCATGAACTGCGCGTTACCCCCTAAACGTAAGCTTGCCAACTATGCTATACTATGGCGCTGTTTCTATTGGCACGTGCGTCGTGTGCAACTGGCAACGCAGCATTCTCCCGCGTCTGGGCGGGCATGCGCGAGCCGCCAAGATAACAGAATTGAACTATAGTGCTCACTGCTGGGAGCCGCAGGAACGCCTTTAGCACGTGCTGTGTGGGCAATGATTGTGCTGCCGCTGCCACCTCCTACAACGCTTGTGGACTGTCGGGTATAGGGAATAACCTCAACGCCACACTGCCCATAAACTCTCTCAGGTACTGAAAGGCATCTCACCACCTTACTGGCAACAACGCTGGTCCCTACTACCCCCTCCTGCACGATAATCACCCTACCGTGATAACCTAAGTAAAGCCAACCACTTTGCATTCTACTTGTCTGACACCTTCACCATCCCAGATGACCCCCACTTCCATTATTCCCTATAACTAACAGTCCACAAGCGTACCAATACCTCCCACCCACCTCTGCTTCTAGCTTCCAGTACCTCGGCAATATCCCACAGAGAGAACTCAATACTCCAATAACAATTCAAGACATCAAGTTACTTCATCACAAACGCAACACGCTCCAGACGTGTGCCCTTCCCACAAATTTTGTCCGCCTCACCTCTCTAACCGCGGGGCTTATGTCACCATCAACAATTCCCTTATTTTCCATCCCACTGCAGGTGTCCCCCAAGGTTCTGTCCTCTCACCTCTACTATGTCCTCTACACTGCCGATATTCCCAAGCCGAGGACACTGCCTTCCTAGCCCTCTGTACTACCCTCCAGAAACCCCAACGATCCCTTCAACTCCACCTCAATTAGTTCACCTCCTCGTGCAGCCAGTGCTTCATCAAAATCAGCCCTACCAAAACGCAGCCAATAATTATAGTCTGAACCATCTGCACTTTTCGTACCTACGACTTTTACCTATCCAGTTAACTAACACGCTAAAATACCTCTGACTAGCAGTTGATTGCCGCCTAACATGAAATCTGTAGTGGCGTAGCAAGACAGCCACGCCACTCGGAGGTAGCCGAAAGGCACGCGTCAAGCTCACGCAGATTGGCGTGAGGTCTGGAACAGCTAAAGGAATTAATAGTAGCAAATAAAGTACATAGTTGATGTAATACTTAACTTTAATCCACAATTGTAGAACATCTCTCTTGACGATACATGTTATAACCACAATATAAAATAATATCCAATGCTATGGCACCTTGCTAGGTCGTAGCAATTGACGCAGCTGAAGGCCATGCCAACCATCGTCTCGGCAAATGAGAGCGTAGTTGTCAGTGATCCATCTCTGGCCAAGTCGGCTGAACAACTGGGGCGAGTGCTAGTACGTCTCTCTAGACCTGCCGTGTGGTGGCGCTCGGTCTGCTATCACTGACAGTGGCGACACGCGGGTCCGACGTATACTACCGGACCGCGGCCGATTTAAAAGCTACCACCTAGCAAGTGTGGTGTCTGGTGGTGACACCACAAAATCTCCATCTGGTAATCACTAAACAAAAACTACTAAACGGCCGAACATGGGGATTGCACCCTTCAACAATCCTCGGCACCTATAAATCCCTGATCTGACCCATTCTCTGCTATGCAATTGGGGTATGGACTGACTCCTTCCTCCTTTTATCACGCCCTACGGATCATCGAAAGCTATGCCCTCCGCCTAGTCTTTCGAATGCGCTTACCCTCCTCCACTTGATCCACTACAAACGCATCAAATTTTCCTCTCCTATTCCATCGTGAACATCTCTGAATATCCAACGTTACCCTCAAACCCGGCACTACCCAATCCTTTGTTGTCCCCCTGTTCGTTGCTCCTGGTACTCTGCATCGCCTCTACCACCACATTTCCCCCAACACTACAACTCCACACCCTCCACATCCTCTCCCGGCGGAACTTTAATCGCCTTCCCTTACCTGACCATGAAATCCGCCCTGATATATACCCATCCCAGCTGATCTAAATGAACTCATTCCATCTCCCCTGTTAGGGCTCCCTTGTTCTCAACTCCTCTTCACTCGCATCCTAAGCCTTGGTCCAGTATGGCATCCCCCTTCACTCCTCCTATATCCATCAGCCTGCACAGACACCCTGCCTCGACAATATCCCACAGACAGAACTCGATAACTCTTTCGTCTTTCGTGGAACATTCTGCTGCCATTACATCTGTGTCAATCTTTTAATTCATCAGTTACTCAAACTTTTAGATTTTAAATATGTACTTGAATCTATGTACTTTCATTATGTCAAACATTCATTTGTCAATCTGCCTTGTCCAATTTTATGTTCTATTTTAAACTATTTGCTTTCATATGGCTGAAGAGTTGCTACTCGTAGTATCCTCTTACAGCCCATCCTCCGCCCATATGGGGCAAGAGAATGAAATGATAGCCAAGAAAAAAAATTTCAAAAAGAGCTGTGCTGCCGGACGCTCCGTTGGTTAAAAGCTGCATTAAATCTCAGCCGTGTGCTGCTTCGAGTCATGAATCATAAGTTCGTTTTTCCCTGTTTTTCAGTTGCATCGATGACATATAGTGCGATTTACACAATGCGACCCGACGGCAAACCCGAGAAGTGTGTCTGCAAAAGATCCGTCTGGAAAGCTTAAAAGGTCACATCCTCAGGGAACGTTCACGGAAAAAATGAAGACATTACTCAACTCGCCAGAGACTCTTGGTCAGCAAGCATCACGTCTTGAACCATGTACACAGATTTTCGACGTGTGTATGTACGTGTGGGAGTAAGTTTGTGCACGAAATAGTTTTTGAATATGACACACCTTTCACTGACTCATCTCTAAGTAATGTTAAAGCAACTGTAATAAAAAAAGTGTAACGATGATAAACAGGTGTTTTACCTTTTTACCTTGTTGAATTTGATATTGCAGGCATCAGAAATTGATCACTGGCCGAAACTAGCCTTTAAAGTAATTTTTGGTGCAACAAAGTTCATATGTATAAAAAAATTTCTCGCGTACGGTGAACATTTAAAATGGCTTTAGGATTCAATTTTCCATAAAAGCAATGTTTTCAATGACGAAATCAATCTCGGATGAACAGCCTGGTATGAGTGTGCACAGGACACAATATTCCGGCAATCGACCACGTTGCCATCATCAGGTGCGCTGATGGCAACGTGGTCGATTGCCGAAATATTGTGTCCTATGCACACTCATACCAGGCTGGTCACCCGAGATTTATTTCGTCATAAAATACCCCTGGAGAAATTGAATAATCACAATGTTTACAGTGTTTCATCTTTCTGGATGTCTTTAGATAATGTGATGTTTATGCAGGGTGTCTCACAATTCCTATTAAAGGCTTTAAGTAGACGAAGGTTTGATAAGAAACCCATGCCCAAAATATACCGTTTGGTGTCGCGATACGCACACAGCGGAGACAATGGCTCCTGACCTGTCTACTCGGCAGGAGCTGGTCCTTGTGACAACCTTGTTGTTAGTTGCACAAGATATACTTACGACGTACAGTGTGCTTTCACAAACATGATCGACAAAGCTTGGCGCGCGTCTACGGAGAACCACTGTCAACCACCCGAGTTGCTAACGAACCAGTAGTCGACGAAAATGGTATGTAATGGACTGTTCAGACCCAGAAAACATTCTTGATACATGCGTTGTGCAGCTGTATCATTACGTATCGTATCGTGAATTGGAGGTTTAAACCTGATCTGATCTTCAAATTTATTTTATCTTCGAACGGTATATTTCTGCACATAGGTTCCATATCAAAACTTTATCTACAGGTCCCCTCTACAACCCCTAATAGCCCGTAACAGGAATTGTTCCACATCTTTTAGAAGCATGGTTTGGTCCACAAATAATAGCACCAAAGTGTGCTTTAGTTTTTTCTGTTGTGTTTCTCGAGAACAATTTTTGCTAACATATCGGTGTCCCTTGACCACTTACCGCATATTCACTACGCTTGTCTATCTATCTCAGGTCTGTGAGGCGTGAGTAGTTTCGGCCAATGAGCAGTGAGGGCTTGATCGTTACACATGGCTTGCCAGTTTTGAATGGAAACAAAGCGTTCTACTTCATGGACATTCAGTTTGGGCTGCTCTAGAGTGAAACTGTCTTTTGGTCATGCGTGACATAGGGTGCTTTTCAACTGAGACGGCAATAAATTACACTGACAAAGCCGGCCGGGGTGGCCGAGCGGCTACAGTCTGGAACCGCGCGACCGCTACGGTCGCAGGTTCGAATCCTTCCTCGGGCATGAGTGTGTGTGATGTCCTTAAGTTAGTTAGGTTTAAGTAGTTCTAAGTTCTAGGGGACTGAAGACCTCAGAAGTTAAGTCCCATAGTGCTCAGAGCCCTTTGAACCATTTTGAACACTGACAAAGATGGAGGGCGATAACTTAAAGCGGCTTATGATTTGTATTCTTGCAGTGGTGCTGAGAATCGTGCATAATATTTTCTGTACACCAACTCCCTAACCCAAGTTAATGTGTCTCTTTATTTGACGACCTGGTGAGCTATATTGGAACAGTATAGTTGCTTAGCCAGTGTTACTGAATGAGTAGCGACAGTCACGAGTACGTTCAACATGGGGCAGATCCTGTTCTGTTTACGTGTTGTTTCAGTTTCGTGATCGGATTTGTCATCCCGGTATTTCATTCACCAAAAGATTTACAAAAAAATGGCTCTGAGCACTATGGGACTCAACTTCTGAGGTCATTAGTCCCCTAGAACTTAGAATTAGTTAAACCTAACTAACCTAAGGACATCACAAACATCCATGCCCGAGGCAGGATTCGAACCTGCGACCGTAGCGGTCTTGCGGTTCCAGACTGCAGCGCCTTTAACCGCACGGCCACTTCGGCCGGCAAAAGATTTACATTTTTTATGTTATTCAAATATACGTTGTCTAGCAGGTCTTTGTTTCCTTGTGCGGAGAGCACAACGTAGCTTCACATGACGTTAATCTAATTGCTCTGTGTTAAATTTTTCTATTCTTGGGATTCAATAATAATTGATAAATCAACACAAGGTCATAGATATTGATTTCTATTTCGCTCCTCTCATGAATTTAATTAAATGCAGTATGATTTTTCAACATGATAGCACTGTGAAACCGAAGGGCTTTACACTAATGCCGGGCATACGGATAACTAGGAAAACGTCATTACGCCTTCACCGTATTTATGAGTTCGGTGGTAATCGTTTCTCACGTCGTACGAGTTGTAGGGATCGCCAAAAAAATCCTTTACCTTGTATTGTATTGTACGGAACAGTGACCTAGAAACGACGGAGAGGCTTCGTCCCCGTCGTAACGCGCAGTGGTACACATCCCCACAACAGGCTACAGCAGTCCACTCACCCCACCACTGCCCACATCGAACCCAGGGTTATTATGCGGTTCGGTCCCCAGTGGACCCGCCCCCCTCCCCCTCCCGCGAACGTCTCAGACCAGACGAGTGTAATCTCAATTTTCCTTTGAGTTGTCCTCTGCTATTAGCGAATTCACGTCCAATTTTGCAAATACCATACAAATGCAATGACGTGTTCCATCACTGCATGACACTGTCACAGTTGTTCGACGAAATATAAACTTACATCAAACAATAAATAAATAATAAGTCATTATTACAGTTATAAGTATTTTTGCTTTGATAGCATCCAGTGCACTGCATTTCCTACGGGAAGCCGGATCCCAGAAATGACCCGCCCACAAGGTGCAGCACTGGCAGGACAAAGAAGCCGCCAGACCGCCCACTCCGAGTATCCTCGACCTCTTGCACTCTCTCTCAAGTGGAACTGAAAGCGCCGACAACAATACTTACGTTTCGAGCCTGTCTGTTAATAGCTTCTCCCACCGGGTTCTTCACTAATGTGCGTTGGGATCTAAAGCGGCCTCCCCATCCATCTGTATATGATTTCTAATGCCAGGTACGACGAAGTAGACAGTTCATCAGTCGTGTACTTCCACATTGCACTCTGTGTAGGTGGTAA
The DNA here is from genome assembly GCF_023898315.1 of Schistocerca nitens. NCBI lineage: Eukaryota > Metazoa > Arthropoda > Insecta > Orthoptera > Acrididae > Schistocerca > Schistocerca nitens. The sequence goes on from NC_064622.1 coordinate 258,570,590, forward strand.
TTCTGTATCTACGTGATTACTCTGTAATTCACGTTTACATGTTTCGCTGTGAGTGCGCAGAATTGTATTCAGCCATGTTCTTCACCGTCACACTCTGTTACAGCACGCAGGAAATATTAATACCCAAGTCTTTCTGTGCAAGCTGTTATTTCTTTTACGTTATCACAATTGTTCCTTCTCCCAATGTAGGTAGAAGTCAGTAGAATATTTCGGTGTATGGAGGCAAAAGTTGATGGTTGACATTTTGTTGAAAGACTTGAAATTTTATATGTATACTTATTATTTATTTTATGTATTTTATTATGTTTATTTATTTATTTTATTATATAAATAAAAATCTTTGTCACTCTCACTCCTAGTTTATCATAACACAAAACGAGCTACCTTCGTTGAACTTTTTCGATGTCCTCCATCAGTCCTATGAGGTAAGGATCCCACACAGTGCAGCAGTACTCCAGAAGTGGAAGGACAAGTGTAGTGCAGGTATTCTCTTTACGAGATTTATTGCACCCTGTAAGTATTCTGCCAGTAAAATGTGGTCTTTAGTTCTCCTTTCCCTCAACACATGCTATAGAAAGCTTTCAGCATTAGTTATTCGTAATGGTAATCTGTAGGTATTTAGTTCTATCGACAACTTTTAAAGTTGTGTGATTTATCATGTAAAAGATATTTAAAGGATTTTTTTTAGTACTCCCGTCACAGACCTCGATCACACTTTTTATTGCCTATGGTCAATAGCCACTTTTACACCAAGCAAGTATTTTGTCTGAATATTTGTGGTTCGTTTTGATCTCATTACCTCGTGCGTATAAAGAGAGTCAGTTGTGTTTTGCGAGAATGATATTTTCCAGATCGATGCTAATGACACGGGTTTACTTAATGTAACTGATTACCCCTATTTTTTGTACTGTGTACTGACGTATTGATGTGACCTGTGCACGTTTTTATGTACATATATATTCGAATGTGCGGTTGTACAGAACTGATAAAAATGCTATATTTCATCAATGTACTCTGTGAGGAACCTAATTGCAACGTCGTTTTCTTTGATTTGAAACGAGATGTTAACGCCGCAGCAAGCCGTCGATGTTGCAGAAGTAAGGACAAGCATTTAAAAGTCACCGTCACACTTTCACGCCAGTGCACATAGTGTCGTGTATCTGCTGCTGCTTCTGAACAGCAATTTTTATTCCTTTAGAGTCCTGAAACATGACTATACTAATTAATCAGAGACAAAATGACTCCTCGTGCCGGAAATCCTGACGATGCAGAGAATCCTCTCAATACAGCAAATAGGATTCCAGACGCCGTTTTATTACACGCGGGGCTACTGCTTTCTTTCAGATCTGGAGGCTTTTACTGTGCCTTTGGCGCCAGCACGAAACCTATATTTCAATTGCATATTTTCTTTATATTCTTCCTCGACTAATTCCTTGTCACTTTCAGGTTGTCAAACTACTATATGATAGCTTTTGTCGTTGTCTTCTCTTTCAGAAGCAGAAGTTCCTGTGTATCCCATGGACGATGTAATCATGAGAGGCAGACAAGCTCAGGAGACAGGGATGGAAACATGCAATTCCGTTCTTACAGGAATCACCTGGCCAGAAATTACGGAAAACCACAATAGCTGGATGGGGATTTCAGCTTCGTTCCCCTCAAATGAGTCCGGTGTTACCTGTCTCAGTACTTACAAGGAACTTAGACTCCAAGGTGTCACAGAAGCTGTATTCACCGGGCTTGAAATAGATATAATGGCTGCCCTAAGCAAACGAAATCGCCTGCGTACCCAGGATCCTATTCAGAAAACTCAGTCCCAACATTTATTAATCAATCATCAATCCAGACAACCTGCTGCACCAATTCATCCAAATCCCACCCTATATATACTTCCACCCTCTACCGCCGGGACTTTAACCAATTACCAACAGCGAACCATGCACCGAGATGTATCTTCCAATACTAGTTACCAACCCTCCATCTCTCCTCATCCTTCTTTTCCCTCCCTCCTCCTTATTCCCTTACAGTAACTGCAAGTCCCACAGGCTCCCATTGTAGTACTCATCATTCAAGTCCCTTGTGAATGTGATCCTTCTCATCTTTTTAAATTTTGTTTAAAATTATTCTTAAAAAATTAAAATTTCGCCAATGTATATATTTAATAAAACAGAATTTATTACAAGCGTTTTAACGATAGAAAATATATTAACTTTGTAACACATTTAGCAGAAGTGCAATTATATCCACTGCCAACCCAGGAACTGAAATGATAACGAAGAGAAAAGGAGAAAACGAAGTTAGGCTACTCATGTTCTCGATTTATACAAACAAAACATCACTCTAAGACTGTTCACTGCCGATGCTCCTGTATAGAGTAAATTCTGAGTTATTACATGAAAATATAAGGCTTAGACAGTATAGCCCGCATCTCGTGGTCGTGCGGTAGCGTTCTCGCTTCCCACGCCCGGGTTCCCGGGTTCGATTCCCGGCGGGGTCAGGGATTTTCTCTGCCTCGTGATGGCTGGGTGTTGTGTGATGTCCTTAGGTTAGTTAGGTTTAAGTAGTTGTAAGTTCTAGGGGACTGATGACCATAGATGTTGAGTCCCATAGTGCTCAGAGCCATTTTTTTGCTTAGACAGTATTATCTACTTAGTTTACGTAATGACATCTATTTTCCAGTGTAGATACTTGTTAGACGTTAATAAGAGAATGAACCAACAGTACGTGGATACCGAAATAGTTGTAAAGGTTTCGAGTATTTTGCACCGTTTAAATTTCTGAGGGTAATGTTGAGAAGTGAGAAGAAATGGGAAGCGCACCGCAAAGAAGTATGAAAGACAGATTTGATGGCAAAATTACCAGAAAGTGCAGTGCACCTGTTACAGGAACTACGATGATGATTATTATTATTATTATTAGTGTTTTAGGGCGCACAACAGCGAGGTTATCAGCGCCCGTTCCCAAAAGTTCAATTCAGAGCCGAATTGTGAGAGAATGGGTATTGTTCAAATTGCAAGATTGGACACAGCACATCAAAACAGGGAGATAAAACTAAAAATGAAATACCAGTATAAAACAGGTAAAAATAATTAACGGTGGCTGAGTGACCACTTACAAATAATGGGTGACCAAACCAGTGGACAGCACATTAAGACTTCAATCCCAATATTTTGGGAAGATGGCCAGACATCACACAAAAACGTAAAACTCTAGCGACACTCGCCTCATTATTAGTTAAAAGAGAGGGTAGGTCTGGTGGGAAACTGAAATCTTCCCTCAAACCAAGACGATAGTGCAATGTTCCCTGCGACTTCAAAGTGTAATAGATCGCACATTAACCACATATAATACGCCTTTACGGTTCCACACACACTGTAGTTAAGATTTTAGCTTTTCATTTATTACAGTCTGTGCAGTCAGAGGTTCATGAATACACCGACTGTGTGATTTTACTTTAGGATATAAATTAAAATCTTTCAAATTATCGTTCGTTAGTCGCCTACACATATGATAATAAGTAGTGACGCTAGGGGCATATTTCATTTATTCTTATTCCTTGGATCACACTGTACTTGGGTCAGTGTTCAGAATTGTAATATACACTGATGTGCAAAATTTAAGATGGAAAGTAAATTTCACACGATGTGTCACCGCCAAGTTACAGAGCACTTCATCGAAAGGACTGCTGTCGTATATTACAGAAGCTGTCTGAAGAAAATACGCAACGAGACGAACAGTAATGAAAGTTCCATGAAGGACACTAATTACACTGAAGCCACAGTGATTCTCTTGGACATTACAAAGTGCGGGACACGGTTCTTGATAGTGTGAGTGATCACCACGGACACCAGAGCGTGCTCTGCAACGCGATCCCATGCTGGCCAGAAGGTTGGGAAGGAGCTGTTGTGTCAGGACACTGTACTCCACCACCGTGGTTGACAACTGCTGGATGGTCCTGGTGTTTGTGGACGTGCTATACTACGTGACCCCAATGAATCCCACAGGTGCTCGATGGAATTTAAGTCGGACAACGAGCAGGCCAGTTCATTCGCCAAAAATCATCTCGATCGAAAAGCTCCTACACCTGCGCAGTTCGATGCCGTCGCGTACCGACATGCGTAAAAATGAAGTCATGGCGGAATGCACACCTGAAAAGATGCACGTGAGTAAGGATTACAGTGTCGCAGTAACGTTGACGGGCTAGTACACAGGGTTCAGAGATTTTGAGGTCAGCATGCGCATGCTACATCATGCTTCCCCAAACAGTAGCACCTGGACCACCAAAGCTATCATGTTGCACAACGTTCCTTGATGCACAAAACTTGGAACACTCACAATAAATAGTTTCTTTGACCATATAGCTTCTCTCTCTGCCTCGGTATCTAGAACGTATCGCTCACGAGAGAGATCTGGCAACGAAAAGCTCATATTTTGAGTAGTAAAATTCACAAAACACTGAAGATAGTTTCATATTTACATTTGATTTATTTTATCTCTTTTTTTCTCAGTTCATTTGTGTATGACTTTGAACAAAAGTTTATCCATTATGTTCATATTATTACTACGTAACTCGACATATCTATAGACTTTCATGTAATGGCGGATTATACCTCCTATGCGTCAGAATATGACTGATGCTGGACAAAACATCTAATGCATACGTGTGATCTACTTTAATGGCGTACTGGAACCCAACTTTGTGTTCATCGTCTCCTTCTCTGTGAAGCGGGGGAGAAAGAAAATCACAGATGAGTGTTATGTATCGTCTGTGATCCACGTAACCTTAGGTTGAAGTTACTCATTGTTATCCTCCTTAATATTGATTGCAGTATTACCGATCCAACTCCTAGCTACGATGGAGGCGAGAAACAAAAAAATACGACAAACTCTAAGACACCCACGTGCGGTGAGGCACTGGAGCACAGCAACGTGACCGCACTGGACAATCTGGAGTGTCCAGGGGCGTAAGGAAGATAAAGTACGTTTCTGACACTTTGACAGTTGGAGATTATAGTCTTATCGCTCTTCGATCGAACGACCCACGTGCTCAGTGGCCTCGAAGGAGAAAGTTTCCCCAACAATACAAAGAATGCACGTCCAAAACGATGAAAGACCGTCGTAACCTTCGGAATCTAAATCCTGATACCCAAATTACATGAAATAGAATGGAATATCGTAGCCTGCTGTGTCATCAACAGTTCCAATACAATAAATGCTTGCATAAAATTGTCGATTATCGTCATCATATGCTTAGAGAAAGTAAGGTTCATTATGAAGCAAGAAATGTCCGACTGGCATGGATGTGTAAATAATTAGAGTTACTACAACATGGGAAAAAGTTTGTGCGACAACTTATTTTCGTCATACAATTCTCCTTGCAGTCGTGAAAGTGAGTTTAGTTTAGTTAGTTTCATGTTTCATGGATCATTTGTAAGTGTATGTGTCGTTTTACATTCATACCTAAAAATGGCTACATGTTGACCATTTATAAGTAGTGTTTTCTTTTACAGGTATAAATTAGCGACCCATTACCTTTTACGTATCACAAAAAACAATTCTTCCACTACGAAGTAGGAGATTTCAAGGAGAGACCACCCTGAAGAGGACCGCAGCAAGTCCGTCCAAATGTAAACAATTTGGTTGTTTTAGTGTTTAAAATGATGCTGCCACATACCCAAAATTATTATATCGGAATAGAAACTTAAATTTGTTTTCAACTTTAACTTCGCTAACTGTCAGACATGTATATCATACGACAAGTGATGAAAAATTTTGGGGGAAGCATTGTCCACGGCTCTTTGGGCTAATTTCAATGTTACTGTGGAATCATAAATGTAATTTTTCCTTCTGTTACTGTCATTACTACAAAGAAAAATTCAAGAGACAACAGATCCACTGTGAAGAAGTTGTAAACTACCTCACTCTTTAAAAAGATGTCTACAAGATGATCTTGTGTGAGCACCATATATTATTCTTACAGCACGTTTTTGAGCAATGAAAAAATTCTTTCTTAAATTAAACTAGAAAATTATCCGTGGAACATTATTGAGAGCAAATAAGCAAAATATTTTAACTTACTGATTTGTTTAATTCAAAGAGTGTCAGTAATTCTATGTGCAAATGTGGCGGAATTACGTCATTTTAGAAGTTCAAGAATGTGTTTTTGTTTCCTCTATATGTTTTGAAGATTCCATCTTAGTAACTATTTCATCATCATGTGCTACACTTTGATTTGTGTAGTACTTGTGCAGAACTGCATGTATTTCCTTTTTTAAAAAAACTACTACTGCTACCAGTTTGCAGAAAACAACTCAATAATACTTCTAAGAACATTATTTACCATTTATTCCGCTGATATGTACGTTTGGATTGTTTACGAATGTTGAGAAAACCATTGCAACCGTTATTTAAGATACATTTATTACGTCTTTGGCACATTTTGTCACTTGAGGACGTTCGTACAGAATGAAACCGATCGTTCACATTATGATTACCATACTAGTGTCGTGTGTATAAAGAACTAACTTTGCTTACTGTATATACGGTGGAAAATCGCTTATATTTATTAGAAGCAATAGTGGACGTAGAACTGAGCCTTGTGGAAATCCTAAGTGATTTTTACCTTGACAGAAGAAATCTACCTTGCTTATATGTGTTTAACTGCGGGAATGAGAGCACACTGTAATTTTTCATCACTCCATACGCGGAAAGATTAGGTCGTGACTGTGCTAAAGAGACTGCTTACAGTACGCAAGTCCGCCCTCTTCTGGAATACTGCTGTGCGGTGTGGGATCCGCAGCAGATAGGATTGGTGGAGAAAATCGAAATAGTTCGAAGAAGGGCAGCTCGTTTTGTATTATCGTAAAAGAAGGGAGAGAGTGCCACGAATATGATAAATGAATTGGGGTGTCAGACATGAAAACACAGTCGTTTTTCGCTGCGGCGGAAACTTCTCATGAAATTTCAATCACTAACGTTCTCCTCAGAATGAGAAAATATTTTTTTGTCACTCACCTACATAGGGAGAAATGACCATCATAATAAAATTAGAGAAATCGGAGCTCGCATGGAAAGATTTATTTGTTCGTTTATCCCGCGCGCTGTTCGTGAGTGGACCGGAAGAGAAGTAACTTAAAGGTGGTTCGATGAACCCTCTGCCAGGCACTTCATTGGGTATTGCAGAGTAATCATGTAGATGTAGATCTACCCTTCCCCTTGTACTATACAAAGGTTTTCAGAATGTGTATGTGTATACTGATGAAATATATAACGTCTACAATTGCCTTCTTAGTGCTTTAGTGACTATCACAGAATGACGCACCTGTTAACAGAAGTTATTAAAATAAAGAGTTGTGTCGCGCTACCAAAAACATTTTCTTATTAATTTAAGCTTTTTACTGCTAAACGGTACACAGTGTAGAACTATCACATCACATCACTACCTGAACCAGCAGTAGAGGTAACTGATATGGAGCAGACATGGAAATCTGAATGGAAGTCAGTCTTGCATAGTTCTAAAGTCAACAGCCCACAATTCTGTATTTGCTTGTATGGGCTGTGTACTATATTAAGATACTGGGAAAAAAATAACATATTACTTTCCCGAAAAAGCTATGATACGTCGAGAAAAACTACAAAGTTTGAATATTGTTTGAAGTTTTAGTTATTGTCCTATAGAATCGTAAAATAGACTCAAAACTTGTAAGGTTTCATTTGCTCACAGCAACTATCTTCAGATCTATTAAAAAGTATTACTGAGTAACAGTTGTCAGGAAAATCGGTGCACAAATATTAGAAAGAAGAGCTGGAACATACAGCGTGCAACATTCACAATCTAGTATTTGATAAACATTTAAATACATCGAAACAAAGAGTTTCGGCATGAGATGGTAAGAATAAATATTTTCCTGTGTAAACATACTTATCTAGTGCCATACTAAAGTAACTCCCGATTTCTTAAACGGAGTTATGTATCTTTTGTAATAGTATTCTACAGTTCTTGGAAAAGTGAGATTTGGCGTCATGTTGTGATACTACATGAAGCGCCAAAGAAACTGATATAGGCATGCGTATTCAAATACAGAGATATATAATGAGGCAGAAAAACGCGTTGCAGTCGGCAGCGCCTATGTAAGACAACAAGTGTCTGGCGCAGTTGTTAGATCTGTTACTGCTGCTACAATGGCATGTTATCAAGATTCAAGTGAGTTTGAACGTGGTTTTATAGTCGGCACACGAGGTATAAGACACTGCATCTTTACAAATCTTAAACATAGTGTAGCTCATCAGCAACTGTGAATAGTTTAGAAATTAGGAAAATCAGCCTTCAGTTGCAAGGTAAAATTTTGTTAGTTTATCTAGGTTTCGATGCCAATAATGGTATCTTGTTCAGAACCTATAAATTAACCCATACGGACATAAGTTATACATTGAAATACATCATCAATCTAATGATTTCATAATAAAGAAAATCATGGTGTTTACAAAAATTAAATTATTTTGAGGGCCAAAAGTCGGCCATCTCACAGAATAAAATTAGAATAAAGACGCATAGTCATAAGATTATGTCTGTCAAAACTAAAAACATTAAGACAAACGTAGACGGAGCTACGCCAGCCAGGAATAAGAGTCACACCCAAGAGCTAGAGACAAGCTGTCTCAAAATTACTCAGAGCAAATGTGAATTGTCAACAAATTGTGACGGAAAGCAGTCTTATAAATGGACAAACCTACCTATTGGTACAGTACATTAACCAATTTACCTGAGAACTAGCTACAAAGTCAGGGCATGAAAATTTACATTCAAATATTATAATAAGTGGGCGAAGCCCCATTACAGTAACTAATAAATTAGTATGGGAAACACAAGCGTGCGAAGCATAAAATATCTCGAAAATAAAACAGACAAATCAAGAAACACCTTAGCAGTTAGGTGTCATTACCAGCATAATACAAAATACATAGAGACACAATGTACAATCGCACTATAATAAAGGGAGTACGCATTAGGAGTGATTTAAAATGGAATGATCATATAAAGTTGATCGTCGGTAAAGCAGATGCCAGACTGAGATTCATTGGAAGAATCCTAAGGAAATGCAATCCGAAAACAAAGGAAGTAGGTTACAGTACGCTTGTTCGCCCACTGCTTGAATACTGCTCAGCAGTGTGGGATCCGTGCCAGATAGGGTTGATAGAAGAGATAGAGAAGATCCAAAGGAGAGCAGCGCGCTTCGTTACAGGATCATTTAGTAATCGCGAAAGCGTTACGGAGATGATAGATAAACTCCCTCATAACTCCCTCAAAATAATTTAATTTTTGTAAGCACCACGATTTTCTTTATTATGAAATCATTAGATAAACCGCTTTTAGTCGGCAGATGCTCTTTAAACCTAACAGACAGGGGCCTTCCTGTCTGGCCAATGTGATAACAGGGACATTCAGTACAAGTGATCTTATACGCACCTGACAGCGATGATTTATCAGTATCTTTATCAAGAAAATCGACTAAATTCTTTTTAAGGTTGTTGGTAGAGTATGAAACATTACACCCTAGGTTTTTTAATAAACCACCTACCCTATAGGATACGTTACATATAAAGGGAACTGATATGTATTTCGTTGCCTGGTCTTGATTGTGGGGTATGTGCTGGTGTAGTTATATGAGACCCCTGATGCGACTAGATACGACAATAACAGGTGACACGTACGTAAGCATCCTGTCTGATCAGATGTATCCATTCATGTCCATTGTGCATTCCGACGGACTTGGGCAAGTCCAGCAGGACAATGCGACACCCCAAACGTCCCTAATTGCTACAGAGTGGCTCCAGGAACACTCTTCTGAATTTAAACACTTCCGCTGCCCACCAAGCTCCCCAGACATGAACGTTATTGAGCGTATCTTCGATGCCTTGCAACGTGCTGTTCAGAAGAGATCTCCAGTCCCTCGTACTCTTACGCATTTATGGGTAGCCCTGCAGGATTCATGGTGTCAATTCCCTCCAGCACTACTTCAGACATTAGTCGAGTCCATGCCACGTCGTGCTGCTGCACTTTTGCCTGGTCGCGGGGGCCCTACATGATATTGGGCAGGTGTACCAGTTTCTGTGGCTCTTCAGTGTATGATGCTCTTCCGTCATTTCGTTCACCATTGGCAATGTGAAAAATGCCAGAGTTGTACCGTAGGTCGGAGTGTGTGCTAAACGGTATGTCTCCTTATAACTGGTTGGATGAATCATTTAGAACGTGAACCAAGCTTCGGATTGACGAACGACTTTACCGTCTTAGCTACCGAATTCTTGAAAAGAGTACTAAAAGATGTTTACAATGATACTTATATGAATAAGAGGCGAGAGGCAACAAATGCACTGCGTGGAGAAGCAAGTGCCAGGGAAAATTAAATAGCATGCACAAGCAGTTACTGCGCTGTATGTGCAGTCGAGGGCTTCATTTTTAGCACTTTCCTCGATTATTTTTGTGAAAAATTTATCTGCTAAGTCTAATATGCTTTCATTGTTACGCGCCTGTTTTAGTACTCCAATGGAATTACAAAAACTACATCGATTAAGAAATTATTAATGATCTTAACGTTGGTCTAGGGGTATGATTCCTGGTTAGGGTGCAGGAGGTCCCTGGTTCAAATCTCGGACGAGCCCTAGCGTTTCGTGTAAACTGATCATAAGTCGATGGCTATCTCCTTCATCTACAGCTCTCCAAGTCAATATCGAATGAATTTCATATTTGATGTGAGCAATTCATACTCTGGCGGGACGTATGAAGACTTAACAAAAATTCTCACCCATCTCTTCAGAGAACCTTATCTTGGTACTGTGAACTGTTCGTGAAATAATAGGGTTATCCAAATTATGTGAAACATACGTCGAATTCACGCTTAAGACTATGTGATTAAAATATCAACTTTGTAATGCTCTGTTACTTTGCGTACTTGAATCTTCGTGTTACTTTGCCCGTAAATTCTTCAAACTTCGTATTTACGAACTGCCTTTTTTCTAGTTTTCGGATATTAATGTACATCGATCTGAAGCCGGTACTCTTGTCCCTACAACAAACTCATTTCATTTTATTATTGGACAACTAACACCAAACGATTAACAGTTAATGAGAACGTGGACTCACAGATGTCTCATTATGGCAGAAGAACGCACGATGTAAGCTGAAATAGCCACCTGGCTACTGGTAATGGTTTAGCTAGCGGGAATACGTGCCTCCGACCACGTACATTCATTAACCTCCTTATCTGTGAAAGACGTTAGGCGAATGGTGCCGTTTATCTACCTCAACTTTCTAACTGCGCGACCGCCCACGAAGCTTGTCAACTGTCAATCTGCGTCTGGCGAGCTGGAGTATTGAGAGAATAAAAGGCACCACTAGTTACAGATGACATACAACCTACTGCTAATAGAGGTGTTTATTAGATTACACAATTACATGAAAATAATTTTTCGCCAATTTATAAACAAATGTATATTAACTATGTTATTTATACAATGAGTGAATAATCTACTGCAAGAGGCTTTTATCTGATCCTACTGCATGAATCTACCTCTGAGAGTCTGCCTAAAAGACGCATAGTATGCTAGAACCAGCAGGGATTACGATTACTAAATTTTTCCAGTAGGAGCTATCGTAAGGGCTCAACATTTTTCCTTAGTCTGCAAAACTTAATTTGAAAAGACAGTGATGTTTTATTGGAGTGGAAATAACACTGTTATGATGAGCAAAGGACTCGGATGCCACCTGGACTTAAATCATAATAAGAGTGCATTGTTTTCTCCATGAATAAGCAAGGAGAATCTCTGTCGTTTTTGTATCACTTGTTTTTGGGTATCTCTTGTGATCAGTTCTTATCTTTACCTCTGGCTTGTAACTGATCGGACACATAATGCACGTAAGTTACGTTAATAATAAGTTGTGCTGGAAAGATTGTATGTATTTTGGTAAATCATTTCAACATTACAATATTTTAATAGCTCATTTCAAGTTTTTTGTGACAAGAGTTAGCCGTCTTGGTCGCAATCTGTTTAGCCGCCATTGCGGTCATCTTATTGAGGTAATAACTACTTACATTTCTCAGATGGCACCTGTATATTTATTTTTTGACCAACTCCATTTTGCCAGCGCGAACAGAAATCAGTGCATTTCTAATTTTAAATTTTACGGTCATAGAATTCAACGCAAAATTCTTCGTTTTCACTCTACTCACTAACAGCATTAGAGAAAATTATTTTATTTCAAGGCATCTCTTATGAAAGTAATCCTCTCTCTAATTGATATGACGCATATGTTGTGTGATATGAAACCGCAATTCGCTAATGAATCAGTCCGACTTCGGACATTACTTTGTCAGAAAGATATTTAGTAATTTTTCTGAGCTTAGATCCCATATGGCGGGTGTTACACTATTAAAACTGTAAAAGTGAAAATTCCTGACGTTCGCCTTGCAATCATGTGACGAATACTAGACCTTTATTCATGAACGATTTTCCTGGAAGTTTACAATGACATTTAAGTCCAATGATTTAATTTGCACGTTAGTTGTAATACATGATGTAGGGAACAGGAGTAAAATTAGGAAATATTCAGGCAAGAAAGCTTAGAATAAAGATACACTGCTGTTATATTTAGCACGATGAGATACGGACGTCTAGGAATACAGAATCTGTTCTCTGTTTTAAATTGAATATTTATGCAAGTTTGTGAAAATTTGTGAAACGTATTTGGTTACATTATTGTGTTGGTGTTCTCTAGAAGAAGTAAAACAGTTCATGGACACATATTTAACAATATAGCTGGTTAGAGTGGAATAAAAAGAGCATTTCTTTGTTAAGGTGAGCCTACAGTTCAGCAACGTCGGTCACTGGTTATTTAGAGAGTGACAGTTCCGTCACCTGTATCGCTGGGCAGAGAAGGATGTGGAAGCTGTCAACCTGTTTATTGCACGAATATTTGCTATTGTCGAGACCGTGGGTGACGAAATACGCCGATGGTAGGATCTTCGTGGTGGCGGAGAGAGGTGCTGAATTCACCGCTTCTGCACCTGAAGGGAAGACAAGTGACAGGAAGATCTCGTTGGCTACTGTTGCAAATCTCTGGTTTTCGTTCCATACTAACTGATACCACTGTAGTTAAATGAATAAATGAAAATCTTTACGTTCGTAATGGAAATGAAATTACGAAAATGGCAGTAAAATTGAAAAGAGACAGATGGAAAAAAGCAAGTAAACAGTTTATTACTACAAAAGTAATCGCCATATTGGCTAATATACATATCGTTTGGATACGTATGATCTTGTGCCTTATGTTCGTGAGGGATTTGACAATTTTGTCCAAAAAATTTGTATTGCATGTGAGAAAGTATTATTTCGCAAAATTAAGGAAATCCTTAAATCATGTGACACCAATCTAAAGACAAATGCGGCATCCAGTCTCATAGGCATCCAGTAAAGTCTACCACCCCAACTCATATTAATGATTTTTACAGTAGAAATTATCTGATATAAAAACTAAGACGAGTTAGTTTTTTGTTTTCTGCGTTGCTTGAGCGATGCAGAGATTGGGCGAGAGCTGACTACTGTTCTTCGTATGGCACGGGAATTTCGTGTCACCAGGTAAAATCTTCAATGGGTCGACGGTCGTGCACCAACATAAAACTACACAACATGCTACAGCAGTGAAATCTGATGAAGGAAATAATCTGGTCGTCATATAAAATGATGAATATATAGATGAAGTAACGGCCTTTTTTTAAAAAAAATAACAAAACACTGAATTACCATATATCCAACCAACAAATTTACTGTATAAACTAAGAAAGCAATTAAAAACTGCAATGTACTCTTTATAGATCTAGAAAAGAAAGCGTGTACAGTTATGAACTCATGTAGCGTAACAATACGTGCGCAACTGAAAATATTCAAATACATAATTCCAGTCCATCCTATCATTAATTGTAGCAATAGCACAAAATGCCTTCTGAGTAAGAAACGTAATAAACTAATATATCACCTTTACACATTTAACAAAAAATACAATATTCAGAGCTTGAGAACATTAACATATAATATGAAAGATATACAAATTCCACAAGCAGGTTAAACTTATCTTATTAGATATAACAAATCTATACACAAATATAGCAATTTCTGAAACACTGGAAATTATAAAAAAAACTACCTGCTAGGATATAGGAAAGTTCTTATCACAGAAGGCTACAAAATCAAAATCATAAATGTTCTGCACCTTACGTTGTGCCAAAATTATTTTTTATTTAATAGAAAATCTTTATAGAAGCAGAGGTACTAGCAATGGATCACTGTATTTCAGGTACAATTGCAGATATATACGCTATAAGAAAAAAAATTTCGAATAAAATTGGCCGTTACTTACCAGAATTATATATTACCACCATTATACTATTACTATTAATAACTGGAGACGATAGTAACACTCAAACAGTTCGCCAGAAATCGGATACCTTACCTCCAAACATAAAATTCAAACTGGAAAACGGAAAGAAAACAACCCTATAAATTTTCTGAACTTAAAAAGCAGTAATATCAACTACTGTCACATATTCATAATTTAAAGGAAGTCAACTGTTATAGATAACATCATAAATAAAAATTCATGTCATCCAAACCCATACAAATGAGCATTTTTCAGATCAGAGGTCAACAGTCGTAAATCTACCCCTGGAACAAAATGTAATAAAAAATGAACTTAGAACATTACGGTACATAGCACAAAAGAATAATTTCAACCCAGACGTAGCCTTCAAACTATGTGAATAATACGCAAAACCTACAACAATACTCATACATAAAGACGTATATTGGAAAGAGAAGAAAGAAGTAAAACCACACCAATATATTTACTTCCAACGTACTTAGGCAAGACAGCGAACAAAATGAATGAACTGTTAAAGTTAAAAACATAAAACTAGCATTTCTCGGAAACAATAATTTAAGAACAAATTAACATCGAGAAAAACAAAAGTTCAGATTTATTCCAACCCAGGTATATTATAAATTACATACAACGACCGCACTAAGTTTTACGTTGGGCAACCGGGAAGAAGCCTTATAATTTGGTTTAAAAACATATAAGAAACTGTGAAAGTTTCTACTTACACCTAAAGAAAAAAATCCCAGAGCAGAACGTCTCGCTAATGGTTTAAAAATTCTACATACGATACCTAAAGGCCCTTCTAAGAACATTGTGGAAGAATTAGAAATTTTCGCATAAACGAATGTATATTCCTACAGCATCTTCAACGAAAAAAGCGATTTAAAAGACGGAAATAATTTAGAAAACTTTATTGTGTAGTTATCGTACGTTGCTGTGACGATTATCGTGGCAATATACTTGGATAAGGTGCTTTAGCAGTATTAATACCTACAGGAAACTCTAATAAACCACAACAGAAGGGTAGAAAAAGAAAATGAGTAAAAAAACCACGTGACACACAAAAAACAGACAACCTTTCCGTCCGAAAGGGCCTTGAAGGGCCAACGGTACCGACCGGCCGCCGTGTCATCCTCAGTCCACAGGCGTCACTGGATGGGGAT
Source organism: Schistocerca nitens (assembly GCF_023898315.1). Lineage (NCBI taxonomy): Eukaryota > Metazoa > Arthropoda > Insecta > Orthoptera > Acrididae > Schistocerca > Schistocerca nitens. The sequence continues at coordinate 258,586,178 of NC_064622.1, forward strand.
ATGGAGGGGCATATGGTCTGCAAACCGCTCTCCCAGCTGTATGTCAGTTTACGAGACCAGAGCCCCTAATTTTCAGTCAAGTAGCTCCTCAGCTTTCCTCACAAGGGCTGATTGCACCCCGCTAGCCAACAGCGCTCGGTAGACCGGATGGTCACCCATCCAAGTGCTAGCCCAGCATGACAGCGCTTAACTGCGGTTATCTGACGGGAACCAGTGTTACCACTGCGGCAAGGCGGTTGGCTGACAACCTTTAACTACACTTAATAATACAATTCTAAGGTTCACTCAACTTCAAATGTCCTGGTTTCGGTCGTCGGCTACAGCCCCTCGATCTGACAGTGCCTGCACGCCGCCAGCGGTCCCGGCCTGCCCTTGCACTGCGGACCTCCTCAAAGCTCCGCTCGAAGCTGAACTGGACACACAGCACGACCCGGAAATACTAGCCGGGGCACCAAAGATAGCACCACAGTACTGGCTATCGATAACCGCTGCTACTGCCACTCGCAGACAAACAATACTAGCAAACTCAGTGGCGTCATTAACACAAGAAGGAAACGATACGCCAGTACCACTATTACAAGACGCCAAGTTATGAACGGTAAGAAGGCGAGCCGCACACGGCTCATCCCCTGAGGTGTCCACTCATACACTCCTGGAAATGGCATACGGAGCTCCATCGCAGTCTTTAACACTGGTAGCATGCCGCGACAGCGTGGACGTGAACCGTATGTGCAGTTGACGGACTTTGAGCGAGGGCGTATAGTGGGCATGCGGGAGGCCGGGTGGACGTACCGCCGAATTGCTCAACACGTGGGGCGTGCGGTCTCCACAGTACATCGATGTTGTCGCCAGTGGTCGGCGGAAGGTGCACGTGCCCGTCGACCTGGGACCGGACCGCAGCGACGCACGGATGCACGCCAAGACCGTAGGATCCTACGCAGTGCCGTAGGGGACCGCACCGCCACTTCCCAGCAAATTAGGGACACTGTTGCTCCTGGGGTATCGGCGAGGACCATTCGCAACCGTCTCCATGAAGCTGGGCTACGGTCCCGCACACCGTTAGGCCGTCTTCCGCTCACGCCCCAACATCGTGCAGCCCGCCTCCAGTGGTGTCGCGACAGGCGTGAATGGAGGGACGAATGGAGACGTGTCGTCTTCAGCGATGATAGTCGCTTCTGCCTTGATGCCAATGATGGTCGTATGCGTGTTTGGCGCCGTGCAGGTGAGCGCCACAATCAGGACTGCATACGACCGAGGCACACAGGGCCAACACCCGGCATCATGGTGTGGGGAGCGATCTCCTACACTGGCCGTACACCACTGGTGATCGTCGAGGGGACACTGAATAGTGCACGGTACATCCAAACCGTCATCGAACCCATCGTTCTACCATTCCTAGACCGGCAAGGGAACTTGCTGTTCCAACAGGACAATGCACGTCCGCATGTATCCCGTGCCACCCAACGTGCTCTAGAAGGTGTAAGTCAACTACCCTGGCCAGCAAGATCTCCGGATCTGTCCCCCATTGAGCATGTTTGGGACTGGATGAAGCGTCGTCTCACGCGGTCTGCACGTCCAGCACGAACGCTGGTCCAACTGAGGCGCCAGGTGGAAATGGCATGGCAAGCCGTTCCACAGGACTACATCCAGCATCTCTACGGTCGTCTCCATGGGAGAATAGCAGCCTGCATTGCTGCGAATGGTGGATATACACTGTACTAGTGCCGACATTGTGCATGCTCTGTTGCCTGTGTCTATGTGCCTGTGGTTCTGTCAGTGTGATCATGTGATGTATCTGACCCCAGGAATGTGTCAATAAAGTTTCCCCTTCCTGGGACAATGAATTCACGGTGTTCTTATTTCAATTTCCAGGAGTGTATTTGAGTTCGTCAACGTCTGTGTCCACAATATCATGGCACAAACAGGGAGTTAAGCAACTCAGCAACGATGTCATACTCGCCCTATTTTTGTGACTTCTTAAGCAGTTCCAGCTGCTGTGCCCGGATAGTCTCGATCAGCAAGGAACAGTTTCGCAACCACTTAATAGACTTTGAGGTACCAGCTAGCCCTTTTAAGTCTTTGTGGATATAGAAGGGGCAAACTTCGTTAAATGTCCCCTCCTTCCTCTTGATCGCTACAAAGACATACTGATTCATGACTCAGTGACGCCATTACTAACAACAAGTTGACTATGAGGAGGACTAGCCTCCCTCATTCTTTTTGATGCGTGGTGTGAGTACTCCCAGGCAGTACACACTTATCACTGGGAGGAGAAGAAGAAGATTTGGATGGTTCCATCTCGGTCCCACGAGCAGCTAGGGAAATAAGGGTCCACTCAGACAGAGCCCCGCGTTCCAGAGTAAGCCTTATACAACTAAGGTGCTGCAGGCTCCCCAGAGGTTGCCCGCTAACGAAAGTTCTACCTCAACAGCTAAGCATCTCATCAGCGCGGAGCACACCTTGAGATTGAGGTTTTTTTATGGAGGTTTATTCCATCCTCGCGATCCGTGCTGTCAAGCCAAGATCCCCGTTCCCTGAGACACACAGTATTCCATTGCCGCACTGCACGGTGATCGCTAAATCGTGCCCAGAGCTTACAGTGACAGAGGACTGGCGGTGCTTACCAATCCCAAGCTCAGGCATTCCGAGGTCGCCAAGCCCGTGTTCGGTAAACAAATGAGGGCGTTGCAGTTAGATTACATCGTGGTGAGACAGAGATACCGAAATCAGCTACTGGATTATAAGGCGAACCCAGGAGCAGATATACACTCAGATCACAATATAGCAGAGATGATGAGTAGGCTGAAGTTTAAGAGATTACCCAAATACACAAAAAAGTGGGATACGGAAGTGCTAAGGAATGTCGAGATAAGCTTAAGTTCGTAGTACAGCGACAACTAATAGCTCAGTAGGCAGTACAGTTGTAGAGGAATTGACATCTCTAATAAGTTTAATCACAGAAGTTGGAAAGAAAAACATAGGTACAATGAAGGTAAATGGGAAGAAATCATGAGTAACTGAAGAAATACTTTAGTTGATCGATGAAAGAACGCAATAAAAAAATGTTCAGGAAATTTCAGGAATACAGAGATACAATTTACTGAGGAATCAAATGAATAGGAAGTACAGGGAAGCTAAGAAGTAGATGAAGTTAAGAAATTCTACTACCTAGGCAGTAAAATAACCAATGTCGCGTGTAGCAAGGAGGACAATAAAAGCAGACTAGCACTGGAAAAAAGGACATTCCTTGCCAAGAGAAGTCTACTAGTATCAAACATAGGCCTTAATTTCAGGAAGAAATTTCTGGTAATGTACGTTCGGAGTAGAGCACTGTGTGGTAGTGACACATGGACTGTGGGAAAACCGGAACAGAAGAGAATCGAAGCATTTGAGATCTGGTGCTACAGGCGAATGTTGAAAATTAGGTGGACTGATAAAATAAAGTAAGAAATGAGAGGGTTATGTGCAGAATCGGAGATGAAAGGAAACACTGGCAAAGAGACGCCACAGTATGATGGGACGTCTGTTAAACTTCTCGGAATGACTTCCATGGTGCTAGAGAGAACTATAGAGGGCAAAGGAACGTGCCCCCCTTCTTGCAGCGATGTACCGTAGGTCTCTAGAAGAGCGTAGCGTTCCAAAGGATTGGAAAAGGGCACAGGTCATTCCCATTTTCAAGTAGGGACGTCGAACAGATGAGCAGAACTATAGACCTATATCTCTAACGTCGATCAGTTGTAGAATTTTGGAAGACGATTTATGCTCGAGTATAACGACTTTTCTGGAAACTATAAATCTACTCTGTAGAATCAGCATGGGTTTCGAAAAAGACGATCGTGTGAAACCCAGCTCGCGCTATTCGTCCACGAGACTCAGAGGGCCATAGACACGGGTTCACAGGTAGATGCCGTGTTTCTTGACTTCCGCAAGGCGTTCGATACAGTTCCCCAGAGTCGTTTAATGAACAAAGTAAGAGCATATGGACTATCAGACCAATTGTGTGATTGGATTGAAGAGTTCCCAGATAACAGAACGCAGCATGTCATTCTCAATGGAGAGAAGTCTTCCGAAGTAAGAGTGATTTCAGGTGTGCCGCAAGGGAGTGTCGTAGGACCGTTGCTATTTACAATATACATAAATGACATTGTGGATAACAACGGAAGTTCACTGAGGCTTTTTGCGGATGATGCTGTAGTATATCTAGAGGTTGTAACAATGGAAAATTGTATTGAAATGCAGGAGGAAGATCTGCAACGAATTGACGCATGGTGCAGGGAACGGCAATTGAATCTCAATGTAGACAAGTGTAATGTGCTGCGAATACATAGAAAGAAAGATCCCTTATCATTTAGCTACAATATAGCAGGTCAGCTACTGGAAGCAGTTAATTCCATAAATTATCTGAGAGTACGCATTAGGAGTGATTTAAAATGGAAGGAGAGTGATTTAAAATGGAATGACCATATAAAATTAATCATCGATAAAGCAGATGCCGATGATAGTCGAAGTAGAGAGGATATAAAATGTAGATTGGCAATGGCACGGAAAGCGTTTCTGAAGAAGAGAAATTTGCTAACATCGAGTATTGATTTAAGTGTCAGGAAGTCGTTTCTGAAAGTATTTTTATGGAGTGTGGCCATGTGTGGATGTGAAACATAGACTATAAATAGTTTAGACAAGAAGAGAATAGAAGCTTTCGAAATGTAATGCTACAGAAGAATGCTGAAGATTAGATGGGTAGATCACGTAACTAATGAGGAGGTACTGAATAGAATTGGGGAGGAGTTTGTGGCACAACTTGACTAGAAGACGGGATCGGTTGGTAGGACTTGTTCTGAGGCATCAAGAGATCACCAATTTAGTAATGGAGGGCAGCGTGGAGGGTAAAAATCGTAGAGCGAGACCAAGAGATGAATACACAAAGCAGATTCAGAAGGATGTAGGCTGTAGTAGGTACTGGGAGATGAAGAAGCTTGCACAGGATAGAGTAGCATGGAGAGCTGCATCAAACCAGTCTCAGGAGTGAAGACCACAACAACAACAAAGCAGATGCCAGACTGAGATTCATTGGAAGAATCCTAAGTAAATGCAATCCGAAAACAAAGGAAGTAGGTTACAGTACACTTGTTCGCCCACTGCTTGACTACTGCTCACCGGTGTGGGATCCGTACCAGATAGGGTTGATAGAAAAGATCCAACAGAGAGCAGCGCGCTTCGTTACAGGATCATTTAGTAATCGCGAAAGTGTTACGGAGATGATAGATAAACTCCAGTGGAAGACTCTGCAAGAGAGACGCTCAGGAGCTCGGTACGGGCTTTTGTTGAAGTTTCGAGAACATACGTTCACCGAGGAGTCAAGCAGTATATTGCCCCCTCCTACGTATATCTCGCGAAGAGACCATGAGGATAAAATCAGAGAGATTAGAGCCCACACAGAGGCAAACCGACAATCTTTCTTTCCACCAACAATACGAGACTGGAATAGAAGGGAGAACCGATAGAGGTACTCAAAGTACCCTTCGCAACACACCGTCAGGTGGTTTGCGGAGTATGGATGTAGATGTAGATTTAAAAGCTATAGAGGAAGACAGAAATTTGAATACATGCAGCAAATAATTTTGACGTAGGTGGTAAGTGCTACTCTGAAATAATGAGGTTGGCACAGGAGAGGAATTCGGGGCGTGCCGCATCAAGTCAATCAGAAGACTGATGACTCATAAATACGAAAATGTATATGCCGTCTCACTGGTGTGAAGGAATGAGCACGCCTGTTTCTCGAAGCTTTTAATTCTCAATCAGTGTGAAAACCTCTTGCACTACACCAGTTGACCTAGTCTGCGCTGTAGGTTAAGCACAGAAGCGCACGCTGTTAACACGGTTCGTTATTTGGCAACGAGTACAAAAGTGGGACAGCCGCTCACATCGACGACTGGCTTCTAGAGTGCCAGAGAGACTGTCTAGAGTCGGCGGCGCTAGATGCTTTGGAGTTGCGCCACGACGAAAAAGGCGCTAATGACGGGACCGCCTTGCAGGCATCTGCAATACGCGGAAGATGGTCTTCCCGCCCGCACAATAGCGCTGACCGCTCAGCTTTCCCACAGCGCTATACACCTGTCATCAAGCCGGGCGGGAAAATGTTCGCCGAAACTGTCGGAAAAGTCTCACTTCAGCGCGAGTGACGCGACCCGCAAACGCCATTGTTTCGATTATTAGGTGCTTTACAGAAGAAACGGCATCGCGTGTCAGAGCGTCAGTGTGAAAGTTCGCGTTTGCTCCTCCCCCAAAAGTGTGAACGTGAAGTAATATTTTGAACAGACGTCAATAAACTGGTGGAAACAAACTGAACATCTCCAAGCAATAGTCACATGTTTACGAAGGTTTCATGTATTAAGCAGACTATGTTGACAGAAAAGAAGCGAGTCTGCCAGTTTTAGTGCCGAGCTGTTTGTCGTCGCTTCAGGATGATGCTACTATGTTCGTTTCAGAGCGCTGAGTGACATCCCTATCAGCATACTTGCAGAACATGAACTAAATCCTTACTCATACTAAAGTCTTTCTTCGTAAGCAATCTCCTTGAGAGCTTGGCCCATGGACACATGAAATACTGTCTGGCAATGATAAGATAATAATTGCTTATCGACATATAAAAATTTACGGTAAAAATCACATGTGGTAATGTGTATATCTACATGAATGTCCACGCTCCTTACTCTTGATTAATAAAATACACCGGTGCGCCACTGCCAAGTGACATAGGTCGATAAAACGTGTACCGTACATCGAAAGAACTACTGCGGTATAGTACAGAAGGTATCTGAAATAAATACGCAGTGAGACGTCCAAAAGTGACACTTTTCTTCATAGACACTAATTACGTTGAATTCACTGTGACATTACAAACGGCGGGACATGGTGCTTAACACGAGGGTTATTTTGAAAGTAAGGAACGATCGGTCGCGAAATGGAAACCACAGTGAAAATCCGATGAAGTTTTGCACAGGTGTGTTGGGCAATGTCTCTAGCAAGCCCGTCGATCACGTTACATCGTTCTTTTTAGTTCTGAGCCCACAGGGAGCACATAAAGATACCTAGAACAATATTGTCTCTCGCCAAGTACGAGGGCTGGTTAGAAATTTCGCCTGAAGCTATGCAGCCAACATTACATAACTGTCGTGCATTTTCTTCTTCAAGACAGTTCCCAGCTGCATTCTGCAGGGGCAATCGGGATGCTCCTGCATCGTTTTCAGTTGTAAATGTTTGATTACCCACAATACAGCCCGTAATTGTCTCCCTCTTTCATCTCTGCTCACATGAAACGCTGGCTATGAATACAATATTTTGGCACAGACAACGAGCTGTAGGCCAGCGTAGAGAATTGGCGGAAAGCACTGGCGGCTGCCTTCTATAACGAGTGTATTGCAAAGTTGGTACAACGCTACGACAAACGCCAAAGTCTAACCGCTGACTATGGAGCTAAGTAGCTGGAAGTTGTAGCTAACTGTTGCAAATAAAACAGTTTTGATTTTCACTGTGTTTTCCATTTCGCGACCTATCGTTTCTTACTTTCCGGGTAGCCTTCGTAGAATTTGTAATCACCACTGACGGCAGTGCATGTTCTGCAATGTGCTCCCATGCCAGCCATCAGGTTGGTAACGAATTCTTGTGATAGGGCGTTCCACCAGCGCGACTAAGAACTGGTGGTTGGTCGTTGGTACATGTGGAAGTGCTGCAGTAGTCTACCCAGTGCATCCCATACGTTCTCGAAGGAATTCAACTGGGGGGAACAGGGAACCCAGTCCATTCGCCGAATATCCTTTCCTTCGCAGAGCTCCTACATTTGCGCATTTCGACTCGGTGGTGCATTTTCATCCATAAAAATGAATCCGAGGCCGATTTCATCCATGCAAGAACGCACGTTGGGAACACGTTCAGTTTTACAATAACGCTGACCGGTGAGTGAACAGTATTCAAAGATTTGGGAGTCATACGCCCACACAACTTAATGCATCCCTACACCTTAGCACCTGAACCATTACAACGATCTTATTCGACAGTGCTGGACTTACCTCCGTATGGCGAGGGTGGGTACACGTAATGCACCCAGCAACACTGTCAAACATGATCGTTTTGGTGGCCAAGTTGTGAGAAAACATAATATGGCCGGGGCTTAAAGACATCCAAATCCACGAATACGGTACTCTGACCGATCAACCTTATTGTGACACTGTACTTCCCCATGTGCGTCTGTTCACGGTTGAAATCAGCCCTGATCTTACTTCAAAGGATGAAACTGAGCATCTGCATCGAACAGAGCAGGTGCAGGAGCCCTTGGAATAAGTGGATATTCGGCGAATGGACTGGCCTGTCCGTTTCACCTGCTGAAAGCTCAACGAGCAGGTGTGGGGTGCGTTGGGAAGACGCATTGCAGCACGTCCACATGCACTAACGACCATACATTTATTATCAACCACACTGGTGGAGGAATGGAAAGCCTACGACAAAAACACGTATCAATCTTGTAGCCAGCGTGAGAGCAAGTTGCAGGCAGAGCATGTATAGCCGTCGACAGTGATCACACAACCTATCAGCAAACGTGTTCCGCCGTTTGTACGAGGGTTGGAACTTAAATAGTGGCAACTATTTATTCACAACAGATACAAAAGAGTTACATGTTTGCACCTGTTACTGCCCTTCAAAGTAGTCACCAGCATTCTGTAGAACCCGTTGCCAGCGATATGGAAGGCGTAGTATACCATTAGCAGAGCCTGTTCTGTTGATGGTGTGAATGGAGCGGTCTGCTGCCTGTCGAATCTCCGGAACAGTTCTGAAGCGAATGCCACGAAGTGGTTCCTTCATCTTCGGAATCAAATCAAAGTCACAAGACTTAAGTCTTGGGAGTATGGTGGATGGTACAGTACTTCCCAGTCCCATCGCCCAAACAGAGCAGCCACAGCTTGCGCTGTATGCGCCCGCGCATTGTCGTCCAAAATGATGGGTGGGTTGCGCAGAACGTGTCGAAAACAAATACTAATACTGTGCATTGACGGTCTACCGTGGAGGAACGTAATGCGTTAGGATAACACCATCACAGTCGTACACGAGAATCACCATAGCTTCCACGCACTTTCGACTTTCGTGGCGACCCATAATGACGCCATTCGTTGGATTGGCGTTTCAGTTTTGGCTCGTACGATGTGGCCCATGTCTCATCCAGTGTTACGATAAGGCGTAAGAAAGCCTCTCCTTCGCGGTCATAGCGCTCCAAGTGCGTTTGAGAAGGGTCGTAACGCATCCATTTCTGCATTTCCGTCAAGTCATGCGGAACCATCGCGATGCAATTTTTCGTATGTCCAGGCACTCCTTCAGGATGCGAAGCACAGTCGTATGCGCTAATCCTGTTTCGTGGGCGAGCTCAAGAATCGTATGGCGTCGATCACTGTCCACTAACGCTTCAACAGCTTGCACTTCTTCTTCAGAGAAGCTAGGACGACCTGCCCCATGCATGTCTGCCACAGTTTGCCGACCTTCGTTGAAGGCTTTTACCCAACGTGCCACTGTTCTGTGCGGCAATGCCGATTCCCCGCAAGCCTATTGAAGACCTTGATGATACTGTCGTGCTGTACGACCTCTGACACATTCAATCTTGATCCAACTCTGTTGTTCCTGTTTCGAAAACATAGTGACACCGTTACGTTAGACCGCTCGCTCACAAGTGACTGTGTTTCCCTCTATTGTGGGCACGCCGGTGACGTGGGATGGGCGAGTCCATTTGCTCGGAGGTAAGGTAGGTACGTCAACAACGTGTGCTATCAGCGACAATAGTAGATTACATTGCACAGTGTCTCCACAGCAGTGTTGCCACTATTTAAGTTCCAACCTACGTAATATCCATGGGAAGATCATGAATGGACGTGACTTCAGTCTAATTATTGTCTATGAAGAAAAGTGTCATTTCTGTACGTTTCATTTCGTATTTACTCCAGCTACCTTCTGTATTATACCGTAGCAGTTCTATGTATAGTCCTAGTTTTATTAAACTATGTTACTTGGCAGTGAGGATCATTCAAAAGTTACTTTCGTCCTTAAGTTCTGCACTCAAGTGTTAGTCATAACATAAAACCCGTATCCATATTAATATTACAAATGCGAAAGTAACTCTGTTAAGTTTTCACGACTAAACCGCTGAACTGAACGTTTTTATACGCAGTCGCCATAGACACTCTCCTCAAGACTTTAGGTCGGACAGCTAATGGCGTACAGGTACACAACGCTTTTATCAGATTTGTAGCATACTCAGATGCCGTTGGGGCTTTCAATGATCATACTGCCGATATTGATTCGATTCGCCTTTCTCTCCAGCTGTTCGAACGTGAATCTGGAGCTGTGATTGACGGCCTCAAAACTGTACTGCTTCCTCTGAGACTGCTCGGCAATGACGTCGCTCGACCATGGTATCGTGTTGTGCGAGATCACAAGATGTCTGCCCTAGATGCAACTGCGTGCCCGCCAAATGCAGGCACAGAACTGGAGAAGGCTCCTCGCTTTCATCAAGGGTCTTTGCGGAAGTCATCCAACTCAGCGGCTAAATCACCATCAAAAGGTGACCGTAATCAATACCATGATTCTCTCTAAGCCGCAACAATATTGAACGTGTAGGGGTGAGATTGAGAAGTAGCGCAGTAGTAGTGAGTACATCAAAAACTTCTGAATCCATTGGATAGCTTTGCGTCCGCTGTTCGTTATTGTGTTGGAAATTACTTCAAAACAAGACGAAATATATCATCGAAATGTTTAAATCATTGTCAGCATTGTGGACGGCTAGGGCGAATGAGTACAAAAAAGGAAATGTTAAGAGTTACCTGCACGATTTGTTGCTCAGAGAATACATGCTACGGCCACGACGGAAGAAGCTTTATAAGTTATGAATAAAAATATATATAGATGTTCATGTGTGTGCGTGTATGCATTATCTACCCGAATATAATGTTTTATTGCATGTTTTATTTCATCACATGTTTTCGTAACTACAGGGTGGCTTCGCTTGTTGTTTCGTACATAATTTATGACTCGCACTAGATATCCCGTTGGGCATCTCGAAAGCAGTAGCAGTAGAGCCTGGAGAAACAAATGAGCTACGAAATGACACACAATTCACGATACCGTCGCTAGAAACTAGTGTTTACAACATGGCCGACAATGGACGATTAACAACACAGCAGCGATCGGCAGTTGTGTTAACATTTTCACGAAACAAAAGGTCCCGCTGCGACTCAGAGGCGGTTTCGACAACAGTTTAACACACGTTGGGCCCCTTGAAAGAAAACCATAATACACGGCTGCATGATCAATTTGACGGGAAGGATCAGTATCGGAAGCAGAACGATCTCGGCCGAAGCCTGTTTGTTCACCGGAAAATATTGAAGCAATACGAGTTGCTCTACAGTGAAGCCCCGGCAAATCGCGCAGAAAGATAGCAGTGCAACTAGACATATCCAGACATTCCGTCCAACGAATTCTTAAAAATTACCTCGGAATGTATCCGTACAGGATGACTTTAACTCAGAAGCTCACAGCAGAGACTACTGGTTCCCCGCTGGGCTGAGGATAGGGAACAAACTCTCAACATTATTTAATTTTCAGACGGTGTGGATAACAAATAAAATGTACGCATTTGGACTACCGAAAATCAGCAAGTGTTTCTTGAACGATAACATCATGCACCGCGCACTACGGCGTGGGTCGCGATTTCCAGTGACTTTTTATGTTAACAGAATCTTCCGTCGGTTCTTGGCAGAACAACATTATAATAATGTAAGCCGAAAACCGGTTAACAATAAAAGTAATATTGTAGAACAAAAGAAGACACATGCCATAACGTTATTGCTAACATCAGTGTTCATGTGAAGTAATGGTGGACATACTGAGCATGTGCTGAGTTAGAGCAATTGTCCACAGACTATTTTCCATAGCAGTATATGTTACTCTGAGTTTGTCATGACAATAAAGTATTTATTCAAAAACAAATTGGTGATACATTTCATGCACTACCGTGTAGGTCTCAAATACCGTAAAATGAACGTGCACTTGTAAATTTCAAGTCTTCGAAAGAATTGCCAGTGGCAATGTATCGTAACGTTACATAACCGGAGGCTTGATAGAATTTCATTCTTACTGTAGCATTTTGTGTTTTGATCATGAGCATCCGCACAAATATACCCGGGTAGGAAAGACGGGGAGGGGAGCAACAAGAATCTAAAACTGCCATTTTTATGTAAATAAACTGCCCAGTGTCATGCCACAGGAATTAAATCTTATAGTTGACACATAAACTTATTATATCCCAAAGAATTTATGATTTTCCGTTCAATTTTTGTTACAGTTTGATACATAAAATCAATAAACAAACAATTGTACAGCAATTGCTAAGGCTATAGTAGTGTCTCACTGCGATCAGTCACGTAGTGCTACATATGGCAAAGAGAGACGTTTAGCGTAAACCCGGGAAATCTCTTCAGTAGTATATGAGAATTTCGTAATGCATAAATTTCCCGGGCTCTAGATTCCAAAAAGGGGGAGGGGGACGAGGGAATATAAGTGCATGGGACAACCATTTTCAGTAACGTATCAAATGTTGAACCCCAACACACAGTAAGTTATGACTTTCTTTTTCGTTCAACCTTAATTCTCTCAACAAGTTTTCATAAGTGGTCTTTGACGCAGCTTGAACCAGTTTTTGATTCACCCTTTTTCTGCTTGTAAGTAGATCAACTACCACAGTACAGCGTCCGTTCAAAATTCCGAATCACAATATTACTAACTACTACGTTAAGTGTGTGAAACTATATATTCTTAGAGTTGTCACGAAGTACTCGTTGCTTTAATGGACATCCGGAGTGGAGGAACTTAACTGTCGAATGTTGTTGAACTTTTGAGACGCAGTCAAAAAATGGTTCAAATGGCTCTGAGCACTATTGGACTTAACATCTGTGGTCTTCAGTCCCCTAGAACTTAGAACTACTTAAACCCAACCAACCTAAGGACAGCACACACATCCATGCCCGAGGCAGGACTCGAACCTGCGACTGTAGCAGTCGCGCGGTTCCGGACTGAGCGTCTAGAACCGCTAGACCACCGCGGCCGGCAAGACGCAGTCAGATCGCATATTTACGGACATGACTTTTGTGCTGAACGTTTACACTTTCAGCGGGCTTTTATGTTAGGCCCCTATTAGTGCTTTTTCACCCGAACAGACATAAACGTTTAAACTTTTCCGGTACGTGATTGTTGGGATTCTTGCATTTAAAGTTATACATTCAGTAATAGAACCGCCACTCACTACGGCGGTAAAAACACCCGTTCCATTTGAACAAATTTGTAACAAGAAGGAAGGAAGGTGGAAAGATTAGTGTTAAACGTCCTGTCGATAACAAGGTCTTTAGAGACGGAGCACAAGCTGAGATCCCGGCATTTACCTTTCAGTGATTTAGGGAAATCACATAAAACCTAAATCAGGACGGCCATACCAGGATTTGAGCCGTCGTTCTCCCGAATACGAGTGTGTTAACCATGCACTACCTCCACAAGTAATTTGTAATAAAAGTTGTTATACAATACGTATTGATATATAAAGATCCATTGTGATGTTTTAGTCAAAGTCGAAAATGTTGTCCTTCAAAAAATAGTACTTGGCTCTGAAACCTGTACAATATTTGGTTTGGTTATTGGAAATCATAATGATTTACCAAAGAGGCTTGCAAATCCCAGTCCACAAATTAAAATTACACTTAAAAAAGTCACCAGCTTTTAATCAGCTTCAAAGCAGTATGGTAACACTCAGCTAAAAGAAATAAGAAAAATAATTAAAAATTAAATCATAATAAAACAAATAAATTGTAGTAAACTGACTTATTTCGACTGTGAGCGATAAGATCCGCCGGAGAGATGGTACCAACAGACATCACTAGATCCTGGAATGAGCGTGAGCTCGAGAATTTGACTAAATAATTTCTGTGATCTTATAATCATGGTACATTAATAACGCTCAGAAACATCCTGGAGATAGTACCAATAGATGTCCCTGGATGGCGGAGGGGGCGGGGGGGGGGGGAGGAGGAATCGAAGATCTAACAGAATCCGAGCTCAGCTGTAATATCAAATGCTCGAACCGTTCTAGTCACGCTCGAGCACAGCAAGTCTAATAATTAAAACAGGTTCGGCACTGCGTTAAAGCTCAGCACAAATATAGAGAAATTACGGTGGTACCCTTTCTTTTCCAATAACAAAAAACTCTTATCGCTAACAACCCAAGTTCGTTTCAGATATCGATTGCAAATTATTACGATGCCTACAAAGCGTTTGTAATAATCCACGTATTTTGGTACGTCATCTGTCTGTACAAGCGATTTAATTACCTTTCAGATCTTTTGAGCGTTTGTGGATAAACTTCCCACTCCGTCATAGTCAAGCAGCTTACAGAATCAATACACCGAGCACCGGAATGGTCGCTCCATAGTAGGTCAGGGCAAATGATACTCCGTTCGAACAGGCTCGAGATTTCCCGATACGCTGCAGAGTTCAACACGCTATCGAGCTTGTTCGAAGAACACGTGACATTTGACTCGTGCGGCGCGAGTGCAAGAGATACCCAAGAAACTACGAACTAGCCACATCAATAAGCTATGGCTCTGCTTAAAATGTGTTAATTTCGTGAAACACTGGAGGAAATAGCACTAAATCCAACTAACGCACAGACTCCTATTGTGTTTGAACTAATTTACAATACTAGTTCTGATACAGTACCAGTATTTATGGATATATTTAGCATGTATGCTGATTTTTAAGTAAAGGTAATGGACAAATACGGTAATGTTGTTCTCCAAGAAGTATTACTTGTCTGAATCCAGTATAATACTTTATTTGTTTATGAGAAATGGTAATGATTTTCCAAGTAAGTTGCAAATGAGCAATTCAGTCTCTGTCAATACACTAGAATAATAGATAAAAACGTTACCAGATTTAAATCAGTTTGAAAACAAGCCGGCAACATTCAAATGAAATAATCAAGACAATTATTCAAGAACTAAACGCCGAACAAACACAACAGATCGCAATAAAGTGACTGTAATTTTCATCTCGAGAATGACTTACAGCGCCAAATCCCATCTTGGAGATAATACGATCAGTCGTCACTAGATTATGGGACGAAAGAAACCTCGAAATAGCGCAGAATCATTATTGTAATCTTTTATTTATTTATTAGTGCCCTTCACCTGCACCCAAGAAGATACTTCAGTCTGTATTTTACAGTTATGCCTACTATTAAAGTAAATCGCTAAGACAGGTCGTTGTGATAGTACCAACAGAAGTCACTAGATCGCAGTCCGATCAAAAACTCTTAAAGAACCCGAGATTTCCCGAAGTGTGACGCAAATTGATCGAGCAGTTCGATCCGTGTTTAAACACACCCATACTCCAAAGATATTGCTATTCTATGGAGGTATGGTGTAGATTTAACTTCTCGTTGCGTCGTCACTTGTCACCGCTAATGGCGCGTCTGTGATCGGGGGCCTTTAAAAAACTGGTTCAGCTATGGCTTCCTGCCATTTTACATTAACTATTTAAAAATTCCAAGGCGCTTACAGAACCTTCTAAATTTTAAAACGGGTCAC
Organism: Schistocerca nitens; assembly: GCF_023898315.1. Classification (NCBI taxonomy): domain Eukaryota; kingdom Metazoa; phylum Arthropoda; class Insecta; order Orthoptera; family Acrididae; genus Schistocerca; species Schistocerca nitens. The sequence goes on from NC_064622.1 coordinate 258,601,846, forward strand.
TTGAAATACTTCTAACGTTGTCAATGGAAAATGCAGGCAAATAGTTGCGAGATTATGATACGATTGAACGAATGACGTACGCTGCAATACCCACATTTCAATTTGTATTCACCGTTATGTGCTTTTCGGAAATGTGGATTACACATGCATAAACTAAGATCGAATGTAATTAACGTCCTTCCATAACGTGAGTGAACAGTTTTCAACCTCTCACTGCGGCACTGATGTAAGACAGTCATACGCACTCGCAGCCCGTAACCGTCACACGTTAGTAACATTGTTCTCCAGCGGCCTTCGCCCTTCTCCGCCAATTCGTATACATCGATCGGCTGTTTTCTACATACTGTTGTCGAATCTTAGGTATTCGCATTTTACGATCGAATTTTCTCACGGTATTCGATAGCGGAACAGTTCAGCTGCACACACCACGGAACACAAAATGCACTGTCTCTCGCATTCCACTGTTTTCTCCTACTTGCTTTACAGTCGCAGACGTTTCTGCCAAAGATACATCAACCGTTAGGCATGACGTCTTTATAAAGTTTATTGCATTAATGCACACTCTTCCAATACTGTTTCATCATAAACAAAATAATAGCAGTTGAAAAAATGTTTTACACAAAAAGACCGAATCCGTAGAATGGCAGCACAGTACAATATGTTCAATGTCTGTACAACTCATGTAACAAAAACTAGCTATAGATGAATTACATTTAATTGCCCATATTGCTAATTGATTATTCCGTCGCTGCTTGGCAGAACTTCACGTTCATAGATGAAAAGCACAAAAATGTGGACGTTTGACAGAACTCGAGAACATTCTTTTTTTTGTGATTTTCATTTATAAATCGTCGTTTTGTCTAGGGTATCAATTCGATAAGAATATCAACACATGTACAGGGCGAGTCACGTAAGGCATAACACCCCTTTTATTTTGCGAACGGTCTCCTACATAGAAACCTGGTTTTCGGCAAATGATAGTATACTAAGTGATATATACTTTGGTATGCGATAAAGAGTTTTTACACTTGTATCGATCGAGATATTGAACCAAGCATGACTTTTTCAAATAGAGTGGTATTCCTTTTTCACGGCATCTGATAGCGCTTGCGATGACGATTACAGTGATGTAATGTTTGTTAATGCACACGTTGAAACTCTTCACAAAAGAAGCCGAAAAATATTCTAAAATTGGAAGGCAAGTCGGCCTGAATCTACTGTTGCGTTGTAAAAAGACTCATGCCAGGCTCCGTCATTGTATCAAGCCTGTCGCCATTTTACTTGCCTGCACTGCAGAACTAGCAGGAACTGTGTCGCCTGCCAGCGTGTCATTTTTGCTTCAACATCCTCACATGTCGTTATCAGGAGAAAGAAAACTGGCATTCTACGGATCGGAGCGTGGAACGTCAGATCCCTTAATCGGGCAGGTAGGTTAGAAAATTTAAAAAGGGAAATGGATAGGTTAAAGTTAGATATAGTGGGAATTAGTGAAGTTCGGTGGCAGGAGGAACAAGACTTTTGGTCAGGTGATTACAGGGTTATAAATACAAAATCAAATAGGGGTAATGCAGGAGTAGGTTTAATAATGAATAAAAAAATAGGAGTGCGGGTTAGCTACTACAAACAGCATAGTGAACGCATTATTGTGGCCAAGATAGACACAAAGCCCATGCCTATTACAGTAGTACAAGTTTATATGCCAACTAGCTCTGCAGATGATGAAGAAATTGATGAAATGTATGACGAGATAAAAGAAATTATTCAGGTAGTGAAGGGAGACGAAAATTTAATAGTCATGGGTGACTGGAATTCGTCAGTAGGAAAAGGGAGAGAAGGAAACATAGTAGGTGAATATGGATTGGGGGGAAGAAATGAAAGAGGAAGCCGCCTTGTAGAATTTTGCACAGAGCATAACTTAATCATAGCTAACACTTGGTTCAAGAATCATAAAAGAAGGTTGTATACCTGGAAGAATCCTGGAGATACTAATAGGTATCAGATAGATTATATAATGGTAAGACAGAGCTTTAGGAACCAGGTTTTAAATTGTAAGACATTTCCAGGGGCAGATGTGGATTCTGACCACAATCTATTGGTTATGAACTGCAGATTGAAACTGAAGAAACTGCAAAAAGGTGGGAATTTAAGGAGATGGGACCTGGATAAACTGAAAGAACCAGAGGTTGTAGAGAGTTTCAGGGAGAGCATAAGGGAACAATTGACAGGAATGGGGGAAAGAAATACAGTAGAAGAAGAATGGGTAGCTCTGAGGGATGAAGTAGTGAAGGCAGCAGAGGATCAAGTAGGTAAAAAGACGAGGGCTAATAGAAATCCTTGGGTAACAGAAGAAATATTGAATTTAATTGATGGAAGGAGAAAATATAAAAATGCAGTAAATGAAGCAGGCAAAAGGGAATACAAACGTCTCAAAAATGAGATCGACAGAAAGTGCAAAATGGCTAAGCAGGGATGGCTAGAGGACAAATGTAAGGATGTAGAGGCTTGTCTCACTAGGGGTAAGATAGATACTGCCTACAGGAAAATTAAAGAGACCTTTGGAGAGAAGAGAACCACTTGTATGAATATCAAGAGCTCAGATGGCAACCCAGTTCTAAGCAAAGAACGGAAGGCAGAAAGGTGGAAGGACTATATAGAGGGTTTATACAAGGGCGATGTACTTGAGGACAATATTATGGAAATGGAAGAGGATGTAGATGAAGATGAAATGGAAGAAAAGATACTGCGTGAAGAGTTTGACAGAGCACTGAAAGACCTGAGTCGAAACAAGGCCCCGGGAGTAGACAACATTCCATTAGAACTACTGATGGCCTTGGGAGAGCCAGTCATGACAAAACTCTACCATCTGGTGAGCAAGATGTATGAGACAGGCGAAATACCCTCAGACTTCAAGAAGAATATAATAATTCCAATCCCAAAGAAAGCAGGTGTTGACAGATGTGAAAATTACCGAACTATCAGTTTAATAAGTCACAGCTGCAAAATACTAACGCGAATTCTTTACAGACGAATGGAAAAACTAGTAGAAGCGGACCTCGGGGAAGATCAGTTTGGATTCCGTAGAAATGTTGGAACACGTGAGGCAATACTAACCTTACGACTTATCTTAGAAGAAAGATTAAGAAAAGGCAAACCTACGTTTCTAGCATTTGTAGACTTAGAGAAAGCTTTTGACAACGTTAACTGGAATACTCTCTTTCAGATTCTGAAGGTGGCAGGGGTAAAATACAGGGAGCGAAAGGCTATTTACAATTTCTACAGAAACCAGATGGCAGTTATAAGAGTCGAGGGGCATGAAAGGGAAGCAGTGGTTGGGAAAGGAGTGAGACAGGGTTGTAGCCTCTCCCCGACGTTATTCAATCTGTATATTGAGCAAGCAGTAAAGGAAACAAAAGAAAAATTCGGAGTAGGTATTAAAATTCATGGAGAAGAAGTAAAAACTTTGAGGTTCGCCGATGACATTGTAATTCTGTCAGAGACAGCAAAGGACTTGGAAGAGCAGTTGAACGGAATGGACAGTGTCTTGAAAGGAGGATATAAGATGAACATCAACAAAAGCAAAACGAGGATAATGGAATGTAGTCGAATAAAGTCGGGTGATGCAGAGGGAATTAGATTAGGAAATGAGACACTTAAAGTAGTAAAGGAATTTTGCTATTTGGGGAGCAAAATAACTGATGATGGTCAAAGTAGAGAGGATATAAAATGTAGACTGGCAATGGCAAGGAAAGTGTTTCTGAAGAAGAGAAATTTGTTAACATTGAGTATAGATTTAAGTGTTAGGAAGTCATTTTTGGAAGTATTTGTATGGAGTGTAGCCATGTATGGAAGTGAAACATGGACGATAACCAGTTTGGACAAGAAGAGAATAGAAGCTTTCGAAATGTGGTGCTACAGAAGAATGCTGAAGATAAGGTGGGTAGATCACGTAACTAATGAGGAGGTATTGAATAGGATTGGGGAGAAGAGGAGTTTGTGGCACAACTTGACTAGAAGAAGGGATCGGTTGGTAGGACATGTTTTGAGGCATCAAGGGATCACAAATTTAGCATTGGAGGGCAGCGTGGAGGGTAAAAATCGTAGAGGGAGACCAAGAGATCAATACACTAAGCAGATTCAGAAGGATGTAGGTTGCAGTAGGTACTGGGAGATGAAGAAGCTTGCACAGGATAGAGTAGCATGGAGAGCTGCATCAAACCAGTCTCAGGACTGAAGACCACAACAACAACAACATCCTTACATGCAAACATGTATATCAATGAGGAGAAGTTTGACATGCTACTTTCATACGGCGAATACTGGCACGAGACTATTGCCAAAGAATGTGAGATCTGCCAGGGAGCGTCATTCGCATCTTGCATGGACAAACATCCCACCCACATCATCTGTCACAACGAAGGACGTTATTTTGAGTGTCGTATAAGATTTTGTTGGTTTGCTCTGTATCATTACTGAGACGACACTACTAGAAATACGTATGCAAAGTTTCTTACGAACATTGTATCTCTTCTTCTAGAAGAGGCACACTGCATAAGAGACTCTGTGTGTGTGGTTCCAACACGGCAGCTGCCCAACTCACTCTTCCCGTGTTTCAGGGCAAACACTGAATGAAAAGTCTTCTGGCCGTTGGATAGCAATGGAGGTTGCATTAAAATGACTGTCCAGTTCTCTTGATTTGATACCTCTTGATTTATTTCTTTGGAACGCACTGAAAGATGCAGTCTATCATGAAACCCCATCTACAGCAGGCGACATGCGCCGTCGTATTGTCGCAGAATGCAAAGACGTCTCACCCAATGTCCTTTCATTTGTTCATCTATCTCTCAAATGGCAACACGAAATGTACCTTGCAGTCGATGGAAAAAATTTGTGCACATTCTTAAGTAAAGTGTGTAAGTAGGCTGTTTAGGTTTTTATGTTGGTAACGCCACGTAGCGCTCTGTACGAAAATCACTGACTGTGCTGTGTGCAGTCTGTGGCTTGTTGGCATTGTTGAAATATTCTCTATGTAGTGGGGCTGTTAGATGTGAACAGCGCGTAGCGTTGGGCAGTTGGAGGTGAGCCGCCAGCAGTGGTGGATCTTACATCTGCACACCTGATTATGACAAGTGTATTTCTACGAGAGTTGAGAGAATTTCTACTAACTTATGAAATGCCACATGACTATTGAATGATGTTTTTATGCTTTGCTTTACATACTTGCTTATTTCATTTGATATCTGGTTTCCAGCTGTGTTGCAGCATTGGTTTTATAAAATAAAATTAAATGCATTTGCTAATGTGAACACTTTCTGTCAACAGATTATTAAATAATAATTTTATGATCCTCATTCTTCGAGAAAGGAGAACTTGGAAAGGAAAGAAGGGACTAATAACAGTAACTGCATACATAATTTTCTTTTCAAGTACTTGGTAATTTTTGTTGTAGAATAAGTTGTTGTGGATCACCACATTAATTACATAGACATTAAGACGTGAATAGACATTTCCCTTGCCTGCATTGTTGTCTTTAGTGTACTATTTTTTCTGCTTGAGCTTTGTCATGTTTAGGTGTAAGTTATAGCATTTGCTGCTGCTGTTTGCCAGGCATAGTGCTACTGAATTTCAACTTGTATTACTCTGTTAAGCCAGTTTTACTACTGATTTATTTTTCTTGTTTGCTGCATAGTGCCTTATATTAGTTGTAATATTGCAGTTTCTTTGCTAATTTAGATATACTGCTGCTTGCTTTGCCAATCTGCATTTTTTTGTCATTGCTGTTTGTGTTAATTTGTTATGTGCTGCTGCATTGCCTCAGCCCTTAGTATATATATCTGAGCTCAGTAGATTTAAGTTAGCTTAAGAGGGGGTAGACTATATAAGGAACTAACTATGAAGAATAGGGAAAGAATGCATTGAGAAGATTTATGAAAAACATTTGGGCAAAAATGACTATTGTACAATGAGAAATAATTATTTTGAAAGAGGATACGAACAAAACAGTAGGGTTTAGGGACAACAGGGTTAGAAAGGATTTTTTTTTTCAGGAAAGATCTATGGAATGAAGTTTTGGGTTGGACTGCAGTACCAGATGTCTCACTGAAAACAAACCTTGTCCTTTCCTTTTGTGTTATTCTGCTATGTGTTTGTGTACCTTTGTGTATTTGTGTTCATCCTGTCCTTATTATGTTTATCTGATAAGATATATGTTGTAGAATTTTTCTAATACTATGTTATTTACTTTGTAAAGATGTTTAGACATTATTAATTCTGTTCTGTTTCAATGCCCATATGTGAAATTAATGTTTCGAAAACTATTCTCATTATTTTATTTATTTACTTATGTCATAACTCCTGTAACACTGATGTATATGTTTATTTCTATTCTTTTGTAAAGCCTGTATTACTACAAATGTTGTCTGCATTATTATGTTTTTAATGATGTTTTCTGTACCTTTGTAATAGTATTCTCATGTTATAAAATTGTAATTGACACCAGTTCATCAAATTAAGTAACTTGTAAGCATTCATTACACTGCACACATTTCTGTTGGTCATAGTATGTGCACAATATGTGAAATTTGGAACTGTTAGTGTTTGCACGTGTGTTAATAATTCAGCAAGGGACTGGTTAACAGCATTGCGGGTTCTAAGGACAATTCTAAAAACTTTGTGAGTGCACAAGTGGTAGTTTATGGACTTGCTATATTATCCGCAAGACTCATCGATGGTGATTGTGCACCTGCACAGTCGCAACAGATGGCTGCTGGCCGTCTCTACAAGGACTACAGTGGGTCTGCATTTTTGATGGCCCACCAATACCATTATTTCTACAAGGACTACAGTGGGTCTGCACCTCTGGTGGCCCACCAATACCATAATCTTTACCAGGACTACAGAGGGTCTGCTCTGTGATGACCTACCTACCAATATTCTTCAACTTCGACTGACTCTGTTGTGGATTGGCTCTGTCGTGGCCCATTACCTGTCTGCATGTCAAGAGACAGCACTGTCTTTCCGTTGGAAGGACAACACTACTTCTTCAAGACTACATGGAAATCCACTACTTCCGCGTGCATTTTCTTTTACTGCTCAGCTTCTGAGAAAAAAAACTTCTATCACAACTGTGATAAATGATCAGAACTGTCTTTATGAGAACAATTTTTGCTTTTGACCAACAGTGTATCAAAAAGTGTGTGCATTTGATATCTTTGTTATTGTAATTATAAAAAAAAATTCAAATCTGTATTGGACACTGCCCAAAACAATTTGTAAAATTTTTTGTGGGGAGCATCGGGGCTATGTAAGTAGGCTATTTAGGTTTTTATGTTGGTAACGCCACGTAGCGCTCTTTATGAAAATCACTGACTGTGTTGTGTGCAGTCTGTGGCTGGTTTGCATTGTTGAAATTTGCTATTGTAGTGTTGGACAGTTGGCTGTTAACAGCGCTAGCGTTGCGCAGTTGGAGGTGAGCCGCCAGCAGTGGTGGATGTGGGGAGAGAGATGGCGGAGTTTTGAGAGCGGATTATCTGGACGTGTGTCCATCAGCGACAGTAAATTTGTAAGACTGGATGTCATGAACTGATATATATAAATATATATATATATATATATATATATATATATATATATATATATATATATATATATATTATGACTTTTGAACACTATTAAGGTAAATACATTGTTTGTTCTCTATCAAAATCTTTCATTTGCTTACTATGCCCATCAGTAGTTAGTGCGTTCAGTAGTTAGAATCTTTTATTTAGCTGGCAGCAGTGGAGGTCGCTGTATTGCAGTAGTTCGAGTAACGAAGATTTTTGTGAGGTAAGTGATTCATGAAAGGTATAAATGTTAGTCAGGGCCATTCCTTTGTAGGGATTATTGAAAGTCAGATTGTGTTGCGCTAAAAATATTGTGTGTCAGTTTAGTGTCGATCAGAATAGGTAGAGAGCGAAATGTCTGAGTACGTTCAGTTCTGCTCAGCTGTTTGAAAATCAAATAATGTAAGAGGTTTATCAGCACAGTAATTCACTAATTTTTCCAAGGGGACGTTTCAAGTGTAAAACTATGTCTCGTTAAGAATTTGTGGGTGACATGTCAGTTATTCTGAATAAATTGGTTTGTTTATTTAAAGCGTGTTCTGTCTAATTCCAGTTCTGAGTAGTATTTATAGACACATTTCTCTGACGCAGGAGATTTACTTTACGGAACATTCAGGCGTCTCCAGCCAAAAACATTTCAGTGTTTTTATTTTTTTCATATCTAAGAAAGTTAGTACAGTAGTTTCCTTTCTCGCGTGATAGGCATTTTACCATTATGAAGCATGAGTGGCAGACGATTCTGTTTCGGCTTTAAAAAGTAAGCAGTAGCGAGAAGAGGTTGTATGGAAAATTACCTGACGAAACTGTAGTGTTTTCCTAAAAAACCTGGTAACGTATTCACATTTGAAATAGTTTTGCTAAGGCCCGTCTGATGCGCCAGGAGGTAGTATATGCCGTATAGACCCATGTATGAAAAACGCAGGTGACCCTCTATCTATGTTCAACAGGAAATGAAGTTTTATCTTAGAAGCGCACTCCTGCCTTACTGCATACAGGGTGTTTCCATAACATCGAGAAAAAATGGAACAGGACATAGGGAATGGTCCACTGAACAATCTGAGGTAGGGAACCTGGGGTCGGATAAGCCAGTTTAAGGAGCTATGGAAGTAAACTTGTCTGCCGCTTTGTGTAGCATGACCGTTTACCAACTTATTTGCAACTAACATGTGTCCAAATTTACACGTACTATGCTGTTTATTTACGTGTACATTCTATATTTCTTGCAAGGAAATAAGGAGTACGAGCCAGATTTCGAAGAACTCACGATACAGATTTTGTTTACTTTACTTGTCCATAACGTGGCTCTGTTGCATCTTATTTACATTGTCCCAAGACACAACGTGCTGTGAATCAACTCCAGACCCATTCATTACTCAGTACTATTCAGAAACGTACAGTACAATACGATGGAGCAATATCGGTACAGTTTCGCACAACTCATTGACATGCACCTTGTGTATGGAGAAGTACGTTCCAATGCTTTGGCTGCTGAAACGCTGTACAGGGAACGATTTCCTTGCAGGCATCATCCGTCACGATGAACTTTTATTTCTTTCGATCGACAAATGAGGGAGACTGGTTCCTTGGAAAAAAGAAACGAGAGATCTGGCAACATAAGAACCGCTCGCATGTCTATTCCATGGCCTGCGAGGTCACCTGACGTGATTGTTTCCTATGGGGACATCTAAAGTCACTTGTATATGAGACCCCAGTGGATACGGAGATGGCAATAGTTGCCAGAATTGTATCTGGCTGTGATGTGATTCGAGCCGGCCGAAGTGGCCGTGCGGTTAAAGGCGCTGCAGTCTGGAACCGCAAGACCGCTACGGTCGCAGGTTCGAATCCTGCCTAGGGCATGGATGTTTGTGATGTCCTTAGGTTAGTTAGGTTTAACTAGTTCTACGTTCTAGGGGACTAATGACCTCAGCAGTTGAGTCCCATAGTGCTCAGAGCCATTTGAACCATTTGTGATTCGAGACACACCAGGGATATTTGTCAGTGTGCGTAAGAATCTTGTTCGCGGATGTCATGCTTGCATTGAGGTTGATGGACGTCAGTTTCAGCACATTTTGTGAAATACAGTACAGATGGTATGTTCATTGTGTCGGTGTTGGTATTTGCAGTTAACTGTAAATAACTTAAACAAAAAAGTACACAGAAATGTGATTTTATTCCTATTATGTCCTTAAGCTGGCATTTCAGACCCCAGGTTCCCACCTCAAACTGTTCAGTGGAGCATTCTCTATCTCCTATTAAATTTTTACATACTCTCACGGAAACAACCTGTATAACGACGGTGTCTCGCATGAAACCTCTACTTGGCGGTGTTTACTTGGCAATAGCTGACTGTGGACACACTGATTTCCAATTTCAATACATTCCTGGGATTCTCATGCGAAGAATTTCAATCTCAACATTAAAAAGCATTATATGACTGTACTCATCTTTTCGAGCGTTTTCGGATGCCGTTAAAAAAGTATATCATTCTATTTAAAAAATCTCACCTGCTATGATATCTCGATCGATTCAACGGTTAAGACATTTTATCATACACTACAGTTCGTGCCCCTTAGAGTACTATTATATACCGAAAACCTCGTTTCGATATCTGGAACCGCTCACAAAATACGAGGGGTGTTACGTCTTACGTGACTTGTCCTGTGCATATACAAGGAAAGACGAAGCTATACTGAAGTGAAGTGTAGACAGGAAGTATACAGGATGTGTCAGGAGGAAGGATACATGCTTAGAGGTGTGATACCATTGGTGACTCTGAACAAAATCTTCTTAGCGACATGTGCCGTATTCCGATGGTTTCTGAGATAGAACACGTGTGATGTACGTCGTTATTTGTTTTCTGTATTATTCTGTACGTTGTCATTGTCTACATCATACCCCTGTAATGTAGAGGAATTTCAGACGAATGATTTTCTACAGGATAGTTGTAGTCTATCAAGTCGGGAAACTATCTGAAATTATCCTAGGTAAACTATCTGACCTACAGCGCATGCCCGTCCCGCAAGATTTTCAATATTCTCTTGCTCTCTTCGCGCAAACTATTAGCTGTAGAGAAAAAATGAATGTGACCTTTTTGTAGGCAATTTAATGTAATTTAATTTTGTGCTGTGACATGTTTTCGCTAGAGGTCACGGTTTTCGATTTATTCAATAAACGCACAAAACTGTCATTAAAGGTGTTCGTGAAACGGTTTCTGGTGCAGTACACCGCTAAGACAATTTGTCCCTGCCACTATTACACAGCTGTGTCCCAGGGTCAGGTAACAGGATAGCAGAACGAAGGTTCTACCACACTCCAACATGTTAGTAACAAAGTGACACAAATGAGTTAAAAAAGTTTACTCACGTTGTGACTTGTCGGATATTGACGTTTGCAACACTGCATGTAGTACAACGCAAAAAAGGCTCCCAATGTCTAAGTGCAAACAATCGTAGGCCGACTTCACAGTACATAGCAAATGCAATTTACAACAACCCACTTCTAAGAGTTCACTAAACAAAGTTCCCTGTCTAACTCAGCCCTGGACGATGATCTATAACTAAGTGGGCGAGAGCTGCTCTTCCATCTTCCGAGTAGGCTTCTGTCCATTGTCGTCCTGCCATTGGCGGATTGTACTCGGCTGGCAATTGGCCGAGGCGAATTCAATATCTTCATCCTCAGCGTCGCCCGTGGCTCTGGTGGAATTGGCGCAAGTGGCGAGTCTCTGAGGCACTGGCAGCAGCTCGCATCTTTGCGCCTGTGGGGATTTTGCCCTGGCTGTCTTGTTCGGACAGCACAGCAAAAGCCATCACCTAAGTCACGCGCCGAAGGACAGAAAGACGAGCCTCTGTCATTCCGCACTATTTAGAGTGCAATCAACAGTAGCTCTCATTTATATCTAACATCAAGCATTCTGACGTAGAAGACATTTTGCATCTGTTCGGTAACTAAATTTTTCCTTAGCTCCAGCCTGTCAGTTCACTGACGTGTTTTCGAAAATATTATCGTAAACTTCCGTTTTGAAACATCTTCACCTGTGGAATGATATATTCCTTTCACAATTTTTTGGGATGAACAAGATTTCACCATTGTAATAAAGAAAGTTGTACTAAAAATATTACAAATAAGGTAAATTTAACAGTATTCCAGATATCGCCTGCAAATGAATGCCGCCATTACAGCGGTTGAACAAAAGTATGGAAACACCAGTAGAAATGAATGCTTGAACGTAGTTGCCGATGCTAGCCAAACCTACAGGCGACGCTGATGTATTTCACCACGGATGGCAAATATGCAAAGACCTCAACAACATGTAAATGTCAGTCGTGGTCAGAAGAGTGTTCAGTGTAGCTGTGAGAGCACTGGGTCGTAGCTAAGTGAATTCGAACGTGGGCAAATTCCTGGTGTTCGTATACTGGGTGTTTCCGTAACCGAGGGATCAGAAGTACACTGAAGAGCCAAAAAACTGGTAATCCTGCCTAATATCGTGTAGGGCGAGGATGCAGAAGTGCCGCAACACGACGTCGGATGTACTCGACTAAAGTCTGAAGTAGTGCTGGAGTGAACTGATACCATCAATCCTGCAGGGCTGTTCATAAATCCGTAAGAGTACGAGGGGGTGGAGATCTCTCATAAACAGCACTTTGCAAGCCATCCCAAATATGCTCTATAATGTTCATGTCGGGGGAGTTTGGTGGCCAGCGGAAGTGTTCAAACTCAGAGGAGTATTTCAGGAGCCAATCTGTAGCAATTCTGGACGTGTGGGGTGTCGATTGTGCTGCTGGAATTGTCCGTCGGAGTGCACAATGGACATGAATGGATGCAGGTGATCAGGCAGGATGCTTACGTACGCGTCACCTGACGGAGTCGTATCTAGACGTATCAGGGGTCCTATAACACTCCAAGTGCACACGCCCCACACCATAACATAACAGAGCCTCCATCAACTTGAAGAGTCCCCTGCTGACATGCAGGGTCCATGGATTTATGACGTTGTCTCCATACCAGTACACATCCATCCACTCGAAAAAATCTGAAACGAGACTTGTCCGACCAGGCAACGCGTTTCCAGTCGTCAACAGTCCAATGTCGGTGGTGACAGGCCGAGGCGAGGCGTAAAGCTTTAGGTCGTGCAGTCATAAAGGGTACACGAGTGGGCATTCGTCGCCGAAAGCCCATATCGATGATGTTTCGTTGAATGGTTCGCACGCTGACACTTGTTGATTGCCCAGCATTGAAATCTGTAGAAATTTGCGGAACGATTGCATTTTTGTCACGTTGAACGATTCTCTTCAGTCGTCGTTAGTCCCTTTCTTGCAGGATCTTGCTCCGGCCGCAGCGATGTCGGAGATTTGTTGTTTTACCGGATTGCTGATATTCACGATACACTCATGAAATAGTCGTACAGGAAAATCAGCATTTCATCGCTACCTCGGAGACAGTGTGCCCCATCACTCATGTGGCGACTATGACACCATGTTCAAACTCACTTAAATCTTGATAACCTACCATTGTAGCAGCAATAACCGATCTAACAACTGCGCCCGACACTTGTCGTCGCATACAGGCTTTGCCGACCGCAGCGCCGTATTCTGCCTGTTTACATATTTCTATATTTGAATAAGCACGCCTATACCAGTTTCTTTGGCACTTCAGTGTATTTCGTTGTTTCAAAGGGCACCGTATCGAAAGTATATACCTCATACAGGGAAAGCGGGGTACATCATCCGCTAAGTCAAAACACGGGTGAAAGCGTGTGCTGAGTGGTCGTGACAGGCGGTCATTGAAGAGGATTCTGACGAGAAATAAGATGACAACAGCTGCAAAGGTCACTGATGAAGTGAATGTCGCACTCGCGAATTCTGTCAGCGCCAAAACAACACGAAGACAGCTTCATGGATTAAATGGCTCTGAACACTATGGGACTTAACATCTGTGGTCATCAGTCCCCTAGAACTTAGAACTACTTAAACCTAAGGGCATCACACACATCCATGCCCGAGGCAGGATTCGAACCTGCGACCGTAGTAGTCGCGCGGTTCCGGACTGAGCGCCTAGAACCGCGAGACCACCGCGGCCGGCTTCATGGATTAACCGAGAGGTCTAAAGCGCTGCAGTTATGGACTGTGCGGCTGATCCCGGCGGAGGTTCGAGTCCTCCCTCGGGCATGGGTGTGTGTGTTTGTCCTTAGGATAATTTAGGTTAAGTAGTGTGTAAGCTTAGGGACTGATGACCTTAGAAGTTCAGCCCCATAAGATTTCACACACATTTGAACATTTTTTAGAGCTTCATAATTTGAGAATTGCAGGGCAAGCTGCGTAGTGTCAAAGCTATAAAATCTGGACATTTGAAGAAAATTATTTGGTCGGATGAGTCCTGTTTCACATTGTTTTTAAATGCTGGCCGAGTTTACCTCCCAAACATGAAAAATTATTTGGACTCGGTGATTATTTGAGCAGCCATATACTGGTATTCCACGGACCCTATTGCGAGGTCACAATACTGCCAAGGATTATGTGACCGTTTTGGCTGATCAGTTCCATCCCATGGTATAGTGATTGCTTTCCAATAGTGATGATGTGTTACAAGACGGCAGAGCCCCTGTTTACACAGCTCGCATCGTCCAGGACTGATTTTGTGAGCACGAAGAAAATTTATCGTACCTCCCGTGGCCACAATATTCACCAGACCACTATTAATGAGCCTTTGTGTTCTACTTTCGAGAAAAGGGGGCGTGATCACTATCAGGCTCCAACATCGTTGCCTGAGGTTGCCACTGTTTTGCAGGAAGTATGGTATAACCTTCTCTTGCACACTATATAGTACCTTTATTTATCTATTCCGAGACGACTGGAAGTTTTTTTTAAAGTCAGCGGCTTTCTACGCATTAGGCATGGTAACGTGTTGTGTTCTTGGTGCTTCCATATTTTGGCCCACCCCTTGCATATAGTCACTAATCGACAAGTTGATTTCAGTGTAATGACATCGAGCACGATCCATATCAGCTGTGACTTATCGTCTAAGTTGACTGAGTACATAGGACGGCATGAGAACCAGTGACAGAAATGCATTCGATAAACGATACAGTGACGTTACTTGTAAGAACGTAAATGACCCCACAGTGAAATATATGCACGACATGTTATAGAGTGGAATTTGCAAATGAATTTAAGTTGTACCGTACTGTTAGAAACCAACGTAACCACCCTCTCGAAAATCGCTGCAGGCTGCGAAAAACACCTACGCCATACAGCACTTAGCAATGACTCATTGCAATATGTCCAGATCAACATTGAAGTATATGTACGACAAGGCACAGAACAGAATGTGCAAATGAATTTAAGCTGTACCGTACTCTTTCAACCCAAAGTAACCGCCACCTCGAGAATCGCTGCAGGTTCCGAAGAAACAGAGTACGCCGTACACCAATTAACGATGTCACATTGCGCATCAAAGGTATTGTATTTGTTTAAGAAATAATATCCAGAGATATTCCATTTAGATAATATATTTTCCGCGCGAGGTGTCAAATCCGAGACAATTCGGAACTACACTACTGGCCATTAAAATTGCTATACCAGGAAGAAATGCAGATGATAAACGGGTATTCAGTGGACAAATACATTATACTAGAACCGACTTGTGATTACATTTTCACGCAATTTGGGTTCATAGAGCCTGAGAAATCAGTACCCAGAACAACCACCTCTGGCCATAATAATGGCCTTAATACGCCTGGGCATTGAGTCAAACAGAGCTTGGATGGCGAGTACAGGTACAGCTGCGCATGCAGCTTCAACACGATACCACCTTTCATCAAGAATGGTGACTGGCGTATTGTGGCGAGCCAGTTGCTCGGCTATCATTGACCAGATGTTATCAGTTGGTGAGAGATCTGGAGAATGCGCTGACCAGGGCAGCAGTCGAACATTTTCTGTATCCAGAAAGGCCCGTACAGGACCTGCAACATGCGGTCGTGCATTATCCTGCTGTAATGTAGGGTTTCGCAGGGATCGTTTGAAGGGTAGAGCTACGAGTCGTAACACATTTGAAATGTAACGTCCACTGTTCAAATTGCCGTCAATGCGAACAAGAGGTGACCGAGACGTGTAACCAATGGCACCCCATACCATCACGCCGGGTGATACGCCAGTATGGCGATGAAGAATACACGCTTCCACTGTGCGTTCACCGCGATGTCGCCAAACACGGATGTGACCATCCTATTGCTGTAACCAGAATCTGGATTCATCGGAAAAAATGACGTTTTGCCATTCGTGACCCAGGTTCGTCGTTGAGTACACCATCGTAGGCGCTCGTGTCTGTGATACAGCGTGAAGGGTAACCGCAGCCATGGTTCCGAGCAGATAGTCCATGCTGCTGCAAACGTCGTCGAACTGTTCGTGCAAATGGTTGTTGTCTTGCAGACGTCCCCATCTGTTGACTCAGGGATCGAGACGTGGCTGCACGATCCGTTACAGCCATGCGGATAAGATGCCTGTCATCTCGACTTCTAGTGATACGAGGCCGTTGGGATGCAGCACGGCGTTCCGTATTACCCTCCTGAACCCACCGATTCCATATTCTGCTAACAGTCATTGGATCTCGACCAACGCGAGCAGCAATGTCGCGATACGATAAACCACAATCGCGATAGGCTACAATCCGACCTTAATCAAAGTCGGAAACGTGATAGTACGCATTTCTCCTCCTTACACGAGGCATCACAACAACGTTTCACCAGGCAACGCCGGTCAACTGGTGTTTGTGTATGAGAAATCGGTTGGAAACTTTCCTCATGTCAGCACGTTGTAGGTGCCGTCACCGACCCCAACCTTGTGTGAATGCTCTGAAAAGCTAATCATTTGCATATCACAGCATCTTCTTCCTGTAGGTTAAATTTCGCGTCTGTAGCACGTCATCTTCGTGGTGTAGCAATTTTAATGGCCAGTAGTGTAGATTATCCGGAACTGGCATTATTACAGTCCTCGTTCATTGTCGCCATTTTTACTACCGCCCGGACTAACAGTGAAGTTCCGTCTGAGTTATCCACATTTTTCCTGCTTCCTGCTGTGAATCTTAGCTACAGCTCACGCACACCAGTCTTAATATCTCACATGATTTACGAGCACACTTTAGACAAAATGTGTGTAATTCCATCCTCTTCCATGGACTATAAATTTCTGAAGATTCATTGTCGTATCACCTACGTGATTAATGCCATTTGCCGCTGTTTACAGCGTGCGTAGCTGAGTCCACCCACAAGAAAGAGAGTGCTATTAACTCAAATTAGTACTTAACTGGAGAGGACGGCGCCAATTTAACGCCTAGGAATCCACAACAGTGACGGCCATGTTTCATTGCCTCACCCAGGGAAGATTCCCTCCTGCTGCAGTTAATAACGCTTCATGCTGATTACGGAAGTAAGGAATCATTTTCCATCGCGGTAAGCCAATTGCGGCTTCCACATTATGGTACGCCCATCAGCGTTTACTACTGATACTCATCGCCACACCACCTGGGGACAGCGTGTTTAATTATGGCCCTTCCCCAGAGGGAAGCACTTAATCTCTCGGCGGGTGGCCTCCGCGTAACAACTGACCGACTATCGTGATAAGCTGGACGGCTCGCCCCCTTGTTATCCGTCAATGTTTCGTAAGACCGTTCGTCCCGTAACCAACCAACCTACGCACGCCATATTGGACAGCCAGATAGTTGAAGCAGTCCCACCCACCAGTGAGTTTCGAAATTTTCTAAGCTGGGAACAGCAACAAAAGTACACACGATCGTTTCTCAGGACTTTCTGTTGACGATGATGTGTACAAACTAGGATTGCTCTTATTTTTCTAGTTCAAACTATAGAAGACAATGAAAAAATGGGGAACATCTTCACGCGCAATAAATTTATTACCAAAGGTGAGAAATCGTCGTTGCAGGAAATGGAAAACCAAAGACCTGGACAAATTTGGTACTAAAACAAGGATGCAGTTTGTCCCCGATTCTTTTCGTATTTGTCTTGACAACATACTGAGGCAATGGATTTGCATATTAAGTTTTATCCTTTTGACTTCAATGAAAGGAATTATTTTATGCGCTTACTCTTTACTGATGATCAAATTGTGATCGGTGATAACGATAACACACTCCAAGACGCTGATCATATTTCATCTGCAACAGCTAAGTTATAAAACCTACTAGCAACTCCGAAGAAAACAAGTTGTGGCCTTCATGGACCATGAGATATACTCCAGCATAGTAACAATAAATGATCAGAAAACAGAAAGAGGAAACTCGTTCAACTCCCTAGGAACTACCATCGCATTCACGACAATAATGGACACACAAAATGGAGGTAGGATTATATTAACGGAACAATCTGAAAACCCTTAGAAAAAAAGTAAGAAAGGAAACTCTACGAGAGTTACACCAAACGATGTCAGTATCAACCATGACGTGTAGCAGTGAATCGTGGACTTCAGCGAAAAGAAATGAACAAAAAACAAAAGCATGGAACATGCGATTCCTGATAAGGGAATCTGGATACACACTATCCACCAGGAGAAATAATAGTGACATGAGGGAACAACTGGTAGGGAAAAGATTAAATGGCCAAATTAAGGAATACAGAAATAACTCGAAACTATGTCACAAGAATATAACACCTTAAAATAGAAGAACTAATTATCTATTATTACCCAGGTGGCAGAAAATATTTACGAAGACTGAGGAATGATGAAAAGGTCAATAATTTCAGTGAAAAAGGCGTAACAGGAAAATGCTTAACACGTGCACAAAGAAGAAGAAGAAGAAGGAGAAGAGCTTTTCTTGCTACCCCCGCCTCCTCCCCCCCACTTTACCCATTTCATTGCACGAATAAATAAGTTTGTGCAGTTTAGGCCCAATACGAAAAGAGGAAGGGGTGCCCCTCGACCATTAAATTCGAGTAAAATTCAGGTAACACACTCTTTTTTTTAGCTAAATAAATACTGAACAGAAGTAGCTGATCATCGCGTAACTTATCACTTTCAACTTAATTATTAATACTACTGTACAAAATTTAATGATACAGGGCAATTTAAAATCAATAGAGCGACTACAAAAGGCCTGTACATCAATAAGAAGTCCGGGGTATGTAAAAGAGTGTTGAAAATTCCGATAGTTACACAAGCTCAGTGAATCAGAAGCCAGTGCGGTGATGCTTAAAGGAAGAGCTCCGTGTCACCAGTGAAAATGGCGGATCCAGTACACAAGATATTCTGCTTGTTAAACCTGTCGTCCTGACAATTAAGTGCAGATGAGAATATGCCAAGGACATAATCAAGCATCTCTAAATACCAAAAACATTCGCAGATTTCTTCCAACCCATTTGATCGGTCTTACTGGACATGATTGCGCTATGTTCTGATCTTGGCCACCTAGATTTTTAAACCTAGCTCCCTTGGAATTCTTTCTATACGCTAATAGGAAAGATCTTCTGTGTAAGCTTCCTTTAAAAAAATATTCAAAATAGACATTTTTATGTGCTCTCGTCGCTGACTGGGTGTAAGGCGTTGTCCAAGGAATATTTATCTGCCTAATGTTAGTATTCCAGTGCTGGAGAAATCATCGCAAGCTATAAAGACGCAGATAGCATGGGTACGTACAAACAGTTCGACTTGCTGAGACTGTTTAATTGTAAGTCTGAAACTGCTATCTCAGTCTTTATAGCCTCTAATGACGTCTCCAGCGCTGTGGAACAAGACGCTACGCTGAGAAATATGTCTCGGACCATGGCCTAATGCGAGGCCTAATGCGAGGCGTCCACAGAATGTGTGGCGTGAAACGAATTATCGCTTACACTTTGTATTCCCAAGGGAAGTACACCTATAATGTACGCAAAAAAATTGTAACCAGTCTGCACTCTGTGTGCATATCGGTTAGAGTCATTCCAGATGTGGAACGGGTCCTCCCGGGTGCCACGAAGAGCACAGGGTGCAGCCAACTGCAGGTGGTTGCTCACGTCGGTACCAATGATGTGTGTCACTTTGGATCAGAAGAGATTCTCTCTGGTTTCAAGGGGCTAATAGAAGTGGTAAAGGCTGCCAGTCTTGCTTGCAAGATGAAAGCAGAGCTGACCATTTGCAGCATAGTCGACAGGACCGATTGCGGACCTCTGGTACAGAGCCGAGTGGAGGGTCCGAAAGAGAGGTTCAGACGGTTCTACGACCGTGTAGGCTGCAGATTCCTCGACTTGCGCCAAAAGGTGGTTGGGGTTCGGGTTCCGCTGAATAGGTCAGGTGTCCACTATACGCAGGTTCAAAAAATGGCTCTGAGCACTATGGGACTCAACATCTTAGGTCATAAGTCCCCTAGAACTTAGAACTAATTAAACCTAACTAACCTAAGGACATCACACACACCCATGCCCGAGGCAGGATTCGAACCTGCGACCGTAGCAGTCCCGCGGTTCCGGACTGCAGCGCCAGAACCGCTAGACCACCGCGGCCGGCCTATACGCAGGAGGCGGCTACACGAGTAGCAGGTGCTGTGTGGCGTGGACTGGGTAGTTTTATAGGAAAACACAAAAACAGGGCTTCAGTCACAAAGGGTGCAGGTCGAACTCAGGAAGAACGTAGATACAGGAACCATCGGTATAATAGTTGCAAATTGTTGTAGGTGTGTTGGGAAAGTGCCAGAGTTCCAAGCGCTCATAGAAAGCATTGAAAGCTGGCTAAAGCCAGATATAAGCTCAGAACCTAACGGTGTTCCAAAAGGATGGGCTAAACACGGTTGGCGGTGGCGTGTTTGTTGCTGTTAAAAATAGATTATCTTGTCGCAAAATTGAAGTAGATACTTCCTCTGAGTTAGTAAGGGCAGAGGTCATTGTTGGCAACCGGAATAAAATAATGATTGGATCCTTTTACAGACCTCCCAATTCAGATGACACAGTTGCTGAAAGGTTCAAACAAAACTTGAGTTTCATTTCAAGCACGTACCCAATTCATACGATTATAGTTGGTGGTGACCTTAATTTACCCTCGATATGTAGGCGAAAATACATGTTTAATTCCGGAGGTACGCATAAAACATCATCCGAAATTGTGCTAAACGCATTCTCTGAAAATATTTCGAGCAGTTCGTTTATGAATCCACGCTAATAGTAAACGGTTGTGAAAACACACTTGACCTCTTAGCAACAAATAATCCTGAGTTAATAACGAGCATCAAAACCGATTCAGCGTTTAGTGAACACAGGGTTGGCGTAGCGAGACTGAATATTGTAACCCCCAAATCCTCCAAAAATAAACGAAAAATATACCTATTCAAAAAAGCAGATCAAAATTCACTTGACGCGTTCCTGAGAGACAATCTCCACACCTTCAAAATTAATAATATAAGTGTAGACCAGATGTGGCCTGAATTCAAAGAAATAGTATCGGCAGCAATTGAGCGATGTATACCAAATAAATTAACAAACGACGGAGCTGATCCTCCTTGGTACACAAAACGGGTCGGAAAACTGTTGCAAAAACAACGAAACAAACATGTCAAATTTAAACAAACGCAAAATCGATGGAGCTGTTCCTCCTTGGTACACAAAACGGGTTGGAACACTGTTGCAGAAACAACGAAACAAACACGTCACATTTAAACAAACGCAAAATCCCCAAGATTGGCGATCTTTTACAGAAGCTCGAAATTTAGCGCGGACTTCAATGCGAGATGCTTATAGCAGTTTCCACAACGAAACTTTGTCTCGAAACCTGGCAGAAAATCCAGAGAGATTCTGGTCGTATGTGAAGTATGTTAGCGGCAAGAAACAATCAATCCTTCTCTGCGCGATAACAATGGAGATACTATCGAATACAGTGCTGTCAAAGCACAGTTACTAAACACAGCTTTCCGAAATGCCTTTTCACAAGAAGACGAAGTAAATATTCCAGAGTTCGAATCAAGAACAACTGCAAACATGAGTAACGTAGAAGTAAACATCCTCGGAGTAGTGAAGCAGCTTAAATCACTAAATAAAAGCAAGTCTTCTGGTCCAGATTGTACACCAATTACGTTCCTTTCAGAGTATGCTGGTGCATTAGCTCCATACTTAACAATCATATACAACCGTTCTCTCGAAAAAAGATCGGTATCCAAAGACTGGAAAGTTGCATAGGTCACACCAATATTCAAGAAAGGTACTAGGAGTAATCCACTTAATTACAGGCCAATATCGTTAACGCCGATATGCAGCAGGATTTTGGAACATATATTGTGTTCGTACATTATGAATTACCCCGATGAAAACGGTCTATTGACACACAATCAAGATGGTTTTAGAAAACATCGTTCTTGTGAAAAACAACTAGCTCTTTATTCGCATGAAGTGTTGAGCGCTACTGACAAGGGATTTCAGATCGATTCCGTATTTCTGGATTTCCGGAAGGGTTTTGACACTGTACCACACAAGCGGCTTGAAGTGAAATTGCGTGCTTATGGAATACCGTCTCAGTTATGTGACTGTATTTGGGATTTCACACTTCGTATTAATCGACGAAAAGTCATCGAGTAAAACAGAAGTGACTTCCGGCGTTCCCCAAGGTTGTGTTATAGACCATTTGCTGTTCCTTGTCTGTATAAACGGTTTGGGAGACAATCTGAGCAGCGTCTTAGGTTGTTTGCAGATGAAGCAAATTTGCAAAACGATTTAGAACAGGTATCTGAATGGTGCGAAAATTGGCAGTTGACCGTAAATAACGAAAAGTGTGAGGTCATCCACATGAGTGCCAAAAGGAATTCGTTAAACTTCGGTTACACGATAATTCAGCTGAATCTAAAGGCCGTAAATTCAACTAAATACATAGGAATTACAATTACGAACAACTTAAATTGGAAGGAGCACATAGAAAATGTTGTGGGGAAGGCTAACCAAAGGCTACGTTTTATTGGCAGGACACTTAGAAAATGAACCAGATCTACTAAGGAGACTGTCTACACTACGTTTGGCCGTCCTCTTTTAGAATACTGCTGCGCGGTGTGGGATCCTTACCAGATAGAACTGACGGAGTACATCGAAAAAGTTCAAAGAAGGACAGCACGTTTTGTATTATCGCGAAAAATGGGCGAGAGTGTCACTGAAATGATACAGGATTTGTGCTGGACATCATTAAAAGAAAGACGGAATCTTCTCACGAAATTCCAATCACCAACTTTCTCCTCCGAATGCGAAAATATTTTGTTGAGACTGACCTACGTAGGGAGAAATTATCACCACGATAAAATAAGGGAAATCAGAGCTCGTATGGAAAGACATAGGTGTTCGTTCTTTCCGCGCGCTATGCGAGATTGGAATAATAGAGAATTGTGAAGGTGGTTCGATGAACCCTCTGCCAGGCAATTAAATGTGATTTGCAGAGTATCCATGTAGATGTAGATGTAGAACTCTACATTTTTTGTAATTTTTTACAATATATCACTATGCACTAAATAATTGTAGACATTTGTAACCGTTGTATTCACTTTGAATAGCCCTGTGTAATTTATGACATTACTGTCTATAACATTCGTCCGGCTAAGAAGAAATCATATTTTTCTTAAATTTTTCGATAAAAATCTGATTTGCATGTTCTGGAAACGTATGGTAATCACACACGCAATGTAAAGCGCATATTGCTTACGTCTCTTGTTTCTTAGATATAGTTTATTGTAATCCTTTATGAACTTGACTACTCTCTTACCAGGGATATTTACAACTTGTATTTTATTAACTAGATGCTGACTATCGACGGAAACTTGATTTTTCACGTCACTGCTAAGGAACTGTCCTAAAGAATTCATCGCTCAAATAACATCTGGCAAAATGTAGGCTTCTTTTATAAGTAACGATCTATTTAGTCCGATTACTTGTCGTTTCCGTGATTTGACTGATAAATACTTCAAACAATATTTTTATCTGAAGAGTCTGCCTCATAGTTCTATGTATTGACTATTTTAGTTACTCATCCAAAAAAACTAAGGCAAAGAATGTCAAGGGATCGGAGTGAGGAGATACTGATCATAAATGATGTTTCAGTTTTTGTGAAGTCATGCGAGAGATTTCTCGATCATCGACCTGCTATTTGTAAAGTTTTCTATTTGTAGTAATGTTACACATTAATGATCAAGCAATAAACAGATTTCACCGTCCGTTTTTCATGATGAATAGAACGAGGAAAACAGAAGGATACTCCTCAGGCTAGCGCTCCACTTTGTCACGAAGATAATTCACTTACCTTCAAATAATAAAAGAAAAACAATAACGCAGTTACGGTTGGCCCTAAAAAGAAGCGATTGAGCTCCTTCTGCTCTCAGTCTGGTTGATGTTACTAACCTATCATGCCATCCAACAGATACTGACTGTGATGTGAGATCGTTATGGAGACAAATAAATAAACTTTCTACATTAGGTAATGAACTTATTCCTCACGCAGAATTAATGTGTTTTGAATTTGATGGTTTTCGTTTCTTCCTGGATTTTTCTATTTCGAGGACCATTTCCTTTCATCCTACTAAGTCTAAATTTTAAACAGAATTTTGCGTAGAATGGAGGTAAATCAGGGGATAGAACAAGAAAAAATACAAAAAATTTGAAAAAAGTGACGCATAAGTTTCACTCTCATGTACACATACGTGTTTCCTTCTATAAACGGACACGGACCACTGCGGTTTCAATACAGTAGCTACTTTATTTCGTAGAAAAAAGGAAAAATAAAGAAGGTACACTATAAACAAAAAGAGTCAGTGGTGAATTAACGGATAGAAAACGAATAGGAAGAGGAGTTAGGTAAGGATGTTGCTTGTATCTTACGCTTTTCAACATCCACCTGGAATAGGTCATAGGAGGCTGCACAGAGCTGCACGGTAGCTGTGTGCCTAGGAGGAAAAATTCTGAGTCAGTCCTTCTGACAATCATTTCCTTTTCCATTTCTTCACATTTTTAATGCAGCCATTTCACCTTTGCTTCCCTGCACGTCCTATTTACTCCATTCCTGAAGATCGCTGAATATTTTTGTACTTCCTTTTTTCGTCAATCGTCTGAAATATTTCTTCTGTTACCCATTGGTTTCTTCGCAGGTACCGTCTTCGTACCGATGAATTTCTTTACAACTTCTGTGACTGCCCTTCTAGAGATGTCCTTTCTTCTTGAACAGAACTGCCTGCTGAGCTATTCATTATCGCAGTATCTATATTCTCAGAAAACTCCAAGCGCATCTCTTCATTCCTTAGTATTTCCGTATCTTCCTTCTTTGTGCATTGTTTCTTCCTGAGTAGGTTTTTAAATTTCAGTCTGTTCTTCATCATTAATAAATTGTAAAATGAGTTTATATCTGCTCCTGGGTACACCTTACAATCCAAGAGCTGATTTCGCAATCTCTGCCTAGCCAAGATGTAATCTGACTCGAATCTTCCTGTATCTTTTATGTATATAGACTGAAGCGGCAAGCGAAAATTTGTACCGAGACCTAGAATCGAACCCAGGTCTCCTGCTTATTAGGCAGGTACGTTAGCCATTAAGCCACACTGGCACAGTGCTTTACAAAACTGTGCGGACTACCTTAGCACGCCTCCCGGCCTTTTCCATGTATACCTTCAACAGAGAATTCGCTTTTACTACCTGAAATTATTGCAGAACTCAGTCTTTCCCCTCTCTCACAGCTAATACCAAGCCTGTATTCTCCCGTCACCCCTTCTTCTACTCCTTTTCCTGCCTCCAGTATCCCATAACTATTAGATTTTCATCTTCATGTACATACTGAATTACATATTCAGTATCCTCACATACTTTCTATGCCTCGATGTCGGCACATATAACTGAATCATTGTTGTCTGTGTTGGTTTGCTGTCGTTTCTGATGAAGACAACCCCATCCCTTAACTGTTCACCGTATCTCACTCTCCGCCCTACCTTCCTATTTGTAACGAATCCTACTCCTTTATGGCATTTTCTGCTGCCGTTGATTTTACCCTATTCTCGACTGACCCGAAACACTTGTTGTGTTTCCAATTCACATCACTGAGCCCCACTACATCTAGACTGCGCCTTAGCATTTCCCTTTTCTGATTTTCTAGCTTTCCTTCCATTTTCAAACTCTTGATAAATCACGCTCCGATTCGTAGAACGTTGCTCTTTCTTTGTTTATTCAATGTTTCTCTCATGATCACCACTCTCTTGGCAGCCCCCTCCCAGAGATCGGAATGGGAGGTGGGTGGGAGGGAGAGGCTGGTTAGGAATCTTTTGCCATTGGAGAGACCAGCCTGACATGACATGGGGAGGATAAGGAGAGAAGGCTACCATCGATGGACAGCAACTAGAGCAGGTTGCAGAATTCAAGTACTTTGGACATATTATAATGGAGGACCTAAAATGAGGCATGCAAATAAGTAACAGGTTCCCCCTATTTTTCTATGAAACCTGTAAACATGGAAATGATTCGATTCTATGGACACGTAAGTGTCTAGTTGATGTTGGCTTGTAGCATATACGGTGATGGAAAAAAATCGCAACATGAAAATATAATTAATGTACAGTAATGAAATTTCGGGAACACATTTAAGTGATTAACATTGTAATTCACATTGCAAATGTGGAATGCTAGTACACAAATAATAGATGTAAGCAATAGAACGTTGCATGTAAACATACAAATGTGCATGCATTGTGTTGTACAGGCGCTGGGTGTCAGTTTGTGGGACGGAGTTCCATGCCAGTAGAGGGACGGTTAAGCTATATGTGGTTGATGCTGGAGTTGTCGTCCAACGATGTCCCACATGTGCTCGATTGAAGGCACATGTGGTGATCCAGCAGGCCAAGGCAACATGTTAACACTCTGTAGAGCATGTTGGGCTACAGCAACGGTCTGTGGGCGAGCGCTATCCTGTTGGAAAGCACCCCCGCACTGTCCTGTTGAAAAGCACCCCCGCACTGTCCTATTGAAAAGCACCCCCTGGACTGCTGTTCACCAATGACAGCGCAACAGGTCTAACCACCAGACTGACGCACAGATTTGCAGTCAGGTTGCAGTCGTGGTTACGGGAGAGCTCCTGCTGTCATACGAAATCGCACCCCAGACCAAAAGTCCAGGTGTGAGTCCAGTGTATCTAGGATGCAGACGGGTTGGTTGCAGGCTCGTCGCTGGCCTCCTACTAACCAACACATGACCATCACTGGCACCGAAACAGGAATAGTTTACATCAGAAAACACATCTCCACCCTGGCCCCCACTGAACTCTGTCTTGACACCACTGAAGTTGCAAATGGCGGTGGCTAGAGGTCAGTGTAATGCACGCTTCAGGACGTCTGGCACAGGGCTGTCCTCGCAGTAACCGATTTGTAACATTTTGTTGTGCCACTGTGGTGCCAGGTGCGGCTCAAATTGCTGCTGCAAATGCAATACGATGCTTCAGCCATACGCCGAACACGATGGTCTTCGCTATCGGTAGTGCCACGTGGCTGTCCAGAGCCCGGTCTTCTTGCGATCGTATATTCTCGTGACCACCGCTGCCAGCAATCATGTACAGTGGCTGCAGTGCTACGAAGTCTTTCTGCAGTATACCACTGAGAACATCCAGCGTCTCGTAGTCCTATTACACGACCTCGTTTAAGCTCAGTGAGGTGTTGATAATGCCGTCTTTGTCACCTCATAGGGATTCTTGACTATCATCAGTTCTCCAATTCCAATCTCAAAGGTAACTAACGCTCACGATCGTTACAGCATGTATTTAAAGGAAAACTGAGCTGCGTAATGTGACGATACTATCGCCACTCTTAAGTCACTGGTACGAAATTTGGTTAGACATCATTTTTCAGATATATAAACATACCTACGAACTTCCTTTTATCTAGCACAACTGCTTCTTGGTGTTACGATTTTTTTCCGTCAGTGGAGTTCACTTTCATGTTTGAAAAATTCATCTTCTAAATGAGCTTATGTAACTGAACCGTGATTTATTTTCAAAGAATATTCTTAAGAATTTATTTTATTTACTAGCGATTCATCAAGAACCTTAACACATTTAATCACACTGTGTAAGCTTGGAAGTAGTTGCCAGGGAGTAACTGATGAAATCATAACCAAATTCCTTTTAACAAATGGGAATTTTATTCACTTTAACAGTTACTAAAAGCATTTTTTACAGGAAACAGATTTAAAATTATAATCAGAAAGTACCCTCTAAATATCAAAGTTACAATTTATTCAGAGGCAGAAAGAAATAAGTTTTGACTTATGAGCTTTCGGGCAGAGAACCTTGCCACTCCCTTTCGACACGGCCGTAGTTACGACCGCTCACAACAGCCTCTGAAAGACTACACTGGTGCAAATCTGCAACACACCAGATAACTTTAAACTAAGAATTTTAACAATTTACACAAGCACACAAACTATGCATCCCCTGTAGGAGGGATGGAAATGGTACAAAACACTGACAATTAAAGTATTAACCTTGCCACCGAAGGTGTAACTTGATTTTATCTTCTAAGAAAAGTGTTACGGTGAAAGGGTGGCAACTTTATATACTAAAATGATCATTTAAATAAAAGCCCATGAAAAGCAATCTTATATAAAATTCTAAAAGGTTGGCCAAACAATAGTTAAGATGCTCTACAGTACACAGATACCGCCTCTCAAGATCATAGGCAATAATATCAAAGTCCAAAAGATCAAAACATATTTCAGGTATTACGCCGTTACACTCCAAGCAATAAATTCGTTAACACACCAAATCCGACAAACATGACAGAGGCAGCTACTAACGTACGGTAGATTGATAGGGAGATTACCGAACAACCCGAACCGCAGGTTGCTCTAACCCGCCCCTACTCCACAAGGGAAAAACGGACCACCCACTTTATAAACAACCATCTTTCCGCGGGTGGGCAAATGGAGAAGAATGGTGGAATGACCCCAAATCAAAATGGCTGGTGACCTCACCAAGAAAACAAGTAGAATTTAACAAGAGTAAATCAAACAACATATCACCAATCACTTAACTTCTAATAAACTGCGATTTCTCGAGAAGACCTGGCGCAACTCCCCAAAATCGCTCTCCCGAACCGTCCGCTGCCAGCCGCTTCAACGGACGCAGGAAGGCGCGACGATCTCCCGTCTCACGACGTCGCAGCTCGCACCGGCCAGACTGGTGACGTGGATTGACTCCTGTTGCTCTCGTGTCGACCGCGAAGTCACTACCCCTCGCTATACGTGGCGGCCCACTGGACTCACGTGGCGACCTCACGTGCGCCGACGCGACCGACCAACAGAACGATCCAACCGCCAATGACCATTGCCTGAGCAAACTCGCGCGGACAGGCAGCCTAACGCGCAGACTCAGATACACGAACTAAGCCCCGACCGGGCGACCACTCGCTGAGTTCTTTTACTGGTGGAGTGGAAAGACTCTCATTTTGCCGGCTTTAAAGGTTGTTCCGAACGACAGACATACTAGCACTCCGAATGACAGACAGACACTAACTGCCTAACAAATGCGGACGAGAGACAGACTAGCAAGCTGGGGACGAGAGACTGACCGAGATTGACCCACTGGCGAGCTCATAGTGGCCTTTAAATGCACGTGAACAGGCAACCTTTCCTCTTTCCCACCAGAGGGAGACACCAAAGCTGCGATTGCCACAGCGGCGCCACCGCCAGAAATGGAGGGCGACTGCTTCAAACTACGCGCTGCGGCGCGCTCTTCAAAACAGCAATTTTTATCACGGCCCAGTAACCTAAAGCGGTGCAATAAACAGAAATAGCAACCGTACAGGAACAACGTAAATACAAATGGGGAGGTACACAGTCGAAACATGAGGTAGCGAAGTAGCATGCTGATGAAGAGATTTATGTTGTGTTTTTTCCATGCCTGAATATATTTTTTTATTTCCTTCTTTCATTCATAAACTGAATCATTTATACTGTTATCCAATGTTTCTTCATAGTTACTTTCCTTGTTCCCATATTTTTCTGTCCAATGCTAGTTGACATGGTGGGTAGATGAAGTTATATGTAAATGGACCCTGTATTTGACATATGTTAATTAATCACTCTCCAAGAAAATGAATTATGAATCCAACGACTCCTAAATGAAACAAAAATCAAAATTGCTTCCATTTATTCAGCTGAAGTTATTTGTAAAGGAATTGAGAAACAATGAGAATATTATTACAGTAAAACCTTGGCACCTCTAAGAAACGGGTTATGGCGGGGGGAGAGGAGGGAGGGAAGAATCTGATGAGTGTCAACTACAGTTGCAGCATGATTGTCTTGGTGTTAATTCAAAAGACAGGTAGACTATAGATTACATTAAAAGTGAAGTTTGCAGGAATTGAAATACTATAAAATGACCTTAATGTACAGACACATCATCTCACGGTTTCGACTTGATCTGACCAAGGGGAACTGTAGTTTGAGGCTGAAACGGCTGCAGAATCAATTATCAGCGGCAGCAGCGACCCTCTACAACGGCAAAGTGCAAATCATTCCGAAATTTCTCTAAGTCCCTCAACACATCAGCGCTGGTGGCAGCAGCCCGTCGGCAGTTCTTACTGAAGAAGTCTGACGGTGGAGGCTACCGTAGATCAAGCAATTTCTGATCGAATGTTTACAAAACTGAAAATTCACGTCGCCGTTTTTTGCGTCTTTCACTGTATTCAGATTGGCTGGGCTTCAGATCTACTAAGTGTCGCAGGTAAAAATCCTCCTTAGAACGTGCTAGTCCCTATCCTTGGGCTGTCCTCTAGTCAGTGCATTCTACAATTTAATATGGAAAAAAAGTCATGTCACTGTCTCTCCATCTCTTTCTGTGGCCAATGAGGCAGGTCCTCGTCAGCAAAGTAGAAATTCTCTCTCTCGCCTCTAGTTTATTTTAGCCAGCCTATACGATTCTTATGTTGCCTAGATATTTCTGTGAAGTCAAAAATGTAGCGATTTCTCACACTTTCAAAGACCCAAAACTGCAGTTTCCCATTCCGCTTTCAAGGTGTTTACCTGTGGCTTCCAGTGCTTTCTGGAGCAAAACTCTGCTCTCTACAATAGTGCCTTCTGCTAAAAAGTGTTCCTCCTCCATCGACTCCTGGGCTGCAAAGCAGTCGCATCTACAGGGCTTGCTCCACAGTAGATCCTGTCTGTGTTTGAGTTTGATGTTCCGGGAGCCCCAGTGCGGCATTACAAAATGTTGTCCAGTTGCCTGCGAGCCTGTCTCTCCACATACTTGCACGAGAACTGTTCCAAAGATGGCGGCCTACAGGATTCCCCTGGCAGCCCTGGTGCTTCTGCACCGCAACCAAATCTATTTCAATGTCCTCTCATTTATATACGGCACGCAAACCCTAATAAAAAAGTAAATAACGATTTTGCTTGCATTAGTTATTTACTGACAATTACTATTAACTTTATTTATCACATTCCTCCGCATCGATCGAATACTCTGATCATCTGGGTATTTCATTACGATTTTACGTACTTCAAGGAGATGTTAAAAAAACGGTAGTTAACATCCCAAAATTTGACTGACACACTTTTGCCCTGAACCCATGGGAATGTGTCTCTGAGATATGACTTAGTTTCTGGCTGTCTCCACACTCATGTACAAATATCGTGTGGCGTTAAACAAATCCTTGATAAAGATAACCCGGCGCCACTGACGCACGTTTCACTCGAGGCGTTAACTTACCCTCTTTCGTTGCAGACCAGTGCGCTAAGTAGTGTGTACTGTTATTAGCTAAAGAGACCCAGATACGAAATCCGTTGCCTGGAGACGATACCTTGTCTAAGTGAACGCAGCCATCCAGATACCTCAAAAAGGGGCAGAGCAGTTCTTTTGTATTTCCTTTGGAGTACCTACTAGCCATAATTTGCAAATAGCGGTCATCAACTGGTGACGTGAACCGTGCGAACCATAAATGGCACGCCTTCAGAATGTTTTGTCCCACGATAACGATCCAGCATTCGAATGACGTCACTGTGGCGCAGGCCAATCCGACACTCGACTTACCGTGTTGACAATTAGTCTTACCGTAAAGTGACAATGAGCACACAATCTAAGCTTGCAATGACCCTTCGAAGCATTTTATGGATTGAACACAGCACGCAAGCCGCATTGATCAGTTCATGTTTAGAGAGATAGTGAGTAGCGCTGAGCTGCACTGACTATCCCGGTTTAGTGTTACCTCCATTACATTTGTGGCTGTACCTAGCGAGCCCGCATCTCGTGGTCGTGCGGTAGCGTTCTCGCTTCCCACGCCCGGGTTCCCGGGTTCGATTCCCGGCAGGGTCAGGGATTTTCTCTGCCTCGTGATGGCTGGGTGTTGTGTGCTGTCCTTAGGTTAGTTAGGTTTAAGTAGTTCTAAGTTCTAGGGGACTTATGACCACAGCAGTTGAGTCCCATAGTGCTCAGAGCCATTTGAACCATTTGTACCTAGCGAGTATTGAAACAGAGGTTTCTGATCGTAAGCACAAACCATGCAAATTACCAGATGGTGCATAACTTCTTTTGAGCAGTTTATTTGTCTCCTGTAGGTCTTAAAGAATGTTCACTGGAATACTCTGTTTCGAATTCTAAAGGCTGCAGGGGAAAATACAGAGCAAAAGGCTATGTACTGTTTGTACAGACACCAGATGGTGGTTATGAGA
The DNA here is from genome assembly GCF_023898315.1 of Schistocerca nitens. Classification (NCBI taxonomy): domain Eukaryota; kingdom Metazoa; phylum Arthropoda; class Insecta; order Orthoptera; family Acrididae; genus Schistocerca; species Schistocerca nitens. Next base: position 258,634,078 of record NC_064622.1, read on the forward strand.
GTTGAGGGGCACGAAAAGAAAACAGTGGGTGAGAAGGTAGTGAGACAGGGTTGTAGCTTATCCCCGACGTTATTCAATCTGTATATTGAGAAGCAGTAAAGAAAACAAAAGAAAAATTTGCAGTAAGAATTAAAGTCCAGGGAGAAGAAATAAAAATTTTGAGGTTCGCCGATGAAACTGTAATTCTGTCAGAGAGAGGAAAGGACTTGGAAGAGCAGTTGAACGGAACGGACAGCGTATTGAAAGGAGGATACAAGATGAACATCAGAAAAAGCAAAACAAGGATAACGGTATGTAGTAGAATTAAATCAAGTGATGCTGAGGAAATTAGATTAAGAAATGAGACCCTTAAAGTAGTAGATGAGATGTGCTATTCGGGAAGCACAGTAACTGATTATGATCGCAATAGGGAGGATGTATAATGTAGACTGGTAAAGGTAAGAAAAGCATATATGAAGAAGAGAAATATTTTTAACATCGAGCATAGATTTACGTGTCAGGAAGCCCTTCCTGAAATTATTTGTATGGAGTGATCAAATGGTTGAAATGGCTCTGAGCTCTATGTGACTTAATTTCTGAGGTCACCATTCGCCTAGAACTTAGAACTAATTAAACCTAACTAACCTAAGGACATCACATACATCCATGCCCGAGGCATGATTCGAACCTGCGACCGTAGCGGTCGCTCGGCTCCAGACTGTAGCGCCTAGAACCGCACGGCCACTCCGGCCGGCATATGGAGTGTAACCATGTATGGAAGTGAAACATGGGCGACAAAACAGTTTAGACAAGAAAAGAAGAGTAGATTTTAAAATGTGGTGCTGTAGAAGAATGCTGAAGATTAGATGGGTAGACCACGTAACTAAGGAGGAGAACTGGGGAGAAGAGGAATTTGTGGCACAACCTGACGACAAGAAGGGATAAAAAAAATGGTTCTGAGCACTATGGGACTTAACTTCTGAGGTCATCAGTCCCCTAGAACTTAGAATCACTTAAACCTAACTAACCTGAGGACATCACACACATACATGCCCGAGGCAGGATTCGAACCTGCGACCGTAGCGGTCACGCGGTTCCAGACTGTAGCGCCTAGAACCGCTCGGCCTCTCCGGCCGGCAAGAAGGGATCGGTTGGAAGGACACGTTCTGAGGCAAGTATCACCACTTTGGTACTGGAAGGAAGCATAGGTGGGGCGAGGGGTAATAATCATAGAGGGAGACCAAAAGATGAAAATAATAAGCAGATTCAGCAGTATGTAGGTTGCAGTATTTACTCGGAGATGTGAAGGCTTGCACAGGAGAGAGTAGCTTGGAGAGCTGAATCAAATCAATCTTTGGACTGAAGACCACAACAACAGCAGGTCTTAAAGCTTCTGTTACAGCAAACATCTTTACATTTCCATCGTGAACATCATTGCCATTCTATCAAAGCAGCAACAACATAAATTCTTCTGTGTATAACTGTCTTGTCAGTGTTGAAAACTCATCGAATTGTCAGTTCTCATTAATGACAGTCTCATATGCAAAATTATGCCATTTTTTCCATATAATGTATCAAATAACAGTTTTAAAAAATGCGGACGGACTTAATATTATCCCTCATGTACCATAAAGTTTTTCATAGAAATTACTTGCTGATACAAAAAGCTAGTGCTACATTCAAATGGTTCAAATGGCTCTAAGCACTATGGGACTTAACATCTGAGGTCATCAGTACCCTAGACTTAAAACTACTTAAACCTAACTAACCAAATGACACCACACACATCTATGTCCGAGGCAGGATTCGAACCTGCGACCGTAGCAGGGGCGCAGTTCCAGACTGATGCGCCAAGAACCGCTCGGTCAGAACGGCCGGCTAGTGCTACATTGTTCACAAAGTACCCTATACCCATATTTCACAATGTAACACTACATACACTATAAGGTAGCAATTTCTGTCCTAGAAAATTTGAGTCAGCATCCTTCTACACTGCACATCTATTTTCTGGTAGGTTACAGGACAACAGGTTTTTATGTAGTAGTGGTGACGCCTTCAGCTGTATCTATCGGTCTTATTGTATTTGCTAAAGTTTCATATTACATTACATCATGTATAACGAGTAGTTACCAGTATCCTTCTCGTAGGAGGTCCAAGAGGTCGATGTAAACGATGATGACTTTCTTTCCTACTATGATGTAAACAGCAGCAGCATATCCTTCTCCACTTGTTCAGCAGTAAATGACTGTTTACTACTGTTTCAGTCATAAAGCTAAAAAAACTTTGTCATGGGGGAAGCCTCGTCAGAGTGTTCCACCGCATAAGCGTCTATGGAAGTGATTCCAGTGGTGGTTTCCCGTTGCCTTCCACTGATGATGATGAAATGATAATGAGGACAACACCCAGTCCCTGAGTGGAGAAAATCTCCGATCCAGCCGGGAATTGAACCCATGCCCCTTGGCGAGACAGACCACCGCGCTGACCACTCAGCTATCGGGACGGACGTCATAAAGCTAGGACGAGGAATAAATGAAGCTCGATACCTTTTTAAATACAAAAGATTAAAGATTTCAATTTGAAACCACAACAAAACATAATGTTACAGCAATTATAAAAAGATAAGAGACTCTCTCTCTCTCTCTCTCTCTCTCTTTCTCTCTCTCTCTCCAGATTCCTTGTCTGCTCCCACCACACTAGTAACAGATCATATAATTTGCCGTTAGCAGGCATTCTAAATGCATACAGTACTCTGCATGTCAATAAATTCTGACATGTGGTAGGAATGAGTTTCAAATCCCGCTCTCCCACCTATGCCGATTTTTCTCTTTCATCGTTTTTCTCTAAATCACTTCAAGAGACTGCAAGAATTAATTCACAGTTCACTTTCTCCCACAGGAGCTTATAGCAAAGCATTAAATAATTGGCTGCATAAATATCAATTTAGGTGGCAGAAATCTACTTAATAACCAACCGATTATTGTTCGCTGGCCACCGTACTAAAAGGATCTTGACTTTCTCCACAGCATGCGATCCACCGTAAACTCTGTAACGTTGTTGTGCCCGTAGCTTTCAGAAGATTACGACCTGCCCCGTTATCCGAACATGCCCTGGTCGGCGCCTCTTAATTCTGCTCCGATAGCGCGCTGCGTGGCGACAGCGGTCCCGGTAATCACCGTCGGAAATTCGGTCTCAATTTAACTGTCAGGCCACGTGGGCACAGCGCCTGGTGCAGCAGCACACTTGTCTTAATTCCCGGGCCCTTCATATTTATGTGTCCGCCTGTCTGAACCGCCGTACTCATCTGCCTCTGCTGGTACTGATGAGATACCAGTAACGCCTCGGACGATAGATTACACGCGCCTCTCTCATTTTGATAGTACATTATCCGCCTACAGATCGCGCCCGTGTATGTTTCGGAGGAACTCTCTGAATGGGGCACTGAAACATAAATCACTTCGACCGAGCTGATTACGTAATGGAGGACGTTTACAGAGGCAACGCCGACGCCTTCACTCCCGCCTGACTTCTTGAAAAGTTCCTTCCCGTCCCTAGTCCGACCTTCAGTGGTGTCGCGAGGAGTCTCAATCGGGGACGCATTCAGAATGCACGCAGCCTCTCTAATGTGCGACGCGCGAGACAAATTTCAGATATGACCACGTTTTTTATCGCCAGTCTTCTGACTGTTTTGATGCGGCCCGCTACAGATTCCTTTCCTGTGACAACCTCTTCATCTCAGAACGGCACTTAAACCCAGAATCCTTAATTATTTGTTGCATTTATTCCAATCTCTGTCCTCGTCTATAGTTTTTACCCTCTATATCTCCGTCCTCTGATGTCTTAACACATGTCCTATTATCCTATTTTTTCTTGTGAATGTTTATCCACATATTTCTATCCTCGTCGATTCTGCGGAGAACTTCATCTTTTCTTTATCAGTCCATCTCATTTTCAGCACCTTTCTATAGCAGCATGGCTCACAGTGCCCTGACAACGACTCTGTTGCAGTCAATGACATGTGGTTTATAACAATATGATGTGCTGCCCGCACGAAACGTTTTGCAGAACGACAATATGGCGTCCGGAGTATACGACAGATATCTTCAGCCACACTTATGATCTATGCTCCACGTCAGTAGGTTTCTATCCGTACAGTAGAGGACAATTCAAAATGAATACAGCGATTACGAACGGCTATCAGTACACTCCTTGGCAAAAAAGTTGAAGTACACAGATGATATGGTCGTATGTCACTGAAACTTCGCACACCCTCGACGAGATGGTTAGAGTTGCAGCTCTCTGTGGCAGGTAGAACGACCACCAAAGTGCACCAGTGTTGTCCGTGTTATTACCAGGACTGGTAGTGTATTCAGGATGTTTTCATAAAATTTCACTACGAAAAAATGCGTCTCAGGTGGGTGCCCAAAATGTTGACAGAAGAACATAAAAAAAGTGAATGGCAGATTCTTTGACAGTTTTGGAACGCTGTCACAAGGATAGTGACGTGTTCTTGACTCACACTGTGACCGGTGATAAGAAGTAGATGGCGCGCTACACTCCAGAGAATAAACATCAATCCACTGAGTGGAATCGTTCAAACTCTTTGATGAAACCAAGAAAATTCAGACAAGAACCTTCAACACGAAAATCATGGCCACGGTTTTTGGGGCCGGAAAGGCATTCTTCTGTTAGACTTTCTATCAAGAGGAATGAGAATAAAAGCTGAGAGGTACTGTGAAACATTATCAAAGGTTAGGCGCGCTATTCAGAATCGCCGGTGGAGACTGGTCTCTAGCGACGTCTTTCTGCTTCATGGCAGTTCTCGGTCTCACTCTGCAGCAGGACTAAAGACGCAACTGGACAAATTTCATTGGGAATTACTACATTATCCGCCATGCAGCCCTGGCTTAGAGCTATCGGACTTCCATCTGTTTCCAAAATTGAAGGAATTTGTGGGTGGAACGCGGTTGGAAAATGATGACATGTTGAAATAAACTGTCACTACCTGGGTTAGCGGTTAGGCGGCAGAATCCTTTAATGTTGGGATCCAAAAGCTCGGAAGCTGGTGCCACAACTTGACAAATGTTTAAATGTTCATGATGAATATGTTGAAAAGTGAAAAAACTGTGTGAATTGTAGTTTGTGATACTATTTATGTTCATAAATAACCTTTCTCTTACTCGATTACAAATCTTTTCTTACTCTTAAAATGAACCTCGCAGATTCAGTTTGGAATAACTGGCGTCACACACACCGAAAGTAATTTAGACAGCCAATGTTCGTATCCAGAAGTAGGGTAGCAAATGCAATTGTAAGATCAGAGTACATGGGCGACACTACAATCGGTAGATAAGAGCCACACAGTTTTGAATTACTAGGTATTAGATGACTAGATGCGCAAATTAAAATTTCAATATGTAACATCTAAAAAGCAAGTAAATTTTCTTTTTAAGCTCTCTTTTACATTTTTTGTCCATCTTAGTGAAGTATCGCAATGCATTACAGAGTTACAGCCGTTTGTAACCGGCATTTTCGTTTTGAATTTCCCTGTATGTTTCGCGGCGTTCCATTAAACGCCCGCAGCTCTCATGTTCGTGCCCCGCCGGTAGTCCCTGGTCTAATACTCCGCCCCGTGTAACACGCAGCGTCCGATGGAATTCCTGGCCTTTCTCTCGGTGTCCTCGGCTGCGCCTGCCACAGGCTGATATGCGCTGAGAATCACGTACTCAGGAGGACGCATTAAGGTGGGCCCTACCGCCACACCATCTAACCCGGCTGGTCACTCGCTAGTTTACTGCTCAATAAACATGAAGGCAGCTTTCCACGTGCACCAAGCACCCTCCCCAATATTTTTCTGGGGCCATTTCCGGCTATAACTTCCCTGACCGGCTACAAGAGTAGCATCGTCTTCTACTTGTCAGATATTTCTAAGGTCAAATTTCTTTTACGACTACTTTATCAAAAGTAAAATTTTTGACAGGACTAATGTCTAAAGTACTGAGAGAAACTAAGAGTGGTCAGCCTACCAGTAATGCTGCACATTCCGTAGTTGATGGTGCGTGACATGGAACGTAATGGAAAGGATCTGAGCGACAGGACATCCGATATGATCAGCACGTCCCTTTGAGAGAACAAACTGACACTGGAAGTATCAATTAAAAAACGCCTTTAGTCGCAAATTTTCGTGTTTTATTAAAGACACGATGCATTTCGGACCCTGAAGGTTCATCATCAGGTGTAATTTGTCTTTATACATGAATTGTTTTTTCTCTTGAATGAGGTGGAATGCATATTACTGTCATGAAACGGTTTCATGTTAGATTAAGTATTTCGTAAGTCAAACGCGGAAAATGTGTGCGAAATAGTGGGAAAAAATTAACAATGTAAACTGACCAAATAACCCAAGAAAAGCGTTTTTAGCGTTTTAGCGCCATCATACATTGTGAAAAGAATGTCTGATGGTGTTAAAAAGTTAAAAACTCTTTCCTTGAATTATGTGGTAAATTTACACTGTTCATTTTTTCCACTATTATGGACATATTTTCCGCGTTAGACTTACGAAATACACTCCTGGAAATTGAAATAAGAACACCGTGAATTCATTGTCCCAGGAAGGGGAAACTTTATTGACACATTCCTGGGGTCAGATACATCACATGATCACACTGACAGAACCACAGGCACATAGACACAGGCAACAGAGCATGCACAATGTCGGCACTAGTACAGTGTATATCCACCTTTCGCAGCAATGCAGGCTGCTATTCTCCCATGGAGACGATCGTAGAGATGCTGGATGTAGTCCTGTGGAACGGCTTGCCATGCCATTTCCACCTGGCGCCTCAGTTGGGCCAGCGTTCGTGCTGGACGTGCAGACCGCGTGAGACGACGCTTCATCCAGTCCCAAACATGCTCAATGGGGGACAGATCCGGAGATCTTGCTGGCCAGGGTAGTTGACTTACACCTTCTAGAGCACGTTGGGTGGCACGGGATACATGCGGACGTGCATTGTCCTGTTGGAACAGCAAGTTCCCTTGCCGGTCTAGGAATGGTAGAACGATGGGTTCGATGACGGTTTGGATGTACCGTGCACTATTCAGTGTCCCCTCGACGATCACCAGTGGTGTACGGCCAGTGTAGGAGATCGCTCCCCACACCATGATGCCGGGTGTTGGCCCTGTGTGCCTCGGTCGTATGCAGTCCTGATTGTGGCGCTCACCTGCACGGCGCCAAACACGCATACGACCATCATTGGCACCAAGGCAGAAGCGACTCTCATCGCTGAAGACGACACGTCTCCATTCGTCCCTCCATTCACGCCTGTCGCGACACCACTGGAGGCGGGCTGCACGATGTTGGGGCGTGAGCGGAAGATGGCCTAACGGTGTGCGGGACCGTAGCCCAGCTTCATGGAGACGGTTGCGAATGGTCCTCGCCGATACCCTAGGAGCAACAGTGTCCCTAATTTGCTGGGAAGTGGCGGTGCGGTCCCCTACGGCACTGCGTAGGATCCTACGGTCTTGGCGTGCATCCGTGCGTCGCTGCGGTCCGGTCCCAGGTCGACGGGCACGTGCACCTTCCGCCGACCACTGGCGACAACATCGATGTACTGTGGAGACCTCACGCCCCACGTGTTGAGCAATTCGGCGGTACGTCCACCCGGCCTCCCGCATGCCCACTATACGCCCTCGCTCAAAGTCCGTCAACTGCACATACGGTTCACGTCCACGCTGTCGCGGCATACTACCAGTGTTAAAGACTGCGATGGAGCTCCGTATGCCACGGCAAACTGGCTGACACTGACGGCGGCGGTGCACAAATGCTGCGCAGCTAGCGCCATTCGACGGCCAACACCGCGGTTCCTGGTGTGTCCGCTGTGCCGTGCGTTTGATCATTGCTTGTACAGCCCTCTCGCAGTGTCCGGAGCAAGTATGGCGGGTCTGACACACCGGTGTCAATGTGTTCTTTTTTCCATTTCCAGGAGTGTATATAATGTAACATCAAAACTTTTCATGACAGGAATATGCATTTCACCTTACTACATTTTTGGTCCACATACAAAAGCAACTGTGACCCAGCCGTTACCGTGTTCATTGGTATCCTTGTTAGCGAGTGAAGTTCATACATTCCATCCATAGCAACTTTACAATTATCTTCCAGTACAGACAATGGCCTATCGACCGCATCAGTAGTCAAGGATGTTATATTGGTGGCATTTTATGCTTTGAAATAATGATAAAATTTATATTTCATTTTTGAAGTCAATCTACGCCATTTAAGTAACCCAGATGCATAAGAATAGTTTGAAGGTACAGCTTCACCACTCTTGAGATGCTTAACACATACAAATACATTCTGTGCAGGTGTACCCATAACTAAAACTTCCTCTGGCATTACAGTTGCTTTAATATTGTTCTTCGAAATTGACTCACACAATTTCAACCTCTTAGAATAATCACGAGAAGGAAGTTCTTTAGCTACTTCTATATCTTCCTTAGGATGAGACTTTGGGGCAAGAATTATTTTAAGATTAAAACCATATACATTAATAACAGCTCTAGCAGGCATAACACAAGCATAGTGACAGTTCATTACTTTAAACCAACTTTTCGATGCCACTGGATTCAAAGTGGGAAATCTTTTGACATTGTCTTCAGATTTTTCACCACCATATTGAAATGTAACTTCAACTGTCCGATCAAAAAAACGAGTGAAATTAGCCATCGGTTTCATTGGCTCCCTGATTATCACCATGTTGTGCTTCTCCCTCCGACGCAAGTATCGCTTGTTCACCATCTTTTTACAGTCACAGCTAACAAGGATACGAATGAACACGGTAACGGCTGGGTCACAGTTGCTTTCGTACGTGGACCAAAAGTCGACAAAGTAAAAGGGCTAGATAATTGCAACCCACGTGATGTCATCGCTTATCGGACATTTCATATTTGTGAAGTTTACAACAAGGATAAGGGTTCATCGTATTACATGCCGACTATGCCTTTGGTTCTCAGGACCAGGAATCATCGTAAAATAAATGAATCGGTATCTGTCTCATTGTGGGTGAAAGGTGTTGAAAACTGTAAAAAATTAAATATGTATTCAGATAAATTACACCTGATGACGGACATACAGAGTCCGAAATGCATCGTATATTTGACAGAACACGAAAATTTGTGAGTGAAGCCGTTATTTAATTCGTACTTCCAATGTACTGAACAAAGCCACGTTTCAAGCTGCAAAATATGGATAAAATGGAAGAGATTAACATTTAACTGCAACAAAATGTAATGTATACACTTTCTGACACGAAACGCTTGTAAAATGAAATTTTATTCCCTCATGGTGGTCACACATCAAGTCAAATCGATCACTTTAAATTCTTAGGACTGTGGATAGATGAACAGTTTTCAGGCGCTGAAAATCTTGTGCAAAAAATGAATGCTGCTATCTCTACTATTCCTGATAGCGAAACGTGAAGGCTTGTAGACTTCAATTGCTTCCACACTGTTACAGGGTTTGGACAAAAATACGGAAACACCGAGAGAAATGCAGCCTTGAATATAAACGCAGATGTTAGGCAAGCCTGCGGGTCGCGCTGTTGTTTTTCACCGCGAGTGGCACCTGTGCGATGTCCTCAATACGTTGCAAGTGTCAGCCGTGGTCAGAACAGTGTCCTGTGTAGTTCTGAGCGCATTACGTCGCTGCTACGTGGATTCTAAATTTCGCAAACTGCTGGTGCCCGTATGGCGGGTGCTTCCATAACCAAGGAAGCCGAAGTGTTTGGTCTTATACACTATTTGATCAAAAGTATCCGGACATCTGGCTGAAAATGATTTACAATTTCGTAACGCCCTCCATAGGTAATTCTGGAATTCAGTATGGTGTTGGTCCACTGTTAGCCTTGGTGACAGCTTCCACTCTCGCAGGCGTATGTTCAGTCAAGTGCTGGAAAGTTTGTTGGGAAATGGCAGCCCATTCTTCACTGAGTGCTGCACTGAGGAGAGGTATCGATGTCGGTCGGTGAGGCCTGGCACGATTCAGGTAGGGACTCTGCGCAGGCCAGTCGATTACAGGGATGTTATTGCCGTGTAACCACTCCGCCACAGGCCGTGCATTATGAACAGGCATTCGATCGTGTTGAAAGATGCATCGCCATCCCCGAATTGCTCTTCAACAGTAGGAAGCAAGAAGGTGCTTAGAACATCAATATAGGCCTGTGCTCTCTTAGTGTCACGCAAAACAACAAGGAGTGCAAGCCCCCTTCATGAAAAACACGACCACACCATAACACCACCGCCTCCGAATTTTACTGTTGGCACTACACACGCTGGCAGATGACGTTCACCAGACATTCGCTATACACACACCCTGCTATCGGATCGCCACGTTGTGTACCGTGATTCGTCACTCCACACAACGTTTTTCCACTGCTCAGTCGTCCAATATTTACGATCCTTACACCAAGCGAGGCGTCGTTTGGCATTTACCGGCGTGATGTGTCGCTTATGAGCAGCCGCTCGACCATGAAATCCAGTTTTTCTCATCTCCAGCCTAACTGTCATAGTACTTGCAGTGGATCCTGATGCAGTTTGGAATTCCTGTGTGATGGTCTGGATAGATGTCTGCCTATTACATACTACGACCCTCTTCAACTGTCGGCGGTCTCTGTCAGTCAACAGACGAGGTCGGCCTGTACGCTTTTCTGCTGTACGTGTCCCTTCACGTTTCCTCTCCTCTGTCACATCGGAAACAGTGGACCTAGGGATGTTTAGGAGTGTGTAAATCTCGCGTACAGACGTATGAAACAAGTGATACCCAATCACCTCACCACGTTCGAAGTCCGTGAGTTCCGCGTAGCGCCCCTTTCTGCTCTCTCACGATGTCTAACAACTACTGAGGTCGCTGATATGGAGTACCTGGCAGTACATGGCAGCACAATGCACCTAATATGAAAAACGTATCTTTCCGGAGGTGTCCAGATACTTTTGATCACATAGTGTAAGAGGCACTGTATCTAAGATTTATACCGCGTGCAGGGAAACCTGCAAAATATCATCCGCTAAGTCACAACACGGACAAAGTGTGTGCTGAATGAACATGACAGAAGGCCATTGAAGAGGACGGTAAGGAATTCTAAGGAGACAAAAGAAGCAAAACTCACTGCAGGACTGTATGTCGCATTTCGCAACCCTGTCAGCGCGACAACAACACCATGAGTTCTCCACAAGCAGGAAATTGCATAGCGAGCTGGTATTCCAAAACCACGTATCAGTGATGCAAATGCCGGTGACAGGAAAATGTGGTGTCGGCTGTGAAATCTGGTGCCATGGAATAAGTCGTTTAGTCTGATGACTCTCGTTTCACACTGTTTTCCGATTTCTGGCCTATTTTACGTCCCACGAGCGAAACAAGGCGAGGGTTCGGTGATGATTTGGAGCAGCCACATTGTGGTATTCTATGGGCCCCACGGTTACACCGTAATGTGACACTAGTGCGAAGGATTATGTGATCATTTTGATCACACAGGACTGCTTTTGGGAGTACGAGACTAAATTATCGTGTCTCCCTTGGCCAGCATCGTCACCAGATTAGTATTAAGAAGCATTTGTGTTCTACTTTGGAGAGAAGGGGCGTGATCGCTATCCAGCGTCAACGTTACCTGCGCTTAACACTATTTTTCGGGAAGAACTGTATAACTTTTCCTTGAAAACAATGCAGCACCTGCGTTTATCCAGTTCGAGATGAATGGAATGTGTTTTGAAAGTCTACGGGACTGCTACACCGTATTAGGCATGGTAATGTGTTGTGTTTTTAGTATTTCCACAATTTCATCCAACCGCCATATCTCCTACGGTTTATTTTGGGCAACTCTGAGCACTCACCAGACTGTTAACGAAGGTACGATCATGCGGAATAGGTCCTCAGACATATGAGGTGCTCCACATAATAGAGCTCAGTACACTGTCCTGGATGGTGAGTGCTCATCAGAGGCAAGATAATCGTCTGGAGTGGCCCCAGAGATTGTGACAGACCGCTCTTATTCTCTGGCGAATAGGGTGAGCAGTTATCTGCAACTGTTTGCTGATGAGTTATAATGTACGGGGAAGTGTCACCATTGAGTGACTGCAGGAGGATACAGGATGTCTTAGACAGAATTTGAATGCATAAATGACAGATAGAAGGGAAAGCAGACAGGTGGAAGGAGTATATAGAAGGTCTATACAAGGGCGATGTACTTGAGGACAATATTACGGAAATGGAAGAGGTTCAAATGGCTCTGAGCACTATGCGACTGACTAACTTCTGAGGTCATCAGTCGCCTAGAACTTAGAACTAATTAAACCTAACTAACCTAAGGACATCACACACATCCAAGCCCGAGGCAGGATTCGAACCTGCGACCGTAGCGGTCGCTCGGCTCCATAGTGCAGCGCCTAGAACCGCACGGTCACTCCGGCCGGCAATGGAAGAGGATATAGATGAAGATGAAATGGGAGATGTGATACTGCGTGAAGAGTTTGACAGGGCACTGAAAGACCTGAGTCGAAACAAGGCCTCGGGAGTAGCCAACACTCCATTAGAATTACTGACAGCCTTGGGAGAGCCACTCCTGACAAAACTTTACCATCTGGTGAGCAAGATGTACGAGACAGGCCAAATACCCTCGGACTTCAAGAAGAAAATAATAATTCCAATCCCAAAGAAAGCAGGTATCGACACATGTGAAAATTAACGAACTATCAGTTTAATAAGTCACAGCTGCAAAATATTAACCCGAATTCTTTACTGGTAGAAGCCGACCTCGGGGAAGATCAGTTTGGATTCTGTATAAAATATTGGAACACGTGAGGCAATGCTGACCCTACGACTTATCTCAGAAAATATACTCCTGGAAATTGAAATAAGAACACCGTGAATTCATTGTCCCAGGAAGGGGAAACTTTATTGACACATTCCTGGGGTCAGATACATCACATGATCACACTGACAGAACCACAGGCACATAGACACAGGCAACAGAGCATGCACAATGTCGGCACTAGTACAGTGTATATCCACCTTTCGCAGCAATGCAGGCTGCTATTCTCTCATGGAGACGATCGTAGAGATGCTGGATGTAGTCCTGTGGAACGGCTTGCCATGCCATTTCCACCTGGCGCCTCAGTTGGACCAGCGTTCGTGCTGGACGTGCAGACCGCGTGAGACGACGCTTCATCCAGTCCCAAACATGCTCAATGGGGGACAGATCCGGAGATCTTGCTGGCCAGGGTAGTTGACTTACACCTTCTAGAGAACGTTGGGTGGCACGGGATACATGCGGACGTGCATTGTCCTGTTGGAACAGCAAGTTCCCTTGCCGGTCTAGGAATGGTAGAACGATGGGTTCGATGACGGTTTGGATGTACCGTGCACTATTCAGTGTCCCCTCGACGATCACCAGTGGTGTACGGCCAGTGTAGGAGATCGCTCCCCACACCATGATGCCGGGTGTTGGCCCTGTGTGCCTCGGTCGTATGCAGTCCTGATTGTGGCGCTCACCTGCACGGCGCCAAACACGCATACGACCATCATTGGCACCAAGGCAGAAGCGACTCTCATCGCTGAAGACGACACGTCTCCATTCGTCCCTCCATTCACGCCTGTCGCGACACCACTGGAAGCGGGCTGCACGATGTTGGGGCGTGAGCGGAAGACGGCCTAACGGTGTGCGGGACCGTAGCCCAGCTTCATGGAGACGGTTGCGAATGGTCCTCGCCGATACCCCAGGAGCAACAGTGTCCCTAATTTGCTGGGAAGTGGCGGTGCGGTCCCCTACGGCACTGCGTAGGATCCTACTGTCTTGGCGTGCATCCGTGCGTCGCTGCGGTCCGGTCCCAGGTCGACGGGCACGGGCACCTTCCGCCGACCACTGGCGACAACATCGATGTACTGTGGAGACCTCACGCCCCACGTGTTGAGCAATTCGGCGGTACGTCCACCCGGCCTCCCGCATGCCCACTATACGCCCTCGCTCAAAGTCCGTCAACTGCACATACGGTTCACGTCCACGCTGTCGCGGCATGCTACCAGTGTTAAAGACTGCGATGGAGCTCCGTATGCCACGGCAAACTGGCTGACACTGACGGCGGCGGTGCACAAATGCTGCGCAGCTAGCGCCATTCGACGGCCAACACCGCGGTTCCTGGTGTGTCCGCTGTGCCGTGCGTGTGATCATTGCTTGTACAGCCCTCTCGCAGTGCCCGGAGCAAGTATGGTGGGTCTGACACACCGGTGTCAATGTGTTCTTTTTTCCATTTCCAGGAGTGTAGATTAAGGAAAGGCAAACATACGTTTCTAGCATTTGTAGATTTAGAGATAGCTTTTGACAATGTTGACTGGAATACTCTCTTTCAAATTCTGAAGGCGGCAGGGGTAAAATACAGGGAGCGAAAGGCTATTTACAATTTGTACAGAAACCAGATGGCAGTTATAAGAGTCGAGGGACATGAAAGGGAATCAGTGGTTGGGGAGGGAGTGAGACAGGGTTGTAGCCTCTCGCCGATGTTATTCATTCTGTATATTGAGCAAGCAGTAAAGGAAACAAAAGAAAAATTCGATCTAGGTATTAAATTCCATGGAAAAGAAATAAAAACTTTGAGGTTCACCGATGACATTGTAATTCTGTCAGAGACAGCAAATGTCTCGGAAGAGCAGTTGAACGGAATAGACAGTGTCTTGAAAGGAGGATATAAGATGAACATCAACAAAAGCAAAACGTGGATAACGGAATGTAGTCGAATTAAGTCGGGTGATGCTGAGGGTATTAGATTAGGAAATGAGATACTTAAAATCGTAAAGGAATTATGCTATTTGAGGAGCAAAATAACTGATGATCGTCGAAGTAAAGAGGATATAAAATGTAGACTGGTAATAGCAAGGAAAGCGTTTCTAAAGAAGAGAAATTTGTTAACATCGAGTATAGATTTAAGTGTCAGGAAGTCGTTTCTCAAAGTATTTGTATGGAGTGTAGCCATGTATGGAAGTGAAACATGGACGATAAGTAGTTTGGACAAGAAGAGAATAGAAGCTTTCGAAATGTGGTGCTACAGAAGAATGCTGAAGTTTAGATGGGTAGATCACGTAACTAATGAGGAAGAATTGAATAGAACTGGGGAGAAGAGGAGTTTGTGGCACAACTTGACTAGAAGAAGTACTCCGTTGGTAGGACATGACATGACATCAAGGGATCAGCAATTTAGTATTGGTGGGCAGCGTGGAGGGTAAAATCGTAGAGGGAGACCAAGAGATGAATACACTAAGCAGATTCAGAAGGATGTAGGTTGCAGAAGGTACTGGGACATGAAGAAGCTTGCACAGGATAGAGTAGCATGGAGAACTGCATCAAACCAGTCTCAGAACTGAAGACCACAACAACAACAACAAATGACAGGTTGCTCTAAATGTGGGAAAATGTAATTTTATGTAGATGAGTAGAAAAAGAGCATAATGCTGTAATCCCAACTATTGGGAAGTCGTTTTGTTGGGGAGATCTTTAGTCCATCTACAGATTCGGTCTTTCATGAGCCCAGGAACGTCCGCGGTGCATGCATCGTGCTCTCGACCAACCCACATGGCTGTGCGGAGAATTTCGGCGAGTGGCGCCCCCTAAGTTAGAGAATCCGAATACACAAATCTTCGGGAAACCGAAGGCAAGGTAAATGACTTGTAGGGAAACTCAATACGTTAGTTCAATGGTTCAAATGGCTCTGAGCACTATGGGACTCAACTGCTGTGGTCATAAGTCCCCTAGAACTTAGAACTACTTAAACCTAACTAACCTAAGGACAGCACACAACACCCAGCCATCACGAGGCAGAGAAAATCCCTGACCCCGCCGGGAATCGAACCCGGGAACCCGGGCGTGGGAAGCGAGAACGCTACCGCACGACCACGAGATGCGGGCAATACGTTAGTGTTGTGCTGCTTGGCGTAGTAACGTCGATTAAATATCGAGATGTATCGTTGAAAAGCGACATGAAATGAAACGTGTATCTAAGGATATAATAGGGAAGGCGAATGGTCGACTTCACTTTATTGTGACAATTCTAGGAAAGTGTAGCTCGTTCACAGAGGAGAACAGTTGTGCGACCTGTTCTTGAGTATCGCTCTAGTGTCTGAGCTACCCGTCATTGTTCGCAGATTATCTGCCTAAAAGTAACATAAAACATCAAATATATAACTTTGAGGAGTATTTCAGTGTGGGTTACCAAGTAATACTTTTCTATACGTGTGGAATGGTGGTTCATTTACTGGCTATATTTATACTCTTCATTTGTAGACGAATCATCCTACGTTAAATAAGGAGCGGGGACTTAGACAATTCCTAGAAAAGAGAGTGATAACATGAGGAATGGTTTTGTGGGAAAAGGAACCCTTGAAAAACGTAACTGACCACTTGACATATCTAGAGGTACAGAGTTTGATCCTTGATTTGTCCCGAGACATTTTCTGGAACTTAACGTGACTTGCACTATTATGAGCAATTAACATGTCTCGAAGATGAAAGCAGAGGTTCTGCATTTAGCCAGTGACCTAGTAGGAGAATTTTAAGTGAAGTTCCGTTTCTCCATCTTCTGTCTGCACACTCTGAGGCCTTAACCTTTTGAATCACGGATGCTGAAGATATATGATACCCATACGACCCGTACGTGACCCGGCCCACGCGTTTAGAGTCATCCGAGGAAACGTCGTTACCTAAAGACAAACTGCACTTTCAGCTTAAGAGAGCCACTACAATGAAAACGCTTCTATGGAGACTCCGGTGATGTAACTGCGCCTTGACTCTTCGCATTTCTGATAGGACCCGCAGTGGCCATGCTAACAGAAGAATCATTTTAATACTGTGATAAAATCTTTTTGCGGCAATACTATATTTCACAGCTGTATTTCCGCGTTGCCAGCCACCGCCTTTGAAGTCATTAAGAATTTCGGTAGTCGGAAGCACTACCAGAAAACCATCAAAAAATGGCTCTAAGCACTGTGGGACTTAACATCTGAGGTCATCAGTCCCCTAGACTTAGAACTACTGAAACCTAACTAACCTAAGGGCATCACACACATTCATGCCCGAGGCAGGATTCGAACCTGCGACCGTAGTAGTAGCGTGGTTCCGGACTGATGCGCTAGAACCGCTCGGCCACAGTGGCTGGCAGAAAACCATCAATACCTCAACTAAATAGCCGGAAATACTACCAAAGGAATTTAAACCATCAATACGTAACTATAGCCGTTTGAAAGCCCGTATCGCAGTCCGATAGTGACTAAAAGGCGATAATACGCAAGAAATTTGCAGATACATCTACGAAACGCAAGTTACGGTGTGTGCTGGAGAGCACATCGTAAAACACTGATTTTACCACCTGTTACATTAAGGAATATTTCGCGTGACTAAAGACCTTGTTGAGCTTCCACATGAGATCGAAATTCTTTGGTAACACCACTGAACATTTTTTGAGATATGGAACAATATATTGTTAACTATTCTTGGAAATAATGCTCTTTGGATCTTAACAATAAAACTCTCGATGATGCATAATACCTCTTGTAGCGGCTGTCATTGGAGTTCAGTAAATATCTCCGTGACTGTCCTATACTCGCAAAATGAAGCTGTGACGAACCGTGCTGCCCTTCTTTGGATAATCTGATGAACGATACTAAAGAACTAGTCGAAAGAAATATTTTACGGTCCTGCCTTCGTGGATGAATTTTCTTACGATTCTTAATCAAACTTTAATCTGGCATCTGAATTTCCTATAACCAGTTCAGACGATTAATCAAGATATTTAATGGTTGCTACCGATTCCAGTGATTGGTCGCCAGTTTTGCAAGTGAAAAATAATGGGCCTTTCGTCCTTTTTATATGCGATAAATTACAACTTGCACATACCCAACATATTGCCGGTTGGAACAGCGACCAACACACTCAGAAACAAGCTTCCGTTTTAGTCTATAGTCGCATTTTTTAAATTTGTCTACTGACTACCGGTTTCGCTACACAGTATCTTCCTCAGGTCATCATATGCCCAAAAAATCACAGTCCACAGAATAACAAGGGGCCGGCCGTTGTGGCCGAGCGGTTGTAGGCGCTTCAGCCGGGAACCGTGCTGCTACTACGGTCGCAGGTTCGAATCCTGCCTCGGGTATGGATGTGTGTGATGTCCTTAGGTTAGTTAGGTTAAAGTAGTTCTCAGTCTAGGGGACTGATGACCTCAGATGTTAAGCCTCATATTGCTCGGAGCCGTTTGAACCATTTGAAGAATAATAAGGTAAGAAACTTTTAGAAAAAATTTATCTCTATAATAGTGAACGCTTGATGTAGAGGGCAATCTTAAAATATAGGGTGTTCAAACACAAGTGTCAAATACTTTGAGGGCCGGTAGTATTCGTCGAAACAAGAAAAATTAGTCCAATGAATATAGGTCCGGAAATGCATACGTCTAGCAATCACACTCTACAAAAAAAGAAAGGGAAGCAAGTGTACTTTGTTACACCCAAACGATTCAGGAATATGCAGGATGAATCTCATCGTGATTCGACAAAGATTTAAGAATTATACTGGGAAGAATTTAACGTATACCGGTACACAGATATACAGAAATGACTACCTACTAATGATGAAGAGAAGATTCAAACTAAAAAACACGCGGAAGAAAGGATATCAACAAAGAGACTAGAACATATTCACAGACTGTTACCATCAAAAACTATCAAGCTGGTGAACGGGTTAAAGAGGGAAACTTCCAAAGATGAAAAAATTTGTTATATACGTGAAATGGAACCCTTCATATCCCTATGAACAATGTTTGATGAACATAGATGAGTAGGCCTCCGCGCCGGTTTCAGTCTCATTAAACGCATTCTGGCTCCTCATCTTGTAAAATATTCCGACGTTTCGACAGAGCTGCAACGGCCTTCCTCAGAGCCAAGAGCGATTAGCTCGGGTGTGGGTGCATCAATATATCGTTCTCCTGACAGTGTCACGCGATTGCGAGCAGGGTATCAAGTTTCAAGATACGGGAGTACTGGCAAGAGAGACGGGGATGTACACACGAAAGATGAGACAAGCAGTCGAATACCTGAAGCAGCCTAACATCGTCAATAAGGAAGACGGCTACGTGCACCCGCGTTCTGGCTGCCAACAACAGCGATACGACAGACTAGGGCCGGCCGCGGTGGTCTAGCGGTTCTAGGTGCTCAGTCCGGAACCGCGCGGCTACTGCGGTCGCATGTTCGAATCCTGCCTCGGGCGTGGATGTGTGTGATGTCCTTAGGTTTGTTAGGTTTAAGTAGTTCTAAGTTCTAGGGGACTGATGACCACAGATGTTAAGTCCCATAGTGCTCAGAGCCATTTGAACCATTTGACAGACTGGGTCTGATCGCAGAACAGCGGCGCCACCAAACACTGCCGCGGCCAGCTAAACAGGCAGCGTATGCGGAACTATCGTCATACTGTTTCCGCCACTAACAGTAGGAAAACACGGCCCCCAAAATCTTGTCGCTGATTCGAAGCGAACTACCAGCTGAGAGCAAGCCGTGCAGTCTGCACATAGTCGGCCAAATATCCATCTCCGTCAGCTTATAACCATCAGCATTAAGGGCCAATTAAATCTAATAAATGTGACGACTTGGTCTAGTGACTTGATCGAGAGATCGATAAATTGTTGCAACCACACCCCAAATAATCAGTCTTTGTCCTGAGGAAGGCCACTGCTACTTGGCCGAAACGTCGGTACATCTCAGTGTTGTGAATGACTTATAAGATGACGCAGCAGTACAAGCAGAAACCTTTTAATGAGAATTTTTCCATGGAATTCTTTTGATCATATAGAGAATTTTTAATTTTTGTTTAGCAACTGCTACAACACCGGAGCAACAGCTTTCTTCCAGTGTATGGTCCAGAAACTGCTCACGGTGTAGGAGAGAGCCATAACCTACGAAGACGAATGCGCACTGTTGATCAATGTCTATAAACCATTATTCTCAAAGAATTTTTAGCACATCCACTAGGGATCGCTACGAGATCTAGCATCAGTAGCCACAAATTTTCAATACTACTGCTAAGTGAATGCAACAACTATAATATATCAACGTCGTTTACATATTCTCTCTTTTATTTGTACATCAGTTTTAATACATCTACATGTTCACTTTCTGGTCCACTGCCTTGAGTAGCGAGAACTTTATTAATTTCTAGCCACAGTTGATATAAATAATCTATTTTTTCAGGAGTCACAGAGGAACGAAAGCCAAAAAAGAATGTGTTCTATATTTATTTACACGAATTGCTTTACAGTTAATACGCTGCCTGCCAATAGAGTCCAAACTCCCGATATGCGAGATATTGATCGAAACCAGTGGTACTGTGTGAATGTCAGAAGTCGACTGCACGGACACAAGAGTATTATTATCTTCTTGTTTCCGAGCGCAAATTCTAGGGAAAAATCTTCGGTCCAGTTCAAGGTGTGGACTCCATATAACGGCGTATGTGGTACAATCGTTAGCTAGATGAAACGTGAAAGAGACCAATAAATGTAAGTCTGCTGAGAAGGTCAGCAATGGCCTGGAAAACTGCTTTATTTTTCTCCTGGCGTTAGAATATCATGGAAACAGCCATCAATGAAATTAGGGGTATACGCCCTCCGACGATCTACTACAAATTGGCATACTGGGTGATAGGCGGGAGAGACATAATACCAGGGTGGCCTTGCGCGCGAACACGTGGATACCATGCATCGCAAAATTAAAATACCGAAATTTTGTTTGGCTTTTTTCTTTTGTTATCTGTCTGGTTTGCAATCTAACGATCAACTAAAGCCGATGTGATAATTTAAAAAAAATCTCTTTGGCCAGTAGGCGACGTCTTTTTGAAACTGATGTTTCGACAACCGTCGCAGCGATTCTCTTCAGGGAGATTAAACTGCTGTTTCCTGGGGATAGTGTTCTCCACATATCGTCCTATTTCGATCATCACGCGACACACTACGTCCCTTTACTAAATGTCAATTTAAACTGGAAAGACCACATAGAAAATGCCGAGGGGAAGGCGAACCAAAGACCGCGTTTTATTGGCAGAACGCTTAGAAGATGCAACAGATCTACATTACGTTTGCCCGTCCTCTTTTAGAGTACTGCTGCGCGGTGTGAGATCTTGACCAGATGGGGTTAACGGAATACATCAAGAAAGTTCAAAGAACGGCAGCACATTTTGTATTATCGAGAAATAGGGGAGAGAGTGTCACGGACATGATACAGGATTTGTGGTAGATATCATTAAAACAAAGGTGTTTCTCGCTGCGGCGGGATCTTCTCACGAAATTTCACCCACCACCTCTCTCCTCCGAACGCGAAAATATTTTGTTGACGTCGACCTACATAGGGAGGAACGAACATCACAATAAAATAAGGGAAATCTAGCAGCGCAATTTGGACTTACACAGAAAGAAACTGGTATAGGCATGCGTATTCAAATGCAGAGATATGTAAACAGGCAGAATACGGCGCTGCCATCGGCAACGCCATTATAAGACAATAATTATCTGGCGCAGTTGTTAGATAGGTTGTTGCTGCTACAATGGCAGGTTATCAAGATTTAAGTGAGTTTGAAAGTGTTGTTACGGTAGGAGCACAAGACATGATACACAGCATCCTCGAGGTAGCGATAAAAAGAAGGTTTTTCCCGTACGACCATTTCACGAGTGTACCGTGAATATCAGGAATCCGGTAAAACATCAAATCTCCAACATCGCTGCGGCCGGAAAAAGGTCCTTCAAGAACGGTACCAACGACGACTGAAGAGAAACGTTCACCGTGACAGAAGTGCGACGCTCCCGCAAATTGCTGCAGATATCAATGCTGAGCCATCAACAACTGTCAGCGTGCGAACCATTCAACATCATCGATATAGGCTTTCGGAGCCGAAGGCCCATTCGTGTACCCTTGATGACTGCACGACACAAAGCACTCCGCCTCGTCTAGGCCCGTCAACAACATTGTAATTTTGATGATTAGAAACATGTTGCCTGGTCGGACGAGTATCATTTCAAATTGTATCGAGTGGATGCACGTGTACGGGCTTGGAGACAACCTCATGAATCCACGGACCCTGCATGTCAGCAGCGAACTGTTCAAGCTGGTGGAAGCTCTGTAATGGTGTGTGGAGTGTGCAGTTGGAGTGATAAGGGACCCCTGATACGTCTAGATACGACTCTGACAGGTGACACGTACGTAAGCATCCTATCTGGTCACCTGCATACAATAATGTCGATTGTGCATTCCGACGGACTTCGGCAATTCCAGCAGGACAATGCGACACCCCACACGTCCATAACTGCTACAGTCTCTAGAAACACGCTTCTGAGTTTAAACACTTCCATTGGCCACCAGACTCCCCAGACATGAACGTGATGTTCCGAGGAGATATCCACCCCGTCGTACTGTTACGGATTTATGGACAGTCCTGCAGGATTCATTGTGTCAGCTCCCTCCAGCACTACTTCAGACATCAATCGAATCCATGCCACGTCGTGTTGCGACACTTCTGCGTACTCGCCAGGGTCCTACACTATATTAGGCAGGTGTACCAGTTTGTTTGGCATTTCAGTGTATTTTCCTCTGTGCACATTATAACATTACCCGCTGCTTCGCTCGCATGTCAATAATTTTGTTATAATGAGTGATGGTGAGTAAGCAAGCTAGTAATTTTACGAAATGTTTATGTATAGAGAAATGTTGAGACGTAGGTTTAAAAATATATGCAATGCTGGTATATAGGTACGTAATGAACGTGTTTCTATTATTTTGCTGTATATAGACTCTGAAAGCATGCATTATATTTTCTAATTATATTTAAAAATGCCCAAATTCATTATATTCGTGTATAAGCAGAGTTTTTAGGGGCTCACCTAGCCCTGGGTATGAGATTTTGCCCCCGGAGCAACACATACAAACCGTTTCTTCCTTCCATTTTAATGCATTACAATGTCTACATTTTTTATACATTCCCCTATGAAGACTAATTCATGATTAATGCTGTCAGTTAATAATCATAATCAAATGCAGCCTCACCAGAAGCCCTCCACGTTCCATATGTAGATGCACGACTCTCCTTGTCGTAAATCTACATCTAAATCTACATCTACATCTTCATCTACATCCATATTCCGCAAGCCACCTGACGGTGTGTGGCGGAGGGTACCTTGAGTACCTCTATCGGTTCTCCCTTCTATTCCAGTTTCGTATTGTTCGTGGAAAGAAGGATGCCGCCTCACGTTCTGCATCCAAGTTCCAGCGGACATGACACTGCTGTGAGGTTTGCTGAATTCGAGTAACTTTCGCAGCTTGAGTTCTGTTAGACGGCTCTGAGCACTATGGGACTTAACATCTGAGGTCATCAGTCCCCTAGACTTGGAACTACTTAAACCTAACTAACCTAAGGACATCACATACATCCATGCCCGATGCAGGATTCGAAGCTTCGACCGTAGCGGTCGCGCAGTTCCAGACTGTAGCGCCTAGAACCGCTCGGTCACAACGGCCGGCGAGTTCTGTTAGAACTATGCGCTAAATCAGATTTACATGCACGAGACTTATTTCAATAGTTTTAAATATAGTTCTCGGGTTTGCCGCTCGATTTTATTGTTGTATCTCCACCTAAACTCTGCAGCTGCGCAACTCAGTATCATAAACCACGCGCACAGTGACATTAGATTTGGACTGTCACGGAATAATCTGTGAACAATAAGAGTTGTCGACTACGGTATCGCGCCAGTATCGTCTGAAGCCTACTCACGTATACCATATAGAAAAATTTTAATAATACGCAGACAGGTAATATACACCTTTCTAAAGTAGTCTATGCTCTTCCGCAGGGTTCAAGGTATCTCTATACCAAATTTCATCGGAATCGGTTTAGTAGTACAGTCGTCGAAACGTAACAGAGCTACTTTCGCAATTAATAATACTGGTATCATTACGCAAGTTTGGATTAAACACTAGGGTATTGTAAAAGCATTGTATTCATTTTGTTGACTCGTATTATGCAGAATACATGAAAAAGGAAAAGTATTTTCAGAACTAACATGACACAGTTCAGAAGTTAAAGAGTAAATTTCTTTTTCAAAGAGTAATTATTGTTCCATATTTCGCATTTCAAAGCTATAAATGTGTTGTACTGCTCACTTTCTTGAGTAGTCTATAGTCTTTCTCGGCGTTCCAGCTATCTCCATACTAAATTTTATCAAAATCGGTTCAGCGGTTTGGTTACGAAAGTGCATTTATGATATTAGTATGGATATCTCGTTGTGGCTCTCTCCTTTCCAATGTCATGATTGCTCTTTTTTTGTCACCGAGAATAATGGAACTGTAAAATAATCAAGGTCTTCGAGAAGCTTGTAGCTCATAAATGGCAACCTTAAGTTAATGTTCCAGCATTTTATCTGGATGAGGAGGCAATATTAGTCTCTTTTGCAGATTATGCAAACATTATTGTCAAGCCTATCTAAGATGCAGCCAAAGGATAAATAGTAAATTGTGCTTTTACTTAAATTATTAATTGTTATTGCACCTTAAAAACAGCTCATCGGTATGAATATAGATTATCAACAAAAAATTATAAACAAGATGTAAAGTTCCATATTCTTGTGTTTGCATAGCGCTGAAAACGTCAGCTAAAAAACTATGTACCAGTTCATCTACAACCTTAGTTTAGCTACTTTTGCCATAAGAGTAATTGCCAACTTTGGGGACACATAAATCAGTAAACTTATATGTTTTGCATATTTTCATTATCTGGTTTGCTACGGAATAATATTCTGGGGTAACTCATCAATTAGGCAAGAAATATTCATTGCACAAACGAAAGTAATTACAATTATGTGTGAAATTTACACACTTACGTCTTACTGTTCAAACCACGGCCTCACTTTACTTTTATTCACCCATACACACATTCTGACTGTATTTGCAATCTTCTGTTAAACTGGCCCTTTCCAAATCATAACATTTATTGTAAACATTATTTATGGGACATGACAATAACTAACTAATTAGCTGCTATACAATAAATCGATATCAAGAGAGAATTATTGAGGCGATATACCAAAAGGCAATCATAAAAATTCCTCTTGCACTGCCGAACAGATAATCTAAATAGCGCGAGTAATGTTCTAGAAGAGTAACGTACGCTTTTAAGCTGTCAGCGGGCTGCTAGAACTCGAGGGAACACAGAAACTTTTTAGTGTACTGCGAAAAAAGACACCGTGGTATTTAAATAAGTATATCTCTTTGAAGAAAACAAGAAAAATGTCTAGTAGCTTTTGATGTAATGGCGTAGCAGCTGACGGACGCTAATGTAAACATAAGAACGCGTCAGAAATTTTATCTTGCTCGTCTGTCTTAAAACGAGATACGCATTACTATGTAAAGCTTTCTCTCCGCTGTATGCATCAGACAACGTTTTATGAAGGCGATCCTTTATTACGTTATTCGGGTTCCTTCTGAACTGTTCCCCTCTCTCCGTACTGTTTTTATACCCGTACTCGTTTCGTTTTTTACGTCTTCACTCACGAGATAATCTGATGAGACGCACACGTGAAGTGGTGGGGCTTCCGGAAAACAAGCATTCCTGCTTTTAATATCCTTATTACATAACCGTATCGTAAAAAACCTCGTCACAGCCCTCCCCCCACAACCTTCTCGACATTCGTTTTGAGGTCTTAGTCGACGGCCGAAGGCGACGACATCACGTGATTACTTAATGATGTAATTGAGGGGTTGTCTAGAGCCAGCACGAGGGGTATAATCACATTTAAATTCACTCTTCGACTTTCGGGGACTCTTGGAAATTGTTTTCCTTAAAAAGCAGATTATATAAATAACAACAAGAAGTTCTGTTTGCCAGAGCTCCTCGCTCGTGCTCCAAACGTACTTTTTCCAGAGAGCTGCATACCGCTTATGGCCATGGTCTTTGTCACTACCTCACATCATATCCCGACGTGTGAAGTCTGTTTTGACAGTAGACTGTGGCAACATGAAATGATACCTAATTATTTACTTACTTACTCACTTACTTTCTAAGTTGGCCACACGAACAGACGGCTCATGGCCTCACCCCTTAGCCCCATCCATTGGTCTCAATCGCTGGCGACGCACTCATGGGGGAGCCCAGGGTCTCCCGGTCTTTCTTGGTTCCATTCATCCACCTCAATTTTGGTCTAGCAGTGGGTCTTGTCCATTGCGACTTCCCTTCTAGCACCGCCTGCGCATTCCTTTCTTCCCCTCCCAACACATGTCCCAGCCGTTTAGTTCTTCTGCCCTTCATTACAGTTGTCACATCTGCTTCGCTAAACAGTGTCTGAATACCTCTATTTTTCCTTCACCTAAAAAATTCCGTTTTCTGACAGAGTATCAATGATTTTTCTTAATACCTTGTTTTCAGGGGTCACAATTTTTTTCTACACCTTCTTGCTCAGTGCCCATATTTCAGCCACATGTAATAACACGGGCCACACAATATGCTGTTACGGAGCGAAGTGGCGCAATGGTTAGGACAGTGGACACGCATTAGGGAGGACGACGGTTCAAAACTGCGTCCGGTCATAAAGATTTAGGTTTTCCGTGATTTCCCTAAATCACCTCAGGTAAATGCCGATCGCCGGCCGCTATGACCGAGTGGTTCTAGGCGCTTCTGTCTGGAACCGCGCTGCTGCTACGGTCACAGGTTCGAATCCTGCCTCGGGTATGGATGGGTGTGATGTCCTTATGTTAGTTAGGTTTAAGTAGTTCTAAGTCTAGTGGACTGATGGCCTCAGATGTTAAGTCCCATAGTACTCAGAGCCATTTGAACCAAATTCCGAGACGGTTTCTTTGGCATGGCACGGTCGATTTCCTTCCCCATCCTTCCCCAATCCTAACTTGCGCTCCGTCTCTGATGACCTCGTTGTCGACCGGACGTTAAACACTAATTTCCTACTCCCTCAAATAGGCTGTTTTCCTATGTTAAAAATATGGTTGGGATTCTTGTTAGCCGCGCGGTATTAGCCGAGCGGTCAGAGGCGCTGCAGTCATGGACTGTGCGGCTCAACCGATTACAGTAATAATATAGGCGTATAAAACATAAACAAAATTGGATAGTATAAGGTGAGGACAGGGGAGGAAATCGGTCATGGCTTAATCAAAGGAACCATCCCAGCATTCGCCTTAGCGTCAAGAAGAAACCGTGGGATACCCAAGTCGTGATGGCCGGACAGGGAATAAACCCCAGTCCTCCCGAATACGAGTCCAGTGCATCGCTCGGCAGATGGTTGGATGGAAATAAAGAAATACGTCGTCTACATTGTGAGTGCAACATCCACAATACGTAAAAAGATGAAAAAGAAATGTTGATAATAAAAGTCTACTAAAAAGAGAAAACACGTGAATAAATTACATAATACTGCAGAAAATTACAAAATGCACAAGAAGTCACTCAATTACGTAGGTAAACCATGAAACTTTGATTCAAAAGACCCCTCAAAAAATGAAACACAAGAGCGCATTCAGTAGCACTGCTGAAAAGTATAAAAGACGAGCGTAAGAAAACCTGCCGACACCACAACCGTCATAATTACGCTAACACCAGGTCCCTTCTCAGTACAGATCTATCACACTGCATCTGAAAAAAAGGAAACAGGAAACCAATAGCAGAAATATTATTCGCAAAGATAAATGCACCACCGATGGTACATCAGTTAACAGAATCAAAAGAATCCAACAATGAAAATATTCATTTATATTGTAGAAATACTTCTCAACAAGAAATGATCGTAACTCTGATGTAAAAGCCGTTTCCAAGTTCTTTATATATGTTGGCAGCGCATTATAGAGAAGGACACCATAGTGGCTCAAGTGTCTTTGAGTTCTAAGTTGTTCTATAGGGAAAAACCCACAACTGTATTATAACTGCGGTAATCGGAGTTGATTAGTATGTTACCAAATCTAGCTGACGTCATCAACACACATTTGTACATGTTGAAGGAACGTACAATTACAAATACAACTTTTTAAATGGCGGGTGACAAGATTCGAAAAGGCCATTTTTGTAATGCAAAAATTTCATTTAATCGTCTCTTAATTTTGCCTTAGAAAACTACTTCATAAGCTTGCAAGAGACTGGAAGTAACCAAAATAAGGCATTCTAGCACCATCTGAGGAACAAATTTTAGAAATAATTCTCATAGCAGAACATGCAAAATTGAGTCTCTGGGAGAGATTAGTTACATGGTCTTTCCAGCTTAAATCTTCGTCACCGTACATTCCTAAACGTTTTGTGCGTCGTACACGTTCAAACTCAAGCGTAGTTTTTCCGCAAACAGTTTAGTTATTTAGTGATGGAAAACACATTTACGACCTTAGGTAATAATAAAAAAGAATCTTGTGAAGGCTGGTAGTGGAAATCTTCCGATAGTTGAGGCGTTTATGGTCTCTTTGTTCTCCAGACACACCCGAGATTTTTGTGTTCCGAAAATAAGAAACGTGAATACCGCATCCCGTGACGACTGGGACTGAAGTTCTTTGACACAGTAAGAAGTCGCAAAATTGTCTTAAAACTGAGAGGATATAGAGGTGGAGTATTTGCTTGTATCATGCTGAAAAGGTTTTGCAGGGCAACCTGCGAAAGCCCACTGTGGAAACTTGCGAAAGCACACTGTGGAAACTTTTTCATTCAGAACATAATTCTGATTGTTAACTGCTGTGTTAGTTACCATTACTACTAATGTTTTCCAGATACCTCTTTTCACAATTTTCAAATTTTCAAACAGGGTAATAACACTCAAAGGGAACTGCAGAGTATCATCGTGTTGGTCTTCAACAGTTTCATGCATTGCAGTTTTTCTATTCCTCCAGGTCATTACTTTAAAGCTCCGGGAAACTATGGCTGTAAAATATGTAGTTGACGCTGCAGAAATTGAAGTATTTGTTGTTCTATTTTATACTAGTTTCTGCTGAAACACAGTGATTTAAAAGCAGGACCAGCATTAATTTCATCCTAATGCCGTTGTCTTATTACATTCCTCGTAGGTTTTCCAAGCAATGTTCAATTTGTTCAAAAATGGTTCAAATGGCTCTGAGCACTATGGGGCTTAACAGCTGAGGTCAGCAGTCCTCTAGAACTTAGAACTACTTAAACCTAACTAACCTAAGGACATAACACACATCCATGCTCCAGGCAGGATTCGAACCTGCGACCGTAGTGGTCGCGCGGTTCCAGACTGAAGCGCCTAGAACCGCGCGGCCACACCGGCTGGCGTTCAATTTGTCTCTTTGTCAATATCATACTTCTCTAGAACAGGCTAAAAGTGGCAAATTAGTTTCTTCAACGACTTATTTGGGAAGAATAATGTAGTCGGAAACTGTTAAATGGTTCCTCAGATTCTTCAAGAAAAGAGCTACATCAAGCATAAAATATAGTTTCTTAGTACCATCCTTGTGATTCATCTCAAGTTGATCAGGTGTAAAATGAAGTATAAGTGATAATAGATATTAAAATGTAACATGATATAGTATTTAAAGCTCTTTGTATTACGAATAAAGTAAACTGAAGACAGTAGTATTAAGCAAAGAGAACAGGAAGGAAATAGAACAAAAAAGAAAATAACCTGTTTTGAATGAGTAGAGATCTTGTGAACATTGCAGTTGCAATCCAGCATGCTATCTACGCATATTACCCTCCAAGCAACAGCATGTTCATATGGAATGTTTACTTACTTCAAAATTATCCTTACAGAAATGAACACACGTAGTGACCGCTATCTCATGTGGATCTCTACGTGCATGTTGCAACCAATATTTTGCGGTTCTTCTAATTCTTTGGAACATTCAAAAACAATTTTTCGGGAGTTTTAATAGATGCATTTGTCCAATGTGGTACTTCACATCATTTGTAAGATATTTTCCGAAACGTAAATTCCAAAACTAGATGTCGTTGTGAATTAGCTTAATGGCAGTAGAAGCAGTGTGCTAACCCGTGATGTCATAGGCATCGTATAGGTCAAGTGGAGCATTTTATTTCGTTTTCAATTGATTTGACTTTCATTTTAGTTTTTCTTTAAATCTGATTATAGGGTAAAAAGCCATGCTATGTGGACAATATCATCGGCAAACGCTAACAGTTTCATTTGGCCGCTTACAATTACACCTCTTCCAATCGATAACGCTCGCTTAGGGCCACTAGCATTATTAACTTAAATAGGTTGGGAGAAATACACTCTCCCTGTTTGACACCTGTCTCCGCTGCAAATCACTGAGAATCCTTGGCTTCAAATCTCATTTTTGATTTGATTTCCGTAACTCACATTCTGGTTAGCCTGATCAGTTTCGAAGATACCCCTGATTCTTCCAATTTCCTCTTTAAGCTTTCTCTGTGGACACCATCAAACGCATTCTCGACACAT
The DNA here is from genome assembly GCF_023898315.1 of Schistocerca nitens. Lineage (NCBI taxonomy): Eukaryota > Metazoa > Arthropoda > Insecta > Orthoptera > Acrididae > Schistocerca > Schistocerca nitens. The sequence goes on from NC_064622.1 coordinate 258,664,522, forward strand.
ACACTCCTGGAAATGGAAAAAAGAACACATTGACACCGGTGTGTCAGACCCACCATACTTGCTCCGGACACTGCGAGAGGGCTGTACAAGCAATGATCACACGCACGGCACAGCGGACACACCAGGAACCGCGGTGTTGGCCGTCGAATGGCGCTAGCTGCGCAGCATTTGTGCACCGCCGCCGTCAGTGTCAGCCAGTTTGCCGTGGCATACGGAGCTCCATCGCAGTCTTTAACACTGGTAGCATGCCGCGACAGCGTGGACGTGAACCGTATGTGCAGTTGACGGACTTTGAGCGAGGGCGTATAGTGGGCATGCGGGAGGCCGGGTGGACGTACCGCCGAATTGCTCAACACGTGGGGCGTGAGGTCTCCACAGTACATCGATGTTGTCGCCAGTGGTCGGCGGAAGGTGCACGTGCCCGTCGACCTGGGACCGGACCGCAGCGACGCACGGATGCACGCCAAGACCGTAGGATCCTACGCAGTGCCGTAGGGGACCGCACCGCCACTTCCCAGCAAATTAGGGACACTGTTGCTCCTGGGGTATCGGCGAGGACTATTCGCAACCGTCTCCATGAAGCTGGGCTACGGTCCCGCACACCGTTAGGCCGTCTTCCGCTCACGCCCCAACATCGTGCAGCCCGCCTCCAGTGGTGTCGCGACAGGCGTGAATGGAGGGACGAATGGAGACGTGTCGTCTTCAGCGATGAGAGTCGCTTCTGCCTTGGTGCCAATGATGGTCGTATGAGTGTTTGGCGCCGTGCAGGTGAGCGCCACAATCAGGACTGCATACGACCAAGGCACACAGGGCCAACACCCGGCATCATGGTGTGGGGAGCGATCTCCTACACTGGCCGTACACCACTGGTGATCGTCGAGGGGACACAGTGCACGGTACATCCAAACCGTCATCGAACCCATCGTTCTACCATTCCTAGACCGGCAAGGGAACTTGCTGTTCCAACAGGACAATGCACGTCCGCATGTATCCCGTGCCACCCAACGTGCTCTAGAAGGTGTAAGTCAACTACCCTGGCCAGCAAGATCTCCGGATCTGTCCCCCATTGAGCATGTTTGGGACTGGATGAAGCGTCGTCTCACGCGGTCTGCACGTCCAGCACGAACGCTGGTCCAACTGAGGCGCCAGGTGGAAATGGCATGGCAAGCCGTTCCACAGGACTACATCCAGCATCTCTACGATCGTCTCCATGGGAGAATAGCAGCCTGCATTGCTGCGAAAGGTGGATATACACTGTACTAGTGCCGACATTGTGCATGCTCTGTTGCCTGTGTCTATGTGCCTGTGGTTCTGTCAGTGTGATCATGTGATGCATCTGACCCCAGGAATGTGTCACTAAAGTTTCCCCTTCCTGGGACAATGAATTCACGGTGTTCTTATTTCAATTTCCAGGAGTGTATAAACATGCAGTGTACCTTCTTACCAAATTCTCTCATCCTCATCTTTTCAATTACTTGTCTGAGAATGAATATTTGGTCCGTCGTGGATACTTCTTTCCGAAATCTGACCTGGTGCTCTTTAAGGGTTTTTATGCAAGGTGTCCGTAAATTATCTTAACAACGTTAGACTTAAATAATTTTAAAATTGTATTACACAAGAACAATTAGGTTTCAACATCTGAGAAGATAACTCAAACTTTGTTTCCTCATTCACACATGCCAATGTGTGCACCTCTAAGAGGTACTGATAACGTTCAGTTGGTTATCAGTTTCTCTCTATGCACGCTACAGGAACTCTAAGGTGACATATTCATATGCACTGCAAATGCGTGTCTTCAAGTCCTGTAGGAGAGTAACCTTGGTTCTGTACACCAGATGCTTTACAAAATTCCCTAGGAATATGTCCAGTGATGTGAGGTTGAGATGGTCGTGGCGTCCATCCTCTGCTCTCGTCAAATCTGCCTGTATGGAAATTTTTCATCCAGAGATTATATTATCCGGTTGTAGGTATTTCAATTGTGGCGCAACAAAACTATCCTTATACGACCAGATAAACATCACTGTTGAAGCAGACTCGCTGAAAAAGAACCACACTGTGATCTCTGGACTCTATCTTCCACGTGTAACATGACACATTATGATCTCCATATACAAGCTTGATTACGGTTCAGTTTGTTGACCACGTTGTAAGATGAATCATGGGAGAGATACATTTTTCCAAAAAGTCATTGTTCTGTCCGATTTGGCTTGCATATCCATTGCAAACTTTGGCAACGAGGTTTACCCGTCGTCTTTAGGCCTGAACTAGATACACCTTGTAAGCATAAAGAATAATTACTTATGTACTGTTTATCGTTGCTTTTCCAACTCATTGACCACCGTATGCATTGATTTTGTTTACGTCTACAGCTACACCTACAACCAATCGAGCCGACTGTGAACCGCATGGCAAATGGTACTGACCATTGTGCTGTTGTGAGGGCTTCCTTCCATTCACATATGGAGTGTGGGAAGAATGATTCTTTAAGGTCCTCTGTCCATCCAGTATCTAGAGTAACGTTATCTGTTTGCACACTTTCGTGGCTGTTGTCATTGAAGTAAAACCTACTAGGCTGTTAGGCCGCGTTCTATTTATCTCAAATTTCTTTTATACGATAGACGTTGCGACCCCACAGCTAAACGTGAAAACAGAGATTTCTGAAGAAGGTCCCTGCAGAGGAGTCGGGTAAATTGAAGCGATACATGGAGCAGTCCAACATCCAAGGACCTCGAAGATTTTACTTTCAGTAATCTTGTCTCTCCCTTGGTTGAAGCAAACATGTGAGCATTCATCCTGCCATTGTCTGCATATGTTCAGTAAACATCCGCTGCTAGACGCTTGACAAATATTCTAGAATTGGTCGCATTAGTGTTTTTAAAGGAATCTCTTTGGTAGACTGATTGCATTTCCCTAGCATTCTACCAATGAACCAAAGTCTGCCTCCAGCCTTTCCTACAACTGACACTTTAAGGTCGTTTCATTTCATATCCCTACAAATTGTTACATTAAGATATTAGTATGAGTTGGCCGATTCCATTTGTGACTCGTTGAAATTGTAATCACACGATACTATGTTTTCTGTTTGTTTTGTGAAGTGCAAAATTTTACATTTCTGGACATTTAAAGCAAGTTGCCAATCTTTGAACAACTTCGAAATCTTATCACGATTCAACTGAGGTGGCCGCGGTGGCAGAGCGGTTCTAGGCACTTCAGTCCGGAAACACGCGGCTGCTACGGTCGCAGGTCCGAATCCTGCCTTGGGCATGGATGTGTGTGATGTCCTTAGGTTGGTTAGGTATACGTAGATCTAAATCTAGGAGACTGATGACCTCAAATGTTGAGTCCACCCTAGTGCTTAGAGCCATTTGAACCATTTGATTCAACTGAATCTTTGTGCAACTTTCTTCAGACAAGTACTTCATTATGAAATATATCCATCATCTGCGAAAAGTCTGTGGTTACTACCAATCTTTTCCGCGGGGTCATTTACATAGAACATTAACAGAAAGTGTCTCAAAACACTAATTTGGGACACAACAGAAGTTACTTCTACATCTGTCGATGACTCTCTATCCAAGGTAAAATGCTCTACCAAGGAATCTTCAGTCTAGTCACACATTTCGCTTGATATCCCATTTGATCGTACCTTCAATAATACGCGTAGGTATGGTACTGAGTCAAACCGCAAGTTCTAATATTTTACAACAAATGGATGTAAAGGATACTGTGCGTACAGTACGATAGTACTTCTATCATCCTTCTTTTAGACGAGTGCAACTTTCTTCCAACTAGTGGGCACGGTTTTTTGTTCGAGGGATCTACCGTAGATTGTGGTTAAAAGAGGAACAAAGTCAGGCGCATATTCGGTATAGAATCTGATAGGATTCCATTGGGCCGTGAAGCTTTCTTGGATTTTAGCGAATTCAGTTATTTCTGAACACCACTGGCACTGATATCTACATCACTGACCTTATCAATGGTGCAAAAGCTAAGTTGGGGTAATATTTTCTTTAGAAAAAAATTTGGCTACGGTATTCAACATTTCAGTTTCTGCTTTGCTATCCTCAATCTCAGTTCCTGTCTCTTCCATTAGTGGACACTAACTCTGGCACAACTAACAGCCTTTAGGTATGATCAGTATTTATTTGGGTTTTGTGAGAGATTTTTCGATAATATTCTGCTACCGCAATCATTGAAGGTTCAGGCAGTGCTTTCTTGATTTGCTAAGCACGTTTCATTCATTATCCCTCTGCCTGCAGCCCTATTCTTTGTTTTACACCTATTATGCAGTAGTTTCTGCTTATTTCTGTGTCTTTGGGAGTTTCTTTACAGTGTTACTTAAAATCCGTCTTGATTGCAAATTTTTTTATTATTCATATGACCGGTTTCGGTTCATTCAGAACCATCTTCAGATCTGATATTTCAGTTACAGGAGTAACCCGTCCAAATCCAGCAACTTGCACATGCTACGTCACATAAAATTGGCCAACCAATTTTATGTGACGTAGCATGTGAAAGTTGCTGGATTTGGACGGGTTACTCCTGTAACTGAAATATCAGATCTGAAGATGGTTCTGAATGAACCGATACCGGTCATATGAATAATAAAAAAATTTGCAATCAAGACGGATTTTAAGTAACATTATAAAATCACTGATTGCTGTTGTCCCAAAAGACATTATGTCTGTTTTAGCAAAATTTCTTTACAGTGATTGTGTACCTTGAAGGGTCCCTCCCACCGTGAATTGTTCTATTAGGCACATGTCTATCAAATGCATGACTTGAGTCACTGTTCTTCTGGGTGCTTCTCTCCAGGACTTTATGTCTCCAATTCCTTATTAAGACACGACACTGCTCCCTCTTTATCTAGTTTGCTGAAAACGTAAACCCTTCTATTGGTTCGAGTTGTCCCTTGTACTTTAACCTTGTTGTTACAACTGCCTTACGGTCACTGATACCTGTTTCAATGTGGATGTCCTCAACGAGGTCAGGTCTATTAGTTGCCATTAGATCTAATATGTTTTCATCTTGAGTGGGCTCCAAACTATTTGTCCTAGATAGTTTTCAGAGAAGACATTTAGGAATGTTTCTTTGGACGTCTTTTCCCAGCCATCACTAAAAGACAGTAATTTTCTCAATTGAATGTTGAATGATTGAAGTCACTTCCGATTATGTCTATAACACTGGGAACTCACAAACTGGTCAACTTAGTATAGTGTCCATTTTGAAATATTCAAGCCGATATATTTGAAGTAAGTAATAAAAGGACTCTGAATAATATTATATGGACATAAACGACAAATTAATTATGAAAATGTATTAAATTAGCTTCTAAGAAAGACTATATCGACTGCAATTTAATAAAAAGACATTATTTATATTAGATGAGATGGTAGTGCATAACGTTCTCGAAACTAACATTATTATCTTTGTCATTACATATAAGAGAAAAAAGATATTTAAAATCGTTTCGAGTCAGATCATTTCTTCTGCTGTATGTAAGGTACGCTTGCTATTGTAAAGCGGTAACTTTTGTTCTATTTGTTCTCGTACGTAGCGAATAATTCAAGTGTGTATTCTGTGCTTAGTGGAAATATATTTACAAAAGTGAGTGCATTGTGTTACTTAAAGAATCCATGCAAACAATTCTTCCTAAATTAATAATTGCAAGAAGTTATTTATCATTTTTTCAGTCTCTGCGAAGCGAGCAATGTTGATCTTTGACTTGCAACAATGGCCGCCATTACGCGGCGTATTTAAATTTATTTTTTGTGTAACATATCACCACAGCCGAAGCAGTAGGAATCATTTCAAGTTATTCAATTAACTAAACTGCAAAGCTTCACTAATTTTATTTCGTCAAAAATGCATACTTTCAAAGATACGATTTATTCTAGGCCAGTGAACTTAGCCTGCATTACATTTCGCCAAAAGCATTTGAAATAATTTGCGGGGAGCCTGTCGCTCATTTGAAACATAGTTTAATATTTATCAATGGCCACCTAAAAATCTATATATTGTATTATCTCTTTCTTGTGTTTCACTTAATAATAATAATAATTAATAACCACAGAAAGGGAAGGATAATATATTAGGTTTCCTCAGAAGTTTTAAGTTACTTCTGGAGGTGAGTCTGGTTGCAGATCCAGTCCAAAATTTATACCCGTCCGAAAAATCTCATGTATAGTTTCAGTTTCAATTTCTATGTCGGTGGATTAGAATTTCTTGTCTACCGCGGCAAACGGATCACCTTCATTCTCAATTAGCGAGTTCTTTCGATACATACTTAAATTTTTCCAAAATATCTCACTGCTATCAATCTCGGGCTTTAAACAGCTTTCTGTAAGACCTATTGCGTGAGCTCCAATGCTTTTAATGAATGCTTCAGACTCTGGCATTTTGTAGCGAGTGATCCGGCACGTGATCACAGGGATTTTAACACTCTTCCTTGGATCTTATACTGACTCTTCTGGGCCACCCACAGGTATGGATGCCTGGACTGGGTGGAGAGTTGTCTAACCTAAGAAACGCTTGCGTGCACCGCACACACACTCAGCTACCTGGGTAGCAGCCTATGATGTGTAGTACACATGTGACTCATTTAGAGGGACCACACAATTCTCTACCCTATGCCGCATATCTAGGAAGTCACAGACTGGCTTGTCGCAGAAACTTTAAAGTGTCTGCTTAAGCCTTCCATGAGGCGTAGAACCAGGAGGCCATCTTCAGTTCTGTGTACACTGCTGCAAATTGTGTGCTTCGTTGAAATTGCTTAAGTGATGCTGTCTTCTCAGCCTTCTCTGGTAGTCGCTGGAATGATCCAAGTGACTTCGGACCCAGACGACAGCCATCGTTTGCTCCAAGGTGCACAACAGTTCACAGATAGTTGCACGCTGCTCCCTCCATGGCCTCCGCAATAACCTCTTCATCGAGTTGAATGAGGCCCCTAGGCACACACATTGTGTGCACCTGGTATCCCTTCCGATATCTCGCTGCCATTTTCCTAAGAGATACCATCATTCGAAGTAGCTTTGACCTTTCGACTCTTAATAGATCCTATACATTAATTTTTTGAGGACTTCATGTTCACCGTTGACTATGGAAATAATTTATTTCACAATTACAATTCGGATTTTGTTCCATTTTCCAGTGGTACTGTAAACATTTTGCTTCAGCAAATGTCAGACTTTAAAATCCCCCGACATATATACTCATGTCAACGTCAAAACTAAGCCTTTTCACTGTAGAAATACACTAACATCAAAAGAGTGTGAAGCTCTGTACATCGTGAAATGAAGTAAATTACGTGGTTATCAATGATAGCATCCTTCACATAAATCTCTAGAAATCCACTTTCTTTCATCCTAAGCATGCTGCAGTTTAAGAGACGCTGTATTTAGTACATACAGGGTGTTTCAAAATGAATATACCGGTTTTAAGGCTTTGTAGCATTTATTACATTTCAATTACAATTATAAACAGTACATCAAATGAAACATCAACTCAAACAGTTTTTCAAACAAGTGTTGAATGTGAGGACTATTGCAGAATGAGATTTTCACTCTGCAGCGGAGTGTGCGCTGATATGAAACTTCCCGGCAGATTAAAACTGTGTGCCAGACCGAGACTCGAACTCGGGAGCACTTGCCCGCGAAAGGCACAGGTCCTGAGTTTGAGTCTCGGTCCGGCACACAGTTTTAATCTGCCAGGAAGTTTCATATCAGCGCACACTCCGCTGCAGAGTGAAAATCTCATTCTGTAAGCATCCCCCAGGCTGTGGCTAAGCCATGTCTCCGCAATAACCTTTCTTCCAGGAGTGCTAGTCCTGCAAGGTTCGCAGGAGATCTTCTGTAAAGTTTGGAAGGTAGGAGGCGAGATACTGGCAGAAGTAAAGCTGTGAGGACGGAGCGTGAGTCGTGCTTGGGTAGCATGTTGGTAGAGCACTTGCCCGCGAAAGGCAAAGGTCCCGAGTTCGAGTCTCGGTCCGGCACACAGTTTTAATCTGCCACGAAGTTTCGTGAGGACTATTCGTCACACATCGAGCCGATAGGCGAGTTCTTCCCAAAACTTGATCAGTGTGTCTGGAGTAATTGTTGCAAATGCTGTTTCTGAAGTCGAGTGGATACATGATTATGAACCTCCAAATGGAAGTATTGCATGGCGTCTGATCGTGTATGATCGTGGAGGTAAAGCGAAAAAAGGAAAGTTCTGTCGTCTGGCCCCTTGCAGCCAATCCAGCGGTCGGGTGCAACGTCGTTTAACCAGTCGCCTACTGGGTTCTGCCAGTGAGGCAGCGCACCATCTTGCTGTCAAATGAAGTTCTGTGGTTCAACGTCTTCCAGTTGAGGGAAGGGCCACAGTTCTAGTGCATCAAGATACTAAACACCAGTTACAGTCGCTTCACCGAAAGAGAAAGGCTGAAAAACTTTCCGCCGGGATATGGCACAAGAAACATTCAATTTAGGGGAGTCTCGTTGCGACTGTACCATCTTGTGGAAGTTTGCTTACCCCCAGGTGTGTACATAATGTGTCGCCAATTTCCATTTACGGGAAATGTCGATTCGTCGCTGAGGACGACACGATCCAGAAAAATCTGTGTCTTCATGCAGCGATCTTTCATCTGCATAGTTGGCACGTAAACTGTAGTCGCCGGCCGAAGTGGCCGTGCGGTTAAAGGCGCTGCAGTCTGGAACCGCAAGACCGCTACGGTCGCAGGTTCGAATCCTGCCTCGGGCATGGATGTTTGTGATGTCCGTAGGCTAGTTAGGTTTAACTAGTTCTAAGTTCTAGGGGACTAATGACCTCAGAAGTTGAGTCCCATAGTGCTCAGAGCCATTTGAACCATAAACTGTAGTCTGTAGGCTTTAGAGCTTGTAATATCTGCAAAAGATAAGGACGTAATTGTAAGCGTCTCTTTAAAAGTCTCTACACAGATGTCAATGGAACTGCTAGTTCACTGCTAGCCTTCACTTGTTCAACACGTTCTTCAATCACTCTTGGTCCTCCATATTCCTCCATTTGCACGCAGGTATTCAAACAAAACTGTTGGAGTTGCTCTTTCGTTTGACGTATTGCTGTAAGTTGAATGTAATAAATGATACAAAGTGATGTGTCGGCAGCTGGGCCAACACCTTGTAGAATGAAGTGGCTGAAAGTGCACGCTAAACTAACGCAGACGGGCGCGAAGTACTGGAACATGAGACTTATTAATGAATAAGAAGAAAAGTACGTAGCTGGAATAATATACTTAACTTTATTCTCTTGTTGGAATACATCTCTTGAATAGTAGTAAGCTATAAGCACTGATACAAATGGCGCCTTGCTAGGTAGTAGCTATGGAATAAGCTGAAGGCTATTCTATCAGTCTCTCGGCAAATGAGAGGAAGACTTGGTAGGTCTGGTCGCAAGCTATGTCGTCCGTACAACTGGGGCGAGGTCATGTCCGTGTCTTGTGACCTGCCATGTGGTGGCGCTAGGATTGCGATTACACAGTGGCGACACGCGGGTCCGACATGTACTACAGGACCGCGGCCGATTTAAGTTACCACCTAGCAAGTGTGGTGTCTAGCGGTGACACCACATTCCTCCCCCGCAAATCGGCGAACGGTCGTGAGATAAGGCTTCCGCCCGCCGTGGGGAGGACCCCATGTTGACGTATGCGATGAGGTGGGGAGCCTAACAACAGGCGAGGCTGTGCCACCCGCACCCGGCCATTCGGTCCGAGGGGAGCTAGGAAACGCCTGCAAACCTAGTCCAGGGTGCACGTCAACATGAGGTGTATGCGCACGTAATGAGACAGAAGGGTCGACCTCCATGTGGTCGGAGCACCCGACGGGCGAAGACGACATCTGGTCCGGAGCGGGCAAGAGGTCCATGGCGGAGGACGGCTGGGCACGGGAAGCGAGCGGCGGCGCGTGACCCAGGGAGACGCCAGGCGGCTGCAGCGAAGCGTCCGCTGCGGGCGGCGCCGGCGGCGGCTGCGGCGGCGGCGCGACGCCATGAGGCAAAATGGAAGGCAGCGTCGGTAACACCTGGGGATGAGGCGAGCCAGTAGGTGGGTCCCCAAGGCGCTGACCTGACGGCTCCGTCGCTGAAAGCAGACGGGGAGCGGCAGAACCCAGGCGACGACAGAGGCGCAGCTGATTGAGATGCCGACGCACCTCACCAGAGGCCCCCAAAACCAAATACATCGCGCGGCCGAGGCAGCGAAGAATGCGCCCGGCGAGCCAACGCCGTGAACCGCGATAATTGCGATAATAGACAACGTCGCCAAGAGCAAAAGCAGGAGCCTGCCGCTGCACAGGAACCTGATGCGGCGGATGTAGCAAAGACATCAGGGTGCGATGAGATCGACCATGGAGCAATTCAGCCGGCGAGCGACCATCGCGGGGCTGAGAGCGATACGAAGACAAAAAGAGCAACAAAGCGTCCTCCCGAGAATGCGACTCTTTCAATTTCAACATCTGGGACTTGAAAGTCCGGACCAATCGTTCAGCGGCACCGTTTGACTGAGGCGAAAACGGCGCGGATGTCAGATGTTGAATACCATTGGCCTTGCAGAATGACTGAAATTCTGCGGACAGGAATTGTGGGCCATTGTCGGAAACAATAGTCTGCGGAAGACCTTCAATGCAAAAGATAGCAGACAAGGCTTGGATCGTGGCAGAAGACGTCGTGGAAGACATCCGGACAACAAAAGGAAAATTACTGAAAGCATCGACCACAACCAACCATCGAGCATTCCAGAATGGACCAGCAAAATCGATATGCAAGCGTTGCCAAGGGGAAGTGGCTTTCGGCCATGCAAAGAATTTCCGCGGCGGTGCGGAGTGTTGTTCGGCACACGCCACGCAAGAGGAGCACATATTTGTAATCGCAGCATCGATTCCGAACCAAGTACAGTGCTGACGAGCAAGTTGTTTCGTACGCACTATACCCCAATGTCCTTGGTGAAGAAGCTTTAAGACAGAGGACTGCAACGAACGTGGGACCACGACTCGGGATTGATCATTATCGGAACGCAACAACAAAACACCACGTCGAACAAAAAGTCTCTCCGTGTGAGCAAAAAAACGGCGAACCAAAGGATCCGCGATCCGTGACTTTGACAAGGGCCATTGCGTAGCAACAAAACGCAAAACAGGAGCAAGGACAGGGTCAGCAGCTGTGGCTGTAGCTACACGACGAAAATCAATCGGAAACGATGCGACCACGTCATCGGCTTCCGAATCAATGAACATGCAAGCAAGTTCGGAAGAATCGAATGCTTTATCCTCAGCAACAGGCAAACGGGACAACGCATCAGCGTTGCCGTGCTTAGCAGTGGACCGATACAAGATATCGTAGCGGTACTGCGAGAGAAAAAGTGACCAGCGAATGAATTTCTCGCTGTACGTGGAGGTACAGGCTTGTTCGGATGAAAAAGCGATGTCAAAGGTTTGTGGTCGGTGATGATTGTAAAGTGACGACCATACAAGAAGTCATGGAACTTGGTAACACCAAACACGAGAGCTAAAGCTTCTTTCTCTATCTGTGAATAATTTCTTTGCGCAGATGAGAGCAATTTGGACGCAAAGGCAATAGGGCGATCATGCGAGCCATCGTTGTGCGCAAGCACAGCACCGATCCCGAAATCCGATGCATCAACCATCAACAAAAGGGGTTTTCGGGGATCGAATGGCGTAAGGCAAGTATTTGAAAGTAACGCCGATTTCAACTGGCGAAAGGCGCGTTCGCATTCCGTCGTCCAGACGAACGGAACACCTTTACGGCGTAAGCGATGAAGCGGAGCTGAAATGGAAGAAGCATTGCGCAAAAATTTATGATAATAATTTATTTTACCCAACACACTCTGTAGCTGTTTCAAAGTCTGCGGAGCAGGTAAGTCCTGTATGGCACGGAGGTGCTCTGGACTCGGATGTATACCTTGGGCATTCATGACATGCCCCAGGTAGGGTAAGTCCCGAGCAAAGAACACACATTTGTCCTTTCTCAAGCGAAGACCATTCTGACGCAATACCTGAAATAATGTTCGGAGATTTTGCAAATGTTCGGCTTCTGTCTTTCCTGAGATTACAATATCGTCCAGATAGTTCGCAGCAGTAGGGACCGACGCACAAATAGTTTGTAAATATTGCTGAAACAATGCAGGGGCGGAGGCACACCCGAATGGCAGTCTTTTGAAGCGATACAAGCCAAGATGCGTGTTTACCACCAAGACGCGCTGGGAGTCTTCGTCCACAGGTATCTGCAAGTACGCATCTGCTAGGTCCAATTTTGAAAAATATTTTCCCGGGCACAGTTTGTCAAAAAGATCTTCCGGGCGGGGCAAAGGAAAAGTAGCAGTCACAAGTTGTGGATTCACAGTGGCCTTGAAGTCCACACAAAGTCTCAGTTTTCCGGAAGGTTTTGGCAAAATTACTAAGGGTGAGGCCCAGAGAGAAGCCTGCACACGTTCAATTACACCTTGAGATTCTAAATCGTGTAATGTTCTGGCGACCTCATCACGCAATGCGTGGGGAACATTGCGCGCTCTGAAAAATTTCGGTTGCGCGTTGTCTTTCAATTCCAAATGTGCTGCATAGTTCTTAGCGCAACCAAGGCCCGGCGCAAAAATGTCTGCAAATTCTTCACAAAGACTAGAAACACTGGCGGAAGGCACAGTCTGATTCACTGATAGGACCTGATTTACTATAGACAAATTAAACAATTGAAACAAATCGAAACCAAACAAGTTCACTGCACTAGAAGAACGAAGAACGTAAAATGATACAAGTTTTGTTTGTCCCTTGTATGTTGCAAGAAGGCTGCACTGTCCTAACACAGGGATCTGCTGTCCTGAGTAACTAGTTAACTTAACATTTGCGGCACGCAATGGCGGTTTGCCCAGTTGTTTGTACGTGTCGTGATTGAGCAACGAAACTGCAGCTCCGGTATCGAGCTGGAATGGGATCACTTTGCCTTCAAAGTCTAAGTCCACAAAAAGTTTATTGCCCTGCTGACGACAAGAGCGACTGTCACGTGCAAATTGAACTGATACAGGTACAGAAGCACTTGCGACTTTACGGGATTTCCTGCGACGTCGACACACACTTTGGGTGGGACGAACACAGTCACTGTTAGCTAAAGTGTCACTGGACGGGTGGGAATGAACTACATTAATGTCCATGGGCGAAGGTCCACGAGCCTGATTGTCCTGGGTGCGATTCCGGCGCGAAGCAAAAGGCCTGGAATTATTGCGATTGTCTGATCTAAGCTTCTTCTGGCAAACACTTTGAACATGTCCCTTCTTTTGACAGTAAAAGCAAATAGCTTGGCGTGACGGGCAATTTTCACGCGAATGTCTAGTTGCACACCGCGGGCATGATTTCACTGCAGTTGCTTGCTTACGCGGCGCACGTGTTTGCGAGCGAGGCTGCGACGGGCGCGAGGGCCGCTTAGCGTCCCGTGCAGCGGGCCCGGCGGGCCGATTAATGTGACACACTGCTGGCGAAGTTTCAAATGAGTCCTGAGCAAAGTCAAGTGTGTCTTGCCTATCCAATATGTCTATCACTTGTTGAAGGGAGGGATTTACGAGTTTCAAAATCTGTTCCCGTATGCGAACATCAGAAACGTTCTGTGCTATTGCATCACGCACCATAGTATCTGAATAAGGGAGGCCACAGTCACATTCAAAGGCACACTCCCTAGTAAGTCCTTGCAAAGTTGCAACCCACTCCCGATTAGTCTGACCGGCCGTACGTTTTGTACGAAAGAACGTATACCGTTTTGCAACTACATTGACTGTTTCTTTGAAATAGGCATCTAAAGCAGACAAAATTTCTTCGTAGGACAGAGTTGCTACGTCGCGTCGGGGAAACAATTTCACTATCACACGGTAGGTAGACACACCGACACAAGAAAGCAAAAACGGCTGCCGCTCTTTACCTTGTATTCTGTACGCGGCGAGATGAAACTGGAACTGGCTGGCCCACTCAGTCCAGGTTTCGCACTCGGCCTCAAAGGGCCTAAATGGCGGTGCGACAGCGTTGTGTGGCTGCGGTAGCGATGAAGCGGCGGCTGCCGCATCGGTTTGCAGCGCACGTTGACCCTGGACGAGCTGTCCAAGGGCTTCCAATAACGCCTGCGTCTGCTGATTCTGCAAGCGAAAAAATTCGGACAGTACATCTGGAGATTGTGGCGAAGCCATGACACAAGCAAATCAGAGCACAAAAAGGGAAAAAGAACAAATCAGTCCAAAGCAGAAAAAACACTTTCTCTCGTCGCCATGTGATGTGTCGGCAGCTGGGCCAACACCTTGTAGAATGAAGTGGCTGAAAGTGCACGCTAAACTAACGCAGACGGGCGCGAAGTACTGGAACATGAGACTTATTAATGAATAAGAAGAAAAGTACGTAGCTGGAATAATATACTTAACTTTATTCTCTTGTTGGAATACATCTCTTGAATAGTAGTAAGCTATAAGCACTGATACAAATGGCGCCTTGCTAGGTAGTAGCTATGGAATAAGCTGAAGGCTATTCTATCAGTCTCTCGGCAAATGAGAGGAAGACTTGGTAGGTCTGGTCGCAAGCTATGTCGTCCGTACAACTGGGGCGAGGTCATGTCCGTGTCTTGTGACCTGCCATGTGGTGGCGCTAGGATTGCGATTACACAGTGGCGACACGCGGGTCCGACATGTACTACAGGACCGCGGCCGATTTAAGTTACCACCTAGCAAGTGTGGTGTCTAGCGGTGACACCACACAAAGCCTTAAAACCTGTATGTTCATTTAGAAACACCATGTATAATAATTTCATAAATTTAGCTATTTGTATATTAAACGTAGTTTCTCTTTATAAATTTGGTATACAGTTTGCATACGGTGTGTATTCCCCGTTTTTACCTGCTTTAAGGCCGATACTTTTTCTTTCGTTATTACTAGAGTTGAAGTCGAAAAAACTTAGTTGCCCTTTCACCTTTCGTGATTTTTCAAATTTTACAAACCTGCGTTTTCGTTTGCTGCATTTGCGTTTTTTGCGCTTCGCTTCAGTTTTGTAAAACTTTATTGGTCTCACCTGTTCCGCACTCAGCACTGTGTTCTTTTTTAAACTTCATGTTGGTTGCGAGTACTACCAACATTGTGAATACGTCGGCTTAAGTATACTTTCATATTCGCGTGTGTTTGTGTGCGTATGTGTTTATGTCAGAGAGAGCGAGGAGTGAGTGAAAGCTTCTCTTGCAGCATTACAGAAATTTTTAAATTAACAAATTAGAGAGAAACGTACATAATACATCGTTTAAATAAGAATATGAGCGTACATGTTCTACACGAACTCATCTAAAGAGGAGGATCTCTGTCTGCCACACCAGATGGGCACTGGACATTTTTTCCACTAGCTGACTGATAACAAACGACGCTGCATTCTGTGTTTGTGAAGCCGAGGATTCTTAGCAGCAGACGAAATCTTGTACTGGCCGTGCAGGTGGCTGCCGGTGCTAGGGACAGACTTCTAAGGCGGCACCTCGCACCAGACACCACAGCCGTGTGGCTGTCACAGCCCTGCGTCACGGCTGCCGGCAGCATTATTTGTTACAGGCGGCACCTCCTGGAGAAGCTGCTCGTGGACAACGCGAGAATTAAGATCTGCCGCTCAGGTGAGCGAGCCTCTGAGGTTCCCGTCACACAACGCCCTGCACTCTGTAAATCTCTCAGGTGCGACTAACACGCCGCATGGCTCCGGCGGGAGATCAGGGCTCGCCGACACTCCAGCTACATCCACATCTACACGACAACCTCTTCATCTAAGAGCGGCACTTGCAATCAACGTCTCCAGTTACATTAGTGAACAAAAATTAAGCACGAATGTCAAGATGTGTCACTGCCCAGTAACATAACGCGATGAAACTTGAACCATAGATGAAAAGGGCGATCAAGACACTTTCATTCGAAGGTCGTACAGTCCAGAATCGATATTCCAATCAGGTACAATCACCGTGAGCATTGAGGCAGTCATTCCACCGACGAACGAGATTGACCAGTTCTGTGTCCTGCTGCGTGAAAAAGTCCGTAGTTGTCTGCTGCACACCCTCGTCCGTCAGGAATCGTCGGCCATTCATGGCTATTTTAAATGGACTGCTTGGTAATAGCATAGGGAAAGATTAGGACCATAGGGGGCGTGCTCGAGTGTTACCCACTTGAGTTGGCGTAACTTCTGCATTGGGATATTTGCGGTATGGAGACGTGAGTTATCATAAAGCAGCAGCACCTCATCACATAAAGGTGGCTTTCGACAGTGTTGCTGCCCCATTCACCTTCATTCCGCGATGGATGTCTACCGGTGTTCCCCCTTCGGCAACTAAGAAAGGGTAACAGCACGTCGGTCCTGTTCCAACACATTTGGTCATAACGTTACCGTAGTTCACATTTCCGCATTTTCCGCACGCACGTCGGAAAGACACGACTGCTACACACATCCCTTGCTACATGTCAGCCCTTATATACCCGCATCGCAGTCGTACAGTGTTGCTGTTGCTGTAGCGTATGACCTGGGCCTTCTTCCAATCCCGTGGAACTTTCCGCTGTTCCAATGATCTCTGATAGATGATAGGTAAGAATGGTGCTACATTTGTAGCGTAGTCAACATATAATCTTACGGGGATACCGTCTGGGCCAGATGCCTTCCTGGCGGCTAAGGATCTTAACTGATTTATAATCCCAGATACACTAAACACTATGTCAACCATCCTTGCGTTTCTTCGATAATTGAAATGGGGAATGGTGCTGCAGTCCTCTACCGTAAACGAGTTTTTTAAAGCTAGGTTTAGAATTTAGGCCTTCTGTTTATCATCATCAGTTACTTTACCCGTACTGTCAGCAAGAGAAGGTATTGAATTATTTGAAGCATTCATAGATTTTACGTACGACCAAAATTTTTTGGGGTTATATTTAGAATCTGCAGATAAAATATTGCTTTCAAATTCGTGAAAAGAATCTCTCACTGTCCTTCTGACAGCTGCTTTCATTTCGCATTTACGCGCCATCTAGCGCGTGTGGGATACGTTGGGGAGACGTTTTGCAGGACGTCCACATGCACCAACGACCGTTCAGCCGTTGTCAATCGCGCTGGTAGAGCAGTGGAAGGACCTATCACAAGAGCTGTTTATTGACCTTGTGGTCAACACGAGAGCAAACTACAGAGGACGGATTGCCATCCGTGGTGATGACGTTAAGAACCATGTCCTGCCAATTGTTATGTCCAGTGGACCAAAAAAAAATGGTTCAAATGGCTCTGAGCACTATGGGACTTAACATCTGTGGTCATCAGTCCCCTAGAACTTAGAATTACTTAAACCTAACTAACCTAAGGTCATCACACACATCCATGCCCCAGGCAGGATTCGAACCTGCGACCGTAGCGGTCCCGCGGTTCCGGACTGAGCGCCTAGAACCACTAGACCACCGCCAGTGGACCAACATCAATGGCTCAGACTTCAGTATACTTATTTGTATGTCCATCCTTCTGACTGTAGGTTTGAGGGACGTTGACCTTCCACTTATGCAATAAAAGAAACACCTGCAGTCATTCTTTCGATGTTGTTTATTATATAGCTACCATCTACCCCCTCAGCGTCAATTAAAGCCTGAAATGTTGTACTGAATCACCGAAACTGGTAGCTATATAATACCATAGACACGGGTTCCCAGGTGGATGCCGTGTTCCTTGATTTCCGCAAGGCGTTTGATAGTTCCCCACAGTCGCTTAATGAACAAAGTAAGTGCATATGGACTATCCGGCCAATTGTGTGATTGGATTGAAGAGTTCCAAGATAACTGAACGCAGCATGTCATTCTCAATGGAGAGAAGTCTTCCGAAGTAAGAGTGATTTCAGGTGTGCCGCAGGCGAGTGTCGTAGGACCGTTGCTATTCACAATATATATAAATGACTTGTGTATAACATCGGAAGTTCACTGAGGCTTTTTGCGGATGATGCTGTAGTATATCGAGAGGTTGTTACAATGGATGATTATACTGAAATGCAGGAGGATCTGCAACGAATTGACGCATGGTGGAGGGAATGGAAATTGAATCTCAATGTAGAAAAGTGTAATGTGCTGCGAATACATAGAAAGAAAAATCCTTTATCATTTAGTTACAATATAGCAGGTCAGCAACTGGAAGCAGTTTATTCCATAAATTATCTGGGAGTAGGCATTAGGAGTGATTTAAAATGGAATGACCATACAAAATTAATCGTCGGTAAAGCAGATGCCAGACTGAGATTCATTGGAAGAATCCTAAGGAAATTCAGTCCGAAAACAAAGGAAGTAGGTTACAGTGCACTTATTCGCGCACTGCTTGGATACTGCTCACCAGTGTGGGATCCGTACCAGATAGGGTTGATAGAAGAGATAGAGAAGATCCAACGGAGAGCAGCGCGCTTCGTTACAGGATCATTTAGTAATCGCGAAAGCGTTACGGAGATGATAGATAAACTCCAGTGGAAGACTCTGCAAGAGAGACGCTCAGTAGCTCGGTACGGGCTTTTGTTGAAGTTTCGAAAACATACCTTCACCGAGGAGTCAAGCAGTATATTGCTCCCTCCTACGTATATCTCTCGAAGAGACCATGAGGATAAAATCAGAGAGATTATAGCTCACACAGAGGCCTACCGACAATCTTTCTTCCCACGAACAATACGAGACTGGAATAGATGGGAGAACCGATAGAGGTACTCAAGGTTCCCTCCGCCACACACCGTCAGGTGACGTGCGAAGTATGGATGTAGATGTAGATGTAAAATTACATCGGAAGGCGTTTCCTTTTATTACACAGCGTAATTCTTGTGTCTGAAGTATTTTGTTCACTTGCCTTCTGTACTATATCATAGTAGTTCTTTCTATATATGGTGCAAGTTTCTTCGAGCTATATTAGTTGGCAGTGACACACCACGCGAAAGTATTTTTCGTCTCTAAGTTTTGCTGACCATTGTGTATGTTGCATGTATTACAATCCCTGCCTTCCCCAGCTACCCTCTACAGCTCCCGCAAGTACTAAAACAGCTCTTCCCTGCTATCTTAATTCATATCCTGTCATCCTGTCCCTTCTTCTGGTCGTGTTCCACTCGTCGCCGATTTTGCGAGGAACCTCCTCATTTCTTGTTTTATCAGTCCACTTATTTTCAGCAACGTTCTGTAGTACCACATCTCAAACGCTTCGGTTCTCTTCTACAACATCTATAGCATTCCGTAGGACACAGGTAAGATGTCCTATAAAATCATTAGTAGTGGAGCCAGGATATGTGTTTATGCGCAATTCATTTTCGATCGTCGGTTGCGATGGGTCTTTCTTCCATTGATTCCATGATTTCTGTGAAGGAGGTCATGCACAATCTGAATAGTGGTATGCTCCCGCACATTCCTGCCATCACGACTAATCGAGTCGGTTTGCTGTGAGAATGAATAGTCTTTCTATTAATTACCTAAACTGCAGTGAAACAATGCTCATTGTTTTCCGCTCTCAAGTGCTTTGAAAAGCGTACCTAATTGTTCAAGGTCTCGCGCCTTGGTCGCCGCGTCTGCCGCCTATTGTTCCAATATTCAAATGTCTTCTTACGGTGTTGCCTGGCATGTCTTCTTACAGCGGAGTGCAGTACACGTAAGGGCATTACCGCTGCGACCATTAATTTCCCACATATGGACAACTGGGGTACGATCCTCTCGCACTGATCAAATCCCGACGCCTTTTATAAAGTTTCTGGTACGCAGGTTCTCTGAAAACATACGTTTCTGCCATCACTGCGTTATATTATTTTCAGACAGTATGTGTAACATGAATTTTATAATATATCTATAGCCTGCCGATAACTGTATTCTAAAAATCAAATTCCGATGCATTCCGTCTACTAAGCATACATACAAAATTTGACTGAACGCATTCTCATACGTTTCACTACGTAATATGATCATGCACTGATTTTGAACCTGTTCCTATTAATAGTCTTCATGATAGTAGTTTCCCTCTAGTTTCGTTTTCTTTTTCTTCTACCTTTTTCCTCGATTTCTACTATCCATGTACGACACGAAGTGCACTCCCTCGTTACCTTTCATGACTTCTGATTTTTACAGTATTTATTCATCCTATCACTGGATCCTCTTCTTCTTTCGTCTGTCCATAGAGTGATGCGATTTCTGTAATTTACCTGAAAACCCCCGAACTTCGTAATTTTTCTCGAAAATTTGGCCTCTCTAGAATTTCTGATTTCATATTTGATTTCTGCTAAACCGTTTTTCATTTCCCTAAACCAACTAATTTCGGTTTTGGGTCTTTTGTTGAAATGGTCAAATACCATTTTTAGTTTGTCTTTCCGAGTTCATTGGAACCAAGTGAACATAAAACTAATTGTTTTTTTCCTAACATCATCATTTCAATTGGGGCATAGATCTTTTTTATTACTTCTTCCCATCGATGCACTCCCAGTTTTTGGGCTTTTCTTGAAATGAATATTTTCTCTACTATCTTCTTTCTTTCCTCTTTCTACCACTTCTCAGTTTCTCCCTGTTTGTTGAGCACCAAATATTTTGCTCCATAAAGGCACTCCGGTTTAATGACAGTAGTGTAGTGTTGGATTTCTATTTTTACGGAGAGTGATTTTTAGGGGTTTCGCACCTCAATCGATAAAAACTGAACCTTTATAGGATCGCTTTCTTGTCCGTCCGTCGGTATTTCTGTCGATCTGTTAAGACCTCCTTTTATTAGAAACGGGTAGACATATCAAGTTGAAATTTATGTTACATACTAAGGTCTATGGGCTCTTGGCGGTGTAAAACACTTAGGCTTCTAAGCGAATGCAATTAAATATACGGCCATCTATGTCACATGGGTTGATACTAGTAAACTCACTCGTCAAAACCTGTAGATTACTTCCCGTTCACTTAGAATGACAAATTTTGGCAAGTAAGGGAAAAATATCCAAACATTGTTACAGTGGAATTACGTACGTCACATAAAAATAATTTTTTTTATTACAGAATCTGGGCAATTGTAGACCGCTTAAAACCTAAGACAAAGATGCAATCTTTTTGTTCTTAACGTTCGGGAACTTCTTCATGCGTTGACAGATGGCCTGTCTGTTCATTTGACATCACCTCCTAGTCTGTGAATTTTGTTGTTGGACAGGAAATTTCGCAGTATTGATCAGTAGCCCGAAATGTTCCCAGTCGTGTATGTTATCTTATGTGACGTTAACTATTCTCAAGTACCTTCTTGTCTCTTCCAGCCATCTAAGTGTGTTTTTTAATTCGGAAATGAAATTAAAAATTTTCTCCGTTAGTCCATTGTCATTAGTTCTGAAAATTTAACTTCAGTCTCCTCTTTCTTATTGTGTGTGTGATTGTTTCTATGTTTCTATATAGGTCTTCATTTTTCCTCTTTGTTCAGTTGTTAGCTCTGTTATTTTGTGGTCCTAAAATTTTTCTGAGAATTTTTCTTTATTTCTTTTCCAGTTCTCCTAGTTCACCACTTACATTCACTCTTATGCATTCAGATCCGTAATGTGCTTCCTGTTTAAATACTGTAACGTAGTGTTTATTTTTTATCTGAAATGACAATGATCTTTTATTGCGAGGATCATTAAATAAAGAGATAAATCGGTCTGGAGAAAAAAGCGTTTATTTTTACAAAACAAAACTTTTTCTACTTTTCATCATAATCCCCTTGAACATTTATGCACTTGCTCCAACGGGCTACAAGCTTTTCTATTCCGGCTGCAAAGAAGTCTTGATGTTTGAACCAGTTTCCCACAAACTTTTTCACGTCCTCGTTGCCCTGGACCCCCTTCCTACGTAATGCCTCCTTCAGTGCACCAAACAAACGGAAATCACTAAGTGCTAAATCAGGACTGTAAGGGAGATGAAGCAGTACTTCCCAGCCCATTTTGTCGATGGTTTCATGGTTTAGTTGAGCAATATCAGGACGTGCGTTGTCCTGCTGGAGAATCACACCTCTCCTCTGAGAACCACGACGTCTTACTCCCATGGCTGGCTTCACCTTGTTTAAAAGCAAATCAGAGTAGTATTGGCTGTTCATTGTACGCTGCTCTTCGAGATAATCACAAAAAACTGGACCTTCAACATCCCAAACCACCGTCAACATGACTTTTCTTGCTGATACTTGGATTTTGAATTTTTTCTTGACAGATGAGTTGGTGTGCTTCCACTCCATGTTTTGTCTTTTTGATTCTGGTTCATAATAGTGAACCCAAGTTTCATCACAATTTTGTTGAGGAAGTGCTCACCTTCTCTTTCATAACGTTCCTTTAGCTCATGCACACTCTAAACGTTGTTTCCTTGCGTAGCCGCGCCAACTCCTTTGGGACCCATCTTGCACGTGTTTTGCGGTACTTCGGTTTGTTACAGATAATGTTATGAACTGTATCAGTACTAACTTGAACCTTATCAGCTACTATTTCCACAGTCACACATCGGTCGGCATGAATAATGTCATCAATTCGACTTTCAAGTGAGGGTCTTGAAACTGCAACTGGTCGACCAGAACGGTGTTCGTCAGTAACTGAGTCGCGAGCATTTTTGAACTGCTCTACCCACTTGTAAAAATTTGCACGATTCATACAGCCTTCAACATAAACCTTAGACGTTCTGCAATATATATTCACTGTTTTCTCACCTTCAGCAAGAAAAAAGCGAATAGCAGAAAGTTTTCAACTAAAGAGGATGTTTCAAGTGGAATTGCCATATTGAAATGTATTTTTGAGGTTATAAGCAAAACAATGTTGATACATCAGCTGATCAGGACTCATCCCAGTGATGCCAACTTAAATCCATGAAAGTACCAAACTTCCCCTGCTAACAGTTTTTTCCCCAGACCAATTTGTCTCTTTATTGAATGACCCTCGTATTTCGGTTTTGGATGAGTTTGTATGCAGTTGTGTTTATGTTCAATGTACTCTGTTTCCCCATATGATATTTTGAATCCGTTTTAGCTGCAATTTCGTAAAGTGTTGCTATCATTATCTTTGCATCTGTTCTATCCTTAGAAATTACTACAATATCATCAGTAAAAGCGAGACTTTTCATCTCAGATCTTCGCGTTCCTTGTCCTAGATGGATTCCTACGATGTTTTTCTCTTGCAGTTTTTTATTGCACACTCTTATGATCTTCTTTAAAGTCGGATTGAAGAAAATCGGTGAGAGCCCATCGCCCTGCAAATATGTCTGTTAATTGTGAAGGGTTCAGAAACTTCTCCTAGAGATTTAACTTTAGAAATTGTGTCTGTGAGTGTGCTAGACTAGTTGTATTGTCGTTCTGTCGATACCTGTTTCTTTCAGTGTTAGGAATGCAGTCTGTCTCTCTACAGAACCGTAGGTTTTTTAAAGTCAATGAATGTAAGAACTGTGTTAAGGTTCCGCTTTTTTCTCATCCTGAGGGGAGATTTCAAGTTAAAAATTTGATCTGGGCACGATCTATTTTTTCTGAACCCCGCTTGGCACTCGCCAGCTGTGTGTTCTATCTGATTTTCTATCTTATTCAGCAGAACTTTGGATATAATTTTGTAGCTGACTGGAAGTAGAGATATGCTTCGGTAATCGTTGGTGTCTGTCCTGTCATCCTTCTTATGTAGCGGATGAAATATGGCTTGTCTCCATTCGTTCGGTATTGTTCCTTTCTCCCAGTAGTCTTTAATGACCTCATAAATGGTTTCAGCTGTCCGCCTCCCTCCAAGTTTCCATATATCAGCTAGTATCCCGCCCTATTCTTTTTCAACTGGTAAATGTATTGTTCAGTTTGGTGCACTGACGGTGATTCTGAAGGTGGGTTTTCCTTTTGAGGCTGTCTGAAAATTAGTCGTTCTGTTGATCCCTTTATTAGAGGACTTTTGAAGTATTTTGCTTGTAATTCAAAGTTGTCTTTGTCGTTGGTAATCAGTTTGCCTCCTGAATCTTTGAAGTGTGGGCTCAACGGCCGGCACCATGTTATTTCTTCTATGAAAACCTTGTAGAAGTCCCTGTGTTGCTCTGTCTGAAATTTGTACCTGTTTCCTCTAACCATTTTTTTTTTTCATATTCCTATTTCTCTGTTCGAATAATTTCTGATGTCTGATTTCTGATCTTGGAGTTCAATTTTTTTCCAAGCTGTTAATCTATGCTCTACCGCATCGTCACATATCTTATTCCGCCACCAATGTTTCTTTCTTCTTCGTGGTTGTTCTTTCGCTGTTTCTACCATTGCTTCTCTGATCTCAACCCAATTTCCCATCTTCCTTGTGTGAAGTTCTTTAACGAATTCATTCCTGTTGTCTAACAGAAATTTTGTGTCGATTCTGTGGACTTTTTTAAAATTTTGGTGTTTGGTTTTTTTAGGTTAAAATCTGGCTTTGATTTCTGTCAAAAAGTGCTCCGAATCTATACCTAGTCTTCTGACCCGTACGTTGATGATTTCTCTAAGGTTTTGTTTGGTTACTGCCACTGATCCCTTTGATATTAGGAGAATATCTCTTTGCTATTAGAGCTTACATTGCATCATCATCCGTCAAAAGCATAACAGAAAAATTATGCTGCATTCCAACATAGAAAGTATTGTGTGGTCGTGTTTTAGTAACTATATAAAAATATTTCGTAACAATTTCCTCTCTGTACATATATAACCTAAAGTACCCTGCTTGCTTTGTTTGCATTTCCTGTCTAGGCTCAGAAACTACAGCAAAGAATTTTACACCATCTTGGAAATTCAGGGACCGATATCTTGCTAGTATCCACAGCTGGAACGAACAGTTAAATCTTTCCGAGCGAGCTCTAATTTCTCTTATTTTATTACGATGATCATTTCTTTCTATGTAGGTTCACGACAGTAAAATATTTTCCCATTCAATGGAAAATTTGTTGATTGAAATTTCGTGAAAAGATCTCGCCGCATCGAAAAAAGCCTTTGTTTTAATTATTGCCACCCCAACTCACTAAATATATCCGTGACACTCTCTCATCTATGTGACGATAACTTTGAACTTTTTTGGTGACCTTCGTCAATCCTAACTGGTAAGGATGCCATACGACACAGCAATTTTCTAGCAGAGGGTGATCATTTCAAATAGTTCAAATGGCTCTGAGCACTATGGGACTTAACATCTGAGGTCATCAGTCCCCTAGAACTTAGAACTACTTAAACCTAGCTAACCTAAAGACATCACATACATCCATGCCCGAGGCAGGATTCGAACCTGCGACCGTAGCGGTCGCGCAGCTCCAGACTGAAGCGCCTACAACCGCTCGGCCACTAGAGGCCGGCAATGATCATTTGTTAACTTGATTGTTATATCGTCAAGCTGTGCAAAGAGGATGTTTCGCACAAATGTTGTAAGCAACCATCCCCATGTTGTAACTGCGAAGAACCACAGACCGTCGGACACCTTACAGATGAATGCACCACAAGACCATAAGATGGCACACCAAAACACTTCCTGCTGGCGACTAAAAAGTCGATAGATTACATATATGCCCTAGACATTTTTTAATGCTTTGAATTGTATATATTATGCTCTACAAAGGTGCAAAAACGGTTTCCGTCTGAGGGCGTTGCTGCAGACATATGCGACGTAGCGTGTCTCCGATACGAGTATATAAGCATCGACGTATTGGCAAGGGCCTAGTGTGCCATTTGAGACTTTCCGATTGGGGTTCGCTAAATGTGGAAAAGTGAACTATGGCGACGTTATTACCAGATGCATCCAAACAGGACAGGCGTGCTGTTATTCTTTTCTTAGCTGCCGAAGGACAGACACTGGCAGTCATCCATCAGAGAATGAGGAATGAGTATATGGCGGCATTTCTGTCGAAAACCACCGTTGTGGAATGGTGCTCCAAGTTCCATACTGGTCGCATTCCATACACGCTAGTTGATCTGGGAGATCAGCCCCAATTGGAAGACTCAAGAAAGGTCTTGAATGGATGACGACTTCTGTTAGGTGATAATATGCAGCAAGCAGTTACGGATTTCTTCGAGCAGCAGACATGGCATTTTACTAAATGAGTATCTTCAACTTGCTGGCTCATGGCGATCTTGTATGACAGGAATACCGATTTTGGATTGTACGGCCATCGAACGGAAACTTTTTGATAGCCCCTTATATTATTTACTTCAGTGTCTCAGAAAGCCACACTATAAATAAATAAATTTACCCTCATTTGAGGGGGGGGGGCATTTTAACCAATTTTTATACACATGAGTGATTATTTGGGCGAAAGTGTGCCTTCCACTCCTAAGGATGAGATAGGGGTGAGAAGCCGTGACGTGTAAAAATATTAATAACGACCGATATTAGTATCAGTGCCATTGTTTCGGGGTCGCTCGGCTGCTTGGTTACAGTCCCGCTGATGTTTTACCCATTGGCAGGGGGGGGGGGGGGGGGGGGTGGCGAGGGTATAAACGCTCTGTGACATAAAGGCATATCTCTGTACCGTCTCAAACAATTTCTACCAAACTTCTCTCACGCATCACTAACTATGTCGAAAAAATTACCATGACAGTAAGAGACGCCAAGCACCCATATGGCTGAGAGAGGAAGACATAAAAACATATTGGCCGGCCGCGGTGGTCTAGCGGTTCTAGGCGCTCAGTCCGGAACCGCGCGACTGCTACGGTCGCAGGTTCGAATCCTGCCTCGGGCATGGATCTGTGTGATGTCCTTAGGTTAGTTAGGTTTAAGTAGTTCTAAGTTCTAGCGGACTGATGACCACAGATGTTAAGTCCCATAGTGCTCAGAGCCATTTGAACCATAAAAACATAACTCAGTAGCACCTTCAGCTAATTCGACCAATGTGGCACATATTTGATTGATTATTTCTGTAAAATCACTTTTGGGAATAAAATACCATATACCCTACACCGCGTGTGGTTGGACCATGGGTATGAGAAGGTGTGACATCAACAAAATGTTAGAAAACGAGATGGTGTTTCTGTTTCCTCCCTGTATTTACTTCACAGGGTGGAGAGAGCCGCTGGCAAAAAGCTAGTCATCACGGAAAATTACTTCAAATTGGAGCTACAACATCTCTACTGTGACTATTCCTTATTTTCTCTTCATCTCAGATTTCATTTGACACGTTAATGTTGCTGTTCCAGAAACAAATCGTGCGCGGAAAGTACAATTATTGGTAAGCTTCCATGTGGGTTCACATCTCTTTAATTTTACTCGTATCTTTATGGTCTTTTCGTAAGATACATGTAGGAGGGAGCAATATAAGAGTTGAATCTTCTAGAGAAGTACGTTCTAGGAATTTTAACAGTGATCTACATCTTGATGCACAACGGCTATCTTGTAGCGTCTGCCATCTTCGTGACCCTTTGGCGCTAACTAAACGAAACAGTAACTAAACGTGCTGCTCTTCTTTTGATCTTCTCTATTTTCTCTAGCAATTCTACGTAGAGCGGGTCCCAAACTAACGAGTAATATTCAAGTATCACTAAATAAAGGTTTTGTAAACTACCTCATTCATGGGTGGACTACAATTCATGAGGGTTATTCTAATGAATCTGCGTTATTGGGATTAGTTTCATGTGCTGAATCCATTCCAAATTGCTCCATATGCATGAACCTTCCAGTCACATTAATATGAGCGCCGCTTATGTTCGACGTCAACGGGAAATAATCACTCACATATGGTTGGTGGCAGCACTAGTAGTGGAGTGTATACAGAGCGAGTTCGCAAAACAAAATCGGAGCATTTTACCTGTCGTCCAAAATGGCACTGAATCGTGATTTATTTTCAAAGAATATTCTTAAGAATTTATTTTATTTACTAGCGATTCATCAAGAACATTAACACATTTAATCATACAATGTAAGCGTGGATGTATTTTCCAGGGAGTAACTGATGAAATCATAACCAAATTCCTTTTAACAAATGAGAATTTTATTCACTTTAATAGTACCTAAAAGCATTTTTTAAAAGAAACAGATTTAAAATTATAATCAGAAAGCACCCGCTAAATATCAAGGTTGCAATTTATTCAGAGGCAGAAAGAAACAAGTTTTGACTGTATGAACCTTCGGGCAGAGAAACTTGCCGCTCCCTTTTGATACGGCCGTAGTTACGACCGCTCACAATAGCCTTTGAAAGACTACAATGGAGCAAATCTGCAACACACCAGATAACTTTAAACTAAGAGTTTTAAGAATTTACACAAGCACACAAACTATGCACCACGCATAGGAGGGATGTAAATGGTACAAAACACTAATAATTAAAATATTAACCTTGCCACCGAAGGTGCAACTTGACTTTAACTTCTAAGAAAAGTCTTACGGTGAAAGGATGGCAACTTTATATACTAAAATGATCATTTAAATAAAAGCCCATGAGATGCAATCTTATATAAAATTCTACAAGGTTGGCCAAACAACAGTTAGTATGCTCTACAGTACACAGATACCGTGTCTGAAGATCATACGCAGTAATATCAAAGTTTACAAAGATCAAAACATATTTCAGGTACTAGGCCGTTACACTCCAAGCAATAAATTCGTTAACACACCAAATCCGACAAACATGACAGAGGCAGCTACTAACGTACAGTAGATTGATAGGGAGATTACCGAACAACCCGAACCGCAGGTTGCTCTAACCCGCCCCTACTCCACAAGGGAAAAACGGACCACCCAATTTATAAACAACTACCTTCCTGCCGGTGGGCAAACGGAGAAGAATGGTGGGACGACTGCAAAGCAAAACAGCTGGTGACTTCACCACGAAAACAAGTACAATTTAACAATAGTAAATCAAACAAGATATCACCAATCACTCCTAATAAACTGCAATTTCTCGATAAGACCTGGCGTAGCACCCCCAAATCGCTCACCCGAACCGTCCGCTGCCAGCCGCTTCAACGGACGCAGGAAGTCGCACCGATCTCTCGTATCACAGCGTCGCAGCTCGCACCAGCCAGACTGATGTGGGTTGACTCCTGTTGCTCTCGTGTCGACCGCGAAGTTACTACCCCTCGCTATACGCCGCGGCCCTCTGAACTCACGTGGCGACCTCACAAGCGCCGACGCTCAAGACGGACAATTCTCAGTGCGCGACCGACCAACCAATCGATCCAACGGCCAATGACCATTGCCTGAGCAAACTCGAGCAGACTGGCGGCCTAACGCGCAGACTCAGATGCAGGAACTAAGCCCCGACCAGGCGACCACTCGCTGAGTTCTCTTACTGGCGGAGTGGAAAGACTCTCATTTTGCCGGCTTTAAAGGTTGATCCGAACGACAGACATACTAGCACTCCGAACGACAGACAGACACTAACTGCCTAACAAATGCGGACGAGAGACAAACTAGCAAGCTGGGGACGAGAGATTGACCCAGACTGACCCACTGGCGAGCTCATAGCGCCCCTTAAATGCACGTGAACAGGCAACCTCCCCTTTCCCACCAGAGAGAGACACCAATGCTGCGATTGCCACAGCGGCGCCACCGCAAGAAACGAAGGGCGACTGCTTCACACTACGCGCTGCGGCGCGCTCTTCCATACAGCAATTTTTACCACGGCTCAGGCATGATCATTGGCTTTTGGGCCAAGGGTGGGTTTATTTCCGAAACGGCTAAGTTCGTAAACTGTACGTGAGCCACTGCCCTTAAAGTATACCGTCCATGGCAAAACTGCACTGTCGAAAACAGCGCCAAGGCGACTGTGACGCACCACGGGCCATAAGGTTACAGGGGTGAACGACGGTTGTGGAGGTGCGTACGGGCCAATGTAAGTGCAAATGATGGGCAACTGACAGCCCATATGATGTACCGAGCGGCTACCAACAGCGTCTCCTCAACGACCGTTCAGCGAACCTTCCTGCACATGGGCATCCGCAGCAGGTGTCTGGTTCACGCACTCATCCGCGGCGAAGGCTGGAACCTGAACGTCAACACCGCAACTGGGCGCCCCATGAAATGGTGACAATTGGTCTTTTCAGATGAACCAAGTTTTATACACCATCGGACAGATGGCCGTTGGCGTGTACGGTGTGAAACGTCTGAAAGCAAACACCTTGCAACAATCGCCGAAAGGGTCCAGACCGGTGGATGAACTGTTATGGTCTGGGGAATGTTTGCGTGCACTCCCTGGGTGATCTCGTCATTCTGGGAAGCACAATGGATTAACACAAGCGCGCATTTATCCTTGGGGGCCACGTCCGCTCCCTACATGCGGTTTGCTTTTCCTCTGCACGATGGTGTCAATCTGCAGGAAAATGAAAAATGTTACGCTCCTCGCAGTGAACATGCGTAGTTAGAGGAGCACCAGGATATTTCTACTGGACTTCCATGGGCACCAAACTCCCCGGATTTAAAGGTGACCGTCTCGATCGAACTGTTTGCGTCATGGGTCTTCAGCCAAGAACCCTTGCGCAGCTGGCCACGGTAGTCGGCATGGCTGCACATTCCTGTCGGTACCGTACGGAACCTCGAGGAATATCGTCCTGCACGTTTGCAGCGGTCCGCGTAGCATAATGTGGTTGTTCCGGCTTTTGTCAGGTAGTGACATAAATGTGACAGGACAGTGTATATTTAATGGATATGGCAGCTTCCAATGATTGTTTCGCAATCGTTTAATCATACGGTAAAGGTATTCCCACCTATTTCTTTGAAATACGTTACATTTGTTGATATAGAGGTTCAATTGCCTATCCCTGAAGAAAATGTAGATCCTTTGCAAGTCTTCTTGAATTTCGCTACAACTTTGTAGGTATGCAACTTCTCTGTATGGAATAGTGTCACCTGCTTACTGTTTCATGAAATCTCCGACCTTCTGCGCTATATCTTTTCTATGTATTGTAAAAAAATAAAGGTCCTACTACACTCCACTGATTACGCCCTAAGCCACTTTTACATCCGAAAGCTTTCTCCGTTTTGAATGTTGTGCTGTGTTCTATTTTTTAGGAGCTATTGAATCCAAACAGAAAGTTGATCTAATACTCCGCACACTTGTATTTTACTCATTAGGTGACAGTGTGGAACAGTAGTGAACACGTTACTAAAGTCGAAGTCAGAATCAATTTGAGCCCCCGAAGAAACTGTCTTCTGGAGTGTACACGTAGACGTATATACGGAAGTAATAACAACAAAGTTTCCTTATATGCTGAGTGAGTCGTGCTGACTCCGGCTTATGCGTTGCTTTAGAACTTGGCTGTTACTCTGCGTTTTATTTCCCGCAGTTATTGCGGTCATGTCGTGGGTCTCCCTCTTTCTACGTGTGGCAGCAGCGCTGTGTATCGATATTTGCACCGTATACCATCTTTGGTCTGGTGTTTATAGTTCCGGCTTGGCAGTGTGCAGCCAATAGGTCGGTTGGCGCGGATCAGCAAGCAAGTCTCTACGCGACGCAGTCGGCCGGGCCCACTGGCGGTCTTTACGCAGTGTCGGAGCGTATGAGGGCTGTTCGGAGTGCTACGAGGTTCGTGGCTCACCGACCCAGGACATGAAAGTTGAGTGGTGATTTTATTACCGAAGCCACGTCTGTTCACGTCTGTTCACGTTGGTTGGTGGTTGGCAGTATTCCTGGGAGCAACAGCGAGTGTTCGAGTTGGTGAAGATTTAGCCGCCGTGTGGTGGAATTAACTATATTTGTCGGTTTGAAATTCAAGTGCACCAGCGGAATTTTCTGCCTTGTGGCCGTTAGTGTTCCGTTTACCTACCCTTGTCGCTGGCGTAAATTCAGGCAGCGTCCTTTCCTCACCTGCTGTCGCTGTCCAACGTGGTATGTAGTTTTTGACAGCTTCATGTAATTTTGGTTGTGGGCGGCTATGTCTGTAACGTTTTGGCTTTTGAATTCTCGTATACTGGTTGGTGGTTAGCAAGTCGTCCTGTCGGTGGGTCCCTGACTGTCTCTTGGTTGTGTTGCCGGCGGATCGAGAATAGTTCGGCCGACTTCGTGTCTCACCTAAGCGAACGTTAAGATTTCAAGGGCAGACCGAGCCTCCTGGAAGCTTCTGAGCACCGTCGCGTATACTGCCTTTCTTGTTGGCGTTTAATTGTGTATTTTTAATGGCTCATAGCCGATGGTTGGAAATTGTATGCTTGTAATTATGTTTTTAAAATCAAAAGCCTTCAGCCGTTTTAAAAGTAAGTTTTTCTAAATTGGGCAAGTCTTGCATTGTCTGAAGATAAAGCTTGGGTCTTCTGCCTGTTGAAAATTTATTGTATTGTTTTAAAGCATCGGACTTCAGCCGCTTTAAGTTTCAAGGATCCTACTTATCAAGTATTACCTTTTGAAGATTAAACTGTGGGCTTCCTGCCTGTTAAAAATTTATTGTAGTTGTATTGTTTTTTAAAAGCATGTGCCATCAGCCGCTTTAAGTTTTAAGGTTCTTACTTATCAAGTATTACATTCTTTCAAGATAAAGCTGTGGGCCTTCTGCCTGTTGAAAATTTATCGTAGTTATATTGTTCTTAAAATGATGGGCCTTCAGCCGCTTTAAAATTTTGGATTCTTACTTATCAAGTCTTATATCACTTGGGCCTAAATACAATTGAAGGTTAAAGCCTAGATCCTTATGTCTCAAAAAAAAAATTTATAGCTGTTGTGTTTAATTCATGGGCCTTCAGCCGTTTTAGAATTAAAGACTTTTTCTGTCGATAGTCAAGCTTAGAAGTTGCGCTGTAACGTTTGGACAACTATATAACGTGTTATGTTTGGAGTGTAACTGACAGCCGCTCATTCTGGCCCCCTTCCGCAATTCCTACTACTTGTCCTGCCCTGCGGGTTTAGCAGGGCGCCTCACTGAGGCTCATAAATAATTCTCCGTTTGAATTAATGCTGATTTCCTGTAAAACCTTTATTAACGAAGATCACATTTAGGAATATATATATAGTTTCGACCGTTACCGGTAGTCTTCAGATCAGAATGTAGAAAAACAGAGTATAAGATTACAGGAGCTTTTGTCAATTGGCTGTTAAGAACCCAAGGGAATGTCAACTTCTAACTCTTGATATTCGTGACATTTCCTTGCGTTGTTAACAGCCAACTGACGAAGTGTCACCTTTTGACGTTCCAACATAATGTAGGAGCAAAGATCAGCAACTTGGAATACTAAATTTTTTTCAAAACTATTTACCACAAATAAAAGTTTTCAAGCCGTTGTGACAGAAACTCCACTGTTTTTCCATTATTGGATCTGAAGAACACCTAAAATTATCGAAGATAGTTACATATTTTCCTATATGTGATTTTGGCTACTGAAGATTTAAAGAGAAATCAACTTTCAGTGAAATGACAGACCACTGTTTCTACACTGACAATGTCAAGTAACTACAATTCTCCATTTCGTACCAACGAAATTCCAGAATTAAGTACCAGAATAGTGGTCCACATTGATCCATCAAGACATACCATCGTGATTTGCACCCATAGTTCAGTTCCTGTTGACGACAACCGAACTCGGTATTGAATCGGCCAGAGCCATAGAAAGGAAGAAATTGGGCCACCACAGACAGAAACTGAAGCGCCAAAGAAACTGGTATAGGCTTGCATATTCAAATACAGAGATATGTAAAAAGGCAGAAGTGGCGCTGTGGTTGGCAACGCGTATAGAAGACAAGAAATGATACTTCAAGAATGGGACCAAAGACAACTGAAGAGAATCGTTCAAGGTGACAGAAGTGCAACCCTTCCCCAAACTGCTGCAGATTTCAATGCTGGGCTATCAACAAGTCTCAGTGCGTGAACCATTCAACGAAACATCATCGATGTGAGCTTTCGGAGCCGAAGGCCCACTCGACTACCCTTTATGACTGCACGACACAAAGCTTTACGCCTCACCTGGGTCCGTCAACACCGACATTGGACTGTTGACGACCGGAAACATGTTGCCTAGTCAGCTGAGTCTCATTTCAAATTGTATCGAGCGGATGGACGTGTATAGGTATGGAGACATGAATCCATGGGCACTGCGTGTCAGCTAGTGAAGGCTCTGTAATGTGGGGCGTGTGCTGTTGGAGTGATATGGAACCCCCGGTAAGTCTAGATACGACTCTGACAGCTGACACGTACATAAGCATCCTGTCTGATCGCCTGCTGCCATTCATGTCCATTGTGCATTCCGATGGACTTGGGCGATGCGACATCCCACACGTCCAGAATTGCTACAGAGCGGCTCCAGGAACAATCTTCTGAGTTTAAACACATCCGCTGGCCACCAAACTCCCCAGACGTGAATATTATTGAGAATATCTGGGATGCGTTGCAACGTGCTGTTCAGAAGAGATCTCCACAGCCTCGAACTCTTATGGATTTATGGACAACCCTGCTGGATTTATGGTGTCAATTCCCTCCAGCACTACTTCAAACATTAGTCGAATCCATGCCACGTCGTCTGTTGCGGCGCTTCTGCGTGCTCACGGAGGCCCTACATGATAGTAGGTAGGTATACTATATTGCGTATGTGCCAGATTGCAAGAGCTGTCGTGAATACTAGATCACAGTTTGCCGACAACAGTGACTCCAGATGCGGCAAGTGGAGGTAAGATCTCTGCCCTGCCTTGACTCGCTCATGGAGAAAGCGGTCTTAATGTACCAGAGCGGCTCTCCATTTCTTCCACAGTAAATTCCGGACTTATGTACCAAAATAGTCGCTTTTATATTGAACCCTTCGTGATTTGCACCTAAGGTTCAATTCCTGCTGATAATAATCGAACTCGGCACTCAGATGGCCACAGTCATAGGAACGATGAAAGACGACATCCACGGAAAGCTACACTTACTGTGAATACGCAGCAGCCCAGGAACTACTGAGACTTTTTATAACTGGTGAAACGTTTCCTTAGAAAAATTAGTGAATTACTGTGCTGATAACCTCTGACGTTATTTGATTTTCAAACAGCTGAGCAGAACTGAACGTACTCAGGCATTTCTCTCTTTACTTATTCTGATCAACACTACACCGACACACAATATTTTTAGCGCAACGCAATCTGACTTTCAAAATAATCCCTACAAAGGAATGGCCCTCACTAACAATAACCTATACCTTTCATGAATCACCTTCCTCACAAAAATCTTCGTTACTCGAACTACTGCAATACAGCAAGTGCCACTACTGCCAGCTAAATAAAAGATTCTAATTACTGAAGGGACTAACTACTGATAGGCATAGTTAGCAAATGAAAGATTTTGATAAAGAACAAACAATGTATTTACCTTAATAGTGTTCAAAAGTCATAATATATATCTCAGTTCATGACATCCAGTCTTACAAATTTACTGTCTCTGATGGACACACGTCTGATCATCCGCTCTCAAAACTCCGCCATTTCTCTCCCCACATCCACCACTGCTGGCGGCTCACCTCCAACTGCGCAACGCTACGCGCTGTTAACAGCCAACTGCCCAACACTACAATAACAAATTCCAGCAATGCAAACCAGCCACAGACTGCACACAGCACAGCCAGTGATTTTCGTATAGAGAGCTACATGGCGTTACCAAAACCTAAACAGCCTACTTACACTGGGATCCACATTCATGTAGCACTTTATAAAAGACCATATCTACGCCCCTGACTGTAACTCTTTCTTTATTTCACGATTGCAATTTCGGCCTTAGGCCATTATCAAGTGAAGATGTTATGGCTATTAGGCCATGAGACATTTATATAGTAATGACAACGACATAGAAATGTGGTAGCTCATTTTAGGTTGACATGGCCTAATAGCCATAACATCTTGATAATGACCTAAGGCGGAAATAGCAGTCGGGAAATAAAGAAAATGTTACAGTCACTGGCGTTAATATGATGTCTTTTATAACAGCCGGCAGCAGTGGACGAGCGGTTCTTGGCGCTTCAGTCTGGAACCGCGCGACAGCTACGGTCGCAGATTCGAATCCTGCCTCGGGCATGGATGTGTATGATGTCTTTAGGTCAGTTAGGTTTAAGTAGTTGTAAGTTCTAGGAGACTGATGACCTCAGATGTTAAGTCCCATAGTGCTCAGAGCCATTTGAACCTTTTTTTTTTTTTTTTTTTTTTTTTAATAGCAGTTGAAGCAGTTTGCTGGCTCCAATGGTTCCAGGCGCATCAAGTGGACGTAAGGTCTCGGCCGTGATTCCGACTGGTATCGTAACGCATCAGATCAATACTCCATATCTTCTACAAGGAATTCAAGAATTGTGTACCAAAATAAGGGTCCAGATACTGAGGCCTTCAGACAGCCCTTCGTGATTTGCACCGATAGTTCAATCTCGGAACTGAGTCGGCCACATTCGTGGGAGGGAAGGAAGAGGCCCACCACACAGACTACACAGGTGCCGCAGCGCAGGAGCTGTTGCATCATGGTTTGCCGGCTCCAGAGACTCTGGGCGCGGCCACTGGAGGTAAGGTCTCGGCCGCGGCCCTGACTCGCGCCTGGAGAAAGTGGCGTCCACCTGCCGCCGCCTACCACGGCTCTGTGCTGCGCCGTCTCCATCAATCAAACTCCGGGGCATCCGGACCGCTTCTCCCGTAACCGGGACCAGTCCGGCTGCCACACAGTCGTAAATCTGGACGACACGCCGTAACACCTCGGACCCCTGTGGTGCGCTTCCGTCTTTCTCCCAGCTTGTGTCATTCTTACAGTCACAACCTGGTCGCGTATCACCTAACGAGATCAGATCTCTTCTCACGAAGGCCGATACTTCGTGACCTCCGATGATACACAGCCACAGCAGTGCCCCATAAATTATAAACGCTTCCTTAGATCTGTTCTCTTGCATATATGCAACATTCACAACGCATTGTCTTATTTGGTTTGAGTTTTTGAATTGTCGTCCACGTGAGGTTAGGGCTGGTTTTTCATTTGTTTTTATAATAAAACGCCATTCCACTCACTGTGTTTCTTCTTCACGCTCCACAGCATCTGCTGTGCTGCTGTGTATACGACATTTTTTTGGACTTTACCGAGTCCTTCTGTCAGTAACTCCTCTTGTGTTTTCATATTTATTCTACGTACATCGATGTGTCCCAGAAAGATCTGGCTTCAGATACATTTACTATTGGACATTGAGAAAGATGTGCCTCCTCTTCACTTTTATGAGAGCTTGAACTCTGTGGAGACACATTCAATGTCTGAATGTCTGTGGAGGAGTGGCAGACGGTAGTGATGTTGTACGGTAGGATCTGGAACGGAGTCAAAAAAAATGGCTCTGAGCACTATGGGACTTAACTTCTGAGGTCATCAGTCCCCTATAACTTAAAACTACTTAAACCTTACTAACCTAAGGACATTACACACATCCATGCCTGATGCAGGATTCGAACCTGCGACGGTAGCGGTCGCGCGGTTCCAGAGTGTAGCGCCTAGAACCGCTCGGCCACCGCGGCCGGCGGAACTAAGTCGAATGACTGACTCGTCCCAAATGTGTTCCATTCAGTTCAGGTCGGAACTCTGGGCAGGTGAGTCCATTTCAGGAATGTTTTTGTCCACAAACCATTGCCTCACAGCAGCAGCAGCAGCAGCAGCACTCCGTCTTCAGGCCACAAGTGGCCCATCGGGACCATCCGACCGCCGTGTCATCCTCAGTTGAGGATGCGGATAGGAGGGTCGTGCGGTCAGCACACCGCTCTCCCGGTTTTCTTTGACCGGAGCCGCTACTATTCGGTCGAGTAGCTTCTCAATTGGCATCACGAGGCTGAGTGCACCCCGAAAAATGGCAACAGCGCATGGCGGCTGGATGGTCACCCATCCAAGTGCCGGCCACGCCCGACAGCGCTTAACTTCGGTGATCTCACGGGAACCGGTGTATCCACTGTGGCAAGGCCGTTGCACCTATAGCCTCACAGAACCTGCTTTACTACAGGGTGCATTGCCGTGCTGATACAATCACCAACTCTGAACTGTTCTTCTAATGTGGTAGTACACAGTGCTCTACAGTGTGTTCATATCCTTCGGCACTTCGCATTTTCTTAAGCGCAACTCGTGGACCACAACCTGACCACGAAGAACACCCTCCCATATGCAACACCACCCCCTAATTACTTCACTAATGGCGTAACACAGAATGGAAGGTAATATTTTCCAGGCTATCCACAAACTCAAATCCTTTAGTCGGATTTCTACAGGGAATAACATGATCCATCACTCCAAATCACTTGTTTTCAATCATCGATTGTCCAGTGGGATTGTTTCTTGCATCACCTCAGCCGTCTCTTAGCATTGACTACAGGAATGTGTGGGTTATGGGGAGTATGGAAGAAGCCTGGAGATACTAAAAGGTATCAGATAGATTATATAATGGTAAGACAGAGATTTAGGAACCACGTTTTAAATTGTAAGACATTTCCAGGGGCAGATGTGGACTCTGACCACAATCTCTTGGTTATGAACTGTAGATTAAAACTGAAGAAACTGCAAAAAGGTGGAAATTTAAGGAGATGGGACCTGGATAAACTGAAAGAACCAGAGGTTGTAGAGCGTTCTTGGTTATGAACTGTAGATTAAAACTGAAGAAACGGCAAAAAGGTGGAAATTTCAGGAGATGGGACCTGGATAAACTGACTAAACCAGAGGTTGTACAGAGTTTCAGGGAGAGCATAAGGGAACAATTGACAGGAATGGGGGAAAGAAATACAGTAGAAGAAGAATGGGTAGCTCTGAGGGATGAAGTAGTGAAGGCAGCAGACGATCAAGTAGGTAAAAAGACGAGGGCTAATAGAAATCCTTGGGTAACAAGAAATATTGAATTTAATTGACGAAAGGAGAAAATATAAAAATGCAGTAAATGAAGCTGGCAAAAAGGAATACAAACGTCTCAAAAATTAGATCGACAGGAAGTGCAAAATGGCTAAGCAGGCATGGCTAGAGAACAAATGTAAGGATGTAGAGGCTTATCTCACTAGGGGTAAGATAGATACTGCCTACAGGAAAATTAAAGAGACCTTTGGAGAAAAGTGAAAGACTTGTATGAATATCAAGAGGTCAGATGGGAACCCAGTTCTAAACAAAGAAGGGAAAGCAGAAAGGTGGAAGGAGTATATAGAGGATCTATACAGGGGCGATGTACTTGAGGGCAATGTTATAGAAATGGAAGAGGATGTAGATGAAGATGAAATGGGAGATATGATACTGCGTGCAGAGTTTGATAGAGCACTGAAAGAACTAAGTCGAAACAAGGCCCCGGGAGTAGACAACATTCCATCAGAACTACTGACAGCCTCGGGAGATCCAGTCCTGACAAAACTCTACCATCTGGTGAGCAAAATGTATGAGACAGGCGAAATACCCTCAGACTTCAAGAAGAATATAATAATTCCAATTCCAAAGAAAGCAGGTGTTGACAGATGTGAAAATTACCGAACTATCAGTTTAATAAGTCACGGCTGCAAACTAGTAACGCGAATTCTTTACAGACGAATGGAAAAACTGGTAGAAGCCGACCTTGGGGAAGATCAGTTTGGATTCCGTAGAAATATGGGAACACGTGAGGCAATACTGACCCTACGACTTATTTTAGAAGCTAGATTAAGAAAAGGCAAACCTACATTTCTAGCATTTGTAGACTTAGAGAAAGCTTTTGACAATGTTGACTGGAATACACTCTTTCAAATTCTGGAGGTGACAGGGGTAAAATACAGGGAGCGAAAGGCTATTTACAATTTGTACAGAAACCAGATGGCAGTTATAAGAGTCGAGGGACATGACAGGGAAGCAGTGGTTGGGAAGG
Source organism: Schistocerca nitens (assembly GCF_023898315.1). Classification (NCBI taxonomy): domain Eukaryota; kingdom Metazoa; phylum Arthropoda; class Insecta; order Orthoptera; family Acrididae; genus Schistocerca; species Schistocerca nitens. The sequence goes on from NC_064622.1 coordinate 258,704,195, forward strand.
GAGTGAGAGAGGGTTGTAGTCTCTCCCCAATGTTGTTCAATCTGTCTATTGAGCAAGCAGTAAAGGAAACAAAAGAAAAATTCGGAGTAGGTATTAAAATCCATGGAGAAGAAATAAAAACTTTGAGGTTCGCCGATGACATTGTAATTCTGTCAGAGACAGCAAAGGACTTGGAAGAGCAGTTGAACGGAATGGACAGTTTCTTGAAAGGAGGATATAAGATGAACATCAACAAAAGCAAAACGAGGATAATGGAATTTTGTCGAATTAAGTCGGGTGATGCAGAGGGAATTAGATTAGAAAATGACTCAAAGTATTAAAGGAGTTTTGCTATTTGTGGAGTAAAATAACTGATGATGGTCGAAGTAGAGAGGATATAAAATGTAGACTGGCAATGGCAAGGAAAGCATTTCTGAAGAAGAGAAATTTGTTAACATCGAGTATAGATTTAAGTGTCAGGAAGTCGTTTCTGAAAGTATATGTATAGAGTGTAGCCTTGTATGGGAGTGAAACATGGACGATAACTAGTTTGGACAAGAAGAAAATAGAAGCTTTCGAAATGTGGTGCTACAGAAGAATGTTGAAGATTAGATGGGTAGATCACATAACTAATGAGGAGGTACTGAATAGAACTGGGGAGAAGAGGAGTTTGTGGCACAACTTGACTAGAAGAAGGGATCGGTTGGTAGGACATAATCTGAGGCATCAAGGGATCACCAATTTAGTGTTGGAGGGCAGCGTGGAGGGTAAAAATCGTAGAGGGAGACCAAGAGATGAATACACTAAGCAGATTCAGAGGGATGTAGGCTGCAGTAGGTACTGGGAGATGAAGAAGCTTGCTCAGGATAGAGTAGCGTGGAGAGCTGCATCAAACCAGTCTCAGGACTGAAGACCACAACAACAACAACAACATGAGGAGTAAGTAGCTCGACCATTGTATCACATGTTTTCAACTTCTTATGCACAGTCTTTATGCTAGCTGGACTGTTGGTAATACAATGAGGTTTGCCTACTCTTGGGTTATCTGTGGGTGTTCCTTCGCGTTTCCACTTCTCAGTAACGTCATCAACAGTCGTCTTGGGAAGCTTTAGAGGGGCTGAAATGTCCGTGATGGATTTGTTACTCAGGTGACACCCAATGAATAGTCCTCGTTCGAAGTCATTGAGCTCTGCTGACCGTGCCATTCTTTAGTCGGGAACCGCGGCACCGGCCGGCCGAAGTGGCCGTGCGGTTAAAGGCGCTGCAGTCTGGAACCGCGAGACCGCTACGGTCGCAGGTTCGAATCCTGCCTCGGGCATGGATGTTTGTGATGTCCTTAGGTTAGTTAGGTTTAACTAGTTCTAAGTTCTAGGGGACTAATGACCTCAGCAGTTGAGTCCCATAGTGCTCAGAGCCAGTAAACAGTAACCGCGCCACCGCTACGGTAGCAGGTTCGAATCCTGCGTCGGGCATGGATGTGTGTGATGTCCTTAGGTTAGTTAGGTTTAAGTAGTTCTAAGTTCTAGGCGACTGATGACCTCAGATGTTAAGTCCCATATTGCTCAGAGGCATTTGAACATTTTTTTTGCGTGGAGGGTCCATGGATTCATAAGGTTGTCTTCATACCTGTACAGGTCCATCCCCTCGATACAATATGAAACCAGACTCGTCCGACCAGGCAACATGTTTCCAGTCATCAACACTCCAATGTCCGTGTTGACGTGCCCAGGCGAAGCGTAAAGCTTTGTGTCGTCCAGCCATCAAGGGTACACGAGTGGGCCTTCGGCTCCGAAAGCCCATATCGATGATATTTCGTTGAATGGTTCGCACGCTGACACATGTTGATGGTCCAGCATTGAAAGCTGCAGCTAATTGCGGAAGAGTTGCACTTCTGTCATGTTGAAGGATTCTCTTCTGTAGTCGTTGGTCCCGTTCTTGAAGGATCTTTTTCCGGCCACAGCGATGTCGGAGATTTGATGTCTTACCGGATTCCTGATACTGACGGTACACTCGTGAAATGGCCGTACGGAAAAAATCCCCAATTCTCCGCCATCTCGAAGATACTGTGTCCCATAACTCGTGCGCCGACTGTAACACCACGTTCAAATCCCTTAAATCTTGATAACCTGCCATTGTAGCAGCAGTAACCGATTTAACAACTGCACCAGACACTTGTCTGATATAGGCGTTGCCGACCGCACGCCGTATTCTGCGTGATTAGATATCTATGTATTTGAACACACAAGGCTATGCCAGTTTCTTTGGCGCTTCATTGTACATGGGGGGGGGGGAGGGGTTCATCTCGGCCACTCCGGTCGGCGCAATATATTTCAAAATACTGAGCTTTGTCTGCACTACTATCGATCAAGGTCATTTATCTGTAGCGTCGATCAAAAGTTTCACGAATCTAAAGACTAGAGAAACGTTAAGTCACCGAATAAACAATACATTTCAATTGACAGTTGTCATAAATGATATTTTATTGTGCAGAAAGCTAAAATTTTGTTTAAAATTATATATGTTAACACCTGAAGTACCTATTGAGACGTATTTCCCAAAACAGGAGTCGCTGTATTAGCCCTATGTTCTTCCTTTACTCGTCAGTGAAGTGCAAGAAGCGGACTTTCAACAAGTGATTAAAGCTCAGCAGGATGAAACGTCTCATGGCAAAGATCTAATTAAGGCGATGTACACTCCTGGAAATGGAAAAAAGAACACAATGACACCGGTGTGTCAGACCCACCATACTTGCTCCGGACACTGCGAGAGGGCTGTACAAGCAATGATCACACGCACGGCACAGCGGACACACCAGGAACCGCGGTGTTGGCCGTCGAATGGCGCTAGCTGCGCAGCATTTGTGCACCGCCGCCGTCAGTGTCAGCCAGTTTGCCTTGGCATACGGAGCTCCATCGCAGTCTTTAACACTGGTAGCATGCCGTGACAGCGTGGACGTGAACCGTATGTGCAGTTGACGGACTTTGAGCGAGGGCGTATAGTGGGCATGCGGGAGGCCGGGTGGACGTACCGCCGAATTGCTCAACACGTGGGGCGTGAGGTCTCCACAGTACATCGATGTTGTCGCCAGTGGTCGGCGGAAGGTGCACGTGCCCGTCGACCTGGGACCGGACCGCAGCGACGCACGGATGCACGCCAAGACCGTAGGATCCTACGCAGTGCCGTAGGGGACCGCACCGCCACTTCCCAGCAAATTAGGGACACTGTTGCTCCTGGGGTATCGGCGAGGACCATTCGCAACCGTCTCCATGAAGCTGGGCTACGGTCCCGCACACCGTTAGGCCGTCTTCCGCTCACGCCCCAACATCGTGCAGCCCGTCTCCAGTGGTGTCGCGACAGGCGTGAATGGAGGGACGAATGGAGACGTGTCGTCTTCAGCGATGAGAGTCGCTTCTGCCTTGGTGCCAATGATGGTCGTATGCGTGTTTGGCGCCGTGCAGGTGAGCGCCACAATCAGGACTGCATACGATCGAGGCACACAGGGCCAACACCCGGCATCATGGTGTGGGGAGCGATCTCCTACACTGGCCGTACACCACTGGTGATCGTCGAGGGGACACTGAATAGTGCACGGTACATCCAAACCGTCATCGAATCCATCGTTCTACCATTCCTAGACCGGCAAGGGAACTTGCTGTTCCAACAGGACAATGCACGTCCGCATGTATCCCGTGCCACCCAACGTGCTCTAGAAGGTGTAAGTCAACTACCCTGGCCAGCAAGATCTCCGGATCTGTCCCCCATTGAGCATGTTTGGGACTGGATGAAGCGTCGTCTCACGCGGTCTGCACGTCCAGCACGAACGCTGGTCCAACTGAGGCGCCAGGTGGAAGTGGCATGGCAAGCCGTTCCACAGGACTACATCCAGCATCTCTACGATCGTCTCCATGGGAGAATAGCAGCCTGCATTGCTGCGAAAGGTGGATATACACTGTACTAGTGCCGACATTGTGCATGCTCTGTTGCCTGTGTCTATGTGCCTGTGGTTCTGTCAGTGTGATCATGTGATGTATCTGACCCCAGGAATGTGTCAATAAAGTTTCCCCTTCCTGGGACAATGAATTCACGGTGTTCTTATTTCAATTTCCAGGAGTGTATATTTGACACTGGGGTTACTCCGAAAGAGATGTATGTCCACGTGTTGCTCTTGCTAAGTGTGCACACTGTTCCATTCGACTGTCTTTTAATAATTTCTTCAAAACTCCACATCTGCACTTCGGTGACAAATGAAGTAAGAACGTTCCACGACGAAAGAACTTTAGTTTTGAAAAATGTGAACCTAACTACTGTATGAATTAACACATGTTTTAAAACTACACTGCTGGCCACCGTAAATGCAACACCCTGAAGGAAGCATCCGAATCAAGTGAAATTTACACTATGAGTTTGCAGCGATGAGATATGCAACTGATTAGAATTTCAGCGCAGACGCACATCACGCGCGCCAGTGGCGCCACCTCATAGCGCCATTTAAGGCTTGGCGATTTCGACGAGTGTACGTTCGGCACGTGTGTTTATCTTGTGGTTGATTCACAAGACGATCAGTTATGCCTCGTAGACAACAGCGAACATCGTTTGATCAAGTATCCGAGTTCGACAGAGGAAGGATAGTGGCTTACCGAGATTGTGGATTATCATACAGAGAAATCGCTAGTCGTGTTGGACGAAACCAAACAACTGTAATGCGGATATGTGACCGTTGGATGCAGGAGGGTACGACGGACCGACGTGGTCGATCGCATTCACCTCGGTGCACCACTGCACGTGCTGATAGGCAAATTGTGCGCATGGCAGTGACAAATCGCTCAGTGACATCCCGAACCATAGCACAGCACATTGCGTCTGTAACGCATCATCCAGTGTCTGCGCGTACCATTCGACGCCGTTTACAGCAGAGTGGTCTGTCCGCAAGACGTCCATTGCTTCGTCTACCATTGACGCAGAACCACAGACGTCTGCGCCGCCAATGGTGTGATGACAGACGGATGTGGACGGCAGAATGGAATGACGTTGTCTTTACTGACGAGGCACGCTTCTGTCTGCAGCACCACGATGGTCGGATTCGAGTGTGGAGACACCGTGGAGAGAGGAAGCTGGACAGCTGCATTATGCACCGCCACACTGGTCTTGCACCGGGTATTATGGTATGGGGCGGTATTGGATATTACTCTCGCACGCCTCTAGTACGCATTGCCGGTACTTTAAATAGCCGGCGCTACATATCCGAGGTGCTGGAGCCAGTTGTCCTTCCGTACCTTCAGGGCTCGGCCACAGCCATATTTCAACAGGATAATGCGCGACCACACGTGGAACGCAATGTCCAAAGGTTCTTCGTCAATAACCAGATTGAATTGCTTCCCTGGCCGGCTCGCTCTCCGGATCTTTCGCCGATAGAAAACATGTGGTCCATGGTTGCTCAACGAGTGACCCATATTACATCCCCAGCTGCCACACCAGATGATCTTTGGCAACGTGTGGAAGCTGCTTGGGCTGCTGTACCTCAGGAACACATCCAACGTCTCTTTGACTCAATGCCGAGACGTGTGGGAGCGGTGATCTCCAACAATGGCGGCTACTCTGGCTACTGATTCTGGCAGGAACCACATGTCACAGACGTCTGTAAACGTAATCATTTGATACTTGGTCAACATGTTATCTACAAAATAAATTTTGTTGGGCTACCTCTTGTCTTTCTTGGTGTTGCATTTACGGTGGCCAGCAGTGTAGATTAATTTTGGCAAATAATGCCGCGTTTACGACTGTTGTGAATCTGCTGATCGTAATACTCTGTTATATTGTATCGTTTCTGCAGCGGTTTGTGCTTCTGCAGTCTGTAAGATCATAATTTATCAATTTTTTCGAGTCTTAAGTACGACTTTTCGGTGGTCTATGTTTATAAAACACCCTGCATATACTGTACTTTTATATGTGTCGCTAATCACATTAAACGTGACTAAGAGGAAAAACAGGACTAAGCTCTCACTAACAGTAGGAAAAGAAATCTGATGCTTCTTGACGGGAAGTTTGGCACCGGTTCTCCCCTCTATTTAGATCTTGGCTAAGGACAGAGTTTACTTTGGAGGCTAATCCGCATGTACAAAATGCGCGTAAGCTGATTAACAAAGACTAGTTTCGCTACATCTCCATCCGCAGCCAACGCAATACCGACCAATAAAATTTCATCCTATTTCTGGATTCGAACCAGATCTTCTATGCTCGAGCTTTTCCTGTTTAGTGTGATTTTGCTACGCCAATCATTTCTCATTCGGTACTCAGTGCTCCGTATAAAACATTTTAAAACCAATTTACTGACCTGTTTATCTGCGAACTGTTTCATATAAACAAGGCAATACTTACGTTGTAAAACAGCGCTACCATTAAGCTGAACAAGTTTTGCCTTTTGCGTTGCCTCCCGTATGAGAGGAAGATGAAATGCACGTGAACAATAGTGGGGTCTCGTCTCTAAGCTAATTGCAGTGGACAGGTGAATGAAGTTTCTTGGCCAGGGGAAGCGAAAGGCTGCCGCATACTAATGAACCCCTGCCGCCTCCTGGCACCCTCTCCCAGATATGGCCTGCTGAGTCACAAAGCTGGCCGCCGACTCATCTGCTGGGAGACGCAGCAGGTCTTCTAGCAACACCTCCTGACGGCTGCCTAGCTCCAGAATTCCCTTTCCCTGTTACATCGCGCCTCGTCTTTGTTCTCGTTTTCACCGCGTAATCTCCGAGCCGGTCGTCTATTTTTTCTTCGTCGGTGTACCTCTTCCGGCTGCTAGAAGTTATTTAACGTCCTTAATGAACTGGGACAGCCGCGTCCAGGAGAAAATGTCCCAGTGGTACAGCACCGCTGAAGGCCATTGAAGGACGCTGGAGAAACACGAAAAGCGAAGAATTTAGTCTCGGACCGGTTTCCCGCAATCTGTAGCAGTGCGAAGATTATGGTATTGTGATTTATAGCCGCTGAGACATTTCATAATCAGTTTATTCCCTTAACAATCTTTTTTTGTTTATAACTTCACAGCCATTGTGAACGTGATGTAGTTAACTAATTTCGAACATTGAAATAAAGTGTTTATCTATATCTGTAAATATATGTATTTATAAATATCATTGTATGTTTCTATGCACTTTCCGTGTCTCCTCCTAAACTAATGGATCAGTTTCAATGAAACTTGTTCCACATTTCACTTACTATCTGCGGAGAAGCACTGCGGGAGGAGGGTCCACCTACCTCCCATAAGGGTGGGCGTCTAACTCAGGAATGCCTGGAACAATTTTAATCAAACTTTTAAGATGCTTAACTCACCACTTGTATACGCAGGAACACAACTCTACTATACATAGGAGTGGGGAAGGGAAGCTGTGACTAGTATAGTAATTCGATTACGACCGGTATTAGTACAGAATTCGTAATTTTCTGGATCCTCAGATGAACTGATAATACGAAAAATGAACAGGTTCTCCGCAGAATAGGCGAGGAGAGGAATGTGTGCCTAAGGCAAGAAGAAGAGTCATGATATTAGGACACGTTTGAGAACCTCAAAGGACTAATTTCCATAGTGACTGAGGGAGCTATAGACGGCAAAAACTATAAGGGAAGAAAGAGTCTGGAATGAAACCAACAAATAGTTGAGGGCTTTGGGTGCAAGTGCTACTGTTACACTAAGATGTTGGCACAGAAGTGATGAACCGCATCAATCGCTCTGTGGGCACAAAGGCAAGAAAGATGCCGTGAAGCCGAAATCGGTACTCTGTGCACATAAATAAAAAATATGACACTGCGAATTCTACTGTTTATGTAGATATCAATGTCACCATGCTCCTCAGAAGATCAAACCACCACCCATTTTACGTCTTTGATGGTTCTTCTAACAGATTAATCCCCTCATCACCATAAGCCAAAAACGTTTGCAGCTATGTTCCAATTCCACAATTATTATATCCAGATATGTCTAATTCAGATGGTAAACTCTCAAGGACATTTACATTTACTGTGCACGACGCACATCCTATGATACGCGTTACGATACTGCATGTTTGGAGGGTTTGTGCTCATTATTATACAGCACGTCTTTAGCATTCGCCCAGCTCTTGTGTAAGGACACAATTCCAAGCCATTTGACTACGGTCTTGTTCACCTAAAATCTTATAATGCACCCTATAAGGAACACATCAGGTTTAGAGCTTCTCTGAAATTCCTCTAAGTAATAACCACCAGCAATTTATTCACCTTCACCATCCATCCTTAAAGATATAACTTCTTGTGTTTGTTTCCCACACTTTGGAAACTTTAAATATCTCTGTAGGCCAAATCAGTGGGTAAGATTTCTCAAATGCTGTCATGTATTTAGAAATATGCATCAGTCACCGATAATAAATTACTGCTTGTGTGGCACCAACATTTTACTATGAGTGTATACTGTATTTCAAAGTTCATTATCACAGACATAAACTGGCCTCTTTTTTGTGGCTTTATGTTGAGAGCAGCAATACTGTGTAATTATATGTTGGAGAACGATGACCTGCTGGTACGATACTCAAACATTAAACTGCATCCACATATAATTTTTTATTATTCTATTCAAATGTTAAGAAATGTGGGAGAATGTCGAGTGGCGGTATAATCTGTATCGACACATTGCTGTCCTAAAATACCGTTCTGGAATACGCCCCCATGGTTTGTTGGAAGGTTGTCTGTGCAGTAATTCATCTCTGTCTGCAGCAGTTGCTCAAAGACATCTGCAGGTTCCTTATCAGTCCTCACCTTCACAGGTAGGGCAAGGCAAATTTGGAATATGTGTCTATTACCATTAAAACATGTTTGAAATGCTTAACTGCACGTGAGTATTGCTTCATAATTATGAGACCTGCCTGCCACAAATCATCCAAACCATATACACAAACACACCTGCACGTAAAGGTTTCTTGTGCTAGTTTATGGAGATCTTGGATGGCTGTCTCCACATTATTTGGTAATGTGTTTTTGTCAAAGCTCTCAAGTGAGTGATGTGATTTTGTTCATGTGAACATATTCCCTGTGACAGACGATGCTGTGAGCAGCCAAAATCATTCTATGATTTAATTATGGTCACTGTATAGTATGTATTCTAGAGATCTTCATTCTCTTATGTTGGATGTCGATTTGTTCACCCACACAGTTCACATCTTCTAATGCAAGTCTAATAATATTCACACATTTATTGCTCTCTGGGCTTTTTATTCATCGATCTCTGGCGTTGTTTAGCCCCTGTGCATTAGTTATATGCAATATTTCGCAAAGCCTCAGATCTGTTTTGAGAAATACACTCCTGGAAATTGAAATAAGAACACCGTGAATTCATTGTCCCAGGAAGGGGAAACTTTATTGACACATTCCTGGGGTCAGATACATCACATGATCACACTGACAGAACCACAGGCACATAGACACAGGCAACAGAGCATGCACAATGTCGGCACTAGTACAGTGTATATCCACCTTTCGCAGCAATGCAGGCTGCTATTCTCCCATGGAGACGATCGTAGAGATGCTGGATGTAGTCCTGTGGAACGGCTTGCCATGCCATTTCCACCTGGCGCCTCAGTTGGACCAGCGTTCGTGCTGGACGTGCAGACCGCGTGAGACGACGCTTCATCCAGTCCCAAACATGCTCAATGGGGGACAGATCCGGAGATCTTGCTGGCCAGGGTAGTTGACTTACACCTTCTAGAGCACGTTGGGTGGCACGGGATACATGCGGACGTGCATTGTCCTGTTGGAACAGCAAGTTCCCTTGCCGGTCTAGGAATGGTAGAACGATGGGTTCGATGACGGTTTGGATGTACCGTGCACTATTCAGTGTCCCCTCGACGATCACCAGTGGTGTACGGCCAGTGTAGGAGATCGCTCTCCACACCATGATGCCGGGTGTTGGCCCTGTGTGCCTCGGTCGTATGCAGTCCTGATTGTGGCGCTCACCTGCACGGCGCCAAACACGCATACGACCATCATTGGCACCAAGGCAGAAGCGACTCTCATCGCTGAAGACGACACGTCTCCATTCGTCCCTCCATTCACGCCTGTCGCGACACCACTGGAGGCGGGCTGCACGATGTTGGGGCGTGAGCGGAAGACGGCCTAACGGTGTGCGGGACCGTAGCCCAGCTTCATGGAGACGGTTGCGAATGGTCCTCGCCGATACCCCAGGAGCAACAGTGTCCCTAATTTGCTGGGAAGTGGCGGTGCGGTCCCCTACGGCACTGCGTAGGATCCTACGGTCTTGGCGTGCATCCGTGCGTCGCTGCGGTACGGTCCCAGATCGACGGGCACGTGCACCTTCCGCCGACCACTGGCGACAACATCGATGTACTGTGGAGACCTCACGCCCCACGTGTTGAGCAATTCGGCGGTACGTCCACCCGGCCTCCCGCATGCCCACTAGACGCCCTCGCTCAAAGTCCGTCAACTGCACATACGGTTCACGTCCACGCTGTCGCGGCATGCTACCAGTGTTAAAGACTGCGATGGAGCTCCGTATGCCACGGCAAACTGGCTGACACTGACGGCGGCGGTGCACAAATGCTGCGCAGCTAGCGCCATTCGACGGCCAACACCGCGGTTCCTGGTGTGTCCGCTGTGCCGTGCGTGTGATCATTGCTTGTACAGCCCTCTCGCAGTGTCCTGAGCAAGTATGGTGGGTCTGACACACCGGTGTCAATGTGTTCTTTTTTCCATTTCCAGGAGTGTACATGATAGGACTCAATGTTTTTAAGAATGTTAGATCCACAAAACCAGATGTTCATTCAAGATACTCCTCTCCATCATGTATTGAATTCCTGGTTAAACTTACAGGATACTTTCCCAATGTATGCTGTATAGCCCTGGCAACGTCCTACACCCTATATTGCTAGCACTTAATGTAATCGGTAATAGCATACTCCACTTCTCCTCCCTGCTTTTCTACTCCTCTCCTGCCTCATCACTCATGTGTAAGTGCCATTTAAGAGTTTCAGTTACTGGTGCAAGTGCCCCCGAGAAAGTACTGTCCTAATTTTAGCAACCATAACTTATGACAAATAGCCGTAAGCTCCTCAATGAGTTTGAATTTAGTTGTCATGCTGCTGTATACTAAACTAACTTTGAGATAGTGCACAACTTATACGGTATATATATATATATATATATATATATATATATATATATATATATATATATATATATATATATACCGTATATATGTGTGTGTGTGTGTGTGTGTGTGTGCGTCTGTGTCCATGTGTATGTGTATATGTCTAAGTTGTGCATTATCACTCATTCAGTTTCATTCACCTCAGAACAGTTCCAACGCTTTCTTCCCATGCCTTTCATTCAAAACTTAGAGGAGTTTTTTGTATCTTCTAACTTTTTTTTCAATTTCATAGGCCTTTACAGTTGCCATTTTAAGGACATCTTCCAACATTTGCATTTCTGCATTATAACATTTAAGAGCTTCGATGATATTTTCATTAGAGCTTCTAAAATATGTGTACTGCTTCAAACTTTGTATCGACGTATAGATGGACATTTGGTCTGTGCATCACATCCTCAGAATGGAAGCGCATGACGTTCTTGTGAATTTGTTCATAGCACACAATATACCGACCCAGCTAGGTATCGCTACACTACCTTTTCAAACAGAAACTGTATCGGCTATTATTCAATTTTCCTGTTTTATTACCAGAAACCTATACTGTAAATGAACCCAGTAGTTCCTACATATAGCTACAAATTCACTGAATATCATCTCCCCCCCCCCCCCCCATGAACCATGGACCTTGCCGTTGGTGGGGAGGCTTGCGTGCCTCAGCGATACAGATAGCCGTACCGTAGGTACAACCACAACGGAGGGGTATCTGTTGAGAGGCCAGACAAACGTGTGGTTCCTGAAGAGGGGCAGCAGCCTTTTCAGTAGTTGCAAGGGCAACAGTCTGGATGATTGACTGATCTGGCCTTGTAACAATAACCAAAACGGCCTTGCTGTGCTGGTACTGCGAACGGCTGAAAGCAAGGGGAAACTACGGCCGTAATTTTTCCCGAGGGCATGCAGCTTTACTGTATGATTAAATGATGATGGCATCCTCTTGGGTAAAATATTCCGGAGGTAAAATAGTCCCCCATTCGGATCTCCGGGCGGGGACTACTCAAGAGGATGTCGTTATCAGGAGAAAGAAAACTGGCGTTCTACGGATCGGAGCGTGGAATGTCAGGTCCCTTAATCGGGCAGGTAGGTTAGAAAAATTTGAAAAGGGAAATGGATAGGTTAAAGTTAGATATAGTGGGAATTAGTGAAGTTCGGTGGCAGGAGGAACAAGACTTCTGGTCAGGTGATTACAGGGTTATAAACACAAAGTCAAATAGGGGTAATGCAGGAGTAGGTTTAATAATGAATAGGAAAATAGGAACGTGGGTAAGCTACTACAAACAGCTTAGTGAACGCATTATTGTGGCCAAGATAGATACGAAGCCCACACCTACTACAGTAGTACAAGTTTATATCCCAACTAGCTCTGCAGATGACGAAGAAATTGAAGAAATGTATGATGAAATAAAAGAAATTATTCAGATAGTGAAGGGAGACGAAAATTTAATAGTCATGGGTGACTGTAATTCGAGTGTAGGGAAAGGGAGAGAAGGAAACGTAGTAGGTGAATATGGATTGGGGCCAAGAAATGAAAGAGGAAGCCGCCTGGTAGAATTTTGCACAGAGCACAACTTAATCATAGCTAACACTTGGTTTAAGAATCATGATAGAAGGTTGTATACATGGAAGAACCCTGGAGATACTAAAAGGTATCAGATAGATTATATAATGGTAAGACAGAGATTTAGGAACCAGGTTTTAAATTGTAAGACATTTCCAGGGGCAGATGTGGACTCTGACCACAATCTATTGGTTATGACCTGTAGATTAAAACTGAAGAAACTGCAAAAAGGTGGGAATTTAAGGAGATGGGACCTGGATAAACTGAAAGAACCAGAGGTTGTACAGAGTTTCAGGGAGAGCATAAGGGAACAATTGACGGGAATGGGGGAAAGAAATACAGTAGAAGAAGAATGGGTAGCTTTGAGGGATGAAGTAGTGAAGGCAGCAGAGGATCAAGTAGGTAAAAAGACGAGGGCTAGTAGAAATCCTTGGGTAACAGAAGAAATATTGAATTTAATTGATGAAAGGAGAAAATATAAAAATGCAGTAAATGAAGCAGGCAAAAAGGAATACAAACGTCTCAAAAATGAGATCGACAGGAAGTGCAAAATGGCTAAGCAGGGATGGCTAGAGGACAAATGTAAGGATGTAGAGGCTTATCTCACTAGGGGTAAGATAGATACTGCCTACAGGAAAATTAAAGAGACCTTTGGAGATAAGAGAACCACTTGTATGAACATCAAGAGCTCAGATGGAAACCCAGTTCTAAGCAAAGAAGGGAAAGCAGAAAGGTGGAAGGAGTATATAGAGGGTCTATACAAGGGCCATGTACTTGAGGACAATATTATGGAAATGGAAGAGGATGTAGATGAAGATGAAATGGGAGATACGATACTGCGTGAAGAATTTGACAGAGCACTGAAAGACCTGAGTCGAAACAAGGCCCCCGGAGTAGACAACATTCCATTGGAACTACTGACGGCTTTGGGAGAGCCAGCCCTGACGAAACTCTACCATCTGGTAAGCAAGATGTATGAAACAGGCGAAATACCCTCAGACTTCAAGAAGAATATAATAATTCCAATTCCAAAGAAAGCAGGTGTTGACAGATGTGAGAATTACCGGACAATCAGTTTAATAAGCCACAGCTGCAAAATACTAACACGAATTCTTTACAGACGAATGGAAAAACTAGTAGAAGCCGACCTCGGGGAAGATCAGTTTGGATTCCGTAGAAATACTGGAACACGTGAGGCAATACTGACCTTACGACTTATCTTAGAAGAAAGATTAAGGAAAGGCAAACCTACGTTTCTAGCATTTGTAGACTTAGAGAAAGCTTTTGACAATGTTGACTGGAATACTCTCTTTCAAATTCTAAAGGTGGCAGGGGTAAAATACAGGGAGCGAAAGGCTATTTACAATTTGTACAGAAACCAGATGGCGGTTATAAGAGTCGAGGGGCATGAAAGGGAAGCAGTGGTTGGGAAGGGAGTAAGACAGGGTTGTAGCCTCTCCCCGATGTTATTCAATCTGTATATTGAGCAAGCAGTAAAGGAAACAAAAGAAAAATTCGGAGTAGGTATTAAAATCCATGGAGAAGAAATAAAAACTTTGAGGTTCGCCGATGACATTGTAATTCTGTCAGAGACAGCAAAGGACTTGGAAGAGCAGTTGAACGGAATGGACAGTGTCTTGAAAGGAGGGTATAAGATGAACATCAACAAAAGCAAAACGAGGATAATGGAATGTAGTCGAATTAAGTCGGGTGATGTTGAAGGTATTAGATTAGGAAATGAGACACTTAAAGTAGTAAAAGAGTTTTGCTATTTGGGGAGCAAAATAACTGATGATGGACGAAGTAGAGAGGATATAAAATGTAGACTGGCAATGGCAAGGAAAGCGTTTCTGAAGAAGAGAAATTTGTTAACATCGAGTATAGATTTAAGTGTCAGGAAGTCTTTTCTGAAAGTATTTGTATGGAGTGTAGCCATGTATGGAAGTGAAACATGGACGATAAATAGTTTGGACAAGAAGAGAATAGAAGCTTTCGAAATGTGGTGCTACAGAAGAATGCTGAAGATTAGATGGGTAGATCACATAACTAATGAGGAGGTACTGAATAGGATTGGGGAGAAGAGGAGTTTGTGGCACAACTTGACCAGAAGAAGGGATCGGTTGGTAGGACATGTTCTGAGGCATCAAGGGATCACCAATTTAGTATTGGAGGGCAGCGTGGAGGGTAAAAATCGTAGGGGGAGACCAAGAGATGCATACACTAAGCAGATTCAGAAGGATGTAGGTTGCAGTAGGTACTGGGAGATGAAGAAGCTTGCACAGGATAGAGTAGCATGGAGAGCTGCATCAAACCAGTCTCAGGACTGAAGACCACAACAACAACAACATGTCAGTTCCTACATGTACTTGATATATATGTTTCAGATTCAGATTGTCCTGTCTGAAAGCGATAAAAAGGTCTGCGTTATCCCTAAGTAACTGTTTCGGAGTCCTTCAAGTATATCTGGCATAAATAAAAGACATTGACTTTCATAAGGTGGCCAAATCAGAAATATTCCTGGATCTCACCCTGGTTTTACAATGCAATGTCATCAATTACGAATACCGGTGTGCTCTTCCATGTTAATTTTTCAGGTGGTGGAAGTTCATTGCTTTCGGTCACTGTCTGGTATGTTACTCTATAGAAGCATTCAGGATCTCCTGCAACTGCTGACACCTGGGTTGAAATAATGTTTTTTGAAAATATATATACGTACTCAAAATAGTCCCTCTCAGAAAGTGTTGACAGTGGTAAAACAACATTAGTTTTCGCCCTGTCTGAAGGCACAATAATTAAAGCATGTGTGTTTTCAGGAAGGAGTGATCCATTTTTTTCTTCTTCTACTCAACCTCAGCATCATTGCAAGACCAGGTGATTGCTGTGAAGTCCTTGTGATGAGGATGTTCTGTGCACTCAGCCATGAGGAAGAATACATGTTTGTATTAGTATGCTGGGGATTTTATAGAGAAAGAGAACACACATTGCTCTTACACATTTTTATCCTTTATAAATTCTTACATACCCTGCGTCCACAAAGTCTCTCCGCAGCGGTGAGCCTTGCGTGTCTCGCCTTGTGGGGCACGTAAAGATGGCAGCACATTTAAGTCTCACCTAGATGTGTTCCGTGGATCTGCAGCGACAAGGTGGGGTAGTAGTGCTATGTGTGCGTTGTACCTGTTAATGGTTTCATTGTCTGCTTCTTGTGTAAGCTAAGTGTAGTGAAAATGCTTACTATTGCAGAGAGAGCTTTTTTAGTCATAGAGGTTTTCCATGCAGGAGGAAGCTTTATGGAACATGTGTGATGGCAATCTAGATTGTGTTCCCTGCTTCGATGTGTCCATATGATGACACTGGATGTGATTTAATTTGCAAAGCCGGCCGCTGTGGCCGAGCGGTTCTAGGCGCTTCAGTCCGGAATCGCGCTGCTGCTACGGTCGCAGATTCGAATCCTGCCTCGGGCATGGATGTGTGTAATTTCCTTCGGTTAGTTAGGTTTAAGTATTTGAAATGATAATTAAATGGACACCCTAGCTGCAAACAGGCGTTGATGTACTTCATTGGGGACATGTTGAAAATGTGTGCCCCGACCGGGACTCGAACCCGGGATCTCCTGCTTACATGGCAGAGGCTCTATCCATCTGAGCCACCGCAGGCACAGAGGATAGTGCGTCTGCAGGGACCTATCCCCTGCACGCTCCCCGTAAGGTCCACATTCCCAACATGTCCACACCACTACATTCGTAGTGCGCCTAATAGATGTTTGCCCATCATACTCATTACTCGTGGCAGATTAATCTACCAAGTACCGTACGAGTTCGGGCATAGCGTGTGCGTTCGCACAAGAAGGTCAATGGCCGGGAAGCCATATTTTAACTACATGCATGACGGTAGTATCTGTTCCCGAAAGAACAGTTACTGTTGATGACCATGCAGCTTTGTTTGCTAGAAATGAAATGATAATTAAATGGACACCCTAGCTGCAAACAGGCGTTGATGTACTTCCCGGTCGGGGCACACATTTTCAACATGTCCACAATGAAGCACATCAACGCCTGTTTGCAGCTAGGGTGTCCATTTAATTATCATTTCATTTCTAGCAAAGCTGCATGGTCATCAACAGTAACTGTTCTTTCGGGAACAGATACTACCGTCATACATATAGTTTAAGTATTTCTAAGTTTAGGGGACTGATAACATCAGATGGTAAGTCCCATAGTGCTTAGAGCCGTTTGAACCATTAATCTGCAAATTCCAGGCAGTTCAGTTCGTGATGCATCCTGATTTGGTAGTCCCACCACATTTTGGATTTCATGCTGTGGAAATGGAAATGAAGTCTCATGCTTCTTGACAGAGCGAAGGGGAACGCGGCGGAAGACCAGCATCGCCGTACTAGGCAAGGTCCTAATGGAGGTGGTTTGCCATTACCTTCCTCCGACCGTAATGGGGATGCATGATGATGGTGAAGACGACACAACAACACTAAGTCATCTCGGGGCCGGTGAAAATCCCAGATCCCGCCGGAAATCGAACCTGGGACTCCGTGCTCGGTAAGCGAGAACGCTACCTCGAGATCAGGAGCTGCGGACTCGTGGAGCCTAACAAAGAGGAGATTATTGCAAGAGGCTAAAGTCTCTCTTACCACAGCACATAAGGCTGTAACCAAAGAACTGAAGAAGCATCTGTATATAATTACTGCTGTGCAACAGTTACATTGTGTGGGACATTGAGAACGAATAGCTTATTGTGAATGGTTTCAGCAATTTGTTAACCGACATGAAGCTGGTGTTTGGATCGAACATTCTTCACTGATGAGGCTCTGTGTCACCTATCTGGTTACATTAATTTTCAAATCCAGGAATTTGATCATCAGAAAATCCACATGCCTTAAGAGAAACGCCAATGCACGCAGAGAAAATCAGAGAGTGGGCCGCCACAATGCAAGCGCGAATTATAAGGCCGATCTTTTTCGACACTACCTTCACTTCCAATGTCTACTGTGCCCAGATAATTTAAATTTATTGCCCTGCTGAATGTAAAGGATATCAGTTAACCATTTTTCCAACAAGACAACGCTACTGCTCATACGGCGCACCAGTCCCTGCGGCTTTTAGACGTAATCTTTGGAGACAGAGTAATTACGGAAGACAATAGATGAACTGAAGAAAGTAATAATTGATTATCATCATTAGATTACCGTAAAACACTGGTAAAAGTGTTCACAAATAAATGCAAACTTGTTGAACTATGCCTTCAAGACATATGCCTTCAAAACATTTCCAGCATCTACTGTAATATTAGTGAGCACAATGTATTTAATTGTAATTAATATAATTATTTAATTTCAATATTTTAATTCTAATAGCGCTGACTCCCATCTCCAAATGTAACTGCAGCCACTAGCAGTGAATCCCGGCCCCTAGTTCATACAGCGACACGAATGTGCTGCCAACCTTACATGACCCACAAGACGAAACATGCGTAGCTCGCTGTTATGGATAACCTTTGCGGATGAACCGTATTTGAGATAAATATACACACTTTAATAGGCTCGTAGTTCGGTACCTGCGTGGCTGCTTTATACATATTCGCATGTAATGACGTACAGTATGTGTCATGCAGTTGTGCAGTGATTTGTTCCGACTGATTAGAAGTTTGGTGTGCCAATTCCGTCAAATTGGTCCCCATTTTCTCGCAAAATCTGTACACGTGTTGTTGTAAGCTTAAGTGCCTGTCTGGAGCATACTGAATTGCATAACTGACTTTCATTAAGTTTTTAAATATCTACTCCTGTAGATAAGTGCATTACGTTTCGCTATAACTTTTAATTGCGCCTGGAAAGTCACCTAAAGCAACTTTATGATCACTAATAGTACTGAGTGAGCTTATCCAATTCAAATTAACATCTCATTAATCTGCATCAAAGTTTCACATAGGTGAATCCACTAATCTAGGACTATTATGACTTTGGTATCACCCTACTGAGGATTTTCGAAAACCAGCATTGAGTAGAACTTGTGATTCAAGATTATAAACACAATAACATGTTGGCTGTCACTGATGTTTAAATGTAAGTGGTGTCATGTAACATAATCCTAATATACAACGGCTGTTGCGATGGCTTCCCATTACCTGTGCGAAGAAAAAGAAGTGTGTTAAATACACATCTATGGCTACATACTTATTCTAACTCCACCACCACTAATACTTACTTGCCACCTGCATCAAGGAGGACGTGAGCTATGTGTGGTTTGACATCTTCACCCTTTAAGAGTTCTTACGCGACAGATGAAGCACTATCTTAAACTGCCGTGATTATAAATCTTTCACAGCAATGTACGCACCATTAAAAACTACACTCCTGGAAATTGAAATAAGAACACCGTGAATTCATTGTCCCAGGAAGGGGAAACTTTATTGACACATTCCTGGGGTCAGATACATCACATGATCACACTGACAGAACCACAGGCACATAGACACAGGCAACAGAGCATGCACAATGTCGACACTAGTACAGTGTATATCCACCTTTCGCAGCAATGCAGGCTGCTATTCTCCCATGGAGACGATCGTAGAGATGCTGGATGTAGTCCTGTGGAACGGCTTGCCATGCCATTTCCACCTGGCGCCTCAGTTGGACCAGCGTTCGTGCTGGACGTGCAGACCGCGTGAGACGACGCTTCATCCAGTCCCAAACATGCTCAATGGGGGACAGATCCGGAGATCTTGCTGGCCAGGGTAGTTGACTTACACCTTCTAGAGCACGTTGGGTGGCACGGGATACATGCGGACGTGCATTATCCTGTTGGAACAGCAAGTTCCCTTGCCGGTCTAGGAATGGTAGAACGATGGGTTCGATGACGGTTTGGATGTACCGTGCACTATTCAGAGTCCCCTCGACGATCACCAGTGGTGTACGGCCAGTGTAGGAGATCGCTCCCCACACCATGATGCCGGGTGTTGGCCCTGTGTGCCTCGGTCGTATGCAGTCCTGACTGTGGCGCTCACCTGCACGGCGCCAAACACGCATACGACCATCATTGGCACCAAGGCAGAAGCGACTCTCATCGCTGAAGACGACACGTCTCCATTCGTCCCTCCATTCACGCCTGTCGCGACACCACTGGAGGCGGGCTGCACGATGTTGGGGCGTGAGCGGAAGACGGCCTAACGGTGTGCGGGACCGTAGCCCAGCTTCATGGAGACGGTTGCGAATGGTCCTCGCCGATACCCCAGGAGCAACAGTGTCCCTAATTTGCTGGGAAGTGGCGGTGCGGTCCCCTACGGCACTGCGTAGGATCCTACGGTCTTGGCGTGCATCCGTGCGTCGCTGCGGTCCGGTCCCAGGTCGACGGGCACGTGCACCTTCCGCCGACCACTGGCGACAACATCGATGTACTGTGGAGACCTCACGCCCCACGTGTTGAGCAATTCGGCGGTACGTCCACCCGGCCTCCCGCATGCCCACTATACGCCCTCGCTCAAAGTCCGTCAACTGCACATACGGTTCACGTCCACGCTGTCGCGGCATGCTACCAGTGTTAAAGACTGCGATGGAGCTCCGTATGCCACGGCAAACTGGCTGACACTGACGGCGGCGGTGCACAAATGCTGCGCAGCTAGCGCCATTCGACGGCCAACACCGCGGTTCCTGGTGTGTCCTCTGTGCCGTGCGTGTGATCATTGCTTGTACAGCCCTCTCGCAGTGTCCGGAGCAAGTATGGTGGGTCTGACACACGGGTGTCAATGTGTTCTTTTTTCCATTTCCAGGAGTGTATATCTGTATCATCTTCAGTTACATGTATATATCAGAAGGAGCACACAGAGTATTCCACAGACAGTTTATCACATGACACAATGAATAAGGTCATGACACTAGACATTCAATACGATAAGAAGAGGGTATTAGTCATTAATTTACATTCCCGCGACGAGTGCATACCGCCCAGTTCTCAGCATCAAAGCATCTTTCACCTTGAACCGTTTTGTGAACGAAATGGCATTCGTCATCTAACAAGTGCTCCGTCTCACCCTCACTCCAACAGAGAAGCAGAACGCTTCCGTACGCACCTTTAAACAACAGATGGCCAAGCTTCGCATCATCCACATACGGGAACAGGTGCTGCAACTCTTTGTCGGCTCTTATCGCTCCCACCCACGAGACCGACCATCACCGGTGAAACTTCTGCATGGATACCGTCATCGGATGCTGGTACATTTGCTACACCCACCGCACCATCCGGCGCTGCCAATGGTCCGCAAGTATCGCTTTGCTCCGCGCGATCTTGTTTTTTTTCAGGGTTTATGGCAACCATGGGCACTGGGAAACAGGTGTAATGCAGGGACGCATTGGCTCTTTTATTTACTTCATTGCAAAATGGTTCAAATGGTTCAAAGCACTATGGCACTATGGAACTTAACATCTGAGGTCATCAGCCCTCTAGACTTAGAACTACTTAAACCTAACTAACCTACAGACATCACACGCATCCATGCCCGAGGCAGGATTCGAACCTGTGACCGTAGCAGCAGCGTGGTTCCGGACTGAAGCGCCTAGAACCGCTCGTTCACAGCGGCCGGCACTTGATTGCAGGTCCCGATAGTTTGCAGTGCCGCCACCAGAACCAAATTCGTGCGATCATTTGCCCTGCGATTCTGCAGCTTTCCTTCCCTCAGATTCACGGCCCCACGGGACTCGGCAGTCTTCACAGCCGCCCACTGGTGCAACTAGGGCACCCCAGGAGGAGTGGATGGACAATGCGCCCTCGCCGCTCACCAACCCGATGGACCTACACTCGCCATCGCTGTCGCCGAAGCCGACACCGTCGCCGGCGCCATCATCGTCCCAGGACTCGCCCTCAGATCTGGATGTGTGCCACGTCAGCATGGAGGACGTTCCTGTAGCCTTGCAAACCAGATGGCGGAGTACGCCGTCCTCCACAGTCACGGTTCTTGGCTCATCCTTATGTCGAGCACCCTGCCTCCCTCCCCGTCGTCGTTCGCATCTTCCCTACACAACTACAGTGCAGCATTTGGGGGGGGGGGGGGAGGGCGGGGAGCAATTGCTGGCATAACCTACTGTCGGCACACCGGTCATCAAATGTGTAGCAGGATGATGATGATGATGTTTGGTTTGTGGGGCGCTCAACTGCGCGGTCGTCAGCGCCCGTACAAATTCCCAAACTTTGCTCAGTCCAAACTCGCCACTTTCATGAATGATGATGAAGTGATGAGGACAACGCAAACACCCAGTTATCTCGAGGCAGGTGAAAATCCCTGACCCCGCCGGGAATCGAACCGAGACTCCGTGCTCGGGAAGCGAGAACGCGACCACGAGACCACGAGCTGAGGACGTGTGGCAGGAAGATCGATAGTAGGCGCTGGATCAAGTGCGCTTATCTTGAGAGAGGCCAGAGACGCACCGACAAGCAACAGGCCACCAACGCCCTCTCGACAGCCAGTATTTAGGTCGCCGCCACTGACCGGGGGTTTCACTCACTCCAGTTTGGCGTCTCTCAGTTCAGTCGCGGGGCGAGTATAGTTATCACAGGCTACGATAGTACGTAGCTACCAGAATTGTGACATAGCAAGATACCGATAATGGCAGCAAGTGGACTATTACAGATGAGCTTGTACCACAACACATGGACTCTATTAAAGTTAAGAGCAGCTATCTGTTACATGTAAAAAAAAGAACTGTGTTAATCCACTTGTGCATAGCACACTGGCCGCCTATGGTACAAGATTCTACACACCTCTCTGAAGCCAAGCATTATAATGGGCTTAATTGAGAATGACGACTGCACAACGTTAGTCTTTTCAGGGAGTCTGCAATGTTCAGCCATTCTAAATATTCTGGAACAAATTATACCAGAATACATGATGATGGTGCAATGAGAAGACTATAGATTCGACAAAATGGAGAGTGTTGATGCATATTATATATTCAAATGGTTTAAATATAAAAATGTTTGTAAAATGATTCTAGAAATTCATAAAAAGCTGATGGATGAGTGCTGTAATTTGAATTCAATGGCTTACTATCTGTTTCTTAAAGCACTTATGCCTGATTTGTGTAATATTACACACAAATTTCGCAAGCTATCATCAGTGTTTCAGAATGATTAGTTGATTTTCAAGTATGACTACTGTACTAAGCATTTTCAGTCAAGTAGAAATTGTGAGGTTGATGGCCCATCTCCTGTTAAACTGGGACAGTTGTAAAAGAGATCTAATAAAATAAGTGATTTTAATATGTCTTCATTCTTTTTCATACAAAATGTGTGACTGATTTAGCTCAAGAAGACAGTAATGCGGACCACTCCCTTTTTCAATTTGCAAGTACCATACTGATTGTGCTAAACCAGCAACTCATGTTTAAGCATTATAAATTAAATTCAAATCATGCAGCGAGATAGACGTTGTCTGCTGCTATGAGAGAGTGAGGTGGTGTGTCTGAGTGTTTACTGAGGTGCTTGAAGAGCAAGAGCGGAAGGCACAGGGTGACTGCCTGCAATCCACCCTGCCTGCCTTGTGTCAACCTCAATCTAGCAGCCACCAGCCACGCCGAGAGGAGCTGTCAACCGTCGCCACCCCCAGCTGAGCAGAGTTCTAGTGTGTGTGTGTGTGTGTGTGTGTGTGTGTGTGTGTAAGATATACAATAACATGCACAGCTAACATATCTCATGGTTATTTTCTATAATGTTCTAGTGTAAAAGTAGCAAGGCCATATTTTTGGTGCAGTTGTGACATTAGTTAAACTTGTACTACGTCATTAGTTGCTAGGTCGCATATTACTCTGCAGAAACGTTATCTGCGGTATATTGCAGTGCGACTGTATAAGGAGTGCATTTTCGGTGGACTGTCGCTTTCAGTTCTATATTTGCGTCTGCACTGTTTAAAAATCGTTAGACAGCATTGGGATACATTACCAGTCTGAAAATTTTGATATTTCATGGTGTTACTCATGTGAGGTGCAGAATAAGAAAACCTGGGGACACGAACTGGTGGGGGGGAAGGACTAATGGGAGCACACTGCACCAATGGGAGGGGAGAGAATCCATTTTTGGGGAATAAATTACCATCTTTATTATGACAGTTTTAAGACACCTGGGTAAATATGAACGCAAGTGTGCTACTCGGCCGCCATATTGCCTATAAATTATGGCAATTATAATGACAGCTATTGTCCATTAATTACATCGCAGATAAAGAAAACAAGGCCAAAGTGAGTGGTTTGCTTACATAAGGGGAGCTAGGGCAAGTGACTGATTTGTTTACTTAAGCAGAACAATGGGGTCCTTGCCACAGAACTGGTACTCTCCCTCTATTTATTTCTAGGCGTTGAATTTGGATGACGGTAGTACAGGAATGTGGAATTTACCTTGGTGTAATGCGTTTCTAGAAACAACCATATCATACATTTCAAGACAATGTGAAGATCTATCTGGAATCTCAATACCTATTTGTTTTTCCCATACCCCTTCAAAAAACCTAATCTACGCAAAAAAATTGCACTTATAAGACACGTAATTATTTATTGGTTCAAAGGTAGTTGCAACGTTGTAGTTGACTGATACTGTAGCTATTAATAATTTTCGAATTATGAGGAATCGTTTACTTGAATCATGGCTTGTTAATAGTACATCAAATTTCGTAACAGAGTTGATTATTGCTCGCGACCGCTACGGTCGCAGGTTCGAATCCTGCCTCGGGCATGGATGTGTGTGATGTCCTTAGGTTAGTTAGGTTTAAGTAGTTCTAAGTTCTAGGGGACTGATGACCTCAGATGTTAAGTCCCATAGTGCTCAGAGCCATTTGAACCATTTGATTATTGCTACAGATTTACCATTGTTGTAATTTAGTAGTTTATTTTCCGTGGCTAACGCCTCGCATTATCAACAGTTTTCCTGTCTTGTCTATGCACTTGCCTCTACGGTCGAAAATATATCGCCCTCATAACTTATGTGCTCTGAAAGTGATGTGTAAGCCTTCAATTAAATAACGTGTGTTGCAGTTAACTAGACATTTAATCACCTGAACACTCCATAAATTTCCATCTTCAGATCAATAACCAGTCCTCTATCACCTGACTCTTTCGGCAAAGCTGTTTCGTTCACCATAAATTTAGCTCTGCACGCAACGTTGAACTTCTTGATTGTGCTGTATTAGGCATAATTTAAACCAGTTTGGATGCTCCATCTTTGAGCAGAACAAGTTCTCGGGTTCTTTGCTCCTTCAGTGCAAGCCAGATGAATCGAGTTTTCTCTGCTGGAGAAACGCCAAGCAACTCTGCTCCGATGTCAGAGCGAATTAACTAATGTCGAAAATCGTGCAAGACGGATGCGATAGGTGAAATATCTTTAACTGACAGAAGGAAATCATATTTTACTTGTTTCTGTCTCATCTTCATAATCGTAACACATTTTGATGTACGTGTATTGGTAAAGAACGAAAAACTTATTTTTCTGTAATGTCTGAGCGTCAACAATATTTTCAAGCGCATGTGGCTTCAAAAATAACGATTTATCAAAGGATGATGTGTCGTCGCATATCATAATTGTCATGCCCATTAATGACTACGTATCTGTAAGTAATAGAGAAAACAAAAATTTTGCAGAACGGTTTATATATCGTTTTGGCTGTATACAGCTTCCACTATTATCGGGCTATGATAATTAATGTGCAGCTACTCACAGAACTCCATTGTGGGCTGTAATTAATGTATGGCAGCGAAACTTGGTAGATATCCCTTCGCAATCCGAACTAGTGCTCCGTCTTTAAAGATCGGGCCGCCGACTGTAGATTAACCTCTAATCTTCCTTCCTTCTACTACGGCCGGCCGTAGTGGCCGTGCGGTTAAAGGCGCTGCAGTCTGGAACCGCAAGACCGCTACGGTCGCAGGTTCGAATCCTGCCTCGGGCATGGATGTTTGTGATGTCCTTAGGTTAGTTAGGTTTCACTAGTTCTAAGTTCTAGGGGACTAATGACCTCAGAAGTTGAGTCCCATAGTGCTCAGAGCCATTTGAACCTTCTACTACGTAGCCCCCAACTTCGCTTAAATTTATGATTATCTCATTTCTGCTACATCTCAGTAATTTCGTCATTGGTTTATCACAGTCTATATTTTATGTTCAGTAGACTTCATTGCATTCAAAAAGTTATCTGATTCTACTTCATTTTCACCCGCGATAGCAGTGCCAACAACTGATCATTCCATTTAAAATCTTTCACTCTGAAATATAAATCCACTCTTATACCTTTCTTTCACAATGCCAGCGCCAATGAAACTGGTATAGGCATGCGTATATAAGACTACACGTTTCTGGCACAGTTGTTAGATGGGTTACTGCTGCTACAATGGAAGTTATCAAGATTTAAGTGAGTTTGAACGTGGTGCTATAGTCGGCGCACGAGTGATGGGGCCGGCCGAAGTGGCCGTGCGGTTAAAGGCGCTGCAGTCTGGAACCGCAAGACCGCTACGGTCGCAGGTTCGAATCCTGCCTCGGGCATGGATGTTTGTGATGTCCTTAGGTTAGTTAGGTTTAACTAGTTCTAAGTTCTAGGGGACTAATGACCTCAGCAGTTGAGTCCCATAGTGCTCAGAGCCATTTGAACGAGTGATGGGACACAGCATTTCCGAGGTAGCGATGAAGTGGGGATTTTCGTTACCGTACTGTGAACAACAGGAACCTGGTAAAAAAATCAACTGTCGGACATCGCTACTGCTAGAAAAACATACTGCAGGAACGGGACCAACGACAACTGAAGACAATCGTTCAACCGTTGGCTTTCGGACCCGAAGGCCCACTCGTGTATCCTTGATGACTGAACGACACAAAACTTTACGCTTCGTCTGGGCCCGTTAATACCGACATTGTTTCAAATTGTATCGAGCAGATGGACATGTTCGTATATGGAGACAACCTCAAGAATCAATGGACCCTGCATGTCGGCGGAGGACTGTTCAAGCTGGTGGAAGCTCTGTAATAGTGTGGTGCGCGTGCAGTTGGAGGGATATGGGACCCCTGATACGTCTAGATGCGACTCTGACTGGTGACACGTACGTAAGCATCCTGTCTGATCACCTGCGTCTATTCATGTCCACAGCGCATTCCGGCGGTTTTGGGCAATTCCAGCATGGCAATGCGTCATCCCACGCGTCCAGAATTGCTGCAGAGGTACTTCAGAGACACTCTTATGAGTTTAAACACTTCCGCTGGCCACCCAATTCCCAAGACATGAACATTACTGATCTTATCTGGAATGGCCTGCAACGTGCTCCAACCCCTCGTACGGATTTTTGGACAGCCCTGCAGGGTTCATGGTGTTATTTCCATCCAGCACTACTTCAGATATTAGTTGAGTCAATACCGCGTCTTGTTGCGGTACTTCTGCGTGCTCGCAGGGGCCCTACACGATATTAGGCAGGTATATCAGTTTCTTTGGCTATTCAACGTAATTTCTTTGTTGCTACAACCTGCATATGGAACAGTAATCTTTACACATCCGTCTTGGTCTCCCCTTCTTATTGTTCCCTCTTGGTTCTTGCACGTACTGTACGTAATATATTCATGCAAGCATTTGTTTTGATCTTAGGAAATCACCCTTCGATGTTTGATGTACAATGCCTGACAAAAAAGTGAAGCAACTGGAAGCCATGGTCGGATGTCAATACTGATTCGTACATGCACACACCATCGACGAGTATGTAAATGATTATAGTTGCAACTCTCTGTAACAGGTAGAACAGCCACTAGAGTGTATTAGCGTTGTTCGTGTTTAGTGTCCTTACCAGACCTGATAGACTATGTACGGGGCACGAACAGAATCAGATGTTCAGTGAGCACGGTGAAGGCCACGTAGATTATGCGTCCTCCTGTGAGGCAGCGTTATAAGCACCTGAGAGTTTGAAAAGGGTCCTTAGGGTTGTTCTCCATTTGCCTGGCTGATCGTATCGTGCTGTATCCAGACTTGTGAGGCATTCTGATGTGACGATGACCTGCTGTTGGACATCATGGAAACATAACTGCAGAAATGCTCGCCATCAAGATTCCAATCGACCACATCTGATCACCGCAAGGGAGTATCGCCACAATGGGCACAAAGCACACTGGAATCCCTTCATACTTGTGTTTGCAATTCGAGAACAAGCAAGGGATCCCCTGCAACATTCTATGTCGTCCCACAACATTTGTCGAAGGCTAGCAGCAACTGGAGAAGGAAATTACCCTTCCGTACGTACGCTGCCATTAACACAATAGAAACAGCTGCGTTTTTAGTGGTGCTGTGACAGGGAAGCATGGACTGCTGATGAATGGTATCTCGTTGTGTTCAGCAATGAATCGCGGTTCTCTGTTACCCAGGATGATAATCGTCGGTGAAAACGGCGGCTAGGCGAAGCCTATAAACAACTGGAGAAAGGTACAAGAGAACCTGGCCTGACAGTCTCGAAAAGAGCAAATATATGGCAATGACCAACCAACAAAACCTACCAAATCTCAGGACAGCAGACAGGGAATTTGAAAGGGTGAGAGATTTCAAGTACCTTGGGTCGACTATCACTGAGACAAATGACATTGGCCGTGAGGTGAAAGCCAGAATAGCAGCAGGTAACAGATGCGACCTTGCCGCATTACCCATGCTTAGGAGTTCCGCTTCTATCACGAAAATCCAAAATCCCTATTTACAAAACAATTATAAGACCACTTGTTATGAATGGTGCCGTAACGTGGACCATGACTGTAAATGAGGAAATGATCCTTAGCATTTGGGAGAGAAAGGTGCTATGTAAAATATATGGCCCAATATATGATCAAGAACGTTGGCGCATTCATACGAATGCAGAGCTACAGCACCTTTTTGGAGAACCTGACATTGCCACTACCATTAAAATAAGAAGACTGCGGTGGGCAGGGCACATGGTCAGAATGGAAGAAGACAGAGCATGTAAGAGGATTTTTGATGGCAAGGCCAAGGCCCTTCAAGGACTGTAGAGCCGAGGAGTAAAGTAAGTAAGAAAACGGTGGCGACATGGGAAGACGTCCAATTCATCCAATGGTTTGGAGGCGTCATGGCTTCAGGTCACGTCTGGTAGTGACTGAGGGAATTCAAACGGCACAACGGTAAGTCACGGACAGCCTGCGTCCTCATGTGTTACCTCTCATTAGACAGTATGAGACGCCGTATTTCAACACGACAATGCCAGTCTACACATGGCACGTGTCTCCAAGAAGTGCCTGCTTGATGTTGAGTTATTCCCATGGACTGCAAGATCCCCAAACCTGTGCCCTTTAGAACATTTGTGGATCTAGCTCGAACGTCAATTATGTCCCATGGTCAGTCTCCAGAATATCAAGGATCAGTTACAACAGGTATGGAACATCTTGGCTCAGGAGCGGACATAACGGCTTTATGGCACCCTTCGCAACTGAACTAGTGCATGCATCCGAGCCAAAGTGGGTGCAACGTCATACAACTAAGTGGGCTCAAACTTCAACGATCTTTGTAAATCTGACTCGATTTTGTAATCACTGAAATAACGTCACCTGCTTTCAAAGCATAAAGTTTCGTTTCTTTCTCCCCTTCTGGGTACTCTGGTTTTTTGTCAGAGATTGTGAACGTTTACAAAGATCACATAGAATAACCTGCTTTTGAAAGCATTTTTTTTGTACGTGTGAATAATGGTTGCCTAAAAGACGCTAAGCACTTCGCGACCAGTTTGGAAAGTAGACCT
The DNA here is from genome assembly GCF_023898315.1 of Schistocerca nitens. Taxonomy (NCBI): domain Eukaryota; kingdom Metazoa; phylum Arthropoda; class Insecta; order Orthoptera; family Acrididae; genus Schistocerca; species Schistocerca nitens. The sequence goes on from NC_064622.1 coordinate 258,733,646, forward strand.
ACTGTCCTCTGTTCCTATAATTTTTGTCAAGAACTGGAACTGATTAAAGGAAAGCTTTGTCTGAGAATAATTGACGGTGGTTACAGTGTAACAATTTACGCCAATTAATTACTCGTTGGCTAGCTAACGTGGGAGAAGATTTTCCTCATTAAATAGCGTAGAGCTGGAAGAAGATTGCAAGTTTAACATTTAAGCCCTTATTCTGGTACTAGTAGAAACGTGTCTCCTTGAACGAGCTCCGGATTCGAGACGGAACTCGACGAAGCTGGCCTTCAGTGTCGAGACACTTTCGGCAATAAACACTACATTCAGCGTATGAGTAACGAAGCTGCCTGTTACCACGTCCAGACAGTGGCACTAAACTTTTTATTGAGACCTGTCCGAAAGCAAGAAAAACTTACTCTTTCGAGACCAGGGCAGAACCAGTTACGAGCGCAGCTGTTCCATATATCTGCCGTGTAGAGCACGATTTAGATCCTTCTCCACAAACACTCCCTTTTTTTTTTTAATCCTCGCTATCATGACGTGCAAAAGAATATGAACTTGTTTACGATTCGGATCTGTACTATTTTTAGATTTATAGCCTACACTTACTTAAACAATTTATCTGTAATTTAACAACTAAGAGCAATAAGTAACGCACAAAATGGCTCTAAGCACTATGGGACTTAACATCGGAGGTCATCAGTCCCCTAGAACTTAGAACTACTTAAACCTAATTAACCTAAGGACATCACACACAACCATGCCCGAGGCAGGATTCGAACCTGCGACCGTAGCAGTCGCACGGTTCCGGACTGAAGCGTCTAGAACCGCTCGGCCACCGCGGCCGGCTAAGTAACGCACAGTAAAGGTGCGGGAGGAAAAAGTAATGTGAGTGTTTGGCCTCCCGTCAAAGACGAGATCAAGAGAAATGTAGTAACCGTGCGTACTGGGACGTAAAAGAAGGTGAAATTGAAGACATAATGTGAGAATATTTGACGAAGTAGTGAAAGATTTAAGAGGAAACAAGGTTCCTAAAGTAGACTGCATTCTCGTAGAATTATTCAGATCCCTGGGAGAATCGGAAATGGTTAAATTATTGCACCTCGTGTGCAATTTATACCACACGGGAGAGAGTACCTTGAGACTTCCAAAAGAATTCAGTCATTGTTACTCCAAAGAAGGCTGTACTGATAGGTCTGAATATTACCGAACTATCAGTTAAATAAGTCATAGTTGTAAAATACTAACACAGAAGAATGGAAACTTTGGTAGAAGTCGGTCTCGGGAAAGATTAGTACGGGTTCCGTAGAAATACCGTAACGCGCAAGGCCATATTGACCCTACGATTTGTATACGATATATTGGAGGAAGGCAAACCTACATTTGTGGCAATTGTAGATTTAGGAAAAGCTATTGACAGTGGTGACTGGAATACTCTCATTGAAATTCTGAAGGTATCTGGGTCAAAATACAGGAGGCGACAAGTTATTTATAACTTGTGCAGAAACAGACGGCTGTTGTAAGACTTAAGGGGTATGAAAGGGAAGCAGTGGTTGAGAAGTGAGTGAGACAGGGTTGTAGTCCATACCTGATGTTATTCAATCTCTACAATTAGCAAGCCGTAAAGGAAACCGAACGCATAATTCGGAGAAAGAATTAAAGTTCAGGGAGAAGAAAACTTTCTGATTTGCCGAGGACACTGCAGATCCTTCTGAGATGGTAAAGGGATTGGATGAGCAGTTGTACATAATGAATAGTTCTTGAAAAGACGTTATAAGATGAACGTCAGCAAAAGTAAGTAATGGGATTTAGGGTGATGTTGATAGAATCAGATCAGGGCATGGGACACTAAGACTAATGAATGAGGTTTGCTATTTGGGCAGCCAAATAACTAATGATGGCAGAAGTAGAGAAAAAAATGCAGAGTGGCAAAACAAAGAAAAATATTTCTGAAAAAGAGAGATTTGTTAACGTCGTATATAAACTTCAAATATCAGAAAGTGTTTTCTCAAGGGGTTTGTACGGAGTGAAGTCTTTTACACAAGTGAAATGTAAATGATAATCAGTTCAGAAAAGAAGAGAAGGAAAGATTTTGAAATGTGATGCTACAGAATAATGTTGAAAGATGGGAAGGTCGCATAAATAATAAGAAGACACAGAAGCGAATCGGGGGAAAAAGAATTTTGGGGTACAGTTTCATTAAAAAAGGGTCGATTGACTGTAGAGGGAGGCCGAAGCTTCAAATTGCTGTAGGTTTCTGTAGTTATGCTGAGATGAAGAGGGTTCCACAGGATAGGCTAGGGAGGAGAAATGAATCATGCCAATCTTCAGACAGAAGGACACATCTACGTACAACACAATACATTTAAACTGGACAAGTATTGCGTCGGCCTTAACACGTCTCTTCCATTAAGAGTAGATTTTGGACACGTTATTAATTGACGAAAAATATGGTGTAGAAAGATTTACAAACTCAACAAATGCACAAGGAGTATAAAGTAAACTGAAAGAACTTCAGTAAATTTATTTATCATGTGATTATCTAAGATAATCTAAGGAGTTAGTTAAAATGTATAACATTAGAGTGTCAATCTAAAGTAACTAAATACTTAGTACACCTTGAAACATTAGATGACTGAAAGTAAGCCATGTGCTATGTGGTGTAAAGAAAGCTGACGATCAAAGGAAGTCGTGTTTGTGACGAACCCACACCGCTGTCGACTCCTCTTCACAAGGGGTGAGAGCAGATCCCAGCTGGAGTCTCTCGCATTAACTGGCTACACTGCTAACGGCTGAGAAACTGCTAATTCATGTCTGTTCTCTTCTGATAATGGTTTCCATAGTAACTTGAGTTGGGTGTATAAGTGGATGCGCTTTCAAAATGGTTCAAATGGCTCGGAGCACTATGGGACTTAACATCTGTGGTCATCAGTCCCCAAGAAGTTAGAACTACTTCAACCTAACTAACCTAAGGACATCACACACATCCATGCCCGAGGCAGAATTCGAACCTGCGACCATAGCGGTCACGCGGTTCCAGACTGAAGCGCCTAGAACCGCACGGCCACACCGGCCGGCGGATGCGCTTTACCCAAAGCAAATATTTCTCATGTTTTTCCTCTTGGGACAACATCTAAATGTGTCAGGCAGCAAGTCAATGAAACTTCATTCAGATCATAGTATTTCAAACATTTATATCCAAGGGGCATAGCCGTCTTATGATTATTACACTGATTTTTCTTCGTGGATGGGGTATCATCTAGCAAACCAAACTCGCCATTTTTATATATTATGTTTTGAAACAAGCCGAACCAGAAAACACATTTTGGTTGCTATTTCTGAGAGCACCTAATGTGTGCGGGTGATATCATTATTTGCCGGTGGACAACCATTCCTATGGTGTATGTTCTTTCGCATTTGTTTCTTCTAAGAACTAGTTCTCAGCTATTACTACGAGGCACGTTCATTAAGCAACGCAACACTTTTTTTCTGAAAGCAGGTTGGTTTTACTCTTTCGGCTACAAAACCTTATTTTTCGACAGATTCTCCGTTCAATGCGACGTCCTTACACCAGCTTACTGGGAGGGCCTCTATGCCCGCATGGTACCACTCTACTGTTCGACGTTACGGCCGACGTTTGCTGCATCAGTACCGTGCCCATCATCCACGTACTACTTCCCGCAGAGTGCATTCTTCATTGGACCAAACAGATGGAAGTCGAAAGGTGAGAGATCGAGGCTGCTGGATGTGAACTCCTATCGGCTGGGCAGTTTTACGTGAGGCCTTGAGCTGTCATGCAGAAGAAGTTCATCTGCGTTTTTGTGGCGACGAACAAGTACCGCAGGGTACCACAACACACATCAGAATTGATCATTGCAACTCGAGGGATGACATCTAACGGAATAACACCTTCGGTGTCATTCGTCATTACTTTAACGGCGGAGGGTGTGGCTTTAAACGTTTTCTTCGGAGGAGAAGTGGTCTGGCGCCACCCCATGGACTGCCGTTTTGTTTCCGATTCGAAGTGATCAACCCACGTTTTATCGCCTGTGACGATGTCCGATAAAAAATTTTCAGTATCAGCCTGGTCCTTTGTTGGTCCTCATGGTTTTCCGATAGGTGGCGAAGAACCCACACCTGTGAGTATCCCAACTGGTGGACGATTGTATGAGCACTAACAACAGAGACGTCCAGTTCTGTAGCAAGAGGGTTGATTGTCATCCGTCGGTCACCTTTAGTGAGAGTGTCAGCACTTTCCAACATTACAGGAATCATAGCTATGTGCGGCCGGCCGTTCAGCATACAAGAGATCGGACAGGTTTGCTCTAGTTTTTTTGCGATGATGACAGGAGCCTCACCCAATGACTCGCCGTGCTTTTGTTCGCTAATAGGTCTCCGTAGACGTTCTGCAAGCGCCTATAAGGATCAGCGATTCTCTGGTTTCTCACCAAAAGAAATTCATTGCCACTTCTATGCTTGGAACGCACCTCCGTTACAGACGCCATTTTGAGAGCTGCCACCTGTCGGAACTTCATGAAACTATACGAGCTGAAGCGGGAATATTCCACGATGTCTCACAACTTCCACTTTTTTTTTCAACCGAAAACGACCTAGAAAAAGATGTACGAGGTGTGGCTAGAAAAAAACCGGACCAGTACTGGTGAAACAATAAAACGAATGCAATAAGGCTGAAAGTCGCGTGGCCTGTCACGTGACTCTCGCTCTGCCTACTGCTCGAGTTTCATCTGCCTCCTGCACTCAGTCTGCCCGTGGCGTCTATTTTAAGTAGTTGACGTTTTGTCTGTGCGTCGGAAAATGTTGAGTGTACAGAAAGAACAGCATGTTAACATCAAATTTTGTTTCAAACTAGGAAAATCTGCAAGTGAAACGTTTGTAATGTTACAACAAGTGTACGGCGATGATTGTTTATCGCGAACACAAGTGTTTGAGTGGTTTAAACGATTTAAAGATGGCCGCGAAGACACCAGTGATGACACTCGCACTGGCAGACCATTGTCAGCAAAAACTGGTGCAAACATTGAAAAAATCGGTAAACTTGTCCGACAAGATCGCCGTTTAACAGTCAGAGCAGTGTCTGAGTTAACAGGAGTTGACAAGGAAAGTGTTAGGCAGATTCTTCATGAAAGTTTCAACATGAACAAAGTGTGTTCAAAAATGGTTCCAAAGTGTCTCACAATTGAACAAAAGGAACGCCGAAGAATGATTTGTTCTGACATCCTGGAAAACATTGAAAGTGATCCCACCTTCTTACAAAATGTTATTACTTGCGATGAATCGTGGTTTTTTACTTACGATCCCGAAACTAAACGCCAATCGATGCATTGGAAAACTCCTGGTTCTCCACGACAAAAAAAAAGCACGAATGTCAAAATCGAAATTCAAGGCAATGATGATTGTTTTTTTTTTTTTTTTTTTTTTTTGACATCAAAGGGATTGTACACATTGATTGGGTACCAGAGGGACAAACAGTGAATCAGCATTACTACATTAGCGTCCTGGCTACCCTACGTGAGCGAGTACGGAGAAAACGGAACGATTTGTGGAGAAAAAAGTCATGGATCCTTCACCAAGACAGTGCCCCAGCTCACAGTGCGTTGTCAGTGAAGACGTTTTTGGCAAAACACAACATTCCTATCTTAGATCATCCACCCTACTCACCTGATTTGGCCCCCTGTGACTTTTTTCTTTTCCCTTAAGTAAAGTCAGCTTTGAAAGGAACTAGATTTGAGACTGTTGAAGCAGTAAAAGAAAAAGCGACGGAAGTAATGTATGGACTTACCGAAAATGATCTGCAGCATTGCTATGAACAGTGGAAAATTCGTATGGAGCGGTGTAGAGACCGAGGAGGAGAGTACATTGAAGGAGATAACATGAAATTGTAAATAATTGTAAATAAATGTTTTTTCCAGCATCAGTCCGGTTTTTTTCTAGCCGCACCTCGTATTGCATTAGCTATTGAACGTCCCTCGTAATTTATCCAGTAGACCTACCCATTAAAACCATCCTTCGACTAATATGATATAAAAGGCTTGTAATAATAATAATAACGAAAGATGGTTAATAAAAATAAAAAATGAGCGAGAGAGAATATAAAGAACAGGAAGGTAAAAGAAAGAAAATTGTCGTTATAAAAAAACTGGATAGAGGCGAAAAACACGAGAAGACTTCAGACATTTAGTTACACATGCTAAGATCACTGCGCAGCAAGAATGGCCCTTTATCAAAAGAAAGGACGTTCCTGCAGACAGAGTTATGCAGCGGTAGGGATAGCACATGCGTCACAGTGTGGGAGTGAGATAAGGCGGCAACTGCAACGGCAACGGCAATTGCAAACGTACTCCAGAGGTGAAGCACGAGGGACAGAATGATTGTTGTGGGCAATCAACTGAATTGCACACAGATTCACCGCTAAAGTATGGCGGTCTATGGACCAAATGTAATGTCACGTCCAGCCGTAGTAAAATGGCCGCACAGACATGGGTGATGCTGAAGAGGAAGGAAGACCATCGAAGTTGACCATACACGATTCTTCCATGCAGTCGAGGAACTGATCCTCAGCACTGTCAGATTTTCGACGATAACGATGTTCACTTGGCGGTTCTCGAACAAGTCCGCGACAAAGGAGCGGATTTATTAGGTTGATACATAAGTTCGTGGAATTTTTGTTTTGTGTGTTGGTGTCCCGTTACTAAGGATTTATTTATCGATCGTCATTTTTTATTTATAGTTCACTCTTGCTATTTGAGTTTCCATTTCATCATTTGGAGACAGCGAATGGAGCTATGGATGCTAGAAAATTCTTTTATCGTTCTGTTCTTTATATTCTCTCTCTCTCCCTCATTTTTTATTTTATTAATTGTCTTTCATTATTATCATTATTATTTCTTTACTTTCTCAGACGTTAAGTCTGGTTGAGAATGGAATATGACGCGGACCTTGATCAAGCGTCACTTCCTATTAACTGTACGGTATGTGTTATATTGCATTTAGGAACTTTCGGGTAATTGAACATGTATCAATAATTACGGATTTCTGTAGTTGTATATATGTGTTTGGATGTAGCTGTATTGCATTGATGTACTGGTGGATATTGTGTGGTATGACTCCTGTAGTTGATACTATAATTGGTATGATGTCAACTTTATCCTGATGCCACATGTCTTTGACTTCCTCAGCCAGTTGGATGTATTTTTCAATTTTTTCTCCTGTTTTCTTTTGTATATTTGTTGTATTGGGTATGGATATTTCGATTAGTTGTGTCAATTTCTTCTTTTTATTGGTGAGTATGATGTCAGGTTTGTTATGTGGCGTTGTTTTATCTGTTATAATGGTTCTGTTCCAGTATAATTTGTATTCATCATTCTCCAGTACATTTTGTGGTGCATACTTGTATGTAGGGACTTGTTGTTTTAAGAGTTTATGTTGTAAGGCAAGCTGTTGATGTATTATTTTTGCGACATTGTCATGTCTTCTGGGGTATTCTGTATTTGCTAGTATTGTACATCCGCTTGTGATGTGATCTACTGTTTCTATTTGTTGTTTACAAAGTCTGCATTTATCTGTTGTGGTATTGGGATCTTTAATAATATGCTTGCTGTAATACCTGGTGTTTATTGTTTGATCCTGTATTGCAATCATGAATCCTTCTGTCTCACTGTATATATTGCCTTTTCTTAGCCATGTGTTGGATGCGTCTTGATCGATGTGTGGCTGTGTTAGATGATACGGGTGCTTGCCATGAAGTGTTTTCTTTTTCCAATTTACTTTCTTCGTATCTGTTGATGTTATGTGGTCTAAAGGGTTGTAGAGGTGGTTATGAAATTGTAGTGGTGTAGCCGATGTATTTATATGAGTGATTGCTTTGTGTATTTTGCTAGTTTCTGCTCGTTCTATAAAGAATTTTCTTAAATTGTCTACCTGTCCATAATGTAGGTTTTTTATATCGATAAATCCCCTTCCTCCTTCCTTTCTGCTTAATGTGAATCTTTCTGTTGCTGAATGTATGTGATGTATTCTATATTTGTGGCATTGTGATCGTGTAAGTGTATTGAGTGCTTCTAGGTCTGTGTTACTCCATTTCACTACTCCAAATGAGTAGGTCAATATTGGTATGGCATAAGTATTTATAGCTTTGGTCTTGTTTCTTGCTGTCAATTCTGTTTTCAGTATTTTTGTTAGTCTTTGTCTATATTTTTCTTTTAGTTCTTCTTTAATATTATTATTATTATTATTATTATTATTATTATTATTACAAGCCTTTTTTGTCATGTTAGTCGAAGGATGGTTTTATTGGGTAGGTCTATTGGATAAATTAGGAGGGACGTTCAATAACTAATGTAATACATCTTTTTTCTCGGTCATTTTCGCTTGAAAAAATTCTTCTGTTTTACTTCAATCGAAAGGTGACAGCAGCGAAAACAGTCAGAAACATTCACGCCATGAGTGAGGATAATGCCACTGGTTAGAGTACGACAAGAAAATGGTTTTGTCGTTTTAAGGAGAATCGTTTTGCCATTAGTGACTCTCCGCGTTCAAGAATGCCTTCAGAGTTTGATGAAGATCGTTTAAACGCGTTAATCCACAATTATCCAAGTAAGTGTATTAAAGAATTGGCAGATGTGTTGATCTGTGATAAAAATGGCTCTTAGCTCTATGGGACCTAACATCTGAGTTCATAAGTCCCCTAGAACTTAGAACTACTTAAACCCAACTAACGTAAGGACATCACACACATCCATGCCCGAGGCAGGATTCGAACCTGCGACCGTAGCAGCAGAGCGGTTCCAGATTGTAGCACCTAGAACCGCTCGGCCACCCCGGACGGTGATCTGCGATAATTCCACCATCCTGCGGCATTTGCATGCAATGAGGAAGGATCAATAATTTGGTTTATCGGTACAGCATGCTCTAAGCCAAAAACACAAAAAGTTTGCAGGTGGCCGTATGCGCGTCTCTGCTTGCTCGTCATCAACTGGCTCTTACAACAACGGCCATTCCTATTCTGTATTGTTACTGGTAACGAGAAATGAATGGTTGAGCCCAAAAAAAGCAGCAACTCCCCCAACAGAGACCTGCGCGCATCTTGAAAAGGTGTCATGCATCTGGAGAAGCAGCGACGGTGTGGTGTACTACGATTTGCTTCCCTGAGGTGCTGAAATTTGTTTCAACAATTGAGACGTCTTGCAAACGCAATCGAAGAACAACGACCAGAAAGACTGAGTGAAGTGATGCTACTCCACCATAACACACATCCGTATTCTATTAGGCTGACAAAAAACACTACTCAGGAGTCGGGTTGAGAAGTCATTCCGCATCCACCTTATTCACCCTGGGGTCAGGGATTTTCACTTGCTTCGAGATGACTGGGTGTTTGTGTTGTCATCATTTCATCATCATTCATGAAAATGGCGAGATTATTGGACTGAGCAAAGGTTGGGAATTTGTACGGGGGCTGATAACCGCGCAGTTGAGCGCCCCACAAAACAAACCAATCCAAACCCTATTCATCCGATCTTGTGCCCTCATCTTCCCGGCTTCCTATCGAACAACCTTCATGGAACTTCATTTCTGGATGGAAAATGCGAGTTCTTCGCCTCAGGACCACGTGATTTCTACAGTTGTGACTGTTATAAATAGTGGAAGCGAATATGCCACTGATGACTACAATCTCTCTTCTGTGTATCTGTCGTGTTTATTAATGGAAAAAGTATGAACTACCATCGAGTAATTGAGTAATTGGTAGAGCATTCCCACAGTGGTTTACGGAGACTTGGTGATCGTGTCCAAAAGTAGTGTCATACATATGCGTCACCTTGACGAGTTTCGCAGTATTCAATAGAAGTTATTCGGCCAACGATAATAATGTGTAATTTACTTTCTGGAACTCCCTAGGCTATGACAGTTTTTTTTTAATAACCTTCACTAATTTCAGTGGCTAGGGTACTCTCTTTCCACTTTCCTTTTCACTCTAGCTTCAGGAGTCTCCTGCATCCGAAAACGAGTCAGTGGCGTGCTGATGTGTTTCCCATTTCTTCATCTCTACTTTCATGATATAAGAGATTCTGAATACCCCATACAGTCTCCCTTCCAGACTCTACTTCAGATCCGGAGATGAACTAAGGCACCGAGGGTAAGACACTAAACTCCCATTCTGGAGGACCGGTGTTCAATGTCCCACGCCACCATCAACATATATGTTTCCCATGGTTTCTCTAAATCACTTAAAGTAAATTCTGGGACGGCTGTTTGAAAGATATGCACGATTTCTTCTCCCCCACCCTTTTCCAGCCCGAGCTAATGACGTGACGCGATGAAGTCTAACCTTCCTTCCTTTTTTGGAACAAGGCCCTCCCAGATCTTTGAAATACGTAAATTATACTGTTAAAGCGCTAGAAGCTCCCTGTATAAAATTATTCGTTAGTTCGTACAAAGCTCCGTAACACGACTCTGTGAGGTCGCTAAGCAGAATTTCCTCGACAAAACAGCATAACCAGTCAATATATCTACGAGGGTCGTTCAATAAATGCCCACATTTTTTCTCAGAACATATTTATTGTTAACAGTTAGAATTTGGTGACAATATACATCAATATGTCTTGTCCATGTCCTATCTTCCTACGTAGTCTCCATCTCTTTCTACGGCCATACGCCAATGTCGTGGAAGAGCATGTATTGCCTGATGGTAAATGCTCTTGTCCTGTAGGAGTAGCCATGTTTTCACTGCATGACTGACACTTTCGTCATCTTCGAAGTGTGTTCCCCGGTAGAGAATCTTAAGCGGCCTTAAGAGATCCGCACGATTCAGCATGTCTGGAACAGTGGCTCTGAAAGGACATCCCGAGAATGGCTGATCACGGAGCTCTGTTCCTGCATTTCCTGAGGCTGTAACTTTCTTTACCCATCGCCCAACTGTACTATCAACTGCAGCATCGCCATACACTGTACTCAAACATTCATGGACATTAACCACGGTTTCTTTTCCTGCACACAAGAGTTGAATAACGGCACGCTGCTTGTAACATGAGTCGTATGTAGACTCCATTTTGACGCTGTATTACGTCTGCCATCTCTCAGAACGGTTCGAAACTTCATCGGCTCACAGAAAAAACATAAAATGTGAAGCACCAACAAGGACGATTGTCTATGTATATTAATAGTTTTTTTTTTTAAATGTGGGGCATTACTTATTGAACGACCCTCATAATTAAGTCCATTTCTCATACGAAGAAGCCCTACAACCCATAAGGAAGGAACAATTTAAACGAAACTGTAAATCGCTGCGACAAAGTAATTACGCCTGTGTGTTAATTAAATAGATAAACAAACTATTAAATAAAGTGGCGGACCCGGAAAATCATACGACAAGCTATCTTTAGGAGGTACCACACACAATACCGTTTACGTAAGGATGAACGGCAATAGCATGGCGACGCTTCCTCCCCAGTTACGCAAACACCAGTAGCAGTCCACGCCTCTTAGAGTGATGTACGAACCGGTCAGCTATCTCCACGAAGATCTCTCAGTGTTTATGTCCAAGTTAATTATTCTCGTCTGCCTGAATTACGACGCACCTTTGTCTCGCCGGAAGAACCACAGCTAACCACCTGAAGGAGTGACTCTACGTAATAAATACTTTACGTTTTCACAGTACTTCTGCATTTTTTACGTATATAATTAGTTACACAGTCCATGTCGGCTGACGGGCCCGCTGCGGGTAGACTACGATCTTCAGAATTATTTTTTTATTCTATATTTTTTATGACGAAATAAAAAGTGATAATAGAAGTATGACGAGGTGCGTGGTGAGAATAAACTATTTTCAGTGGCGGTCTCCTGTTAAGTTCGCAGAGAAGAACGGCAGAGGAGACGGGGTAAATTTTAGATATGAGTACGACATCGGTTTGATGGGGAATGTGTGTGCAGAGAGGTGCTGAGAGATGCGAAGTAGGTTGTTTTGGGTGGAGGAGGGTGGCAGCTAGGCCGTCGCAATTAAGCAGCATAGGCTGAGTTTGGGATAGCGAAGGTTACAGCAGATTAGTGCAGAGGGTAACTGTCAGTGACTTCACAGTCCGAAACGTTATAGGGTGACTCCTCTGTTTAGATTTGAATTACAAGCCCGAGTAAATCCTAGCCTGCCCTGCTTTGTAGAGTTATGACCTTTCATAGCCAAAGTTATGGCACATGTAATTAATTAAAGAAAGCGGTCTGACTACTAAATGTAAAATTAAAGTTATGTAAGTAGTTCACGCTTACGTTACTAGCGCAACAGTCATAGCAACAGAAAACTGAACACAAGTAAACAAAAATAATCATCCACAACATTCCACCAGCAGTGAATTTTTTCGACCCTAGTTACAGTCGGTGACGGTACGGTGGGGATGTAAGCCCCGATTTTTGTTATAACAGTCAAATGTTAAACGTTGAATGTCAACACTCTCGTAGAACCACGTACAGTACCTCTACAAGTTGTACCAGGGTCACACTCATTTTCTGAAAGTGCATACTTAGAACAGAATGTAAAAGTACCATGTGATAATCGTATAATTAATCGATCAGTATCGCCAAAAGGTATATGGTACATGATCCCTTTAATACGACCTTGCACAACCCATACCAAAAGTATTATCAGGACGGGAAACGGGGTGGCGAATCATGGCTGGTAGTCATACTTTGATTTACAGATAATTTATTAACATAAGGTTCCTTCAGATAATTCCCCACAATCTTCAGTACAATGCAGCAGTTACTTAGTATAAGTTCTTATTAAAACAAGGCAGTTATCAGAACCCAAAAAGTATAACCATAAAATGCATATGAAATCAGTTAAGAAACAACTAGCAAACCCAGTACTGCCGTGGCTTCGCCACACTTAACAAAAGCTTACAATTGACAGTACAGTTCCTATCAGAGTGAGCCAGCCACTTAATTGCATTTGATTACTACATGGCCCGCCCAAACAATACTTAAAAACTCACGTGGTTAACCACAATTGACTAGAACATGGATATGTAACAGAAGCAAGAAAGATTGCCATGAAGCAAACCCAGATTGCACTTTACGTGGTTACACACTGTAACTTAAATAGAGATGTGAAATCGCCTCAACAAGCACTGAGGACTGTCTATTACTACAGAGATAGATCACTGAAATTACCCCAAAATTACATGACAACCGATGGAGAGAGTTTAATTATTTTACATATGCTCTATTTAATAACGTTTACTTAGTTGCAGGTCTATCTTTATATAACCCAAAAAAAAAATATTTGTTTAAACATCAGAAAATCACAATCTAATTACAAAACGCGTTTTACCCGCCTTGGCAGAAAGGAAAGATATACTAAACTTTTGGTATGGGGTCTTCGCCCAAAGCAATCCAGCCGTGGCAGGATTACGTAAACACAGCAGGGCCTAGGCTGCGGGTTACACCTCACTCCCCGCCAAGGCGTTGGTACTTACAGCAGCTTTTGACAAACAAAGAACAATTGCAACTCTCTGAAACACACACACAAAAATACAGGGCAGAATCCTTGTATCAGACATACGTGCATGTCTAAAAAATGTTCCGTCCACAGCAATCACTGACCTTTAAACTGAAACCATTTAAGGACGGTACATCGATGATAGTAGTATCACTTACGTGCAGTTTTCAATCACTTAATACTCTTATAATCGATTAGAGAACAACCAGTACAGTTACAATTAATTCACTGCGAAGCCAACATTTAACCAGCTCACACGGAGCTCATCCACATACTTATCGATTAACGGCTGTGTAAGTTCCACAATCATCTAGCGAGTGAAACGCCTCTTAACATGTCGCTCAGCCACATACACTAACGGCCAACTTACTTGATGTTTGCACACAGCGGCTCATGCAGCTTAACCGCTTTACTTCAGGGACCTTTCCCTTGATAGAAATCACTGAACTTGGATCTCCGAGCTGCCCCAAAATACATCACGCTGATACGGCACACCCAGTCGCAGTCGACACTCCTTTCTCCAGAGACGTCGCAATCTCTCAGTGTTTTTCTTTCGAAAGCTGACCGCCGATTCTTTAAGCCCGCCAACTTGGAAGAAAGCCACACGATATCCAAAGATCACATATAACCTCCAAGGTCGATCGCAACGATATAACGAGCGTACCCTGTGCTGGCACCAGTCCGCCACAGCTCAGTATATATTATATTGTACGATCGTGTAATAGCTTCAAAGTATCAGTATCGTTAATGCAGTGAAAATAAATGACCAATGAAACCAAAATATAGAAAGAATATTTATGTAAGACTGGACACGAGATCTACATTTTCTTCAATACTCCGCAAGTCACGTGACAGGGTGTAGCGGAGGATATTTCTGATACCACTAACTGATCCCCCATAAGGCTAAGGCGTAAGGAGCCAGCTGTGTGGCATGTTCAGTCTTTCGCCTTCCGTCCAGTGACACGTGAGCCCACCATTGTTCACCACTCCCTTTCGAGTTAAGAGCGGTCGGATTTTACGTATCGGAAGACACAGACAACCAGGCCACTTGGGGATACCATCGGGTCTAGAGGTGTCGCAGGTCTCATCAATGGAGCCTCGATGTAGCTGCAGCTTTGAACATTAACAAGAAATATGCCGCCCAGGGTGGCCGAGCGGTTCTAGGCGCTACAGTCTGGAACCGCGCGACCGCTACGGTCGCAGGTTCGAATCCTGCCTCGGGCATGGATGTGAGTGATGTCCTTAGGTTAGTTAGGTTTAAGTCGTTCTAAGTTCTGGGGGACTGATGACCTCAGCAGTTAAGTCCCATAGTGCTCAGAGCCATTTGAACCATTTTGAACAAGAAGCCTGTCGACTATGGCCAGTGCAGCTTCCAACTGCTTACGGATAACTAAAAGTCTTTCTTGTGTATGTCGTTTTAAACATCTTCCGCATTGCATAGCGGTCAGTACTGCCTTGCCTGCTGCAGCTCATCCACCTTCCTGCTTGTGGCGCAGCCTCCTACCCACTTCGTTTTGAATAAGGGCTACCGCTTTTAGCGCGCCGTTCGTTTACATGCCGCGTATGACGGGGATTGGCTTTATAATAGTTACCTTTCGGCGATGGTCTATTAAAAGGAATCTTTATCATCTGAGGACGCGTCTTCTAGTGGCGCGAACCAGTTGTGACCTTAAATAAAAAGTATTCTACTGCCAATGTGAATTATTTCTTTCGGGAGTAGTTCTCCTTGTATCTGCTCACAACAACCACAGTCCCTAGCCACATCGTACCATGTAAAAAAGCTGATCTCAAAAAATACAAACAATACAGTCGGGAGTAAGTACAAACAGACCCACACGAAAGAGCGACTGTGGCGCTACTGCAGTGTATGCAGAATAAAATCTAAGGGAACAAACCGATCCACGGCGGAGAATTATCCAAATGGGACGGATGTAAATTAGTATGTGTGATGTACATGTACAGACAAACAAATGATTACAATTCCAGAAAATCTGCGATAATGAGTGAAGCAGTAGAAATGAATTAAAATTGGTGCTGCAGCCGGGACTCGAAACCGGGTCTTCTTGCTTGCTAGGCAGAAATGCTAACCGTTACACCAACAGAGCACTATGGTTAACATCGGTGCCCTCCCCAACACAAACTTCAATTCATATCTTCAGCTTATTTCCCAGAAAAACTGGGTGATTTAGTGAAGAGAAAGAGATTCACAAACTCAGCAAGTGAATAACGCTTTAGTCCATCTCTGACCCTTGTGCAAGCAGTTATTCGGCTTGGCATTGATTGGTATAGTCGTTGGATGTCCTGCTGAAGCATATCGTAACAATTTCTGTCCAACGTTCTGATTCGGGGAGAGATCCGGCGACCTCGGTGGCCAAGGTAGGATTTGGAAAGCATGAAGACAAGCTGTAGAAACTCTGAGTTTGCGGTCGGGCATTACCTTGCTAAAATGTAAGCCCACGATATCTTACCATGAAAGGCACCAAAACGTGGCGTGGAGTGCTGTAGGGGTGCCACAGACGACAACTAAAGGGCTCCTGCTATGATACCAAATGGTACCCAAGATTGTCACTGCTGGTTGTCGGGCTGTACGGCGGGCGAAGGTCAGGTTGGTATTCCATTGTTGTCTGGGGTCTCCAGACACATCATTGTTGGTCATTGGGTTAAGTTCGAAGCGGGACTCCTCAATGAACTCTCGCCAACCATACGGCCTGACAACCAGGAGTGATGATCTGGGGACGCCATTTCTTTTCAGAGCGGAAACCCTTTGATTATCATTCGCGACATTCTTACAGCACAGCGGTACGTCGGCGATATTCTACGCCCCGTTTTGTCCCCCTTCGTGGCAAGCCATTCTGGGTTTGCATTTCGGCCTGCACACTCAGAGAGAATCTACTACTTGTCCTCATGCTTGCCAAACACTACGTTGGCCAGCAAGGTTAGCCGGATCTGTCCCCAAATCCGTTTGGAGCATTATGGGCAGGGTCTTTCAACGATCTCGGGACTTTGACGATCTAACACGCCAGTTGGACAGACTTTGGCACGATATCCCTTAGGAGACCGTCCAACTACTCTGTCAATCTGTGCCAAGCCGAATAACTGCTTGCATAAGGACAAGAGGTAGACCAACGCGTTACTGACTTGCTCCATTTCTGAATCTCTTTCTTTTGAATCAATCATCCAATTTTTCTGAAACAATAATAATTTGTTGTTTTGTACATGTACGTCACATCTAGCGATTTCCGTCTCATTTGGATAATTTCTTCGCGCTCCGTGGTTGGTTTCTTTTTGTCTTAGAGTGTATAAACGAGGAGAATAAAAACTAAAAATCTACTCCTCAGGGTGTTCATGTTAGCCTAAAATTGCAAGATCCCCGAGGTCTTAAAACAGATATAAATTTCTCTAATGACAATGGAAGTGGCAACAATTACTTTCTAGTAGAAACACTCCTTACACAAAGCCTAAAGCACTGATCTAAACTATACGCTGTATACTTATACGGGATTTAAATGGAGTCACGTGACGTGGCTCTTCTGGCGGCAGCGAGCTATCCGAGAATGCTGTCTCGCACAGAGATATGCACAACCATTTACTGAAAAAACCTTAGTGTGAATTAATAAATACTACTCTACAGAAAAATACACAGGTACACAGTTGTTAAAACTCTGAACAACTGTATCTACTAGATACAAAAACACGCAGGAAATATTAGAATTTAGACTAAAATGCGCACAGTAAATAAAACTGAGTCGCTTCTACTTTGTTAGATCCTCGTCAAAACTCACAAACGAAACCATGGGCTCTGATGTCCTGCTCACGATACGGGAGCTGCTGCCCTGGCCATGCAGCAACACTGTAACAAACCGTATACAACACCGAAAAACCTCTCCTCACTCCTGACTATACCAGACCAGCAAACAGCACAGCACTCATCCGAAGATAAGAACAGACTAGAGTGAATTTGAAACTTGCCGTGCTCCGTCAACGGTCGAGCATCTGATTCGTCTGTACTACTGCAAGCACGCCAAAGCATGCGTCCTCCAATTCTCACAGAGTAAATACAGAAGATACCGCGTCTGAAGTCGATACTGGGTACGGAATCATCTTTGCAGTGTTGCTGCGATAAGTACTTCGCGAAGTAATGAAAATATAGCGAAAGTGAAACTGAGTATAGAAAGTGGCTATAGTGTTAAAAGGTCCCGAATTCGAGTCTCAGTCCGGCACACAGCTTTTATCTGCCAGGAAGTTTCATATCACCGCTCACTCCGCTGAAAAGTGAAAATTTGATTCTGGCATCCATTTTTACTCAGTGGTTATTCCGCTGTACTCAAGTAGTTCCAACATTTGTTGTAGATGCAGTATTAAAACATAAACCTTCTAAATGAAAAATATTTGGAATAAAGAAAATTAAGGAATATTAGTGGATGGTATCCCTTCACCTGACTTTAAATTTTATGGCTTTTGGTTATAGGGTTCTTTCAAATCATAGGTGTATGTTGGTCATTTTGAAAGAAGCTATTCAGCATCACATGCCAGGAGTTACAACCAAAATACTCTTTGGTGCATCATGAAACGTCTCAATATTCTGTCCGCAGCTCGTGGGCTAGTGGCTAGCGTTGCTGTCCCTGGATCACGGAGTCCCGGGTACTATTCCCGGCCGGGTTGGGGATTTTCTCTGCCCGGGGACTGGGTGTTCGTGTTGTCCTTATCATTTCATCATCATCATCATCATTCGTGATGGTGGCTGGATTGGACTGCGTGAAAAATTGGAGAGTGAAAAAGTTGGGACTTTGTATGGGCGCTGACGACCGCGCAGTTGAGCGCCCCGCAACCCAGACATCATCATCATCATCATCATCATCATCATCTCAAGAATATTGTTACGCCTACGATTAATGTCCATCCCACAGACACCCAGTGTTTTGAAGAGTACCGCATGTCACTATATTCTAAGAACTTTCTTAGAATGATCTTTTTACGTCAACAATGTCATTGCAGTACCTCGTGTGTGCGCTGATATGAGCCTTCACGGCAAATTAAAAGTATGTGGCTGACCGAGACTCGAACTCGGGAACTCTGCCTTTCACGGGCAAGTGCTCTACCATCTGAGCTACCAAAGCACAACTCGTGACCCGTCCTCACAGTTTTACTCCGCTGCAAAGTGAAACATCCCCCAGGCTGTGGCTAAGCCACGTCTCCGCAAATTCCTTTCTTCCATGAGTGCTAGTTCTGCAAGGTTCGCAGGAGTGCTTCTGTGAAGTTTAGAAGGTAGGAGACGAGGTGCTGGTCGAAGTAAAGCTGTGAGCCCGGATCGTTAGTCTCGCCTAGCTCAGTTGGTAGAGCGTTTGCCGGCGAAAGCCAGAGGTCCCGAGTTCGTGTCTCGATCCAGCACACAGTTTTAATCTGCCAAGAAGTTTCAAGAATAGATACGTTTATCTTTAATTTTTAGTCAACGTTGTGATGAAAATTATTGAACTGCGTGTGCATAACATCGATTGTATACAGTGTGCCGTCAAAAAGATAGAGTATTTCATTAAAGCATCTATTATAATACCATGAGAGTACAATACACATGAGAGTAACTTCGATATCCTCCGGAATTGTAAAGCAGCTACGTACAATATGGCCACACAAATACAACTTACCTTTTGTGGTCCACATAAATTTCCGGAAAAATATCTAAATTTTTAACAAAAATATCTTCCAGCATGCTCACTAGGCATATGCACTAAATTGGATCATCTCTCATGAAAACTTTTTAAATAACTTTATAAATGAAGTAAAATAAAGTGGCATTATGAGAACGTACTTAGAAACCTTTTTGATTGTTGTAGATGAGATAAAGGCGTATAGAACTCATCTGACATTTAATTTCATTGTTTACGTTAAGATCCAAGCAGTTCAAGACATTTCCGGGGAACAGTGACTTATAGTATGTAATCGCTCCTAACATCATATTTACAAGTTTCTTATGGTTTGTGCTGTATGCTTGCTCTACTGACATTTACGGAACTTAATGCTATACATCGACAGCAACGTGCACTCTTGCTCAAAAGATTTATGAACATAATCATCATTTGGTTTTGAATCGGTAGCAATGGTTGCAAGCTATATTGTGTAAATTCAGATGCTCCAATGATGCAAACATTTTTTGTTTATAAATGCCAAGACATGTTCCAGCATCTTTGTACCACCAACGAAGAGTACTTTCACTAAGTTCTGTAAAATACAGAGATGTTTTAAGTGCTAAATATTCTAACGAAATTAGGCTTAAAACCAATTTAAGTCTGTTGCGTTAATCATCTTATTTTCTACATTGTTGGATTTTGTAGGACCCTCTCGATATTATTGTGTATCGGTAGCTTGTCATCAACCAAATGATGATACAATGAATTACCACATCACTTAACATATCAACGTAGTTTATAGCATAAAAATATTCCCTGACTATATTTTCAGATTACTTAGAGTAATTTCTGTAGCATCCATCCTCATGCGTATGCCCCTCCGTTGTGGAAATCCACGCAGAAACATGATACAAGTTTTTGAGGAATTCCACTCGCAAATTACACTTTCACACTTCATTGTTGTTGCTGTTTTTTCTTTCTCTCATTCTGTGTGTGTGTGTGTGTGTTTGTGTGTGTGTGTGTGTGTGTGTGTGTGTGTGTGTGTGTGTGTGTGTACGTGCGTGTGTGTGTCTGTGTGTCTGTTTTCAGTTGTTCATCTATTTTTGTTGCCTTTTTGTATAGTTCCTTTAATGTGGTACTTCGTGAACTACTGTATAGTGTAGCGTAGTCGTTTATAATCCGTTTTCCTTCTGCTAACGCTTCTGTATGCGAAAGGTTTCTTCTATTGTAAGATTTTGATGTAAGGCTGTGGTTAGAGTTCCGTACTTTGAAATGCGTGTATATTTTAATTCGATTGCGGTTGCAAACTATTAAGTGATGGACTTGCGTGCTAAGGGAGCTGTTAGTTTTTAGGGCTTTAAGTGGTTTTGAATTTTTTTTAAGTTTCTACATGTTTTCCCCATGGGTATTGACTGACAAGAGTTGCATATAAGATGGTCTTTGACCGATCTGTTTAATTTGTCTGTGGGTGTTTCCTGCGTTCTGAACATTTTCTGTGTTGTCTTTTCTGTTTTGCATCCTATTTGAAGTCGCTGTTTCTTTAAAATGTTGAACTTTTTATTCTTGTGGTTGAGTATGTGTTACTTTGTTTCGAGTGTTTTGTAGTTGTTCGTTTGTTTCCTATGACTATTCATTGTCTGCGTATTCGCTTTTTCTGTGCTATGCAAGGTCTTGTGTGCATGTTGCACGCTCATTCCCTGTTCGTTTGCATATCCTGTGATTAATTTCTCTATTTTGTGGCTACCATAACCATTCTCTATTATTAATTGCTTTATTTTATTTGTTTGTAAGCAAACATGACTGATGCTACTGCTTCAGAATCAAATGGCTCTGAGCACTATGGGACTCAACTTCTGTGGTCATAAGTCCCCTAGAACTTAGAACTACTTAAACCTAACTAACCTAAGGACATCACACACATCCATGCCCGAGGCAGGATTCGAACCTGCGGCCGTAACGGTCGTGCGGTTCCAGACTGTAGCGCCTTTAACCGCTCGGCCACTCTGGCCGGCCAAAATCAAATCAAAGGATAAACATTTTATTGCCGAACCAGGCAATCCCCAGCAATCTCTATAATAAATACAGGAACACCTTACTGAAACTTCAGGAATTTCCTGGCTCTAAATTATCTAGGTACTGCTTTTGGAGATTATGGTGGAGTTGATGTTTTATCTGTTTTATTTCTCAGCTTCTAATTCTCTTGCCAGGTTTGCAGGTTTGCTATCTTGCGTAATCTCAGTTGTAACTTTTGTTTTTCTATGTGGCTTCAGTCAATTATTACGAACCGTGAGCTATGGGCAAGAAATCATGAATCCAACACACAGCCGAGACGATACCCCCACAGCATTCAATTTGCTTAGAAGCCGGCTGTGAAGGTTGGTGTCAAGAGCAATATTTGCACATCTTTGAGCCACACAGATTGCCTATCGCGCGGCCGGTCTTTAATAGCGCTTCTAAATGCTTTCGGCGTTTTTGGTATTTACACCAAACCACGTTGCAGAAATAATCAGGGAGAATTGGGGAGAAACTCACTAATAAATAGCTGCCCCCAAATTCTCGTGTGAGGAGTATGCAGTGAATGGCTGTCTATGACATCGAGATTCTAACCTGCGTATCTGCCTCCCACGGGTAGTGTAGTCTTTCTTTCGATTCATCGTGGTACGTCTCAAGGACCGAATCAGAGATTCATCTTGCCAGTGGTTCTTCTCGCATTTTTCTAAATGATGATGAGTCTCTATTAGAACGTTGTGGAATCATCGTGCTTAGATTTCTTGAATTTTCCATACCGTCAGGATTATTGTTGTCACTGAGTTTGCTTATTTTTCAGGGTATGCATTGTGTTGGGTATAGAGGCACGTGTGTAGGTAGGTGTGGCAATCCGATATACACAATTAATTCGTCACGTACACTGAACTGACAAAAGTCATAGGATGGCGATATGCACATACTCAGATGGCGTTGGTACCGCGAACGTAAGGTATTGAATGACAGTTCATTGGTGGAGCTGTCACTTGCACTCAGGTGATTCATGTGAAAAGGTGTCCTAGTGATTCTGGCCGCACGATGGAAATTAACAGACTTTCAACGCGGAATGGTAATTGGAGCCAGACTCATAGAACATTCCATTTCGGAAATCGTTAGGAAATTCAATATTTCGAGATCCACACTGCCAGGAGAGTGACGAGAATACCAAATTGCAGGCATTACCAGTCACCACGGACAACGCGATGGCTGACGGGCTTCACTTAACGACCGGGAGCAGCAGCGTTTGCGTAGACTGGAAATGATTATATTAGGCTACTAGGAGACCATTTGCAGCCATTCATGGGCTTCATGTTCCCAGACAGCGATGGAATTTTTATGGATGTCAACACACCACGTCACCGGGCCTAAGTTGTACGCGATTGGTTTGAAGAATTTTCTGGGCAGTGCGAGCGAATGATTTGGCCACCCGCATCACACGAAGTGAATCTCATTGAACATTTATGAAACATAGGCGAGAGATCAGTTCGTGCACAAATTTCTGCACCGGTAACACTTTCGCAATTAAGGATGGTGTACCGTCCCCAGTGAAATATTACAAATAACTTGGAAATGACAGTGAAAAGAAAAAAAAACATTTTAATATTAAATTATAAGTGAACACTAACCGCTCGGGCGAGATACAATTTTCTCTCGTGCGTATTATTATTATATAAAGTTCTGTGAGTTGGTTTCTCAAAGATGCACTCGAAACATTAATCGACCAAATAGCTGAAAAATGAGATATCATTTGTTTTGTATAAGCCGTTATCAGTTCTTCTCTTGTCGTCGTTGCGACTAGACGGACATATTGGCGAGTGCAGTTAAATGTAAGCAATTCTTTAACTTTAATCACATAATATATTAATTTCATATTATTATTCACTTTTAATTTGTAAGAGGCGAGCCCTGTCTCATGTCCGTTTCCTTGAAATAACCTGCGTTTTAAGAAATTTACAGCGCAACAACTGCGGCAGCCGTTGCAGCCAACGACGCTATTACGTGGCAATCTAAACTTATAAAATTAGCGGAAGCGAAAAACTCGCCCGCCACAATTATAATAACATTTTCTTTCACACACGTTGCAGCAGAGTACGTAGTTTTAAGATTTCTATTTTCAGCTCAATAGCCGAAATCCAGAGCCACGACTAGACTACAAGGCAACTCTAAAAATGGTAAGAAATAATTCTCTCGCGCGTGTGTGGGCAAAAATGCAAATAATAATTAAAGATCTCATGATTGATTAAAAATCTATCTAATTAGCCGCGGCAATAATCTGAAAGTTTATTTCATTTTTCGACGTGTATGTGCATGTTCTAAGATCAGTGTGGCTTAGTAACGTGACATATAATTTTGCTAAAGGTTAACTCTGATGAAACGGACAATTTCCACAAAAGCAATTTAAGGTAAATCAAATTATCAATTATATTGAGTAAAGCCCACCACGAACGACAACAATATTTAAGCATTGTCAATTCATAATTTGTGTAAAAAAATTATTAAATCACGTTGTCACGCTAGAAAGGCTGTACACGCAGCATGGCTTACTATTTCTGCAGGAGACTTCCAATGATTTGTTGGGGCCATGTCACGCCAAGTTGCTGCACTACGCCGAGCAAAAGAGAGTCTGACACGATATTAGGACGTACCCGATGACTTTCGCCACCTCTGTGTATAACCACCAAGCCGGCCGGAGTGGCCGTGCGGTTCTAGGCGCTACAGTCTGGAGCCGAGCGACCGCTCCGGTCGCAGGTTCGAATCCTGCCTCGAGCATGGATGTGTGTGATGTCCTTAGGTTAGTTAGGTTTAATTAGTTATAAATTCTAGGCGACTGATGACCTCAGAAGTTAAGTCGCATAGTGCTCAGAGCCATTTGAACCATTTTTATAACCACCAAAATGACAGGGCGAAAAATCTCTCTCAGTAATAACCATGGCATTATAAGCAAACCAATCTTTCCCACTTAAACATACTCACAGAGTACCATACGATATATATTGCAGAGTTTGAAAAAAATAGACAGGAATGCACGGCAACACGAATATTTCTTAATCCGTCGTGCGTTCTCGGATCATTCAAACGATAGATCATTTCTCGTGGAATACAGGTTCCAGTCACTGTGCAAAATACTCTCTTAACGTCTCACATGTAGTAGACAGGACACGTACTCCAAAGAACATACGACACCTTCTTTACGTGAAATCCTAAGTTTATGGATTCTTTTCTCAATCAGTCCTCAGTTTTTCTTTCCGACACTTAATGCGACTAATCTCTGATAATTTTGTATTTTGAAAATATCAGCACGTATTGTTGTTCGCCGATCACATGGTACAGCACACAGTGTGAACATAGGTAGTAACTATGGTATTTAAACCAATCTACGAGCTGACGTGAACTTTCTACATTGAACGAATTAAAAATTCTACATCGTTAACAGATAAATACTAACATCAGATGCACCTTGTGGTGTTTGTGATTTTGGAGGAGGTGGAACGAATCATTAAGACAGATGGTGATGATCTCAACTACCACTGAACAGCGTATGTTCAACAGTTTCTAATAATCCACGCCATTCATCAAGCGCACCAAATTTCGCAGTGAAATGTGAATTCTGCGCATACAAAATATAGCGACACCGGTAAGTCATAAACAGCAAATTTCCTCCGAATCTTTCTCAGTTTCTACACTGCCTGCTCGCTATAACAGTTCCTTACAGATGCTTAACACCATTTCGTCTCCGAAATTCACTCAGTAAAATTGAACAGCATGTCAATCATTGTATCATATATCACTTGAGAACAGTTCTGATATAAACGGTTTTCGTCCTTTGAAGATCGAGTTTTACGGAAGTATCTTCTGACAAATATTTACACTGCAAAATTCTTAGTATTTCGTGTGCAAACATTATTAAAAAAAGAACGATGCAGAGCTATAATGAGACGGAAAAGTATTTACTTAGTGCGTGAATTACGATATTGATGCACGTCTCGCAAAGTAAATCTGTGAGTAACGATTGAGTTTACATCTACATCTACATCTACATTTATACTCCGCAAGCCACCCAACGGTGTGTGGCGGAGGGCACTTTACGTGCCACTGCCATTACCTCCCTTTCCTGTTCCAGTCGCGTATGGTTCGCGGGAAGAACGACTGTCTGAAAGCCTCCGTGCGCGCTCTAATCTCTCTAATTTTACATTCGTGATCTCCTCGTATAAGTAGGGAGAAGCAATATATTCGATACCTCATCCAGAAACGCACCCTCTCGAAACCTGGCGAGCAAGCTACACCGCGATGCAGAGCGTCTCTCTTGCAGAGTCTGCCACTTGAGTTTGCTAAACATCTCCGTAACGCTATCACGGTTACCAAATAACCCTCTGACGAAACGCGCCGCTCTTCTTTGGATCTTCTCTACCTCCTCCGTCAACCCGATCTGGTACGGATTCCACACTGATGAGCAATACTCAAGTATAGGTCGAACGAGTGTTTTGTAAGCCACCTCCTTTGTTGATGGACTACATTTTCTAAGCACTCTCCCAATGAATCTCAACCTGGTACCCGCCTTACCAACAATTAATTTTATATGATCATTCCACTTCAAATCGTTCCGCACGCATACTCCCAGATATTTTACAGAAGTAACTGCTACCAGTGTTTGTTCCGCTATCATATAATCATACAATAAAGGATCCTTCTTTCTATGTATTCGCGATACATTACATTTGTCTATGTTAAGGGACAGTTGCCACTCCCTGCACCAAGTGCCTATCCGCTGCAGATCTTCCTGCATTTCGCTGCAATTTTCTAATGCTGCAACTTCTCTGTATACTACAGCATCATCCGCGAAAAGCCGCATGGAACTTCCGACACTATCTACTAGGTCATTTATATATATTGTGAAAAGCAATGGTCCCATAACACTCCCCTGTGGCACACCAGAGGTTACTTTAACGTCTGTAGACGTCTCTCCATTGATAACAACATGCTGTGTTCTGTTTGCTAAAAACTCTTCAATCCAGCCACACAGCTGGTCTGATATTCCGTAGGCTCTTACTTTGTTTATCAGGCGGCGGTGCGGAACTGTATCGAACGCCTTCCGGAAGTCAAGGAAAATAGCATCTACCTGGGAGCCTGTATCTAATATTTTCTGGGTCTCATGAACAAATAAAGCGAGTTGGGTCACACACGATCGCTGTTTCCGGAATTCATGTTGATTCCTACAGAGCAGATTCTGGGTTTCCAAAAACGACATGATACTCGAGCAAAAACCATGTTCTAAAATTCTACAACAGATCGACGTCAGAGATATAGGTCTACAGTTTTGCGCATCTGCTCGACGACCCTTCTTGAAGACTGGGACTACCTGTGCTCTTTTCCAATCATTTGGAACCTTCCGTTCCTCTAGAGACTTGCGGTACACGGCTGTTAGAAGGGGGGCAAGTTCTTTCGCGTATTCTGTGTAGAATCGAATTGGTATCCCGTCAGGTCCAGTGGACTTTCCTCTGTTGAGTGATTCCAGTTGCTTTTCTATTCCTTGGACACTTATTTCGATGTCAGTCATTTTTTCGTTTGAGCGAGGATTTAGAGAAGGAACTGCAGTGCGGTCTTCCTCTGTGAAACAGCTTTGAAAAAAGGTGTTTAGTATTTCAGCTTTACGCGTGTCATCCTCTGTTTCAATGCCATCATCATCCCGGAGTGTCTGGATATGCTGTTTCGAGCCACTTACTGATTTAACGTAAGACCAGAACTTCCTAGGATTTTCTGTCAAGTCGGTACATAGAATTTTACTTTCGAATTCACTGAACGCTTCACGCATAGCCCTTCTTACGCTAACTTTGACATCGTTTAGCTTCTGTTTGTCTGAGAGGTTTTGGCTGCGTTTAAACTTGGAGTGAAGCTCCCTTTGCTTTCGCAGTAGTTTCCTAACTTTGTTGTTGTACCACGGTGGGTTTTTCCCGTCCCTCACAGTTTTACTCGGCACGTACCTGTCTAAAACGCATTTTACGATTGCCTTGAACTTTTTCCATAAACACTCAACATTGTCAGTGTCGGAACAGAAATTTTCGTTTTGATCTGTTAGGTAGTCTGAAATCTGCCTTCTATTGCTCTTGCTAAATGGATAAATCTTCCTTCCTTTTTTTATATTCCTATTAACTTCCATATTCAGGGATGCTGCAACGGCCTTATGATCACTAATTCCCTGTTCTGCACATACAGAGTCGAAACGTTCGGGTCTGTTTGTTATCAGTAGCAGGTTTCTTTAGCAATGTGCACACTATATTACCTCTCCTACACAGAAGCTTGATGTATAGCATGCAACGAAAGCATTAACTTTCTCCTTTCCCCAAAGTCTATCACAAAATTATTCTAATCGCTGCTCCGTTTTTCTCTCACTACGGTACTAAGCATACATTATCTTCCAATATTTGTACTTTTTAGTAAAAATAATTTTTACTTTGAAACACAGAAATATCATAGGGAAACCAGAATCTTATTCGGTCTACAATTATGTAGACACCTAATTCAGGGGAGTAGGTAACTTAGTGCTAATTGCGATAGCTCTAAAAATGTAACCGTCTTTTATTAATATTCCTTTAGAAATAAGTAATGACGAAAAAGAAATTCCGGGCTGTAGCTATAAACATTTTTGACAGACGTGAGAAGCAAAATGTTATTTTCTCATAACAGCATTCTCTCCTCTCATATCAGTCTCGTTCTTTCCTATTTTGTGATGGGCCAGGAGCGTTTTCCGAAATATAATTACGGCAATGAGCACCTTGTGGAGTTTGGTACATAATATCCGAACTTTTTACGAGGCTATCTCTCTGTTCCTTTCCTTAAGTAGAATGCGTTCGGAATATTGAGACTGTGACTCACGGTCTACTGTGTGTCGCCCTTCGTTCATCAATCACCGAAATTTGTGTGCTAAATGTTCACTCAGATTTCAGTTCCTTCACACAGGTGACTGATTAGAAGACATTGAGTATTTCGTTCAAGAGTGGTCGTATCTTATCTTGAAATAAAGCCGGAAATTGTACCATCAGTCGCGGCGAAACCGAGCACGCGTTCATTTTGTGATAAGGGAAGCCACTATCAGTCATATGACTGCAGTATAAACGCCTTGGCCCCGAATGCCAAGGTCGCTTATCATATGACTACGTAGAGACAACTAAACAAGATTGTCCAATATTTTCTAACACAAGCTTGTGCCATTTAGAATCTATGGTCTCTCTTTCTTTTCATAGGGTGAACCGCACATGGAGCAGATATCTATTTCCGGTGGAAACTGAAGGTACTTTTTCCGTATTGCTATAAGTCTGAAACCACTGGTTTTTACTTCTGTGCCGGCCGCGGTGGTCTCGCGGTTCTAGGCGCGCAGTCCGGAACCGTGCGACTGCTGCGGTCGCAGGTTCGAATCCTGCCTCGGGCATGGATGTGTGTCATGTCCTTAGGTTAGTTAGATTTAAGTAGTTCTAAGTTCTAGGGGACTGATGACCACTGCAGTTGAGTCCCATAGTGCTCAGAGCCATTTGAACCATTTTTTTTACTTCTGTAATAACCCGTAAACCCCTGATTCTTTGAAACATCGAACTCCTATGAATAAAACTGCTTCAAATTTCTGATTACTTTAAAAGTCAGCTAATGTGTTAAATATTTGCCTTTAAGCATCTAAGCTATAAAAAGCGTAGAAAAGAACTGAAGTTATAGTTTGTTGGAGGTCGCTAAGTGATCTCATTATGAAACACTGGATGAATATAGTCGGGGTAATTTGCAGTCTGTCATAAGCAAAAGCTAGCTTTTTACGCATAGTTTGATATTACTTTTTGCTTGCCGCCTATGTGAGATACTCCAACGCATCTGAGAATCGGAGATCAGGTACTAAAAAAATGGTTTAGTAGGCACTCAGGTATCACCGTAAAGCTTTGTAACTTAAATTTAAAAAAATAAATTACATGCCTGAGTTCCTGAATGAAGAAACTACCTGTGAATGGTATTACAGAGCTATAAAGCGTGACCCTTATGGAGATGGGATTTCAGGTTCGTGTTCTTGAATCGGTAGTGACATGTCTCCATGGACCCACGCAGTTTAGTGAGGCGTTACTGTCAGCTTAAAAATAAAAACCGTATATAGCGAAACACTGGCAATAGGTTGCTGCAATGTAGACTGTTGCCGTGGTGCATTACCTAAAATTTGTCCATCATTTTCAGGTACTGCTAGCGCGTATTGGAAAACCGAACGTGATTTTCTGAATGCTCGAAAGAATGCTCTTTCCTACTGCGATTAGCTTGGAATCAATTATGGAAAATAGTTTTCCAAAAGCAAGTTGAGTAGGCTCTTTTTCTTAATTTTTTCGAAAATCAAATTTGAACTGAGTTTATAGAAATTTTGAAAACAATACGTGAATGGTATTATATACTGGAAAACTCTGTTACTAAGTTGTCGCATCCAAAGTTTCATGTTTATCAGGCCTTTAATCAACGAGCTATAGGAAGCCAAAGTGAAAACCTTATTCGCACCGCGATTTTTCCGCCTAGTTTACTTAAGTTTACGTAGCAGCGTCAGCCCATGTTGTAAATTTTACCCACTATTCTCGGGGAGGTTAAGAGACAGTGTTTCGAATGAGAGGGGTTTTAGAGCTTGAACAGAAAATGGTAATTGAAAAAGAAGTGTCACATGTATACTATTTTCACCCTTTCTCTAATATCGTCAATTTTCGACGAATTTGTATATTACTGGGAAATATTAGGGGAATAAAATATTGTATGCCACATTCTTGTGCTACCATTTTAAGCTACATTTTCAGCATGCGTTTATTGTACAAGATGTAAGAGTCAAAATTTTACATTTCTTTCACGCCGCGATTTTCGCCCAACTTTGATTCAAATTGTCTAGCATTGTTAGCCCGCGTTGGATAATCAAATACACTATTTTGACGGTTACAACCATACTCTTTCTAATGAGCCCAGATTGGAAAGTTTTATCGTACAAAGGTTTTTGCAAAAGCGTGGCCGAAAATCCCGCATCTTCTTACCTTCTCACAAAATCTTCAATTTTGCACTTAATTTACTCAGTGTTGGAAGATGGTACATAAATGAACGTTTGTATTTGAGAATCTTGTGTTGTTAGATCACCACATTCCAAGCTTCACATTCGTCGTTCCTTCAGTCCCTGAGATATAAGAAGTCAGACTATGAAAATTTTTCTGGTGCCGCTTTTTCGGAAGACTTTGTTTAATATTTTTTTCGGTCAAATAAGGCTCTTAAAATTCTTTTCATTACGATTCTTAAGAGAAGCCATAAATTTATACAAGATGGCCAAATTTCATTTTTCTTCAACAAAATAGTGTCCGAGATATAAAAGCACAATGTCGGCAGAAAGTCACTCACCCTCGCCCTGCGTAAAGTCGCGCGTCGAATCTCCGCCGATATTGCTTAGACGAACGTTAAACCCTGCCATCGTGGACCTGTGCCACATTCCACATAAAATGTCGTCGAAATCGGTGATGGTCGAGAAGGAACATGTTCCGAAATTAGGCGTTTTGACATGGAACGAGCCTTCTCAATGTTTTCAACGCCATATGTACAGAAGTATGCGTCATATGCAGATATAATTTTGCAGGTACATTTAGTGGTATATGTCGACACTGTCAGCAAAATATGTTGCGGATGGAGTTAGTAGAAAAGAATTAATAAGTTAAAATGTCATACCTAATGTTGAAGATTTAATGCACAAGCAGCCAAAATGTAGTAAGGAATAACTTTTTTCCCTTTCATTATTTTTCTAGGGGTGTCAGCGAGAAAAAGTTTCAAACAGGTTCGAAATTGTGTGTAAAATTTTCTGGAATTCGCTAAATGCTCTCATTCTCAAATAATGGGTAAATATAGCTCTGGTAATTAGCGCCCAGTGAGTTAGGCTGCCTCAACACATAAACTCGTACACAATTTCTGTTATACTGACTTACGGTGTTAAACCTTTAACGTAATGATTAGATTGTGACAAGTATTTTTAAATGCGGTGAATAATTACACGAAACTGTGAGCATCAAAGTTTTGCCGCTCTGGAAGCCGTTAGATAGATAACCTGCTACTGGGACAATGTAACCGTGCAACGAGTGCACCATTGTGTAATATACAGGGTGTCCCAGGATATGACAGGAATGATCATTCGAAGCAAAAAGATCTAGCGAACATTGACTCTAAAAAGGAGTATCTTAAAAGCTATGAACACTTCATTTTTGATACTGTGAAACAAATCTCTTCTACCACAAGCTCTTTGGTTTCAATATTCTGGGAGAAGCTAGTATGGACCAGAACAAGAAAAAGTTGCTTCGTAAACAAGCATTGGTTAAGACCTATGAAAACTTGTTTAGTAGAAGAAATGTGTTTCACAGCAGCAAAGATAGACAATTGTACATAGCTCTTAACGTATACATTTTAGATCCCATTTACTGGACCATTTTTACCTTTCTTTCTTTTTCTTTTTATCCTTACTGTCACCTCTCAAAATATGGCAAGCAAAGAGTTTGCAGCAGAAGAGATATATTTCAAATTATCTAAGATGAAGAAGAGCTCATAGTTCTTACGGTGACACAATTCCATATTTAGTAGACTTTTTTGCTTCGAATGATCGTTCCTAGCACATTGCTGAATTTGACCATTCCTCCTAGAAACGCTCTAGATACTTTTACGACTTTTAAAAGGATGAGTTTGCGCTGAAGGATCAGCCGGTAGGTTTACTTTTGTCCAAAGATACCCTATTATAAGTAAATATTACAATCTTCTACCTTTGTAACATTTGAAATGGCAAGTGGTTTCTACTCATTAAGAAAATATACACTGGGAGGAAGTACAAACCGAATATTAGTGAAAGTGTGACCTTTTGTTTAGTAAGGGTATAGAGAATGAAGAAAAGTAATGGTTCTGGCGTTGGTAGATTTATGGATCTGAAGGAAAACTTTCAACAACGTACGGTTTTTGAAACGATTAGAAGAATGAGATAAATTGTAGAGCAGACAACATCTAAAAACACCAAGAGGGCGTGATGAAACTGTAAAACCAAGAAAGGTAGGATTTTGTTAACAAGGATACAAGATAAAGCTGTAGCTTGTCGTCATTGAGGTCGCAGTTAAAATAAGTGAAAGAAGATCCAGAACAGGAATACTTAAGTTCGCTAACTACTTCTTGTCGAGAAAGCGAGAATACTCGCAGTAGATGAAGCAAGAAAAATGGTCTATCGAATTACAGTTCATTTCAGTAACACAGGTCAAATATCAGATATTAACATGGAACTGAATAATAAGTACCTATCTGGAATGGTAACTGAAAACTGCGCTGCGATCATCATTCTAATGTTGTTATCCATTTTTCAGCGGACAGTCGTGTTTTTATACTTCGCAAGTGCACTTCTTATTTCGACCCAGATTCTCGTGTACCTCTGTCAATTTGCAGTGTTGCTGATTGTGATTAATCTTCGGCATACAGGAGAGGACATCGACTGACATTGAAAATTTAGGTCGTGTCCGAACACTTGCGAAAATTGTGGAGACAAGAAAATATTAAAGCAAGTACAATATTTTATTGAGGACAGTGTAGTAAGTGTGTTCACTGATAACGCACAGAAAAAAGGAAAGAAAAAATTTGCGAAAAGAATGAACGTCTCATAGCGCAATATTTATGCAGCATGGAATAGCGTACATCCTGTGCAGAAACTGCTGCGATCAGCCTTAGTTCATAAACGTGTCCTTAGTCATTAGTGGTATAAAATGTCTCCGAGCTTAAAAGTGGTGACAGTGAGGTGAATGCCATAGTCATCTGTGAAACCAATAATTTCCTATATGAACCTCACAGTAGCAGGATTCAGCATTGCCACCGGACAGCGTCATGCAGTTATAACGCCAAAACCTCATTTAGAGCTCATACTAAGTGATTTTCGCACCAAAAAAATCAGGGAGAAACATTAGGTGATTTTCGCACCATAGATTGGTGATTACGAAAACTGATGATCAATACAATTACGCAGTAACCTCTTTGTTTCCAACATCGATTTTAGTATCTCATTTCCCGTAGCATGGCGGGTTAGGAAAACGTAACTTCTTTTTAGAAAGCACGGTGCAGTATGTATTTACTGTAGGTAGAAGAGTATATCGAAGATGTGCGACTGAATACAACTTTTTCTTTGAGTCATCAGTCTTCTGACTGATTTGACGTAGCCCTTCACGGGTCCTGTCCTGCGCCAACCTCTTCATCTCAGAGTGGCACTTGTGACCTGAGTACTCAATTATTTGCATGGACGTATTCCAATCTCTGCCGTCCTCTACAGTTTTCAACCTCTACAGCTTCCTCTAGTATCATGAAAGCTATTCTCTGATGTCTTAACAGAGGTCCTACCATCCTGTCCTTCTTCTTATCCGTTTTTTCATATCTCCTTCCCTCGCCGATTCTCCGGAGAACCTCCTCATTCTTTACCTGGTGAATCCAACTAATTTTAATTTTCAAGGCTCTTCTCTGGTACCATACCTCAAATGCTTCGATTCTCTCCTTTTCGGGTTTCCCCACAGTCCATGTTTTACTACCTTACAATGCTGTGCTTCACACGTATATTTTCAGGACTTTCTTCCTCAAATGAAGGCCTATGTTTGACACTAGTAAACTTCTCTTAGCCAGGAATGCCTTTTTTTTTGCCAGTGCTAGAATGGTTTTTATGTACTCCTTGCTCCATGCGTCATGGGTTATTTTGCTGTCTAGGTAACAGAATTTCTTAACTTCATCTACTTCGTGACCATCAATCTAGATGTTAAGTTTCTCGCTGTTCCCATTTCTCCTACTTCTCATTACTTTCGTCTTTTTTGACTTACTCTCAAAAAGTGTTCTGAACTCATTAGATTGTTCTTTCCATTCAACAAATCCTGTAACTTTTATTCACTTTCACTGAGGATAGCAATGTCATCAGCGTATCTTCTCCTTGATATCGTTTAACCTTAAATTTTAATACCACCCCTGAACATTTCTTTTATTTCCGTCATTGCTCTTCGGCGTACAGATTAAATAGTACGGGCAAAAGACTACATCACTGTCTCGCACCATTTTTGATTCGAGTACTTCGCTCTTGATTTTCCTTTCTTCTTGTTCCCTCTTGCCTCTTGTAGATACTGTATACCACCCGTCTTTCCCTATAGCTTACTATTATTTTTCTAAAAATGTTGAACCTCTTGCACCATTTTATATTGTCGAACGCTTTTTCCAGATCGACACATCGTATGAACTACTCTTGATTTTTCTTCAGCCTTACATCCATTATCAACTGCTACTTCAGAATTGCCTTTCTGGAGCATTTACCTTTCCTAAAGCCAAACCGATCGTCATCTAACAGATCGTCAATTTTCTTTTCTATTCTTCTGCATATTATTCTTGTCAGCAACTTGGATTCATGGGCTGTTAAGCTAATTCTGCGATAATTCTCGCACTTCTTGGCTCTTGCATTCTTCGGAATTGTGTGGATGATAATTTTTTCAAAAGTCGGGTGGAATATCGCCAGACTAATATGTTCTACTCACCAACGTAAATTGTCGTTTTGTTGTCAATTCCCCAGTGATTATAGAAATTCCGATACAATGTTATCTATCCCTTCTGCCGTACTCAATTTTAAGTCTTCCAAAGCCGTTTCAATCTGTATCTCTTCTCTATCGCCTCCTCTTCTTCTTCTATCACGTCATCAAACAAGTCCCTCCCCCCCCCCCCCCTCCATAGAGGCCTTTCGTGTACTCTTTCCACCTGCTCTCTCCTTTCATGTAACACTGGATTCCCATTCCACTCTTAATGTTACGACCCTTCACCGAAGGCTACTTTGACTTTTCTATATATTGAGTTTTTGTATATGTTGAGTCAGTCTTTCCGACAATCATTTCTTTATCGATTTGTTCACACAACCATTTCGCCTAAAGCTCCCTTGCACTTCCTATTTATATCATTCCTAATTGACTTGCATTTCTATATTCCTGAACCCTCTGAAAATTTTTGTACTTCCTCCTTTCATCGATCAACTGAAGTATTTCTTCTGTTACCCGAGGTTTCTTCGCCTTTAGTTTCTTCGTACCTATGTTTTTCTTTCCAACTGTTTAGAGATGTCCATTCCGCTTCAACTCACCTATCTATTGAGCTCTTCTTTATCGCAGTATCTATGGCCTCAGAGAATGTCGGCTTATAATCTATTACCTGATTTCGGGATCTCTGTCTGACCATGATGTAATATAACTGAAATTTTACAACGTCTACCGACCTTTTCCGAATATACTTCCTCCTATTGTGTTTCTTAAAAAGAGTATTCGCTATTACTTGCTGAAATGGATTAAAGAACTTAATTAGTCTATCTCCTCTCTCATTCCTACTACCAAGCCCATATTCTCCTGTAACCTTTCCTTCTGCTCCTTGCCCTACAACCGCATTCCAGTACCCCATGACCATGACATTTTCATCTCTCTTTACGTACTGAATTACTCGTTTAATATCCTCACATACTTTCTCTGTCTCTTCATCTACGGCTTGCGACGTGGGCGTGTATACCTGAACTATCAAATGTCTGTGTTGGTTTCCTGGCGATTCTGATGAGAACAATCCTATCACTAAACTGTTCACAATAACTCTCTCTCTTCACTACCTTCCTATTAATAAAGAATCCTACCCCCATTATACCATTTTCTGCTGCTGTTGATATTACTCTGTGCTCGTCTGACCAGAAATCCTTCTCCTCACTTCACTGACCGCCACTATGTCTAGACTGAGCCTTTGCGTTTCCCTTTTCAGATTTCCTATCTTTCCTACCACTTTCAAACTTCTCTCATTCCACGCCCCGACTCGTAGAACTTTACACTGTAACAGTATGATTTTCAAAACTGGTTATGTTCTAAGAAAATGATGAATAAAGTAGACATTGTAAAGAATGATACGGCTACATGTTCTAGACCTTCCCATTACGGTTTCAACACCCCAGCTCCACTCTGATGGAGACAGTTAAGGTGTTTTAAAAATGTTTTTTAAGGAACTTAGAAGAAAGTTTTTATTCTACAGGTGATACAATTGAGTTCTGTTTTGAGTGCGACAGTTGAAATTAAGGCGAACTGCGAGAAAAATTATAGCAGGAGGCCTCCGTACGAGGTCAACGACAACTGTAAGTAGGTAATGGCGCACGCTGTATTGCAGTAGTTCGAGTAACGAAGATTTTTGTGAGGTAAGTGATTTGTGAAAGGTATAGGTTAATGTTAGTCAGGGCCATTCTTTTGTAGGGATTTTTGAAAGTCAGATTGCGTTGCGCTAAAAATATTGTGTGTCAGTTTAAGCACAGTCATGTATAATTGTTCAAAGGGGACGTTTCATATGTCGACCCTTAGCCGAAGATACCTCACTGGAATCTTCTGATTTTTTCTTGTAGTTTGTGTAATTAGTGTAGCTTTTGTTTATTGCTAGAGCGTAATTACATAGAGAATTTCCTTTGTAGTTGTAGTTTTTCATTGTCGTACACGGTTGTGGCAAGCATGTAGATTTGCACCGAGTATTTCACAGCTGCGCTTGCAATTAACTAGATATTATTTTCAATGCTATGTTAATGTGTTTTGTTATTTTGCTCTTCAAATTGTGCTTTCTATGTTGTCGTGTGAAATATTGTGACAATAATGGCGTGTGAAAAACGTAATACTAGGCTTCAAAGTAAACTGAGAAATGACAGTGAAGACGAAAGCAGTGTGTTAGCGCCGCAGAGTAATGAATTAACTAATGTTCAATGTAGTAATTTGGTAATTGTGCATAGGGAAATGGAGGGGGCTGCAAATAATGGTGTAGGCAGTGAAACAATTAGTGAACAGGGAAGCATTATCGATCGATCGGTCGGCAACAGCTCGCCTCAGGAATCCGAAATGACAGCACACAATATTGCAAATACTGTAGACTCAGGTTTTGGGTCCTCACTGTTTTCTCAAATGAGTCAAGACACATTTTCTGCTTGTCAAAACGTGAATGTTGCCGGTGAAAATGCACTGCCAAAAAGCATAGACAAACACATTCCAGACACTAATACATTATTATTGCAATTAATGCAACAAATGGAACAAAATCAGAGACAAACACAGCAAAAGCTTCAAAAGTTTCACACAATGGAACAAAATCAGAGACAAACGCAGCAACAGTTAGACACAATGGAACAAAATCAGAGACAAACACAGCAACAGTTAGACACAATGGAACAAAATCGGAGACAAACACAGCAAAAGATTCAAAAGTTAGACATCACACTTGAACAAACACGTGAAGATTTAACTACTGAGTTACATAACATTGAATCGAAATGTCAAAAAGCCTGTAATGACGTAAAAACACAAATTTGTGAGCATTTTCAACCTATTTTTTCGTGGCAAGAAAAAGCATTGCAGAATCACGAAGCAGCCATAAAAGAACTGCAAATTATTGTTCATGAAAATCATGAGACCTTGCAAGCTAAAATTGACTCAGTTGGATCTACCGATTCGGTTACGCAACTTGCAAAAACTCAGGAAAACTTAAAGGACACAGTAGATACGATTTCAACACAAATGGACACTCTGAAACTTGGTTCAGAAAAACACACAGAGGAAAGAATTTCACTATCGGATAAAGTAGCCGAACTTTCAGATCAGTTCACTAACTTATCTACAAAGGTAGATGATGATCTGAATGACACAAGACCTGTAGCTTTCACTGACACTGAAGAGTATGAACAAATTATAAAATTCAAACAAAATCAAAATCAAATCAATACACAGTACAAAAGAGAAATCCGGGAAGTACAAGATCAGTTCGCACAAGTAATACAAGAATTACATATTTCAGAGGACACTCGCGCTCCAGTACGGGAAGAGGGACATAGAAATACGGAACAACCACAAAATAATAACACAGGACACTTCGGAAATTATGAAAGAAATTGGCAAGGCACATTGGATTTTGAGATGGAACCGCCGAAACGATGTAACAATGAGCGATGTGCGACTCGCCGACACGATGATTTTGACTATAAGCTGTTCATTACTACACGTAAATTCAAAACATTTAAGAATTCTGGCAACGACATTCATCCACGAGCATGGCTTCATCAATTCTCTCATTGTTTTCCTCCCAACTGGTCATTGCAGCACAGCTTAGAATTTATATGTGGCTACTTAGAGAACGAACCAGCTGTAAGAATGCGATCGGTCATTCACGATTGCCACAGTGAAGGAGAATTTTATCATGCCTTCCTCTCAGCATATTGGTCTCAAACTACACAAGACCGAGTAAAACATAGCATCATAATGATGAAACATTTCGAACAATCTGAATTCTCCAGTCTTGTGAAATATTTTGAAGATATGTTGCACAAGAATCAGTACCTGTCAAATCCATACAGCCCCTCAGAACTCATCCACATTTGCTTAATCAAATTACCTGAACATTTACGACATATTATTTTGGCAGGACGTTGCAAAGACGACATTTAAGCTTTTCAGGGACTCTTACAAGAATTAGAAATTGACACAGACAGTCGCGGGATGCGAAAACAGGAAAACAATCACTACAGGTCACATCCGTCACAATTCCGTGACGACAGAAACAATAACTGGATACGACAAGTCTATTCTTACAACGCAAATCGTGACCAAAACAGACACCACCCATATGACAACCACTGGCAGAGTAATAATAGTTACAGAGAAAGATCGCATTTCCGTAGTAATGAATATGACAGTGATTACCATAGAAACAGACAATATGGGAACAAAAACAATTATTATCAAGGGAGACAGAATAACTTCAGACGCAACAGTTCAGCGCGCAGTTATGATTCCGGGAGAAATTCTCCACCACATGACCGACAAACAAGAAACTATGTAAACTACCGACAAAACGACAGACCTGAATTCCATCAGAACTGGCGGGATTCAAACAGAGCAGGGCACTCTCGACAAGGTGAATTTGTAGAAGTTAGATCTCCTAATCCCAATAACGACGCACGCCAATAAAGAGATAGACAATGACTCGCACCGCAGGCAGCCACGTGCGCCGGCTGCCTCAGGGAAAATTACATAGATGCTAACCTTGAGAAAAATTTTAGCATTCTTTACCGATGTACCATATACCACATGATAATTCCACTGAAGCTGAAACTCTGCGTACTAGGAAGAGTAAATGTTTACACCACATTTCACATGTAAGACCGTTTATTGAAAGATAATCTGCTTTTTAACTTTGTCTTTGCCACAAAACTTTTCACTTTACATTACTAGTATGCTTTGTCAGACTTTGAATCTGTTAACATGCAACAATGTTTGAAGTTAACTAGCCAGTCTAGAACCTAGGGGACATATTTAGACAGTATTTACAAATGCATTGTTATAGTGAACAGACGACATAGTGTTATTGTGTGTACATTCTTGCTTCTTAGTTGCACGATTACGTAACGACTATAAGGCTCACATACTTAGAACATATACCGGCACTGCTAATGAGATTTTCATGCAACATTTTGGTTTACTTGAAAAGACATTCTTTATTTGAAGTACTTTCTGTGGAATTAAAGATGACTTAGCATTTAGTTTCTTTGACAGTTACACGATTATATCACGACGCTATTAATATGTGACACAATTTATATTGTTGCTTTTGCGGTGTATCTTTTGTATCTGCACAGTTTTTCTGAATTCTTCTGGAAAGTAAAACATGTTTTAGTAGTAACTTTTGTGGTATAGCTACAATGAGACAGCATTTTTCGTAGCACAACAATACGTCACATTATAGTACTTTCTTGATCACGGTAAGGTACGTAATAACTACGATATCTATATGCAAAGAATTTCACTTTCGTTTATGATGAGGTAACTACATTGACTTCTGCAGAACTTAGCTTCGGAGGACGATAACTACGACACTTCCACAGAGATTATCTTACAACAAGATGCACAGTTTAGCGATACAGTACACGTATTTGAGTGATTAATTTTGTACTTAAAACATTTATTTTTAAAGATATTTGAAGTACAATGATACAAAGTTTTTCCGCGATACCTTTCATTCCATTGTAATAATCTGTAACACCTGAGGGTATAATTACATTAATCCTCAGGGGGGTACACGCCTACTTTGTGTACCATGTGTTTGGCAAGCACAAGGAGCTCTAGCTAATATGGTATTTGCTTATACAACTTTACACATCGGTACCATATTTCTCTAACACAGAATTACACAGCTATCTGACCATTTAACTGAGAGAGACAAACATTTATTTTACTACATCAGTGACAGATGTTTACATAATTACACCGTTGGATAACTTCGCACTTACGAAATTGTATTTTGTCTGTACTTTGTGAACTGTTCATATATTTTTCTGGAACCATTGTGATACTATGAGAGCTTTGAATGAGGTGTTTGGTATGGGATCATGATATTTAAAGTACGTTTGAGGTAGATGACACTATTGAAATGAGCAGAGAATTTTTTTAGGTTTTGAAATTATTGCAGAAAGCTACGACGTTTTTGAGATTTGGCTGAGTTTTTATGATGATATTATTACGACGACGATGTGTATTATGCTGTTGAGATATGTTTATGATCAATAAGATGATGCTACCATATATGAGGAATTTGATTATGCTACATATTTCTTATGATGAAATATTGAAGAAGTGTCGACGAATACATATATGAATAATGAGTAGTGGTTAGGGACTCTGATTTGTGGAAAAGGATGTTGGAAACCAAGAATCGTACTTTAAGAGTTATGAAATGTGTGTAAATGTGTGAATGTATCACAATGCCGACGAAAACTTTTTGAACACTGTTATATTGATAGGATTTTCTTTCTACACATCTGCAACGCAAATTCTCGACCTGTGAAATTTTTTATATGAGACTGTCACTGTAATGCAAACTGGTGTCGTAAATATTTCAGTACGAAAGTTAAGTGACCACCTTCACGTAATTAGTCGTGGGCACCCAGCAGTCGCCTGGAAAAAAGCCATTAGTCTGTGCCTTTCAGAGGCACAGGTGAAAAAAAAGGGGCCATTATCCTCGCTATTGACATTCCTTTGTAGAAAGCATCGCAAATACGACACGCTCAAACTTGAAAACATATGATAACACTGTGGAGCTCTTAATTTATGATATTTACTGAAATTCCCAATGAAATGACGAGAAATATTTTTATGTCTATACACCTGATTATGACTATTGTCTTTCTAGTTGAGAGATTTTTTTACTACCTTATGAAATGCCATATGGCTAATGAATGATGTTTCATGCCTTCCTTTGTACATATTTGCCCATTTTTAAATATCAAGTTTCTAGCTGCATCAGCATTGGTTAAAATAAAATTTAATAGATGTACTAATATCACTATTTTCTGTCTACAGACCCAGTAAAGAATAATTTTATGATGTACTTTCGTAGAAAAGAGAGCACAAATAGACATTTCCCTTCACAGGAATTGCAAAAATAATTTTTTAACAGGTTGGTAACTTACCTGCTAGAGTAAGTCAAGGTGATGCATCACCCAAGTGTTAAGATGTGACATAGGTATTAAACATGGCCATTTTTACTGTAATATTTTTTCTGCTTGCGCTTTGTCATGTTTAGGTATAAGTTATTGCATTTGCTGCTGCTGTGTGCCAGGCATAGTGCTACTGAATCACTTTGTATTACTCTGTTAAGCCAGTTTTACTACTGATTTATTTTTCTTGTTGCTGCACATTGGCTCATATTAGTTGTAACGTTGCGTTTGCTTGGTAATTTAGATTTACTGTAGCTTGCTTTGCCAGTTTCCATTTTTTTGTCATTGCTGTATGTGTCAATTGTTTTGTGCTGCTGCATTGCCTCGTCCCTTAGTTTAGCATCTGAGCTCAGTAGATTTAAGTTAGCTTAAGATGGGGTACGCTATATGTGAGAACGAGTTGAGATGAATTGGAAGAAATGCATTGGGAAGCTATAAGAAAATGGTTTGGTCAACAAAAGAATTTTGAAAGAGGATGTGAACATAATACAGAAAGCATGCTTGGATAGGATTTTTTTTGGTGGAAACAAATGTTGAAATAAGGGTAAAGATCTACAGAACGAAGTTTTGGGTTGGACTGCGGTACCAAATGTCACACTGAAAACGAACGCCGTCTTTCCTTTTGTATTATTCCGCTATGTGTTTATGTACCCTTGTGTATTTGTCTTTTTCCTGTCTTTAAGTGTTTAGCTAATAAGATTTATGTTGTAGAATTTTTCAAATACTATGTTATTTACTTTGTAAAGATGTTTAGACATTATTTATTCTGTTTTGTTTTAATGCTAACGTGTGAAGTTGATGTTTCAAAAGTTATTCTGATCTTTTATGTATTTACTTATGTCATAATTCCTGTAACAATGATGTATA
The DNA here is from genome assembly GCF_023898315.1 of Schistocerca nitens. Lineage (NCBI taxonomy): Eukaryota > Metazoa > Arthropoda > Insecta > Orthoptera > Acrididae > Schistocerca > Schistocerca nitens. The sequence continues at coordinate 258,776,190 of NC_064622.1, forward strand.
TGTTATTTCGATTCTTCTGTAAAGCCTGCATTACCACAAATGTTATCTGTATTGTTATCTTCTTTAATGATGTATTTTGTACTTTTGTTATTGTATTCTTATGTTATAAAATTGTAATTGACACCAGTTCATCAAATTAAGTAACTTGTAAGTTACATTTCACTGCACACGTTTCTGTTGGTCATAGTATATGGACAATATGTGAGAATTAGGGACTGTTAGTGCTTGCACGTGTGTTAATAATTCAGCAAGGGACTGGATAACAGCATTTCTGGTTCTAAGGACAATTCCAAAAACTTTGTGAGTGCACAAGTGGTGGTTTATGGACTTGCTATATTGTCTGCAAGACTTCTAAGGACAATTCCAAAAACTTTGTGAGTGCACAAGTGGTAGTTTATGGACTTGCTATATTCTCTGCAAGACTCTTCGATGGTGACTGTGCACCTGCACAGTCGCAACAGATGGCTGCTGGCCGTCTCTACAAGGACTACAGTGGGTCTGCATCTTTGATGGCCTACCAATACCATTATTTCTACAAGGACTGCAGTGGGTCTGCACCTCTGGTGGCCCACCAGTACCGTAATCTCTACCAGGACTACAGTGGGTCTACTCTGTGATGACCTACCTACCAATATTCTTCAAACTTTCGACTGACTCTGTGGTGGGTTTGCTCTGTTGTGGCCCATTACCTGTCTGCATGTCAAAAGTCAGCACTGTCTTTCCGTTGGAAGGACAACATTACTTCATCAAGACTGCATGGAAATCCACTACTTCCATGTGCATTTTCATTTACTGCTCAGACTTTGAGAAAAACACTGCAATTTTACTGTGATGAACGATCAGGACTGTCTTTATGGATTGTGAGAAAATTTTTGCTTTTGACCAACATTGTATTAATAAGTGTGTGCATTTGATATCTTTCTTACTGTAATTACGAAAAATTTTTTCAAATCTGTATTGGCCAGTGCCCAAAACAATTTGTAAAATTTTTTGTGGGGAGCATGGGGGCTATGTAAGAAGGCTGTTTATGTTTTCTTATTGGCAACGTTACGTAGCGCTCTGTATGAAAATCACTGGCTGTGCTGTGTGCAGTCTGTGGCTAGTTTGCATTGTTGTCTGCCATTGTAGTGTTGGGCAGCGGCAGCTGGATGTGAACAGCGCGTAGCGTTGCGCAGTTGGAGGTGAGCCGCCAGCAGTGATGGTTGTGGGGAGAGAAATGGCGGATTTTGGAAATTTGTAAGACTGGATGTCATGAACTGCTATGTATATTATGATTTTTCAACACTATTAAGGTAAATACATTGTTTGTTCTCTATTAAAATCTTTCATTTGCTAACTATGCCTATCAGTAGTTAGTGCCTTCTGTAGTTTGAATCTTTTATTTAGCTGGCAGTAGTGGCGCTCGCTGTATTGCAGTAGTTCGAGTGACGAAGATTTTTGTGAGGTAAGTGATTTGTGAAAGGTATAGGTTAATGTTAGTCAGGGCCATTCTTTTGTAGGGATTTTTGAAAGTCAGATTGCGTTGCGCTAAAAATATTGTGTGTCAGTTTAAGCACAGTCATGTATAATTGTTCAAAGGGGACGTTTCACAACTTGTGTACAATTGCATATGTAAACAGCCAGTACCTCTCCTAATGGTCGTCAGACGCATTTTCTCTTGTGGTTTGGCAATATGTAGCCGATTGCAGCTAGAACAAATCCCGCTGATTATTTCTTTCATGTGACACCCAGTCGCAATGGAAAACGTCTCTGTTTCACGTTGCAAAAAAGAAAAACAAAATTTTTAAAGCGAAATTTTACATGCCCGTTCGGTAGAGCAATCCCAAATTGATCTAGTGCGAATTCGTTGTATTGACACGTATTTACAAAGGCAGTAAGATAACAGAATGAATAAACAATACTCCAGCAGCGGCCGACTCGTATGCAACACTGACGGCAAGGCCACGCATTTTGCGCTCATTGCTGTAGTCTGTGCCGGCCCCTCTACCAGCTGACAGCCCAACCTTCACTTGACGGTACACTGTCGCCGTCGGCAATGTGTGGTTCCCAGGTTCTTACACGACTGCTCGTTCTCTATTGTAAGATGACTTTTTCTCCATATTTTCCAAGCGATATCTGATACAAATCAAGACGTGGTACGCCTGTGGGAGAATAACACACCCAGGTCCCTAGGGCCTTCAGGGTCCCGCTAACATCTTCTGGGTTGCTAGACCGCGTAATGTTCCTCTTGAACTTCTTCCTGCAGAATTTACGTTACGACTCCTTCGCTGAGGTCTTCTGGAGGTTCTTCTGATGTTCTCGGTTACCTGAACACTGAAAGACCAGTGTTGCGTTCACTTATAGAAAGTAGTTTTCCCACGCTTATTCTCGCTACGAAGTACCCGCGGTCTACGGATCTCGTCTTTGAGTACCAATAAAACGTCTTGGGTCCTGGGTTCGAATGCAGTCACTGCTTAACTTCTGAACAACAGTCATCGTCAATGGTGTAAGAAGTTACCTTCGTTCTGCCAACGGCCTTTTCAAAGAGGGCGAAGGAGTGACAGAGATCCATAGCGTTCTGTTGCCCTTGGGGTGGAAACTGCGCCTAAAAGGCGGAAGATTAAGCAACTGTCAACGGCATGAGTATGCAGAAGGCAATGGAAACCACTGAATTAATGGACACATTTGGCTACAGGACATGTGGCCTGTGGTGTCACCGCCAGACACCACACTTGCTAGGTGGTAGCCTTTAAATCGGCCGCGGTCCGTCAGTATACGTCGGACCCGCGTGTCGCCACTGTCAGTGATTGCAGACCGAGCGCCGCCACACGGCAGGTCTAGAGAGACTTCCTAGCACTCGCCCCAGTTGTACAGCCGACTTTGCTAGCAATGGTTCACTGACAAATTACGCTCTCATTAGCCGAGACGATAGTTAGCATAGCCTTCAGCTACGTCATTTGCTACGACCTAGCAAGGCGCCATTATCATTTGTTATTTATCTTGGGATGCATGTACAGTCAGACCGATGTTCACCAATTATGGATTAAAGTTAAGTATTTCACCATCTGCGTCCGTTTTTCTAAGTTCTAATTTCCTTGTCATTTTCCAGACCTCACGCCAGCCTGCGTGAGCTTAAACGCGTGCCTTTCGGCTTGCTCCAAATCCCGTGAATTGGCTCCTGCCAATTCACAACATGGCCTGTAACTGGAAAAGCGTCATGATGATCTCCCCACTGACAAAAAATAGCGGATTAGTCCTCCATCCGGATCTCCGAGAAGGGATTACTAAGCGGGAGGTGATCATGAGAAAAATCGAATAATCAACGAAGGCGTAACCTGGAATGCCAGAAGTTTGAACTTACTAGTAAAGCTATAAAATCTGTATAGGTAAATTGCTAAGGCTCAGTCAAGAAGTGTTCGGGGTCAGTGAAGTGAAATGGAAAGCATATAAGGATTTCTGATCAGACAAATATACAGTAATATCAACAGCAGCAGAAAATGGTGTAACAGGAGTAGGATTCGTTATGGCTAGCAGGGTAGGGCGAAGATTGAGCGACTGTAAACAGCTCAGTGCTAGTGTTGCTCTCATCAGGAAAGACAGAAAATCATCGCCGACATCGATAGTTTTGGCATACTTGCCGACGTCACAAGTAGAAGATGAAGAGATAGAGAAATTGTTTGAGAATATTGAACGGACAATTCAGTATGTAAAGGGAGATGAAACACTACTAGTTATTAGTGGTTGGAATGTGGTTGTAGGGGAAGGAGTAGAAGAAATTATTCCGGGAGAATATGGGGTAGGCAGTAGGAATGAAATAGGAGAAAGACTAGTTGATTTCAGCAGTAAATTTCAGCTAGTCATAGCGAATATTCTTGCCAAGAATCATAAAAGGACGAGGTATAAATTATAAGAGGAAGAGGTATTCTTGGAAAAGGCCGAGAGATACGGGAAGATGCCAAGTAGATTACATCATGGTCAGACAGAGATTCCGAAAACAGATACTAGATTGTAAGACGTACCAAGGAGCTGATATAGTTTCAGACGAAAATATGGTTGTAATGAAGAGCAGACAGAAGATAATCATCAGGAAGAATCAACTTGGAAGTGGGAGATTGAATTACTGAGGAATGATGAGACACGTTTGAAGTTCGCTAATGAAGCGGATACTACGATAATGAATACTACATTGGGCAGTTCAGTTGAAGAGGAGTAGACATTTCTAAAAAGGGCAGTCAAAGATATTGAGCAGACAAAAATAGGTACAAGGAACCTTGGGTAAGAGAAGAAATACTCCAACTGATCAACGAAAGAAGAGAGTACAAACATGTTCTGGGGAAGACAGGAATATAGCAATAAAAATCACTTAGGAATACAATAAACTGGAAGTTCAGGGAAGATAAGGCAAAATGGCTACATCAGAAATGTGAAGAAATCGAAAAAGAAATGGTTGTCGTAAGAACTGACTCAGCACATACACTCCTGGAAATTGAAATAAGAACACCGTGAATTCATTGTCCCAGGAAGGGGAAACTTTATTGACACATTCCTGGGGTCAGATACATCACATGATCACACTGACAGAACCACAGGCACATAGACACAGGCAACAGAGCATGCACAATGTCGGCACTAGTACAGTGTATATCCACCTTTCGCAGCAATGCAGGTTGCTATTCTCCCATGGAGACGATCGTAGAGATGCTGGATGTAGTCCTGTGGAACGGCTTGCCATGCCATTTCCACCTGGCGCCTCAGTTGGACCAGCGTTCGTGCTGGACGTGCAGACCGCGTGAGACGACGCTTCATCCAGTCCCAAACATGCTCAATGGGGGACAGATCCGGAGATCTTGCTGGCCAGGGTAGTTGACTTACACCTTCTAGAGCACGTTGGGTGGCACGGGATACATGCGGACGTGCATTGTCCTGTTGGAACAGCAAGTTCCCTTGCCGGTCTAGGAATGGTAGAACGATGGGTTCGATGACGGTTTGGATGTACCGTGCACTATTCAGTGTCCCCTCGACGATCACCAGTGGTGTACGGCCAGTGTAGGAGATCACTCCCCACACCATGATGCCGGGTGTTGGCCCTGTGTGCCTCGGTCGTATGCAGTCCTGATTGTGGCGCTCACCTGCACGGCGCCAAACACGCATACGACCATCATTGGCACCAAGGCAGAAGCGACTCTCATCGCTGAAGACGACACGTCTCCATTCGTCCCTCCATTCACGCCTGTCGCGACACCACTGAAGGCGGGCTGCACGATGTTGGGGCGTGAGCGGAAGACGGCCTAACGGTGTGCGGGACCGTAGCCCAGCTTCATGGAGACGGTTGCGAATGGTCCTCGCCGATACCCCAGGAGCAACAGTGTCCCTAATTTGCTGGGAAGTGGCGGTGCGGTCCCCTACGGCACTGCGTAGGATCCTACGGTCTTGGCGAGCATCCGTGCGTCGCTGCGGTCCGGTCCCAGGTCGATGGGCACGTGCACCTTCCGCCGACCACTGGCGACAACATCGATGTACTGTGGAGACCTCACGCCCCACGTGTTGAGCAATTCGGCGGTACGTCCACCCGGCCTCCCGCATGCCCACTATACGCCCTCGCTCAAAGTCCGTCAACTGCACATACGGTTCACGTCCACGCTCTCGCGGCATGCTACCAGTGTTAAAGACTGCGATGGAGCTCCGTATGCCACGGCAAACTGACTGACACTGACGGCGGCGGTGCACAAATGCTGCGCAGCTAGCGCCATTCGACGGCCAACACCGCGGTTCCTGGTGTGTCCGCTGTGCCGTGCGTGTGATCATTGCTTGTACAGCCCTCTCGCAGTGTCCGGAGCAAGTATGGTGGGTCTGACACACCGGTGTCAATGTGTTCTTTTTTCCATTTCCAGGAGTGTAGAAAAGTCAAAACAGCCATCGTTTAAATTAAAGGCAAAGGCAGTGTTATTAAGTGTGCAATAGGAATTCACTGTTGAATGCGGAGGAGAGAGCGGATAGGTGTAAAGAGTACACTGAAGGTCTCTATGAGGAGAAGAACTTGTGCGATGACATGAGAGGAAAAAAAATCAGAGTCAATTGGAAGACGTAGGGGATCCAGTAGTAGAGTCAGAATTTAAAGGAGCTCCTGGTAGACTTCAAGTCAAATAAGGCAGATGGGATGTATAACATTCCATTAGAATTCCTAAAATCATTGGGGAAAGTGGAAAACAAACGACTATTTCAGTTGGTATACGGAATACATGAGGCTGGCGAGGTACCATCAGACTTTCGGAAATTATCATCTACACTATTCCGAACATAGCATGGGCCGATAAGTGTAATATCGCACAATCACCTTAACAGCTCATTGCTGTCAAGGGAAAGACGGGTAATTTACAATATGCACAAAAAAAATGGTTCAAATGGCTCTGAGCACTATGGGACTCAACATCTGTGGTCATAAGTCCCCTAGAACTTAGAACTACTTAAACCTAACTAACCTAAGGACATCACACACATCCATGCCCGAGGCAGGATTCGAACCTGCGACCGTAGCGGTCGCGCGGTTCCGGACTCAGCGCCTAGAACCGCTAGACCACCGCGGCCGGCAATATGCAGAAAAATCAAGAAGGAATGATAAAATTGGATGACCAAAAACGAAGTGCTTGGATTAAAAAGAGTTTAAGTCAGAGACGCAACCTTTCGCGTCTACTGTTCTATACACACGTCGAAGAAGCAATGACGGAAATAAAAGGAAGGGAATGTTGATATAAAAATCCAATGTGAAAGGATATCAATGCTAAGATTCGCTGATAACATTGCTGTCCTCAGTGAAAGTGAAGAAGAATTACAGAATCAGTTGAATGGAGTGAATAGTCTTATGAGTACGAATATAGATTGAAAGTAAACCGGAAGAAGACGAAAGTAATGAGAAGCTGCAGAAATGAGAATAGCGAGTAACTTAACATCAAACTGAGCGAAATAGATGAAGTTAACGAATTCTGCTACCTTCGAAGCAAGATAACCCATGACGGACGAAGCAAGGAGGAAATACAAAGTAAACTAGCACTGGCTAAACGGGCGGTCCTGGCCAAGAGAAATCTACTGGTATCAAACATAGGCCTTAGTTTGAGGAAAATAGTACGTTTGGAGTACGGCATTGAGCGGTAGTGATTCATGGACAGTGGGAAAACGTGAGATGTGGTGCTTAAGAAGTAAGGTGGACTGATAATATAAGGAATCGGCGAGGAAAGGAACATATAGAAAACACTGAGGGAGCTGTAGAGGGCAGAAACTGTAGGATTAGAAGGTGAGAAATTCGTGGCGAGCCACATTAAAAAAAGTCGCGAAATGGAGTTATTGGGTGAAATTCCGGCTGCTACTTGTATGCCATCGTTATTGGATGGGTAGCGAGACAAGACGAAACGAGAGAGGGGAATGTTCATGAAAAAAATTTCACATATTTTTTGTACCTGTGGTCACATCCATAAAATGACTATTGTTGTTACTCGTACATACATCGATAACAATACCATCCACCGGCAAGGGTAAATAAAAAGTACAAAATCATGTTAGTAAATGATCGCGCTTTTTGTGTTGTAATATTCTTATAAATTCTACAATTTAAATTTCTAAAGACATGTCTTATATTAGACTTGATGGATGTTTGTTTTCTAAATGTATCGACAGATTATTGGTCATTATTACTCTCTAGTCTTATACCTGTTTATTTATTACATGTAACTGTGTACTGGTACTTGAGGATGGAGCCATTTAATTCTGAAATTTTTAGCCTGTAAATCTGGCGCCAGAAGACGTCTCACCCGCTTTTCATCACTGTGGCAGCTGCAAGATGAGCTTACGTTGCAGATGTTAACTCCGTCTGCAAGCCATGGAGATTGCGCTGAACTAGCACACCAATGCTTCGTTGCCATGACGCAGACAAGATTCCAGTGTTGTCAGTTTCGTTATCCGCGACAGAGATGATGTTTATCATTTCGTTACAACCTTCTACGAACTTGCTCCACATCATTTGTCAAAACAATACTGCCGTCTCTTTCCCATCCAGAGACTGATAGAGCAAGTACGTGGGTGTGTGAAGCGGCACCACTCGCCGAGACTCCAGATCCGGCTGTCGCGCGATCCAGAAGTGTCTGGCGCAAGTAAATGATGCGCACCAGCTGCGCAGCTGCTGTGTCGCGCCGTAGCCGGTCCTGTTATGCTAATCGGCGTCCTTAGCTGGCGAATAACCTCAAGAGAAGGTGTTTGCCGCGATGGTTACGAGCGGCGAATGACAACGAGAACGTCAGGATCGCTTGATCCACGGAAACACGATAGTTTTTTCTTAACTATTAATAAATAGGCCTATATCACTAACGCCGATTTGCAGTAGGGTTTTGGAACATATACTGTATTCGAAGATTATGTACCTCGAAGAAAACGATTTATTGACACATATTCAGCACGGATTCAGAAAATATCGTTCTTGTGAAACACAAGTAGCTCTTTATACTCATGAAGTAAATAGTGCTATCGACAGGGGATGTCAAATTGATTCCATATTTTTAGATTTCCAGAAGGCTTTCGACACCGTTCCTTACCGGCGTCTTCTAACCAAACTGCGTGCGTACGGAGTATCGCCTCAGTTGTGCGACTGGATTCGTGATTTCCTGTCAGAAAGGTCACAGCTCGTAGTAATAGACTGAAAGTCATCGAGTAAAACAGAAGCAATATCCGGCATTCCCCAAGGACATGTTATAAGCCCTCTATTGTTCCTGATCTGTATTAACGACATAGGAGACAATCTCAGTAGCCGTCTTAGATTGTTTGCGGATGATGCTGTCATTTACCGTTTTGTAAAGTCATCAGACGATCAAAACGACTTGCAAAATGATTTAGATGAGATATCTGTATGGTGCAAAAAGTGACAATTGGCCCTGAATAAAGAAAAGTGTGAAATTATTCACATGAGTACTAAAAGAAATCAACTAAATTTCGATTACGCGATAAGTCACACAAATCCGAAGGCTGTAAATTCAGCTAAATACTTACGAATTACAATTACAAATAACCTAAATTGGAACGATCACATAGATAATATTGTGGGTAGAGCAAACCAAAGACTGCGATTCATTGGCAGACCACTTAGAAGGTGCAACAGGTCTGCTTACACCACGCTTGTCCACCCTATTCTAGAGTAATGCTGTGCGTTGTGGGATCCGCATCAGGTGGGACTGACGGATGACATCGAAAAAGTACAATGAAGGGCAGCTCGTTTTGTAGGGGAGATAGTGTCACAGACATGATACGTGAATTGGAGTGGCAATCATTAAAACAAAGGCATTTTTCGTTGTGACGAGATCTTCTCATGAAATTTGAATCACCAGTTTTCTCCTCCAATTGCAAAAACATTCTGTTGGCACCCACCTACATAGGGAGAAAAGATCATTATGATGAAATAAGAGAAATCAGGGCTCGCACAGAGAAATTTAAGTGCTCGTTTCTCCCGCGTGCCGTTCGAGAGTGGAGCGGTAGAGAGACAGCTTGAAGGTGGTTCATTGAACCCTCTGCCAGGCTCTTTATTGTGAACAGCAGAGTAATCATGTAGATGTACATGTAGATGTAAATTGGGCGCAAAGGTTAGTAATACGCAGCCGAACTATACCTGGAACGGATCTGTTGTTTACAGACTACTGTTTCAACAACCTGTCAGACAATGTTCACCGCTGAACGGAGTGACATCGTCCGATGTAAAATTTAATTCGGTAGCGACCCAAAGGAGCGTTATGAGGCCCTTACTGCTCATGGTATACATAAATCGTGTAGTGGATGTTATCGGAAGCCCCGAAAGGTGTTCGCGAATGACGCTGCTTATAGAGAAGCAGAACGCTAAAAAGACAATCTAAGACTAAAAAACGACGCACCACTAATGAATTATGCAAATGGGAGGAATAGATAGATGTGATGTATATGTTCAGACAAACAAATGATTACAACTTCTGAAAAATTATTCGACAGAGCCTCACAAACTGAGCAAGACAATAATAACGCATTGGTTCGCCTCCGGCCATAAGCAAGCAGTTGTTCGGCTTACCATTGACTGACAGAGTTGTCTGATGTCCTCCTGAGGGATATCTTGCAAAATTAGATCCAATTGGCAAGTTAGATTGCCAAAATCCCAAGATGCCCATAACGTTCAAACGTTCTCAACTGGAGAGACTTCCAGAGACCTTGCTCGCCAAGGTAGTGTTAGGCAAACACGAAGACAAGCAGAATTCGAAACCAGAACAGCTGTTAGCATGAGTGACATAAAAGTAGATATCTTAGGTGTTTCGAAACAACGCAAATCACTTAAGAAAGGCAAGTCTTCCGGTCCAGATGGTATACCAATCAGGTTCCTTTCAGAGTATGCAGACACAATAGCGCCTTTCTTAGCAATCGTATACAACCCCTCACTTGACGCAAGGTCTGTTCCTAAAGACTGGAAAGTAGCACAGGTCACACCAATATTCAAGAAAGAAAATAGGAGTAACCCATTGATTACAGACCCATATCATTGGCCTCAATTTGCAGTAGGATTTTGGAGCATGTACTGTACTCGAACATTATGAATCACCATGAAGAAAACGACTTATTGATACATAACCAACAGGGATTCAGAAAATATCGTTCTTTTTCAACACAGTCATAAAGTAATGAGTGCTGTCGACGAGAGATCTCAGATCGATTCCACATTCCTAGAGTTCCAGAAGGCTTTTGATACCGTTCCTCACAAGCGACTTTTAATCAAATTGCGTGCATATGGAGTGTCGTCTCAGTTGTGTGACTGGATTCGTGATTTCGTCTCAGAGAGGTCACAGTTCGTAGTGATAGACGGTAAATCGTCGAGTAGAAGAGAAGAGATAGCTGGCGTTCGGCAAGATAGTGCGACAGGCCCTCTGTTGTTCCTGATTTACATAAATGATCTAGGTGACAATCTGAGCAGCCCCCATAGATTGTTTGCAGATGATGCTGTAATTTACCGTCTAGTAAAATCATCTGACGATCAATTCCAATTACAGAATTATCTAGAGAGAATTTCTATATGGTGCGAAAAGTGGCAATTGGCACTAAATAAAGGAAAGTGTGGAGTCATCCACATGGGTACTAAAAGAAATCTGATAAATTTTGGGTATAAGATAAATCGCACAAATCTAAGGGCTATCAATTCGACTAAATACCTAGGAATTACAATTAGGAGCAACTTAAATTGGAAACACCACATAGATAATACTGTGGGGAAGGCGAAACAAAGACTGCATTTTGTTGGCAGAACACTTAGATGATGCGACAAACCCACTAAAGAGACAGCCTACATTACACTCGTCCGTCCTCTGCTGAAATACTGCTGCGCGGTGTGGGATCCTTACCAGGTAGGATTGGCGGAGGACATCGAAAAAGTGCAAAGAAGGGCAGCCCGTTTCGTGTTATCGCGCAATAAGGGTGAGAGTGTCACTGATATGATACGCGAGATGGGGTGGCAGTCACTGAAACAAAGGCGGTTTTCTTTGCGGCGACATATATTTACGAAATTTCGATCACCAACTTTCTCTTCCGAATACGAAAATATTTTGTTGACACATACCTACGTAAGGAGAGAAATCAGAGCTCGAACAGAATGATTTAGGTGTTCCTTTCTCGCACGCGCCATGCGAGAGTGGAATGGTAGAGAAGTAGTGTGAAAATGGTTCGATGAACTCTCTGCCAGGCACTTAAGTGTGAATTGCAGAGTAACCATGGAGATGTAGGTGTAGATGAACTCTAGCCGTGTGTGTGTGTGTGTGTGTGTGTGTGTGTGTGTGTGTGTGTGTGTTTGTGGGCATTATCTTGCTGAAATGTAAGTGCAGGATAGCTTCCCATGAAGGGCAACAAAACGGGGAGCATAATATCGTCGACGTACCTCTGTGCTTTAAGGGTGCCGCAGATGACAACCAAGTGGATCCTACTATGAAAAGAAATGGCAACACTGCATTTCGGGCTGTATCGCGAACGACAGTCTGCTTGGTATGCCGCCACTGTCCGGGACATCCCCAGACGCGTCTTTGCTGAACATCGTGGCTCAGTTCGAAGCAGCACTCATCATCGAAGACAGTTCTACAAGTGTCAATGAGATTTCATGGCAAAGACGTGTCTGGAGACGCCGTGGTCAGCAGTGTGATACCAACCTGTCTGTCGCTCCCGTACTGCCCGACAACCAGGACTGATCTCCATAGCAGGACGCCTCTGGTTGTCATCTGCGGCACCCTTGCAGCAAGGCCATACATCGACGAAATGTTGTTGCCCTTCATGGCAAGCCATTTGGGCTTACATTTCAGCTTGTCTTCGCGCTTGCCGGATCCTACCTTTGCCGGCAAGAGAACGTTTGCAACGTAATAGGCAGTGCCGTCCAACGAGCTCGCGATTTTAACGATGTGAAGCTCCAATGGTACAGAATTTGTCACGATATCGCTCAGGAGGACATCCAACAGCTCTAGCAGTCAATACCAAACTGAATAACAGCTTCCATAAGGACCATTGCGTTATTGGCTGTGAAGCTCTTCTCTTGAATAAATCATCCATTCTTTCTAAAACTGCAGTCTTTTGCTTGTCTGCAAATGTACATTACATCTACCGATTGCCTTCCCATTCGGATTATTCCTTCGTGGTGCACCGTTTCTTTTCTTTCGTTTCATTGGAGTGTGTGTAATTTGAGACGCCCAGCTGAACCTGCAGGACAGGACAGGTAGTTTAAATTGTGGAAAGGGGCCAAAACAAGGGGCTGTCAGTTACACATGAACATACAACTTTATTATTTGATCAAACATTACAAGAGCCCAAAAAAATTTTTTTTAAAACACACATCTTTAATCTTTCGGACTTAATTACCGGATGAAAGCCACCTTAGTTTAGAAATGGCTGAAGGCCAATAACTTAAAATACAAGCATAATCAGAAATTTAAAAGGCAAGCCTTATGTTACAACAGTTCTTTATTTAGGCTGAAGGCCCAATGAATCTGACATTTTCAGAGCAAACAATTTGAATTCAAAATCGGCTGAACAATGCTAAACAACAAAATTTAAAAAAAAAAACAGTTCTTAATTAGGCAAAACTCAACCAAAACAGAAATTTAAAAGGCAAAGCCTTATCTTAAAACAGTTCTTCAGTTAGGTTGAAGGCCCAAAGAATCACACACTTCAAGAGCAAACAAGTTAAATTCAAATCGGTTGAAGGCCTAACACATAAAACTCCATAACATTATTTTTTTTAAAATACCGAGGGCCTTACGTGAAACAGTTCCTTAATTTAGGCAACTCAAACTCAAAATCGACTGAGGGCCTGACACTTAAAATTCAACAACATTAAAACCTTTAAAATGCCAAAGGTCTTATGTGAAACAGTTCTTTCAATTAGGCTGAAGGCCTAAAGAATCTTACACCTTAAGTGCAAAACAGCCTTAATTTTTTAAAAAATGGCTAGAGGTCATTCGAATACAAACAATAAAAACAGATAAAAAAGGCAGTACACCCAAGGTCGCTGAGATGTTCGAGGGTTGGCCTGGAATTCAAACACTAACGCGCGCTTAGATGAGACAGGCAGTCGGGACAACCATTCACGATCCGACGACAACCCAACCGACCGACACTCAACGGACCCACCGACAAGATAACTTCCACTTTACCCGACCAGGACACAACAGGGAGTCCAACGGAACAACATAAAAGATATTGTCGCTCACAACCAATCATACATGGAGCTGTCAAACTACACACAGTGCTCGACAGAAACAAGACGATGAGGAAACTACACTGCCTGAAATTTACGTCAACGGCCACGGCAGGTAACCGGAACGTTAACGGCCACAAGGCAGAATATTCCGTTGGTTCACTTCAATTCAAATAACCAAATACAGTGAAACTCCACCGGAGGGTGGCTAGAATTTTCCAACTTGAAAACCACGTTATTGCTCGTGGGAAGATCCCAACAGCCGACAAAGAACTCCAAACGACACAATGTAAACAGTCTTGACTTGCTGGTAGATTAAATCAAAACTCAACTTTCGTGTCCAGGGTGGGTGAGCCACGGACCTCGTAGCAATGGGAACAGCCCCACACACTTCGACACCGCGCAGAGACCGCCAGTGGTCCCGGCCAAACTACGTCCCGCAGAGAATTTCTCGCTGCTCCGCGCCAACCGACCGACTGGTCGCACACCGCCCAGCCGGAAACTATAAGTTCCAGGTCAAAGGCAGTCCAAGGTGCGAATATCGATACACACCGCTGCTGCAACCCACGGAGGGTGAGGATAACAGCATACTCTCGATAACCGCGGAAGACTCAACACAGAATCGCAACGAAGGTTTACTCCAGCGCATAGCATGAGCCAGCCACGGCTCATAATTAAATACTTACATACCTAAATACCTACAGAGGATCGATGCTTAGTGGAAGGACTCGCAGTTGACCATCAATGTAAATACATGTAACGAATTTCACATGAAGAGGCAAAGGAGACATTACTGTCTGATTAAACTATTGACGGTGAATAGCTAGATACAGCAAGCACCGTAAAATATCTAGGGTATCCAGATGAATCGCTTAACCAGGAGTGGAAAAACCACATAAAACTACGGGAGATATCCATAAATTAACCTGGGATTGGCTATTAGAAAAAGGCAAAAACAGAAACATTTATATCTCGTATAATCTGTGTTACATGTTGACAATATTTCTGCCAATAGTCGCCGTTCAAATTCAAACATTTGTCCCGCAGTGATACCAGTTCATTTATCTCTTCACCAAAGAATAGTGCCACCTGTTGCTTCAGCCAGTTGTTGACAGCTAATGTTTGTAAGTCCGTCGTTGCGACGGATGGTTACAAGGACTTCGGCTGTTCAATACGAAATCAAAATTATAACACCTGCAGCCGTCTGTTTTACATTTCAGTAATTTACGCAACCAGATTCGATGTTCCATTAAACCATGTTCAGGCCCTCTTACCATCGTAAATTCGGAGTAATACAGTCTCGTGTACTCTTATAACAGAAACCAGTATTAAATAATGGGTGTCCGTAGATCTTTGGTCTACACGATATTGCCCCTTCGTTCATCAACCGAAAGCCGATGAGTCTTGTAAATCAGAGACCTACGGATGCAGGTTATTTAATATTGGCTCCTGTTATCACTGCACACGAGATCGGATTCCTCCTAGTTTACGATGGTCAAGTGGCCTGAAGATGGTGTGATGGAACACCGAAATTGGCTGCGTAAATAACCTAAATGCAAAAGAGACGGCTGCAGATGTTTTAACTTTCATTTCAAATTGTTGACAGGATTCTCAGGCTCATCATCGATCGTAATATGCTTAGGAGTCAGCCACGCCTTCGTCTGGCGGAAGGGATGAAATTCGCTTGGAGCCAAGTTCTGACTACACGGAGGATGCTGACAGATCTCGCAATCTCGCAACCAAAAAATAATCTGAATTTTTGTTTCGTGCGATTCGCTATGTGGGGTCGCACATTGTCGTGAAGGATAGTGATTCATTTGGTAATCATCGCGACCCGTTTGTTTCACTTGTCCTGGAAATCTGAGGCGCATGTTCAGAAGGTTCGGAAATTGTGAACAAACTTCGCGTATGCACAATCTCGTCAACATATTGCAGACATCTGAGTGCCTACCTCGACCACTTTCATCACGCACATCTGCGCGACCAGCCTTGAATTTTCTGTACCACTTCCTCACAACGCCATCACTCATAACTCCATCCTCATTCCTATGACACAACCGACGATGAACGTCGTCTGCACTAACTGTTTCTGCTTGCAGGAAGAGATTGGCAGAATGCACCTCGCAACTGGCGGGAGACACAGTAACACTGTTTATTTCACTTGCAGCTTACACATTCACGAACGAAACAGACAGCTCAAAGCTTCAAGCATTTGTTATTTTTTTATGAACATAAGGAGATTAATTTATAAATAACCACCGCACTTGTAGCAAAAACAGCTGCCATTGGATTAACTCAAATTAATGTATCTCGTTCGTGACAGAAGTGTCTTGCAAAAGAGTCGGTCATCCTTTTCTTGAGCCCATGTTGGACCGTTACCAGGGAACAGACAAGTTCCAAAGACGAATGTGTGTTTATTTACGAATTCCTTTAGTATGTGCGACAGCTTTGCAGAGGCGTTATTCAACACGGAGAGATTTACTATTGAAATTTATATTCTCCCTACTTCGACCATCATCAGTTGTTTTCCTACCCAAAGAGCAAAACTAATCTACTACGTTTAGTGTCTTGCATCATAATCTAATTCCATCAAAATCGCTTGATGTAATTCGACTGCATCCTATTAACCTTGTTTTGGTTTTGTTGATGTTCATCTTACGTCCTTCCTTCAACATAATGTCCATTCCGTTCAACTGCTCTTCCAAGCCCTTTGCCGCCTCTGACACACCTACAATACCGTAACCAAACCACAAGATTTTATTTATTTTTGTTTCTTCTCCCTGAACTTTAATCTCTTCTCCATATTTTCATTTGGTTTCCTTTACTGTTTGCCGAATGTTTTTTTTTTTTTTTTTTTCATCAGTCTACTGACTGGTTTGATGCGGCCCGCCACGAATTCCTTTCCTGTGCTAACCTCTTCATGTCAGAGTAGCACTTGCAACCTACGTCCTCAATTATTTGCTTGATGTATTCCAATCTCTGTCTTCCTCTACAGTTTTCGCCCCCTACAGCTCCCTCTAGTACCATGGAAGTCATTCCCTCATGTCTTAGCAGATGTCCTATCATCCTGTCCCTTCTCCTTGTCAGTGTTTTCCACATATTCCTTTCCTCTCCGATTCTGCGTAGAACCTCCTCATTCCTTACCTTATCAGTCCACCTGATTTTCAACATTCTTCTATAGCACCACATCTCAAATGCTTCGATTCTCTTCTGTTCCGGTTTTCCCACAGTCCATGTTTCACTACCATACAATGCTGTACTCCAGACGTACATCCTCAGAAATTTCTTCCTCAAATTAAGGCCGGTATTTGATATTAGTAGACTTCTCTTGGCCAGAAATGCCTTTTTTGCCACAGCGAGTCTGCTTTTGATGTCCTCCTTGCTCCGTCCGTCATTGGTTATTTTACTGCCTAGGTAGCAGAATTCCTTAATTTCTACTACTTCTCATTACCTTCGTCTTTCTCCGATTTACTCTCAAACCATACTGTGTACTCATTAGACTGTTCATTCCGTTCAGCAGATCATTTAATTCTTCTTCACTTTCACTCAGGACAGCAATGTCATCAGCGAATCGTATCATTGATATCCTTTCACCTTGTATTTTAATTCCACTCCTGAACCTTTCTTTTATTTCCATCATTGCTTCCTCGATGTACAGATTGAAGAGTAGGGGCGAAAGGCTACAGCCTTGTCTTACACCCTTCTTAATACGAGCACTTCGTTCTTGATCGTCCACTCTTATTATTCCCTCTTGGTTGTTGTACATATTGTATATGACCCGTCTCTCCCTACAGCTTACCCCTACTTTTTTCAGAATCTCGAACAGCTTGCACCATTTTATATTGTCGAACATTTTTTCCAGGTCGACAAATCCTATGAAAGTGTCTTGATTTTTCTTTGGCCTTGCTTCCATTATTAGCCGTAACGTCAGAATTGCCTCTCTCGTCCCTTTACTTTCCTAAAGCCAAACTGATCGTCACCTAGCGCATTCTCAATTTTCTTTTCCATTCTTCTGTATATTATTCTTGTAAGCAGCTTCGATGCATGAGCTGTTAAGCTGATTGTGCGATAATTCTCGCACTTGTCAGCTCTTGCCATATTCGGAATTGTGTGGATGATGCTTTTCCGAAAGTCAGATGGTATATCGCCAGACTCATATATTCTACACACCAACGTGAATAGTCGTTTTGTTGCCACTTCCCCCAATGATTTTAGAAATTCTGATGGAATGTTATCTATCCCTTCTGCCTTATTTGACCGTAAGTCCTCCAAAGCTCTTTTAAATGCCGATTCTAATACTGGATCCCCTATCTCTTCTAAACCGACTCCTGTTTCTTCTTCTATCACATCAGACAAATCTTCACCCTCATAGAGGCTTTCAATTTATTCTTTCCACCTATCTGCTCTCTCCTCTGCATTTAACAGTGGAATTCCCGTTGTACTCTTAATGTTACCACCGTTGCTTTTAATGTCACCAAAGGTTGTTTTGACTTTCCTGTATGCTGAGTCTGTCCTTCCGACAATCATATCTTTTTCGATCACATTTTTTTCCTGCAGCCATTTCGCCTTAGCTTCCCTGCACTTCCTATTTATTTCATTCCCCAGCGACTTGTATTTCTGTATTCCTGATTTTGCCGGAACATGTTTGTACTTCCTCCTTTTATCAATCAACTGAAGTATTTCTTCTGTTACCCGTGGTTTCTTCGCAGCTACCTTCTTTGTACCTATGTTTTCCTTCCCAACTTCTGTGATGGCCCTTTTTAGAGATGTCCATTCCTCTTCAACTGTACTGCCTACTGCGCTATTCCTTATTGCTGTATGTATAGCGTTAGAGAACTTCAAACGTATCTCGTCATTCCTTAGTACTTCCGTATCCCACTTCTTTGCGTATTGATTCTTCCTGACTAATGTCTTGAACTTCAGCCTACTCTTCATCACTACTATATTGTGATCTGAGTCTATATCTGCTCCTGGGTACGCCTTACAATCCAGCCGAATGTACAGAATGAATAAAGTCGGGGATAGGCTACAACGGCGTCTCACTCCCTTCTCAACCACTGCTTCCCTTTCATGCCCCTCGACTCATACCTGCCGCCAGGTTTTTATATAAGTTGTAAATAACTTTTCGCTCCTTGTGTTTCAGCCCTCCTACCTTCAGAATTTCAAAGAGAGTATTTCAGTCAACATTGCCAAAAGCTTTCTTTAAACGTAGATTTCCCTTGCTTTAACCCATCTTCTAAGATAAATCATACAGCCAGTATTGCCTCACGTGTTCCTAAGTTTCTCCGGAACCCATAGTGATCTTCCACGTGGCCAGCTTTTACTAGTTTTGCGTCCTGTATATATTTCTTGAAATGAGAGGGGTGGCATTTTATTGCTCGTACGGAGGGTTAATGTCAACTATTCTTCCCAAGCACCATTCGCGAATGGAACAGTAAACGAAGGAAATTTTGTGACAAATATACCCTCTCGCCAGACATCGTAAGGTGATTGTGGACGTGATTGTAGATGTCAATGACTCCCAGCTTCATTAATGAAGCTCAAAATCTGTCGAAATCTTCCCTCAGAAAAAAGGGAACGTTCTGGCCCGCTAGTCAGAATGATCACACAATTTGCAAGCAAATTCTCTCACTTATGCGTTCGATTTAATCCGGAGAGCATCAGACAGTGAAGGACAGCAACTGGTTCCCCGTCGTTATCTATCCCGATCGTCCATAGCTTGAACATCGTGGCAGTTTCTGCGACGTCACGGAAGGTACTTTACTCTCGATACTCTGAAACACGACACCGACCACTTCTCAGTATATCAGGTGATAGATTTAATGGCGCCGTAATGTATGGTAATGTCTCGCGTATCCTCTGAACCAGTCCACGAGGAAAAAAGACTTCCGTTTTATTTCGTTACAGTCCAGCGCGCAAGAAGGTTAAAAATCTTGCCGTGCGGTTCGCAATATCTTTGTTGGTGCAGAGTGTCCCATTACACGCTTTTACTCGCGCGTCACGATGTTGCTCCTTTGTCCTCGTATGAGAATCCAGTATTCTGGACACCACAAAGGAAGACTCACCCGTCAAACGTATGCAATCGCAGTCAGATTTAAGGATTTCCTAGTAAAACACGAGACTCCACAAGAGAAGCTTTGTTGTGTACCTGGTGCATGCTACCACGCTGACTAATCGCTTTTTTCTCCGTAACTTACTCTTCTTATCTCACCTCGGGGCTCGCCCAGTTACTCGAAATGCAGCGTACTTTTTAAATACTGAATCGATGCATTAGCTCTAGTACTGTGCTACAAACAACAGAACTATCACGTGGGTTCAAAAGGCCTTCAGTCACGAGGAAAGTGTTATCTCTCTTATCGGAAGGAAAATTCATCTTTTTATCAAGAAGGCCAACAAGCTGAAAGTCCAGAGGAAGTTGCAGTGTAGCTGCAAGATTGGCATCAACAAGCCAAGGCCTCTTGAAGCATAAGAATCATTAGCTACATCACTGGGTGGAATTCTCACAGAAAATATTTATTTCTTCGGTGTACATGTCCTCTCATTCTGCATTTGCTGGTTGTTTACTTATTTATTCTTGTCCAAGACATCATAATAGAAGCAATAAAATCATTAATTAAAATTATAATACACAGCATTAAAACAAGCTTAGTTAACATGGCCGTTTAGACACAGTGAAACATATTAAATAATACTATAATACGTCATCTCCAATAAATATGTTGTCCGCTAAGGTTTTCAAGTCTTCAAATTTCAAAATTAGTCCAGAAAATAGCAAACCGAATAGTCTTGTTATCTGCTGCAATCAAGGCATCTAAGTTGCACGGTTCATCCAACGTTGTGCAGATTAGCAGAGCGGGTTGGATCTTGCAGTTCCCCGCATTCATAGCGATCAGTAGTAATGAAACCCCAATCCTCCAGACTTTCTTTGCACTGCATACGCCCGTGAATCACGACTCTACGTGTAGTATAAGTGAATTCGAAACTCCTAGAAAGTTCTTCCTTCCGATCGTTCCATGGGCGTAGTGGAGACGAATTCCGCCACAGTTCAATCTCCACCAGGCTTAAAGAACATCACACACTCCTGGAAATTGAAATAAGAACACCGTGAATTCATTGTCCCAGGAAGGGGAAACTTTATTGACACATTCCTGGGGTCAGATACATCACATGATCACACTGACAGAACCACAGGCACATAGACACAGGCAACAGAGCATGCACAATGTCGGCACTAGTACAGTGTATATCCACCTTTCGCAGCAATGCAGGCTGCTATTCTCCCATGGAGACGATCGTAGAGATGCTGGATGTAGTCCTGTGGAACGGCTTGCCATGCCATTTCCACCTGGCGCCTCAGTTGGACCAGCGTTCGTGCTGGACGTGCAGACCGCGTGAGACGACGCTTCATCCAGTCCCAAACATGCTCAATGGGGGACAGATCCGGAGATCTTGCTGGCCAGGGTAGTTGACTTACACCTTCTAGAGCACGTTGGGTGGCACGGGATACATGCGGACGTGCATTGTCCTGTTGGAACAGCAAGTTCCCTTGCCGGTCTAGGAATGGTAGAACGATGGGTTCGATGACGGTTTGGATGTACCGTGCACTATTCAGTGTCCCCTCGACGATCACCAGTGGTGTACGACCAGTGTAGGAGATCGCTCCCCACACCATGATGCCGGGTGTTGGCCCTATGTGCCTCGGTCGTATGCAGTCCTGATTGTGGCGCTCACCTGCACGGCGCCAAACACGTATACGACCATCATTGGCACCAAGGTAGAAGCGACTCTCATCGCTGAAGACGACACGTCTCCATTCGTCCCTGCATTCACGCCTGTCGCGACACCACTGGAGGCGGGCTGCACGATGTTGGGGCGTGAGCGGAAGACGGCATAACGGTGTGCGGGACCGTAGCCCAGCTTCATGGAGACGGTTGCGAATGATCCTCGCCGATACCCCAGGAGCAACAGTGTCCCTAATTTGCTGGGAAGTGGCGGTGCGGTCCCCTACGGCACTGCGTAGGATCCTACGGTCTTGGCGTGCATCCGTGCGTCGCTGCGGTCCGGTCCCAGGTCGAGGAGCACGTGCACCTTTTTACCGACCACTGGCGACAACATCGATGTACTGTGGAGACCTCACGCCCCACGTGTTGAGCAATTCGGCGGTACGTCCACCCGGCCTCCCGCATGCCCACTATACGCCCTCGCTCAAAGTCCGTCAACTGCACATACGGTTCACGTCCACGCTGTCGCGGCATGCTACCAGTGTTAAAGACTGCGATGGAGCTCCGTATGCCACGGCAAACTGGCTGACACTGACGGCGGCGGTGCACAAATGCTGCACAGCTAGCGCCATTCGACGGCCTACACCGCGGTTCCTGGTGTGTCCGCTGTGCCGTACGTGTGATCATTGCTTGTACAGCCCTCTCGCAGTGTCCGGAGCAAGTATGGTGGGTCTGACACACCGGTGTCAATGTGTTCTTTTTTCCATTTCCAGGAGTGTAGAATGTGGAGATTGAAGAAGCCTGAGTCAGCCTTTGCGGAACATTGCCTTAACAGAAACCACAAATACAGAATAGATGTAGAGCTCTTACACACAGAGGGATGGGGGACAAAACTCGACCAGTTAGAAATCCCAGAAAAAAAGCAATTGTGTATATCCCCACACGTGTTATTAAATGAGCAATGCCAATTCAATTATTCGCTTCTTTTAGGCGATGTCACAATTCCCAGGCAGAAGTAAAACTTTGAGCCTCAACCCATGATTAGATAACAAGTTCTAGTCTGATGCATAACTTTATTCCTAGGTTCGTTTAGTCATGTTGGGATAATTGCTGAATTGTGTAATTCCATATGTAATTTGTCAAAAAATAGTCATTGAAGTAATTTTACATTAAGCCAAGGATCGATACAGGCAACGGCCTTGCCGCAGTGGGTACACCGGTTCCCGTGAGATCACCGAAGTTAAGCGCTGTCGGGCGTGGTCGGCACTTGGACGGGTGACCATCCAGGCCGCCATTTTTCGGGGTTCACTCAGCCTCGTCATGTCAACTGAGAAACTACTCAACCGAATAGTAGCGGCTTCGGTCAAGAATACCATCATAACGACCGGGAGAGCGGTGTGCTGACCCCACGCCCCTCCTATCCGCATCCTCCACTGAGGATGACACGGCGGTCGGATGGTTCCGGTAGGCCACTCGTGGCCTGAAGACGGAATGGAAGGATCGATACATTAAGAAGTTGAGATGTTTATCTTTGTCTAACCATCACGGTTGTCTTTGCTTTGTCATCTTTGGAATCAGTAATGTACTTGAAAATGGGCTTGTAACCGGAAACTTAGGTTATGTAGTAACCATAATAAGATTTTCAAACAACTTACGAGAATTCGTCCAGATGATATTTACAGAAACCGCCGATATTTCGATGGGAATACACCCCGCCATTTTCAAGGAACAAACTGCAACGAACAGGCGATATACAGGCAAATTTAAAACCTCGGTTCTTAGAGTGATTCAGGAAAAATAACACACACTGGACACTAGTGCCACCAAAGATGACCAAAGTTAGAGATACCGATAGTGAGTCTACCAAAGATGACCAAAGTCAGAGATACCGATAGTGAGTCTACGAACTAGCAGGTGAGGTAACATTGATTCTGTCCCTCTGTTTTTTGACAAGGGAGAGAGCACGATTCCAGGCAGAGTTTAAACAAGTTCACGCTCTCTCAAAGTTGATTCTGATGTTGTTATTTTACCTGCGGAGAAGGGCAACGCCACCGTTGTTTTAAACAAACGGGATTATGTACAAAAGATGCAACGTTTATTATCTCACTCAGCATATTGCAGAATCGATGCTGGGACCACAAAAAGTGTTGAGAGAAAGACCAACAGCCTCCTGAAGAAAAGTGGTTTGTCGCAGGACACTTTCAAGAGTCTTAACACCTGCTAGTTCATAGTCTCACTATCGACATATCTGACTTTGCTCATCTTTCGTGGTACTAGTGCTCAGTGTGTGTGTGTGTGTGTGTGTGTGTGTGTGTATGCGTGTGCGGGTGGGTGGGTGGGCGTGGGTATTATCTTTCCTGAATCACTCTAAGAACCGAGGTTTCAAATTTACCTGTACATCGCCTGTCCATTGCAGTTTGTGCCTTGAAAACGGCGAGGTGTACTCCCGCCGAAATATCGTCAGTGGCTGTAAACTTCACCTGGCTGAATTCCCATAAGTTACTTGAAAATTGTATACGCCAGGAGAAACTCAGGTCTTATAATAAAATTTGTGAAAAAAGCAAAAAACAGTGTTTTTTTTATTTCAGCGACAGCGGCTGAGGAACAAATCTGGAATCTGCCTCTTCCTTCGGTTTTTCAACCTTTACAGCCGTTCCGCTCCTTGCATGTGGAAGAGTTATATCCAGATTTATAGAGGTAGGCTGAAGACGTCCTTTCTCATCCATAGCTACACCATCTTGTTTTGCATGAATACTACTAGACACCGCGGCCGAAAAACACAAAGAAGAAAGCAGGACTGTGGGTTGCGTAAATCGTCAGATTTCGTGTTACGTTGTTCCAGGCATGTACTTTCATTTTTATATTCACACATTACATTACACGTTATACAGTGTATCCGTGATGATGTTACAAACTTTCAGGAACGGTGGAGAGGGGTAAATGTATCAATTTGAAGTAACCGACTATGGCTCGGAACGGCCGAGTCGAAAGTTCTAAGAGAAAATCACTCTGATACTTGTGACAGTGGAGTACGTGTGTCGGTGCCGTTGTTGCTAAGTCTGTAGGGTAGGCAGCCTCCAGAGTGGTAGCGCGGACCAAAACCCAAAAAAAGCCTAGTAAATATGGTCTCTAAAACGCATACTTTAAGAGCTACAGCACTTGTTCATCTTCGCTACTGTGAAACGCATCTCTTCTACTGAAGAAGTGCCCATAGTTGAATTTGAAAGCTCAGATTTACTGGATTTTTTTCGTGTTTGGATTCAAAATACTTCCATAAAAAATAAAGAAACCAAAGAGCTTGTAGTAGAACGTGTTTCACTGTATCGAAGATGAGTAAGTATGCATCTTAGGACCCATATTTACCAGACTTTTTTTCGTTATTTTGGTCTATACTGCCACCTCTAAAGCTGCCTACCCTACAACCCCAGCAACAACAGTACCGGTTCTTGCATTCCACTGTCAAAGGTATAACAAGGATTTTCGCTTAGAACTTTCGAATCAGTCGTTTCCGGACCAGGGTCCCTTACCCCGAATTGATTCATATACCCTGCTCCATCAGCTCTGAAACTTTGTAACATCACCACAGAATAAAAAATAAGTGTGCGATCATACTTGAGTCCAAGATATTTGGGGTCAGCAAACTGAGACGATATCCATAACATGCTACATTCTCTTTCTGCATCTCTAGGGACTGATGACCTTAGCAGTTAAGTCCCATAAGTTTTCGCACGTATTTAAACATTTTTTTCTGCGTCTCTGATGCATAAATAGGAACCACAGACGTGTTTTTTTATTCTTTTTTCAGGGTTGGGCTTTAGATGACTATTGTTCTAATAAACAGCTACGTTTTCCAACACTTACATTAGTTTCTTTTCCACCCCTTCGAAAGTTTTCCGCATAGATCAAGGAAAGGATGTGCGATCTGATCACGTGATCGTTGGTTGTTGTTTTTGGGTGAGGAGATCAAACAGCGAGGTCATCGGTCTCATCGTATTAGGGAAGGACGGGGAAGGAAGTCGGCCGTGCCCTTTCAAAGGAACCATCCCGGATTAGCCTGGAACGATTTAGATTCAAATGGTTCAAATGGCTCTAAGCACTATGGGACTTAACATCTGAGGTCATCAGTCCCCTAGTCTAAGAACTACTTACACCTAACTAACCTAAGGACATCACACGCATCCATGCCCGAGGCAGGATTCAAACCTGCGACCGTAGCAACCGCGTGGTTCCGGACTGAAGCGCCTAGAACCGCTCGACCAAAGGATTTAGGGAAATCACGGAAAAGCTAAATCAGGATGGCCGGACGCGGGATTGAACTGTCATCCTCCCAAATGAGAGTCCAGTGTGCTAACCACTGCGCCACCTCGCTCGGTATGATCGTTGGTATATATATGTTACACAGCAGTGGGGAGAGAACGCTTGCTTTCTGAAGGCTGTTTTTTCGGATTCGCCGTCGACTCCTCTCTGTCTGTAGAGTAACGAAAAAGATTTTGTAATAAGCACTGGAGGAATTCTGTAAGGTGTCAGGCAAATCCAACACCTTCCATGAAAACCCTGACATGATAAGCAAATCCAGTAGTATGTCACATTGCTCCGAATAAATTGTCACATTAAGTTAACCATAGTAATACGAGTAACGAGTGAGCAAATGGAACACCACAGACTAACACAAGAGTGCCTAAATGCATGTCACACCTTCCCACTGTGAGACAGACGCAGTTCCGAGGGGAGAAACGAGAACAGAAGCCGAGACCAGAACCGTGTTGAGCTAGAAGGCCATACGATAAGGGACGGACACCCACGTCGTCAGACAACCACCAGAACCACCCCGCAGCCCATGTTAAAAGATAGAGCCCTCCAGAAGAACAGTATAGATCTTACGATAACACTAAAAGGGCCACATCAGCTGCAAGTTTTAGCGTGAGACTTTTTCGCGTCTCTGTTACGTTGCAAACTTTAAAAACATTGCCCAACCACGAAAAGAATAACGTTTCTCATTGGATAGACAGAATTTTTGTAGGCGGAGCTTAAGGTTAACATTGAGACCCTGATTGGTCAGATGAAAACACAGCCAGATAGTTTTTTTTAAAACCAACTTCGGTAAATTGTAGTAAGGAGAAGTTAGGAAAGAGTTGCTTCCGAGTCGGCGAGGTGCGTGGAGCGGTGCCGACCGACGCCCCCTGACACTGCCTAACCAACGACAAGGTAATGAACGCACGCAATGCCGCATAACAGCGCATA
Organism: Schistocerca nitens; assembly: GCF_023898315.1. Classification (NCBI taxonomy): domain Eukaryota; kingdom Metazoa; phylum Arthropoda; class Insecta; order Orthoptera; family Acrididae; genus Schistocerca; species Schistocerca nitens. Next base: position 258,802,851 of record NC_064622.1, read on the forward strand.
AAGCTTCACTCAGAACTGCAGAAGTCTCATCTGTTACACCCCCATTTTGCGTAATACTAGTGTCGATCGTCAATTAAAGCTCATGGTATTCACATTTGCTACGTAAGTTAAAATCTGAAACGCGATGATTTTTCTGTTATATAATTATTGAGAAGCCATATAAGCCACTGTAATTTATGGCAACTTAAATAAGTAATTAAAGATAATTGAGGGTCACTGTAGACCATTTTGATAGTTTTCTCTTTTGTGAAACTTAATTTAAACCTAGATTGTAGATGTGATATGGCATAGGTCATCCTTCGATCCATTGGAGAACTTGGAAACCCATTCAGGGAATATTCGTTCACATTTTTGTTGAACGCAGTTGTTTTTTATCATATATTAAAACATTTCCTTTTATCAATAGTGCAATTTATAAACAATGTTTCGTGAGTAGAATAAAATTTCCAATGGTAAATTTAACTGCTTTTTCGATGTTATTTTACCAGCTAACTAAAAATAGGAAAGCCTTGAACCCCTTCCACTAAATTTAGTTAGTATTAAGATTCTTTTACAGGGAGTGCAGTGGAGCTGACGCTGAAATCATTAAGTGTTTGGTTATATCATCGCTAGTCTCACTGAACTCTTCTGAACTCTACACGTCATGTGTGGTCTGGCGTCTCCTTACCAGCAACAGGTCCCAGGTTCAAACTAGTTAATTCCCTAAAAAACACGCTCAGAGCGTCGTTGCGCGAAAGTGGTAGGGAGACACGACATAGAACAACAGACACCATGCAGAATGTTAGAGAATGGCGACCCTGCCAGGATGGTAAAATACCATGATTGAAGGTCGACCACATGCCTAACGAGGTCAGAAAAATATCTTGTTGAAAAATTTTTTTAACTAATTTTTTTCCTAAAGTTATAAATCGTCGAAAACAGTAGCTGTAGCGATAGATAGTAAGAAAGCATTCAACAGAACATGAGACATTCTAGCAGAGACAGTAGCATAATTAAGTTATGAATTTTAATATTGTTAGAATTAAGATTTCTCTCCAATGCAAGCGCACAGGTGGCGCATACATCGATGACAAGTTGGTTCTGACCCAACAAGTAAGTTTATGGATTGTCAAGTCGTGTGTGCAAAAAGTTTATGAAACGCGTGAGATCGTATGAGCGCATGTTGACGCGAAGTAAGGCGCGTGAATTGCTTTTAAAACAGAAAATAAGGGATTCGGAAAGTTTAGCAATGGCAGATCGAGACCTTGACCGAATTGAGGTAGAGACCCAGCATGAAGATGGACAGAGAATAGAAGACAGTACAACAGACGATGCAGTATCGCGAGAAATAGTACAGATAACGCACCATAACGAGGATAATGTACGTCAAGGTACAGAAAACCTAGGTCAGCATACGACAGAGGAGCAGGAAAGTAGAGAGACAGCCGATGAGGATTCTAACTTGCGTCTTGAATACGTGGAACCCATAGTACAAGTAATCAGAGCTCCCTCACCACAGAGTACAAGGAATTCGAGCAGAAACGTGTCACCGCACAGTTCAATGCAATCGGTTGCAAACCAATACTTGGGCGTAAACACAGAGCGTAGAACGTCGGAAGAAAACGCAATAGGACCCACCAATCTGGCAGAATTATTACAATTAATGACGGAAACCATGACAAGACAAAATAAAGAAATTGCGAACCAAATTAAAATTCAGAATGGAGAAACGACGAACAAAATTGCAGAAACCACGAGACAAATGCATGAGATTAAAGAACAAAACAAAAAAAATCAGTTACACCTAAGTCATATTGAAGACGACGCGAAAGAATCTCGAGAAGTGATAGGAAACTTAGTAACAGGTCACAATCAATTGAGAACAGACACTGACAAGGTACATGCGGACGTACAAACATTGCCTAATGACACTCACGACGAGATCAAAACATTACGTAACAACACCCAGGGAGAAGTCAAGAAACTAGAGGAACAGATAAACGTAATTACTAGACAAGCAGCAGGTACAGCGCGTGAAATTGTTGAAAGCAGTGTGTTACACAAACGTATCACAAAAGCAGCGCTGAAAAGATATGCTAACCGCATAGTCAAAATAGAAGCGCAAACGAAGCAACAATTTCAGAAATTGCGAACAGAGTTTTTGCAAACCATTGAAGAGCGTAGTGAACAAGATCGAACAAGCACTGAGTCTGCAACCACATCCGTATCTGTGACAGCACCGGAAAATCAAGCAATTAACGAAGATATCATGCATTTTAGATTCCAATCACAGGCGGAAATCAGACAGCCTGCACCGCAACAAACACGTTTCGAAATTCTTGATGAACAAACGGCACCACAAACACATGCAGAACCACAAATGCATGTTTCAAGACAGTCTGGATCGTGCAATGAAGCGGCAAGGTTAGCCAGACAAGATACCGAACCAATACGTGACAATGGAAAGCCAGGTCGCGAAGAGTACAGTGCAATGCATTCAGCTACACGTTCACAACCGATGAAAGAAAATTATTGCGTACCACTCCAACGATACTACGCAAGGGTAGGCGAAAGTTACAGTAAACAATATCCAATGGATCTACCACAACCGGAAAGAACGACGGGAGAAATGATCAGAAACAAAAGTGGCGAAGAATCGCGAATTTCATATGGAACTATGACGAAGTACGACAACGATCTTTTCCTCACAGTCTGAAAATTTCAACACTTTCGAGAAGGAAACTCATTACATCCACGAACTTTTATTGTTCAATTCCGAGTAGGATTACCAGAACACTGGACGCTAGCCCACAAATTAGATTTCATATGTGCACACATGTCAGGAACAGTCGCAGAAACCATGCAAAATGTTGCAGCGACATGCCGATCGTACGAAGATTTCAGAGAGAAGATTCTCTCACGATATTGGTCCAGCGAAGCACAGAACAGAGTGAAGTACGAATTATTACAGAACCCATATTTTGAAAATTCAGGAGAGAAGAGTCCCGTGAAATTTTTCGAATTAATGGCAAAGAAAAATCAATGCTTAGATGTACCATACAGTGACGGACAGTTGATTGAATTATGCGCGATGAAGTTACCATTGAAATACCAGCAATCATTAGTAGGTCGCGGAGGCAATGACGTCGAAGTATTTAAAGGTATTCTAAGGGAACTAGAGGTCATGTTTTCGGAAGATGGCGCAAGAAAAAGACGAAGCGCACGTGAAAACGAAAGCAAAAAGCAGTGGAATGCACAAGACACAGTACGAAGAAACAATAATTACGAACCACGTGATAACTTCGCACCAAGAAACGACAATAGATTTCAACAAAGAACCGGTTATGGATTTAGAAGAGAATGTGGCAATAACTATAATTCACTCAGGAACGGTAACAACTATTACAGAGGGAATAACGACAACCGGAACGGGTACTGGAGAACCAATAGACCGACGAATTATCAACAAAGAAACAACTATCAACAAGCTGAACAAGAAAAGACAATACAGATAGAAGAGGTGGAGGTAAGACCACCAAACCCCGATAAACGTTCGAATTGACAGCTAAGCGCCCATGCCAAAGGGAATGACGGACCGACCCAGGACAATTGCAGCACCTTGAACAGAGAAGTAAATACCTTGTCACGAGAAGAGAAGAAGGAAGAAACAAATTCGCAGGGACCAGATGAAAACGAAGACAAGAAAATAACAATATCGTGTTGGGACTAAATTAATTGGGAGAATACTGACGAGGAAGATGAATTACCAGAGGCATGCACAACGAATGTAGGAGGAAAGGACGAAGTAATGAGTATTGCAGAGCTATTTGAGATGGAAACCAGGGAAAGCGAATTCAAAGAGGATAATGCACAGTCGACAGAAGTTGAAAATAAGTTACTAGTGGGCACACAACCCAACGTATATAATGGAGGAAGTTATGAAGCGATAATTAGAACATTTAGATGCGATTATGTGGAAGTAGCGACGAAGAAGGAGCAGATAGACGAGGATGAGGAAAAAGTAGAGGATGTTGAAGAAAGCGTAAATGAAGGAAGAAGTAGAGAAGAGGAAATAAAAGAGAGAGAAGTAGCAGTCGAAGCTTATCCTACAGAAAGTTCGAATTCACAAGGGAAATTCCTGAAAAGACTCATGTATGATTCAGTGGAGGATTCGTTGATGCAAGAAGAAGAAGAACAGAACCAACCCTTTCAAATTCAACCAATTGTGAAGGCCATGGTAAAGCATATCCCAGTCAATATTGTAATTGATAGCGGAAGTGAACTGACTGCGATCTCAGAAAATTTATTCATGCAGTGTAATGCCAATGAGGAATTGCCAGTTCTGAAAACACGTGAGATTAAAGTAAGAGGTCCTATTAGAAACAATGCTGCGGAAGTTACGGGACAAACAAGGTTAACTCTTTCGTGTCAAGGTCAAAAGATCGAAGCCAACTTCGTGATTATACCTACACTAACTGTAGATTTGATTATAGGTGCAGATTTTTTAAATGAGAGACGAGCGATAATAGATATGGGGAAAGGTAGCGTAACATTCGGGAATGTCACACTTCTCTTTGAGCAAAAGCTAAAATTAGAAGAAATAACAGTTATAAACAAACAATTAAGAATGACGCGAGATAAAGAGGATGAAGAATTAGAATGGTATGCACAAAAGGGGGAATCGCCTCAATTCATGTTAGAAGTCCATAAAGAAATCGACGAAAAATTGCAAGAAGTTCAAGGTATTTCGGAACACAGTAAAAGAGAATTAGTGGGTATTTTACGAGATAAAGCAGAAGTATTTTTACCTAAGCCTGGCAGTATTAAACACTTTCAGTACAAGTTTGAAGTAAAACAGCACAAACCATTTAGAGTGCCGCCCTATACAATCCCATTAAGCTACAGGAACAAAGTATTCCAGGAGATATCTAAAATGTTAGATGATTATATTACTGAACCAGCTACCTCCACATATAACAGCCCGCTCCATATTGTACAAAAACGAGATGGGAGCATCAGGTTAGTGCTTGATTCCAGACAGATCAACACAATCATAATCAGTGAGACAGATCGCCCAGAAAAATTGGTACAAAACTTCCACGGTGCTAAGATATTTTCATCAATTGATTTACGGAGTAGTTTCTGGCAAATAGAATTGTCCCAGAATGTAGAAAATTTACAGTATTTATCGTATTCGGTAGAGGTTATCAGTTTAAACGATTGCCATTTGGTTTAAACATATCATCAGCAGCGTTTATTAGGGGATTTAATACTATACTCAGTCCTGAAATTTTACAAAAAATTACTTGTTATGTTGATGATGTGATTATAGCAGAAACCTGTTGGGAACATCACAACGACACATTAAATCAGTTTTTACAGATCATGAAAGAGCATGGGGTCACAGTAAATATAACAAAATCCAAATTTGGAAGGCGAGAGGTCAAATTTCTAGGACACATAATTTCAGAGAAAGGGGTAATGCCCGACCCAGAAAGACTAACGGCAATCAAAGAATTCTGTACTCCATATAATAAGAAAACTCTCAGAGGATTTCTAGGTCTCACAGGATTCTATAAAAAATTTATTTGGATCGACTCTCTCGCAACACCACGCCTATGTGCATTGACTGGAAAAAACACGCCATGGGTATGGGATCAACAAGCCTATGAAGAATTTTTAAAAGTGAAAAACTCACTAACAACAGCACCGATTTTAGTATATCCTGATCTAACACAAAATTTTTGTATGGCCACTGATAGCGCGAAAACAGGTTTAGGAGTTGTTTTATTCCAAGAATACGAACAGGCAGGGCTAAGATCATATAGAACAATTGCATTTGCCAGTCGGGTACTCACAAAAAAGCGAGAAAAACTATTCAGTCACGGAGCTGGAAGCATTGGCCATTGTATGGGGCTTCACGTTTTCGATACTTCCTATTCGGAAGAAATACAAAAGTATACACTGACCACAAAGCATTAGAATTTCTGTTATCCGCCAAACTAACTCATGGGAGGTTAGCCAGATGGATGTTAACACTTCAAGAATTTGACTTCACTATTACACACATACCAGGACCAACGAATGTATTAGCAGATGCTTTATCACGATGTCCACAGGGTGCATCCAATAACATAGGTTTGGAAGCAGCAGAAGACCAGTTTACAATGTACTATATGAAACAAGTACCTTTCGAAAACTACATTACGACAGCATTGAGAAACATAGGCAAAGAACAGGACAAGGATCCCGAAATACTAGGAATCAAACACAAGTGGAGAAGTAAGGATTTTCCAGACATTCGACAGCACTATCTCGTAAAAAACAATGTTTTATTTTTTAGACGAAATGTTCCAACGAATGAATGGTTAATTTATATCCCAGATGAACTAATTAATAAGTATATATGGTATACACATTTAAGTAGTGGCCACTTTGGACCAAAGAAATGCTTTTTAAAAATAAAACAAACAAGCCATTTTCCTAATATGGAAAGACGAATTAGAGCAGTATTAGTCAAATGCAAAAAATGTATGAGGGCTAAACACGTCACTTTCCAAACCAAACCACCTATGTTTCCAATAATCCCTAAAAAAAGTAAAACAAATAGCTGCAACAGATTTGATGGGGCCCCTCCCACGCTCAAAAAATGGATATATTTTCATATTTGTCGTTTTGGAACTTACTTCTAAATATGTTACCTTGACACCATTAAAATGGGCAACAGGTCTTACTATAAGTAAAGCATTTAGACAAGATTTTCTCAGACAAGTAGGTCGAGTGGAACGAATAATTTCGGGTAATGGCCCACAATACAAATCAGTGCAATGGCATAACACGTTAAAACAACACAAAATAAAACCCATCTACATATCTAAGTACAAACCTAGGGTAAATCCAGCAGAACGATCTATGAAGGACATAGGCACTTTATGCCGATTATATGCAGGCAAAAGACACAACACTTGGGATATATACCTTAAAGATTTTCAAGAAGTAATAAATGAAATGCCACATAGCACTACACTACTACCTCCAGTTACTGTACTTAAAAATATTGAACCCGAAAACATAACCAGAGAAAATGTTAGATTTCCTATTGTACCACGTAGACAGCACAAACAAGTCATAGCAACAGCACTCTCCAACATCAGAAAGGCAGCCATTAAAAGAAAAGAAAGAGGAGATAGAACAGCAATTAAAAGAACATTCTCAGTAGACCAGATAGTATTTGTAAAAACACACCATCTCTCCAGCAGACAGAAACACAAAATACGTAAGTTTTACGCTGCATACAAAGGACCTGTCATAATTAGCCGAATTGCTCATGATAATGCTGTGGAACTAATGAACCCAAAAAACAGGCAAAACCTTAGGACTTCACCATATGAGCCATATCAAAAAGTTTGAAGATTAATTTTATTACTGGTAAATAATCAGCACAATATTTCAAGATTATGTTGCAGATAAGATCATCAGGAGAAAGAAGAATGAAGAGAGAGGAAGGTGGGAAAAAGAAAGTAGTTTCAATAAAAACAAAAACAAAAATAATACCACAGTAGCATAGATTAAGGTGAAGGGATAAAGCGTAGATAGTCTAACAGCATGAAATACTAAAATGCTATACACCACGACACTACACAAAAAATAAAAAACGAATTTGAGGATCCTTGTAGAAGTTAAGACACAAAATATCTTAGAATTGTAACATGGAGAGGGTGCCGAAATTTGTAAAGCTTTTTAAGAAGGCGTAAAACAATGTAGGTACTAGACCCTAACATATGTTAGATGATTATAAGTAAAACTTTTTGTAAGAACCATTGTAAAAACTCCAGCAAAGACCAGATGCAATGACCCACAAGTTGCAGCGTGAGAAGTATCAAGAAAGAAAAGGACGTAATTAGCAAGACACGACTCCTACAAGGCAGAAGCGTCGAGAGAAGGGAAAGGACAGTGAGACCAACAGAAGGCCCTTGTAGCCGAAGTGGGCAGTAAATCTGCTGAACCACAGGGTGGTGGAGCCCTGCTGGGACAGAACACGGAACCACAGAGTGGTGGAACACGGAAGGCCAAGAGGGTCTTGGAACTCCCCGACTCAGTGGAGCGAGCAAAAAATGGCCCGACGAGAAGACCGCTTGGACAAGCCATCACTGGCAAAAAAAAAAAAAAAAAAAGTGTAAAAGTCACACTACTGCTATTAAACAGCACGCTGATGCACGAAACTGAAGAAAACTTCCACAAAGTAATAATGACATGCCCAAACAATTTATCAAATTGTTACTAAGAGGAGAACTTCAAAGCGACTAGTTATCAATAAGTATTTCCATATCCTGCCCAGAGAAGAACCAAGAAGGAAGTAAGAAGCAGAGAAAAAGCAGGAAGAACAGAAGTTGAACATTCGCAAGATTGAGACCAAGAAAGAAGATGGGTGAAGAATAGACGACATACCTTCCCAAATCCCTATCCTATTGTAAACTAGTCGTCAGCGAAGTATTACAACGAAAAACGACCACTTTCAGCGACACATAACGATGACTTTCACGCATACAAAGCCAGTAAACCATGAGATTCTGCACTCACAGCTCCTTTCCATTATGGGACCCCCACAACAACAACACACACTTCCAAAGCCAACAAGGAATGATGAACGAAGTTATACATCAAATACTTGCCCACATTCATCTCGCTCAAGTCCATCAGCTTCATGCAAAAACATTCGTCAACCTCACGCTTAAACATTCATAGGATTGTGTGAATGTGTGAAATCAAATTATGTGATGTAGGAATTGTGCAAAAGAAATGTGTGAAAAACTAAATAAGTTAAGCACACCAGACAGCTAATAAACTACAAAATAACAGTCATTGACTATGGACTTAAGTAAAAAAATAGACTATCGATAAAAATAAGTCATTAGTTCTGAAATGGACAGTATATAAAGAACAAAAGTCAGGTATAATAAACACTAAAACTATATGCCACTTATTTTCTCCTCATAAAAATAAAAGAATAACTATATTTTACTTATTTTCTCCTTATAAAAACAAAGAATAAAAAACTATCTTGTTGGATGTTTTCCCTTTATTTAACATTTGTACCATTTGTTAGGATAATATCTCAAGACTTGTGTATGTATATTTCTTTGTCAAAGCAATTCTTGGAAATAATTCTTATTTGTTAGTGTAACAATGTTGAAATGAGTGTCTAGAAACAAAAACATTTTACTTGTACATGATATTTGGAAAATGTGTTAGGAATAGATTTTACTTAATTACTACATTTATACAAAAAATATTTCTAAGAAAATCGATGTGAAAGACTCCCCACTTTCGATAACAAACTTCTTAAAAAACAAACTTAACACTTAAATAAAGAAAGAAAATAATTAAAAATTAATAATAATAATAATAGCATAAAAATATTCTTCTCTTGTCAATATAAACATATTTTTGAAAATAATGTGGAAGAATATAAAAATATAAATTAGTAATACAAACTAGCATAGAACCAGAATAACGTGGCTGAACAGTAGGCAACAAAATTTAGATAAAGGAATAATTTTTGACTGACTTAGACAACGATTCAATCATTGCCTAACTTCAGTGCAAAAATTAAGTTTGAAGGGTGGGTGATATGTAAGGTGTCAGGCAAATCCAACACCTTCCATGAAAACCCTGACATGATAAGCAAATCCGGTAGTATGTCACATTGCTCCGAATAAATCGTCACATTAAATTAACCAAAGTAATACGAGTAACGAATGAGCAAATGGAATACCACAAGAATGCCTAAATGCATGTCATACCTTCCCACCGTGAGACAGACGCAGTTCCGAGGGGAGAAGCGAGAACAGAAGCCGAGAGAAGAACCGTATTAAGCTAGAAGGTACTACGATAAGGGACGGACACCCACATCGCCAGACAACCACCAGGACCACCCCCCAGCCCTTGTTAAAAGATAGAGCCCTCCAGAAGAACAGTATAGATCTTACGATAACACTAAAAGGGCCACATCAGCTGCAAGTTTTAGCGTGAGACTTTTTCGCGTCTCTGTTACGTTGCAAACTTTAAAAACATTGCCCCACCACGAAAAGTATAACGTTTCTCATTGGATAGACAGAATTTTTGCAGGCGGAGCTTAAGGTTAACATTGAGGCCCTGATTGGTCAGATAAATACACAGCCAGATATTTTGTTTTTTAAACCAACTTCGGTAAATTGTAGTAAGGAGAAGTTAGGAAAGAGTTGCTTCCGAGTCAGCGAGGTGTGTGGAGCGGTGCCGACCGACGCCCCCTGACACTGCCTAACCAACGACAAGGTAATGAACGCATGCGATGCCGCACTCAGAACTGCAGAAGTCTCATCTGTTACACCCCCATTTTGCGTAATACTAGTGTCGATCGTCAATTAAAGCTCATGGTATTCACATTTGCTACGTAAGTTAAAATCTGAAACGCGATGATTTTTCTGTTATATAATTATTGAGAAGCCACATCAGCCACTGTAATTTACGACAAGTTAGATAAGTAATTAAAGATAATTGAGGGTCACTGCAGACCATTTTGATAGTTTTCTCTTTTGTGAAACTTAATTTAAACCTAGATTGTAGATGTGATATGGCATAGGTCATCCTTCGATCAATTGTAGAACTTGGAGACCCATTCAGGGAATATTCGTTCACATTTTTGTTGAACGCAATTGGTTTTTATCATCCTGTATTAAAACATTTCCTTTTATCAATAGTGCAATTTATAAACAATGTTTCATGAGTAGAATAAAATTTCCAATGGTAAACTTAACTGCTTTTTCGACATTATTTTACCAGCTAACTAAAAATAGGAAAGCCTTGAACCCCTTCCACTAAATTTAGTTAGTATTAAGATTCTTTTACAGGGAGTGCAGTGGAGCTGACGCTGAAATCATTAAGTGTTTGGTTGTATCATCGCTAGTCCCACTGAACTCTTCTGAACTTTACATGTCATGTGTGGTCTGGCGTCTCCTTACCAACAACAGGTCCCAGGTTCAAACTAGTCAATTCCCTAAAAAACACGCTCAGAGCGTCGTTGCGCGAAAGTGGTATGGAGACACGACATAGAACAACAGACACCACGCAGAATGTTAGAATTGTGCCGATCTATAACCGTTCGTGCTACTGTACACGGAGGTAACAAAAGTCGTCGGATAGCGATATGGCAGTAGCATCACGTGCACAAGGTATAAAACAGCACTGCATTAGCGGAGGTGTCATATGTACACAGATGAATCGTAGCGAAATGTGTCCGATGTGGTTCCAGCCGCACGTTAACAGATTTTGAACGCGAAATGATAGTTGGAGCTAGACGCATGAGACATTCCATTTCGGAAATCGTTAGGGAATTCAATATTCCTAGACCGTGTCAAAAGTGTACCTAAAATACCAAATTTCAGTTATTATCATTCACGACGATCAACGCGGTGACCGACGGAGTTCACTTGACGACCGAGAGCAGTGGCGTTTGCATAGAGTTGTCAGTGCTAACAGACATGCAAGACTGCGTAAAATAACCGCAGAAAACAATGTTGAACGTACGACGATCTTATCCGTTGGGACAGTGCGGTGAAATTTGGCGTTAATGGGCTATGGCAGCTGAAGACCGACGCGAGTGCCTTTGCTAACAGCTCATGACATCGCCTGCAGTTCCTCTTCTGGGCTCGTGATCATGGCGACTGGATCCTAGACTACTGGATAACCTAGATCTGGTCAGATAAGTCGCTGTTTCAATTGGTAAGAGCTGATGGTAGGCTTAGAGTGTGACGCAGGCCCCACGAAGACTTTGACCCAAGTTGCCAACGAGGCAGTATGCGAACTGGTGGTGGCTTCCTCGTGGTGTGGTCTGCGTTTACATGGAATGGACTGGGTCCTCTGGCCCAACTGAACTAATCACTGACTGGAAGTGGCTATGTTATTCTTGGAGCCCACTGATAGACTTCTTGTTCCGAAACAACCACGGAATTTTTATAGACGACTGTGCGGCATGTCACCGGACCACAGTTGTTCGCCATTGGTTTGCAGAACATTGTGGACAATTCTGGCGAATGCTTTGGTCATCCAGATAGGGCTGTATGAATCTCTTTGAACATTTATGTGGTACAATCGATAGGTCAGTTCATGCACAAAATCCTGCGCCGGCAACACATTCGCGATTATGGACGGCTATAAAGCCAGCATGACTTGTTGAGTCCATTTCTCCTGTAGTTGCTGCATTGCGCCGGGAAAAAGGAGGTCCGACACGATATTAGGAGATATCCAATGTCTTTTGTCACATTAGTCTACGGATACCTTTCTTAATAGTTTTCTTTAGACTGTATTGTACGCTGGTGTCAGAAGTGAAAGCCGCTCCTGTGATCTACTTTCGTTCGTAATCATCTTCTACATGTTGCACAAGGTTCAGGGTTTGACCGCAGCTGTGCCGTGGCGAAAGCCTGCATGTTCTCATGTAATGGCTCGATCGACATATACTGAAATGCCGTTAATAGGGGTGTTTCCACACTGCGCCTTTATGAATGCTTCGACTCTGACGGCTACACTTTCAACGAGATGTCCGAATGTCTTCGTCAAGAGCTGAAACCGATGTTGGACGCTGAGGTCTGGATCTACGTCTTCGTTCTACCTCATCCCAAAAGTGTCCAAATGGGTTCAAGATGCGACTCTAGACAGTCTAGTCCATTTCACCAACGTTACTGTCCTCAAACTAATGGCCCACAGATGCTGCTTATGACAAGGTGCATTGTGATGCTGATGGAGTTCCTCCACTGTACGCAGAACACAATTCTGTAAAATGTTTTAATATTCTTCCGCATTTAGCGTTTCCTTGAGCGTAATATGGAGGCCACATCCTAACCACGGAAAACACCGCAATACCGTAACAAGACCTCCTCTGTCCTTTACTGTTGGCACTACACAATCACAGAAGGTAAATTTCTCCAGGCCTACGCCAAATTCAAGCTCTTCCGTCGGGCTGCCGCTGGGTACAGCGTGATTAATCACTGCAAATCACTAGTTCTCAGTCATCCACTGTCCACTGCCGTTGCTCTTTAGACCACCTCAAGCGTGGCGCGGCGTGACTGCAGAAATGTGTGGCTTATCAAGCACTGCGCGACCATTGTGTCCCGTTTCTGGATGGTCTGCTGGTAGTGCTCTGGTACTCACGAGGGATTCTTTCCACTGATTTTATGCAACTTCTTACAACTAACCTCCGCAGTGTTACACATACATAGGGCAAACAGATACAAGGAACACATGAGAGCCTGGAAATATGGGACAAAGCACTCCACATTTGCAGAACACCTAAGAAAAAATTACAATAAACCAACCACTAGGGAAGATGACATGAAAATAATTAGAATCAACAATAAAATACACCACCTGACCATGCAAGAAAATTATCACATACATAAAACGAAAGGAGAGGGGAAAATCCTGCTGAATGACCTAGTACACATGCCAAGCAATTCATTATTTACACTAACAGATAAAATAATAGAATAAAGTTCGCAAAAAGTATTAATTTACTTTTACTGTCCAATGTAATAATAATAGAACCCAACATCTTTACACTCACTCATCCATGAACCCCTCCACAGAGTATTGAAACGAAAAGTCAAAATAGCTGCCACCAAAGTTCTCAGCCACTCGCTAACAGCTAGTACACTCGACACCTCCCCCCCCCCCCCCCTCCCAAAAAAAAGTCGGCTCACGGTATAAACATCATAAATAGAAGTTGGTAACGAACACATACTTCGTTAGGTTGGCAACAAATAGGTAAACATACCAAAGAAAATGAAACACGTAATGGAGACGCAATATTTACGCTGTGAAAAGCAGTGTACGACGAAATAGATCGATTGACAAAAGAACAATAGTCCACCACAAAAAAGAGTCAGAAACATGGTGATCAGTGTGTGGAAGGCTAGAACACAAAGATGTGATTATATGGCAGTGATACAAGTGGTAGTGCGACCTCCGGACCAGATGTGAGGAAACGCAGATCAGCAAATCGTAAGTAATTACTTTTTTTACAAAAAATCGCGAAGTGAACTGTCTGATAATCTATAGCTAACAAAACTGTATCACTATAGATCCCACTGATGATGCCTTAGAACAGGAGAAGGCGAAACGCGTGTGGGATAAATAAAGTAACTAGCAGCAGGAAAAGGCAGATTTATTTGCAAAACAGGTATTTATATGCTTGCTGCAGAAGAAGGCCACCCAAACAAACTTGTCATTTTCTGGAACTCACATGCTAGTGTATGGTCTTCGAATCAGAAAAAAATCCAAACAAAAATTTATTTTACGTTAGTTTTACATCTACATCTACATCCATACTCCACAAGCCACCTGACGGTGTGTGGCTGAGGGTACCTTGAGTACCTCTATCGGTTCTCCCTTCTCTTCCAGTCTCGTATTGCTCGTGGAAAGAAGGATTGTCGGTATGCCTCTGTGTGGACTCTAATCTCTCTGATTTTATCCTCATGGTCTCTTCGCGAGATATACATAGGAGGGAGCAATATACTGCTTGACTCCTCGGAGAATGTATGTTCTCGAAGCTTCAACAAAAGCCCGTACCGAGCTACTGAGCGTCTTTCCTGCAGAGTCTTCCACTGGAGTTTATCTATGCTCTCCGTAACGCTTTCCGCGATTACTAAATGATCCTGTAACGAAGCGCGCTGCTCTCCGTTGGATCTTCCCTATCTCTTCTATCAACCCTATCTGGTACGGATCCCACACTGCCGAGCAGTATTCAAGCAGCGGGCGAACAAGCGTACTGTAACCTACTTCCTTCGTTTTCGGATTGCATTTCCTTAAGATTCTTCCAATGAATCTCAGTCCGGCATCTGCTTTACCGACGATCAACTTTATATGATCATTCCATTTTAAATCACTCCTAACGCGTACTCCCAGATAATTTATGGAATTAACTGCTTCCAGTTGCTAACCTGCTACATCGTAGCTAAATGATAAGGGATCTGTCTTTCTATGTATTCGCAGCACATTACACTTGTCTACATTGAGAGTCAATTGCCATTCCCTGCACCATGCGTAAATTCGTTGCAGATCTTCCTGCATTTCAGTACAATTTTCCATTGTTACAACCTCTCGATATACCACAGCATCATCCGAAAAAAGCCTCAGTGAACTTCCGATGTCATTCACAAGGTCATTTATGTATATTGTGAATAGCAACGGACCTACGACACTCCCCTGCGGCACACCTGAAATCACTCTTACTTCGGAAAACTTTTCTCCATTGAGAATGACATGGTGCGTTCTGTTATCTAGGAACTCTTCAATCCAATCACACAGTTGGTCGGAGAGTCCATATGCTCTCACTTTGTTCATTAAACGACTGTGGGGAACTGTATCGAACGCCTTGCGGAAGTCAACAAACACGGCATCTACCTGGGAACCCGTGTCTATGGCCTTCTGAGTCTCGTGGACGCCTCTCGGTGTTTTCGTTATTTTTGGCAAGTACAAATGCGTATATTTTCCGTGGCTGCGGTACGTGTGAACGTCCTTGACGAGACGTAGAAACAGCGATCGTTAGTCTGAAAACGAAGAACATGTCCTTCATCCATGATATCTCCGGTCGCATAGTGTGAGCTGGGTGTGGACGGCAGCCACCCGGGGCGATAAGGAAACCTCTAGGCTAGGCGGCAGTCAGATGACGGATGACGCGCCGTCACGTGCGTAGATCACAAGACCGGCCAAGGGCGTCCGAGCGCTACACACGCGGGAGCGCCGATTACTGTCTGCGACAGTTCCGTCAGGGCTCCGTCCCCACGACGCCAACCGATGCGACGGCAAGGTAAGTGCAAGTGCGCCGTCTACAACTTCAGTCTTATCTCCGTAGCGTCTGCGGCGCACACAATGTCAAATGTGTTGTCAGCAGCATCGTCATAACTCTCACGCTTTTACTAGCGACGTTGACGACGTGAATCCTCTCTTCCATAGTCCGCTTGCATTGCTGTTTCTGAAAGAAGTACCTCTCCGAAAAAGTACACACAAACAAATGTCTCCGTGAAAACTTCTCACGGCAGTGTAATTTCGTACTGACGATCAATAGTTCTCACTTACATTACCTCGACGCATGGAGAATTTGTACATTCGCCTCGATGCAAAACATTTTATTTTTCATATTCAGATACATTCCCGGAACGTTTTGTATCAGTCGATTCTACGTTTTCAGCAGATGAACAGGGATATATAACGTCCAACGCTTCTCTACCGCCATTTGTGCTGAGACTCCCTCGATACGTGACCTCCTGTTGCTACACCACGAAGATGACGTGCTACAGACGCGAAATTTAACCGACAGGAAGAAGATGCTGTGATATGCAAATGATTAGCTTTTCAGAGCATTCACACTAGGTTGGCGCCGGTGCCGACACCTACAACGTGCTAAGATGAGGACAATTTCCAACCGATTTCTCATACACAAACAACAATTGACCGGTTTTGCCTGGTGAAACGTTGTTGTGATGCCTCGTGTAAGGAGGAGAAATGCGTACCATCGCGTTTCCGACTTTGATAAAGGTCGGATTGCTGTTAATCGTATCACGATATTGCTGCTCGCGTTGGTCGAGATCCGATGACTGTTAGCAGAATATGGAATCGGTGGCTTCAGGAAGGTAATACGGAACGCCGTGCTGCATCACAACGGCCTCGTATCACTAGCAGTCGATATGACAACATCTTATCCGCATGGCTGTAACGGATCGTGCAGCCACGTCTCCATCCCTGGGGACGTTTGCAAGACAACAACCATTTGCACGAACAGTTCGACGACGTTTGCAGCAGCATGGACTATCAGATCGGAGACCATGGCTGCGGTTACCCTTGACGCTGCATCACAACAGGAGCGCCTGCGATGGTGTACTCAACGACGAACCTGGGTGCACGAATTGCAAAACATCATTTTTTTTCGGATGAATCCAGGTTCTGTTCATAGCATCATGATGGTTGCATCCGTGTTTGGCGACATCGCGGTGAACGCACATTGGAAGCGTGTAATCGTCATCGCCATACTGGCATATCACCCGACGTGATGGTATGGAGTGCCCTTGGTTACACGTTTCGGTCACCTCTTGTTCGCATTGACGGCACTTTGAACAGTGGACGTTACATTTCAGATGTGTTACGACCCTTCATTCGAACCTTGCGAAACCCTACATTTCAGCATGATAATGCACGGCCGCATGTTGCAGGTCCCGTACGGGCCTTTCTGGATACAGAAAATGTTCGACTGCTGCCCTGGCCAGCACATTCTCCAGGTCTCTCACCAATTGAAAACGTCTGGTCAATGGTGGCCGAGCAACTGCCTCGTCACAATACGCCAGTCACAACTCTTGATGAACTGTGGTATCGTGTTGAAGCTGCATGGGCAGCTGTACCTGTACACGCCATCCAAGCTCTGTTTGACGCAATGCCCAGGCGTATCAAGGCCGTTATTACGGGTAGAGGTGGTTGTTCTGGGTACTGATTTCTCACGATCTATGCACCCAAATTGGGTGAAAATGTAATGACATGTCAGTTCTAGTATAATAAATTTGTCCAATGAATGCCCGTTTATCATCTGCATTTCTTCTTGGTGTAGCAATTTTAATGGCCAGTAGTGTGTGATATAAATGTTTGAAGATATTTTTTATTTACGCATCATTTACATCCTCCCTCACGGAGGTGGGTTGGAACGGTCATTCTACCACGCTTTAGAGTTCATCAAAAATTATTAAAATGCAAACAGTTTATATTAATATAAAACATGATGACAAAATGAACGGCGTTGGTGATGTGGGTTAAATTTGGCCCTTTGAATAATTTATACACGACTGTGCTTAAACTGACGCACAATATTTTTAGCGCAACGCAATCTGACTTTCAAAATTCCCTACAAAAGAATGGCCCTGACTAACATTAAACTATACCTTTCACAAATCACTTACCTCACAAAAATCTTCGCTGCTCAAGCTACTGCAATACAGCGAGCGCCACTACTGCCAGCTAAATAAAAGATTCAAACTATGGAAGGCACTAACTACTGATAGGGATAGTTAGCAAATGAAAGATATTAATAGAGAACAAACAATGTATTTACCTTGATATCATCATATATATATATAGCAGTTCATAACAAATTACAAAACTCCGCCATCTCTCTCCCCACATCCACCACTGCTGGCGGCTCACCTCCAACTGCCCTGCGCTACGCGCTGTTCACAGCCAGCTGCCTAACACTACAATGGCGAGTATTACAACAATGCAAAGCAGCCACAGACTGCACACAGCACAGCCAGTGATTTTCATACAGAGGTGGCGTTACCAATAAAAAACCTAAACAGCCTACTTACATAGCCCCCATGCTCCCCACAAAAAAATTTTACAAAATTTTTTTGGGCACTGGCCAATACATATTTGTTAAAATTTTTCATAATCGTAATTACAATAACAAAGAAATCAAATGCACACACTTATTGATACAATGTTGGTCAAAAGCTAAAATTTTCTCACAGTCCATAAAGACAGTGCTGATCATTCATCACATTGCAGTGTTTTTCCCAAAGTCTGAGCAGTAATAGAAAATGCACACGGAAGTAGTGGATTTCCATGCAGTCTTGAAGAAGTAGTGTTGTCCTTCCAACGGAAAGACAGTGCTGACTCTTGACATGCTGACAGGTAATGGGCCACAACAGAGCAAACCCACAGCGGAGTCAATCGAAGTTTTGAAGAATATCGTTTGGTAGGTCATCACAGAGCAGACCCACTGCAGTCCTGGTAGAGATTACGGTATTGGTGGGCCACCAGAGGTGCAGACCCACTGCAGTCCTTGTAGAAATAATGGTACTGATGGATCATCAAAGATGTAGACCCACTGTAGTCCTTGTAGAAATAATGGTATTGGTGGGTCATCAAAGATGCAGACCCACTGTAGTCCTTGTAGAGATGGCCAGCAGCCATCTGTTGTGACTATGCAGGTGCACAATCACCATTGAAGAGTCTTGCGGATAATATAGCAAGTCCATAACCACCACTTGTGCACTCACAAAGTTTTTGGAATTGTCCTTAGAACCAGCAATGCTGTTATCCAGTCCCTTGCTGAATTATTAACACACGTGCAAACACTAACAGTCCCTACTTCTCACATATTGTCCATATACTATGACCAACAGACACGTGTGCAGTGAAATGATACTTAATTTGAAGAACTGGTGTCAATTACAATATTATAACATGAGAATACAATTACAAAGGTACAAATTACATTATTAAAGAACATAACAATACAGATAACATTTGTAGTACAGGTTTTACAACAGAACAGAAATAAACATATACATCAATGTTACAGGAATTATGACATAAGTAAATACATCAAATATCAGAATAACTTTTGGAACATCAACTTCACACATAAGCATTAAAACAATACAGAATAAATAATGTCTAAGCATCTTTACAAGGTAAATAACACACTATCAGAAAAAATTCTACAACTCTCATCAGATAAACACATAAAGACAGGAAGAACACAAATGTACAAGAGTACACAAACACATAGCGGAATAACAGAAAGGGAAAGGACAGGGTTTGTTTTACTGCAGTATCTTGCGAACAAAACTTTTTTTGTTCTTGGAGATCTCCCTTCGTTCATCATTATTCCCAAAAAGTCCTATCTATACCTCCTTTCTGTATTCTAACCATATTTCTTTCAAAATAATTACGGATCATTGTACAATACTCATTTTGGCCCAAAACGTTTTCATATACCTTCAATGCATTTCTTTCCATTCATCACAACTAGTTTCTTATATAGTCTACCCCCTCTTAAGCTAACTTAAATCTACTGAGATCAGATGCTAAACTAAGGGACGAGGCAATGCAGCAGCACATAAAACAATTAACGCAAACAGCAATGACAAAAAAGTGCAGATTTGCAAAGGAAGCAGCATTTTAGAAATTAGCGAAGCAATTGCAATATTACAACTAATGTAAGGCAATGTGCAGCAAACAAGAAAAATAAATCTGGCTTAGCAGAGTAACACAAATTAAAATTCAGTAGCACTATGCCTGGCAAACAGCATAACTTATACCTAAACATGACAAAGTTCAAGCAGAAGAAGTATTACACTAAAAATGGCCATGTCTAATACCTATGTCACATCTTAATACTAGAGTGATGCATCACGAGAACTTACACTAGCAGATAAGTTACCAAATCGTAAAGAAATTATTTATGCAATTCCTGTGAAGGGAAATGTCTATTTATGTGCCCTCATTTCTTGGAAGTAGATCATAAATTTCTTATTGACTCGATCTGTAGGTATAAAATAACTATATTAGTACATATATTAAATTTTATTTTAACCAATGCTGCAGTGCAGCTAGAAACTAGATATTAAACAAAATGAGTAAATATGTACAAAGGAAGGCATGAAACATCATTCATTAGCCATAGGGCATTTCATAAGGTAGTACAGAAAATCTCTCAACTCTCGTAGAAAGACGCTTGTCATAATCAGGTGTGCAGATGTAAAAATGTTTCCAAGTTATTATTAGCGTGTCGTATTTACGATGCTTTCTACAAAGGAATGTCAATAGCGAGGATAATGGCCTCCCCTTTTTTTTTCTACCACCTAATGGCTTTTTCTCAAGGCGGTTGGCACACCTGGCCGCTCACAACGAATTACGTCTCGGTCACTTACCTTTCATACCGAAATATTGACGACAGCAGTTTTCGCTACAGTGACAGTCTCATATAAAAAAATTCACACGTTGAGAATTTGGTTACAAATGTGTAGAAACAATATCTTATGAATATAACAGTGTCCAAAAAATTTTCGGCGGCATTCTGATACATTCACGCATTTACACACATTTCCTACCTCTTAAAGTACGATTCTTGGTTTCCAACATCCTTTTTTACAAGTCAGAGTCCCTAATTCAGTACTCCTTACCTTATTACACATATACAAATTCGTCAACGCTTCTTCAATATTTCCTGATAATAAATACGTAGCATAATCAAATAACTCATATAGCATCAGCTTACTGATCATAAACATACCGCAACAGCATAATACACATAGTCATCGTAATAATAACATCATAACACCTCCGTCAATTCTCAAAATCGTCGTAGCTTCCTCCAATAATTTCAAAACCTAAAAAAAATTCTCTGCTCATGTCAGTAGTGTCATTTACCTCAAATGTACTTTAAAAATCATGCTCCCTTACCAAATACATCATTCAAAGCTCTCATAGTATCACAATGGTTCCAGAAAAATATGAGCATTTCACAAAGTACAGACAAAATACAATTTCGTAAGTGTGAAGTTATCCAACGGTATAATTACGTAAACATCTGTCACTGAGGTAGTAAAAAAATGTTTGTTTCTTTGTTAAATAATCAGATAGCTGTGTAATTTATGTGTTAGAGAAATATGGTACCGATGTGTAAAGTTGTATAAGCAAATACCATATTAGCAAGGGCCCCTTGTGCTTGCCAAACACATGGTACACAAAGTAGGCGTGTACCCCCCCCCCCCTGAGGATTAATGTAATTATACCTTCAGGTGTTATAGATTATTGCAATGGAATGAAATGTATCACGGAAAATCTTCTTTGCAATTCAAAAATCTTGAAAAATAAATGGCTTAAGTACAAAATTAATCTCTCAAATGCGTGTCCTGTAGCGCTAAATGTGCGTCTTGCTGTAAGATAATTCTGTGGAAGTGTCGTAGTTATCGTCCTCCGAAAGCTAAGTTCTGCAGAAGTCAATGTACTTACCTCATGATACACAAAAGTGAAATGCTTTGCGTATAGATATCTTAGTTATTACGCTTATTGCCGTGATGAGGTAAGTACTGTGCTGTAACGTATTGTTGTGCCACGAAAAAGGCTGTCTCATTGTTGCTATACCACAAAAGTTACTATTAAAATATGTTTTTCTTTCCAGAAGAATTCAGAAAACTGTGCAGATATAAAACAGATACACCGCAAAAGCAACATTGTAAACTGTCACTCATTAGTAGCGTCGTGATAAAATTGTGTAGCTGTCAAAGAAACCAAGTGCTAAGTCATCTTTAATCCCACAGAAAGTACTTCAAATAAAGAATGTCTTTTCAAGTAAACCAAAATGTTACATGAAAATCTCACTAGCAGTGCCGGTATATGTTCTAAGTATGTGAGCCTGATAGTTGTTCCGTAATCGTGCAACTAACAAGCAAGAATGTACAAATACAACACTGTGTCGTCTGTTCACTATAACAATGCAATCGTAATTTCTGTTTAAAAATGTTCCATAGGTTCTAGACTGGATACTTAACTTCAAACATTGTTGCATGTTAACAGTTTCTTAAGTCTGACAAAGCATACTAGAAATGTGAAGTGAAAAGTTTTATGGCAAAGACAAAGTTAAAAAGCAGATTATCTTTCAATAAACGGTTTTACATGTGAAATGTGGTGTAAACCTTTACTCTTCATAGTACTCAGACTTTTCAACTGAAAAGCAATTGTCATGTTTTATACATCGGTAAAGAATGCTAAAATTTTTCTCAAGGCTAGCGTCTTATGTTATTTTTCTCGGAGCCAGCGGGCGCACGCGGCTGCCTGCTTGTGCGAGTCATTGTCTGTCTCTTTGTTGGCGCGCGCCGTTACTGGGATTAGGAGACCTAACGTCTACAAATTCACCTTGATGAGAAGGCCCTGCCCTGTTTAAATCCCGCCAGTTCTGATGCAATTCAGGTCTGTCGTTACGATCATATCGTCTGTCGTCATGTCGGTAGATGCTGTAGTTTCTTTCTTGTCGGTTAAGTGGTGGAGAATTTCTCCCTGAATCGTAACTGCGCGCTGGACCGTTGCGTCTAAAGTTATTCTGTCTCCCGTAATAATAATTGTTTTGGTTCCCATATTGTCTGTTTCTCTGATTGTCTCTGTAATAGTCATTACCGCGGAGAGGTGATCTTTCCCTGTAATTATTATTACTCTGCCAACGGTTGTCATACGGGTGGTGTCTGTTTTGGTCACGATTTACGTTATAAGAATAGCCTTGTCGTGTATTATTTCTGTCATCGCGGAATTGTGACAGATGTGACCTGTAATTGTTGTGTTCCTGTTCTCGCGTTCCGCGATTGTCAGTGTCAATTTCCAGTTCTTGTAACAGTCCCTGAAAAGCTTCAATGTCGTCTTTGCAACGTCCTGCCAAAATAATATGTCGTAAATGTTCAGGCAGTTTGATTAAGCAAATGCGGATGAGTTCTGAGGGGCTGTATGGGTTTGACAGGTACTGATTCTTGTGCAACATGTCTTCAAAATATTTCACAAGACTGGAGAGTTCAGATTGTTCGAAATGTTTCATCATTATGATGCCATGTTTTACTCGGTCTTGTGTGGCTTGAGACCAATATGCTGAGAGGAAGGCATGGTAAAATTCTCCTTCACTATGACAATCGTGAATGACCGAACGCATTCTTACAGCTGGTTCATTCTCTAAATAGCCACACATAAATTCTAATCTGTGTTCTAACGACCAGTTGGGAGGAAAACAATGAGAGAATTGATGAAGCCACGCTTGTGGATGAATGTCGTTGGCAGAATTCTTAAACGTTTTGAATTTACGTGTAGTAATGAACAGCTTATAGTCAAAATCATCGTGTCGGCGAGTAGCATATCGGTCATTGTTGCGTCGTGTCGGCGGTTCAATCTCAAAATTCGGTGCACATTGCCAATTTCTTACATAATTTCCGAAATGCCCTGTGTTATTATTTTGCGGCTTTTCCGTATTTCTAAGTCCCTCTTCCCGTGTTGGAGCGCGAGTGTCCTCTGAAATACGTAATTCTTGTATTACCTGTGTCAGCTGATCTTGTACTTCCCGGATTTCTCTTTGGTGTTGCGTATTAATTTGATTCAGATTTTGTTTCAGTTTCCTAATTTGTTCGCTCTCTTCTGTGTCATTAAAGACTACCGGTTTTGTGTCATTCAGATGATCATCTACCTTCGTAGATAAGTTAATGAACTGATCTGAAAGTTCGGCTACTTTCTCCGATAGTGTACTCATTTCCTCAGTGTATTTTTCTGAACCAAGTTTCAGAGTATCTACTGTGTCCTTTAAGTTTTCTTGAGTTTTTGCAACTTGCGTAACCGAATCGGTAGATGCAACTGAATCAATTTTAGCTTGCAGGGTGTCGTGATTTTCATGAACAATGATTTGCAGTTCTTTTATGGCTGCTTCGTGATTCTGTAATGCATTTTCATGCCGCGAAAAAATAGGTTGGAAATGCTCACAAATTTGTGTTTTTACGTCATTACAGACTTTTTGACATTTCGATTCAATGTTATGTAACTCAGTAGTTAAATCTTCACGTGTTTGTTCAAGAGTTTGTTCCAATGAGTCTAACTTTTTAAGCTTTTGTTCCACTGTGTCTAACTTTTGAAGATTTTGTTCCATTGTGTCTAGCTTTTGCTGTGTTTGACTCTGATTTTGTTCCATTTGTTTCTGATTTTGTTCAAGGGTTGTGTCTAACTTTTGTAGCCTTTGTCCCATTTGTTGCATTAACTGTAATAACAATGCACTGGTGTCTGAAACACGCTCCTCAGTGCTTTTCGGCAGTGAAGTTGCCTCGGCAACATTCACATTTTGACAAGCAGAAAATGTGTCTTGATTCATTTGAGAAAACGGTGAGGACCCAAAACCTGAGTCTACAGTATTTGCAATATTTTGTTCTGTCATTTCGGATTCCTGAGGCGAGCTGTTGCCGACCGATCGATCGATAATGCTTCCCTGTTCTCTAATTGTTTCGCTGTCTACACCATTGTTTGCCGCCCGCTCCATTTCCCTATGCACAATTACCAAATTACTACTTTGAACATTAGTTAATTCATTACTCGGTGGCGCTAACACACTGCTTTCGTCTTTACTGTCATTTCTCAGTTTACTTTGGAGCCTAGTATTACGTTTTTCACACGCCATTATTGTCACAGTATTTCACACGACAACACAGAAAAACACAATTTGAAGAGCAAAAATAAGAGAACACATTAACATAACACTGAAAATAATATCTAGTTAATTGCAGCTGCGAAATACTTGGTGCAAATCTACATACATGCCACAACTCTTTTACTGTACAACAATGAAAAACTACAACTACAATGGAAATTCTCTCTATAATTACGCGCTAGAAATAAACAAAATCTACACTAATTACACAAACTACAAGAAAAAAAATCAGAAGATTCCAGTGAGGTATCCTCGGCTAAGGTTCGACATATGAAACGTCCCCTTTGAATAATTTATACACGACTGTGCTTAAACTGACGCACAATATTTTTAGCGCAACGCAATCTGACTTTCAAAATTCCCTACAAAAGAATGGCCCTGACTAACATTAAACTATACCTTTCACAAATCACTTACCTCACAAAAATCTTCGCTGCTCAAGCTACTGCAACACAGCGAGCGCCACTACTGCCAGCTAAATAAAAGATTCAAACTATGGAAGGCACTAACTACTGATAGGGATAGTTAGCAAATGAAAGATATTAATAGAGAACAAACAATGTATTTACCTTGATATCATCATATATATATATATATAGCAGTTCATAACAAATTACAAAACTCCGCCATCTCTCTCCCCACATCCACCACTGCTGGCGGCTCACCTCCAACTGCCCTGCGCTACGCGCTGTTCACAGCCAGCTGCCTAACACTACAATGGCGAGTATTACAACAATGCAAAGCAGCCACAGACTGCACACAGCACAGCCAGTGATTTTCATACAGAGGTGGCGTTACCAATAAAAAAACCTAAACAGCCTACTTACAAGATGATGATGATAATCGCTCTTGGTAATACTAGGCGGGAGGGCTGCGCAAAGTTATTGGACTACGAAGAATGCTACAGAAATGATGCTGGATGTGTATAGGGGACCGAACTAAAGAGATGTGGGTTGAAGGATGGAAAGAGTAGAGAGGACTATGGCTAATGGAAAGCTCAGAACTCGTGAATGAGTTAAGTCTTGCAAGGGGGAGGAGGGGCGTTTAAAGTTAGGCTGAGAAATGATTTGGAATATTTGGACGTGGAGTGGGACGTGGTGATACAGCATGGTAACAGTTCACGATTCTAGAACTTAAGAGACACGGTTTTATAGGAAATATAGAAGAGATGGAGTTGTTTGGGGAAGTTAGGAAGTCTGAACTGGTACAGGATGAGGGTGGCTGAAGGCAGCAGGATATGGAAGGTGAATGGGAGAGCATGTCGTTCTAGAATTTGGCAGCATCAGTCCTTGCAACAAAGGCTGAAGATATCTAATCTCTCTTTTTTATTTTATTTCTTTTACAATGGGTTCTTGCACTCTTACAACAGCATTCGAAAACATCAGTGCCAGTAAGTATACCGGTAATCCACTTGCAGTAGTTTGCTGCAAAATTTTCTCATAGAGGTGTGTACGTGGAAAGTTCCCACCTACGTACGGAATTGGCGGTGATGTCAATAAACGTTTGTTTTTGTTGCATACATATGTTGAGCAATTACGTAAGAAAATTCTTATTTTTTGTCTGATTTATTGGCAAATATATTTCTTGTACGAGGGACATTCAGTAAGTAATGCAGTACTTTTCTCCTGTCGGACATTTTCGGTTGATAAAATACAGAATTTGTTATAGGACATGGTGGAATATCCCCGCTTCAGCCTCTGTGGTTTCATTAAGTTCCGATTGGTATCGACTCTATACGAGTGTGAAATGGGCAGGTTGTCACCTTCAAAGAAATAAATGACGGCAGTAGTTTCCAAATTTGCTATGAGTGAGCTAGCTGAATATATAAAGAGCTTCTACTTTAATTCGTCTGCTACTACGGCAGATTCACCGCGGTGATACTTCCCCGTGACGTCACTCTGACGTATCTGTGCCCAGTTTCGACAGTGTTGGGTGCTATGATTGCGTGGAGACGTATTTGTTTCATCAAATTTCATCTAAAATAGCAGCCTGCTTTGTTTACGGATGGACTAAACGATCCAGTTGTAGTTTGAAGTTTAAAGGAATCACATTTCATTCGTAAATGGAGCAATCTAAGCAATAATTTATTTTGTATACATGAATTATTGTTGCACTGTTTGCTTTTAATGTAATGGTTTAATTTCTGTCATTTGACTTTAGATTTGCCTCACTTTACTCAGTATCTGATCTTTCCCTTCTTTCCTGTATTTTTCACTGTCTTCCAACGCACAAACGCTTCGACGTCCGAGCCACAGAGTATCAAAGCTCTTGGATGTGCTAGTTGGACGGAAGAGTGATGGCTCTCTGGGGCATTCAGTTTACCGAAAGCCCACACATACTGATTTGTATTTAAATTCGTCCAGCTGCCATCACCTATCGCAAACAATGAATGTACTTAAAACACTGGTACACAGAGCTCATGTAGTGTCAGATGCAGATAGTTTACCTGAAGAGCTTGCTCACCTGAAGAGGGTTTTCAAAGAGAATGGATATTCTACAAGGCAAATTAGCAAGGCACTTGCAATTAAGTCAAAGAAACAGGGAGTGGAGAAAGAAGAGAACACGCCTACTAAATCTTTAGCTTTTCTTCCCTTTGTTGGCAACATTTCCTTCAAAACTGCAAGAATCCTCCACGGTTTCGAAGTGAAAGTGATTTTCCGTCTACCTTTGAAGATTTCCGACATGCTGGGATCAGTGAAAGACGATCTGGTATTGCGGAAGGCGAGAATTTACAAAATACCTTGTCAGTGTGGCACGTCATATATAGGACAAACATTGCGAACAGTTGAAGAACGTTGCACTGAACACCAACGCTGTATTCGCCTTTTGCAACGTAGCAAGTCTGCAATTGCTGAGCATTGCATTTCCACTGGACACTCAATGGAGTATGACAAGACGACAATTTTGGCCACAGCAACATCCTTTTGGGACTCTGTCGTAAAAGAATCAGTGGAAATTCGCATGACAGACAGTCTTATGAACCTTATGAACCAGCTAGATAACGCGTGGAACCCCGTCATCTCTAAGATCTGCTCCAGACGAAGACGTCAGAGTACTCCGATGGCCGCGGCAATCGACAACGCCGAAGACAGCTGAGTTCTGCAGTTCCACCAGCGAGGGCGCTGCTGGCAGGAGGTGTGGTTCGTCTCTCCATATGACTTTGACGCATGCGCGGAATACTCGCTGCACGCTATATATTGCGGAACGGAGGGCGTCTTCGTCAGTCTTCGATGGCTCACCTGAGGATGGCTGGCAGTTGTCCAGTGGAAGCTAACGACGACCGGCTGCAAGCCCGAAATCTTTTTGAATATCAACGCTCTCGTTCCCGCACAACAAATGGCTACATACCCGCACTGACTCTTAGGCAGAATTTGATGCCCAAAATTCCTCTCGCCAATAATTGTTGTTCATTGATCACATTTCCTCACTCTTTAAAAAAATTATGACTAGAACAGCAAGATATATCAGTCATGTGAGCGTGAGTTTTGTGTGTATGATTGTATGAATGCGTATGTGTGCTGTGCTTCCTTTCTGAAGAAGGTTTTGTCTGAAAATTTATGTGCACATTTTTTCTGTCGTGCCTGCCATGTGTTCGGCGAGTGAGTAGCAATCCGTTTCACAATATAGTTATTGCTTCATGAAGTTTGCTGTAAATAATGTACTGCACTCCAAAAGGAACAATGATGTACATTATTACCATACCAGAAGAAAAAAATGACATTCATTACGCCACATTAAGGTTTGTCTGTAATACAAATAGCGGTTCAGACTGCAGCAACCAAAAGTTTTGATCATTTATCCATTGATATAAAATGCGTGGTGGAATATTCCCGCTTCAGCCCCTGTGGTTTCATTAAGTTACGATTGGTATCGACGCTATACGTAGCCTTCAAAATGGCATCTTTATCGGAGGTGCTTTCCAAGTAGAGAGCTGCCACTGAGTTTCTTTTGGCGAAAAACTAGAGTATCGTAGGTATTCAAAGGCCCCTGAATAATCTCTCCGGAAACTTGGAAGTGAACAAAAGCACGGTGCGTCGTTGGGAGAGGCGTCTGTTATCATCGCAACAAGGTCGAGTGAACCTGTCCGATCTCCGGCGTGCCAGCCGACCGCACACAGCTGTGACTCCTGCAGACACTGTCCTTCTAGGTGGTCGAAGGATCACAGTGAAACTCCTCGCTCCTCAACTGGACGTCTCTGTCTGTAGAGCTAACACACTCGTACACTATTTAGTGTACTCAAACGCCTGTGCCCGCTGAATGCCTCGCTGCTGAACACAAGACCAAAAAGAGCAACGAAGGACGCAGAATTGCTTGCGCATTACTTTGCTAATGAGAGATGGGTAACTTATCGAAGACGTTGGCTCAGACGTCGAGTGGTACCATGCTGGTATACAGGGTGAAAAGTATTTAAACCGACAAACTCTGGGAGGTTGTAGGGGACATCAGAACAAATATTTTTCCCTAATGTCATTTCTTCCTATGAGGAGTATTTAAACCGGTAGAGGAAGATTTATCTGGCTGCAAATTAGTTAAACCAACAAACACTTTTCCATTTCTATGACCAAGAGACAACACATTAACGCAACCCAATTTCAATTACAGTAGATTATCAAAAGCGCCTCCATTGACACGTAAACAAAGGTTACACCGTCGGATCATGTTCTGTCTGACACGGGCAAAAACCCCAGGAGTATCCTGAATTGTTCCTGCTGCTGCTACTACCCGGGCAACCACATCCTCTTCTGATGCAACAGGAGTTGCGTAAACAAGGTTGCGCATCTCTCCCCACACAAAAAATGTCCAGAGGGGACATATCTGGGGATCGAGCAGGCCATGGTACGGGACCACCTCTGCCAATCCACGTTTATGGGAACCGTCGGTCCAGGAATCGACGCACACGACGACTGAAATGTGCCGGCGCCCCGTCATGTTGGAACCACATGAGTTGTCTTGTAGGGAACGGGACGTCTTCCAGCAATTCTGGCAATGCTCTGGCGAGAAAACTGTAATAGTGCCTGACACTTAATGGCCTAGGTAGCAGATACGGCCCAATTAAACAGGCCCAATTAAACAGTCTCCAACAACACCGACCCACACATTAACAAAGAACCGTACTTGATGAGTGCTAGTAACTGTGGCATGTGGGTTACCCTCACTCCAAACATGCGGATTGTGCATGTTGAAGACTCCATCACGCCCGAACGTTGCTTCATCGGTAAACAACACAGAGGATGGAAATGTAGGATGAATTTCACATTTTTCCACGTACCACTGCGATAACTGTGCTCTGGGTGGATAATCAACTAGTTCCAGGTTGTGGACACGCTGTAAGTGAAATGGATGTAACAATTTCTCTCGAAGGACTGTTCTTACATTCGTCTGATTCGTCCCCATGTTACTTGCAATTGCACGAGCTCTGATTGAAGGATCCCGCTCCACAGGCTGCAAGACAGCTTCCTCAAATTGCAGCGTTCTTACCGTGCGACGGCGTCCCTGTCCAGGTAATCTGCTAAATGACCCGGACTCAAGCAGACGTTGGTACACAGCAGCAAATGTCGTATGATGCGGGATACGGCGATTAGGATACTGTTGTTGATAAACCCGCTGTGCAGCCCGTCCGTTGTGGTGCGCTACGCAGTACGCACCAACCATACCAGTGTATTCACTCCAGGTGTATCGCTCCATTAGTAAACAGAGACAATGCACTACAACACTGGTGGATAGCAGTTGCCTACAACTGAAGAGCGTAATACGCCCCCAAACAACTGAAGATCGTAATACGGCCTCTAACAACTGAAGGGCATAATACGGCCTCCGCCGGTTTAAATAATCCTCAAAGGAAAAAATGACATTAGGGAAAAATATTTGTTTTGATGTCCCCTACAACCTCCCAGAGTTTGTCAGTTTAAATATTTTTCACTCTGTATAGGCCCTCCCATAAGGTGGCGCAAGGCATCGCATTTGAACAGGGATTATGTTGAAAAATAGGGTTTTGTAGCCAAAACAGTGGCGGATAATATGGTGTATTGAAGTTCTGAATAAAATCATCCTGATTTCAGAAAAAAAAATGTGTTGCATTACTTACTGAATGTCCCTCGTATACAGGGTGATTCAAAAATGCATGTAAATATTTCAAGGGTGTATTTGTGAGGTACATATAAGACAAAAATGTTCTATACAATTTTTTCCATACTTGGCTTATTACAGAGTTATGAACAAAACAGGATAATACATTCAATACAACGTAAGGTATTTAATTCCCAGAGTTCACAGTTTAATTACAGTGCATTTGGACTAACAACGCAAACTGATAAATAAACGTGACGTAACAAACTGAAACAATTCCTCGCGAACACTGTATTAATTTAGGTCCTGTTGATTGAACTACAGCAATGCACAATAACTAAGGAAAATTGAAGCATTTTACAGACTGTACTGTACTGTACTGTATTTGCACAAATCTTAATGCAATGCATGTTCAAAATGCTGTCCCTGAACTTACAGACAGACCCGTGCTCGTCGCATCAATGATCTCTGCACATTACACAGTCCGTTCAACTCTCCACGAATAATTTCACAACCACCTTCAAGTCTTTGTTGTAGCACTTCTCTGTTCGGTACTGCAGAAGAATACACCAATGTCTTTAGTCGGCCCCATAAATAAAAGTCTAAAGGGTTCAGGTCAGGTGATCTGGCTGGCCAAGCAATTGGTCCTCCGCGACCTATCCATCGATGTGGATACGCAGAATTGAGGTACGCCCTTACGTTGCGGCTGTAATGGGCGGGAGCACCATCGTGCATAAACCACATGGTGGCTCGTGTTGCAAGAGGGACATCCTGTAACAATCCAGGCAATTCTCCCTCCAAAAATTCGCAGTACGCGTGCCCATTCAGCCTTGGAGGCAGAACATGAGGTCCGAGTAAGTAATTCCCCACAATACCACACCAAATGTTTATGGAGAATTGATGTTGATATCCACGCACAATTCTCGCGCCAGGATTCTCGACAGCCCACTGGTGCATATTATGCGAATTGATTACACCCGCACGAGTAAACATGGCCTCATCTGTGAATAATATCCGCCGAATGAACATTGGATCATTCAAATGACGCTCTTGTAACCACTGGCAGAATTGCTGACGGCGAGGATAGTCTTCAGGTGTCAATTCGTGCACTTTTTGCAGGTGAAATGGATGCAACTGTTGTCTCCGAAGCAGCCGCCATACAGTAGATTGTGGAAGTCGTACAGCTGCACTAATTTGTCTCGTACTGATAGATGGATCTTGGTCTACCAGGTCCAAAACATGTTCCTCGACGTTCACTGCATGCTCAAGTGGTCGACCTGAATGTGGCCCAGGACGAATGCCATACTCCCGCATACGTCTGTCCACAGATACAAACGTCTGATGACTTGGTAACCGTCTTCCTGGAAACAGCTCACTGTACCTTCGTCTTGCTGCAAGTGCATTTCCATCTGCTGCACCATACACAAGGTGCATATCAGCATACTCACTGTTTGAGTACATCATGTGCACGAAACCTTTAGCCTTCCGACGATGAATGAACGACAGGACGTACTTTTCCGTTACCAACAACATCAGCGCCATCTTCCGTACAGTAGGAGTAAACATCACGTGCAAACAAAAACAAACACTATTCATGCAGTTTCGAATCAACTGTTGGGAGATACGTATGTGAATTACGTACCAGAATATGACATCCTGCTGCTTGCACTGCCGTCGTTTTGATACGGACATGACTTTCGTATTTAACGATAACTCTGGAATTAAACGTTTATGGAAAAACATTTATAGAACATTTTTGTCTTATATTTACCTCACAAATACACCCTTAAAATATTTACATGCATTTTTGAATCACCCTGTATACAGGGGATAGGAAAAATAATATGGGCACCTGTACTTAATTGGGAATGCTTTATTAATAAGGGGTTGAACCCCCATTTGTCCGTAATACAGCTGCGATTCTTCTTGGAATACTGGCATATAATGAGTGTATAGTCCCCAGTGAAATGTTATGCCACTCTTCAAACTTCTGTAGTGACGAGGGAGGCGGAAATCTGCTCCGGAGTGTGCGCTCTGATACCACCCACAAGGGACTGTGCAGGCCAGGGAAGACGCTGCAGTTCAGTTGGATGCTCGTCATACAACGATTGTGCTGTCCTCGCTGTGTGAATGGGTGCATTATCATTCTGAAATACGGCATCATTGTTGCGGAACAACATCTGAATCATGGGGTGCACCTGATTACCTAAAATGTTCATATCATCGTTGGTGGTAACATGGCCTTTGAGAGTAATAATAGGACCAGCAGAATACCATGATGTGGCTGCCGATATCATCACACTTTCACCTCCATGCTTAAACTTAGGAATCAAGCAATCAGGATTGTAGGCTTATTTTGGCGTTCTCCAGACGTAAACCCGCCCCGATGTTTGAAACAACGAAAACGCTGTCTCGTCGGACCACATGACGCGTTTCCACTTATCAGCCGATCAGGATTTATGCACCTGACACCATGTTTCACTCTTCTTTGCGTTGGTTGTCGTCAACATTCGCTTTATGGACTTCCGGCGGACAATGTCGATAGACACGAGGCCTCGAAGATGGCTACTGAGTTCTGCAGTCACTTTAGCCTCCGTAGTTTTGTGTTGTTTTGACACAATTCGTGTTAGCGTACGACGATCTCTGTCATCCAGTTTTGATTTGCGCCCACTATTACGTTTACACGATGATGTCTTTCCATGTTTTGTGCAGGCTGTCATGACTATTGAAACAGTTGCTCTCGAAACATTCAATAAGTTGGCTGTCTTGGTTACTGATGCTCCAGCTAATCGAGCCCCACAACCTGTCCTCTTTGGAACTCTGTTAGGTCTTTCACTGCACGTCGACCTCGTCCTCTGAATGCAAATACGAAATGTGCATTACTCGTAAACAACCCTCACTGATGCCTAGTCCAGGGCTTAACAACTGGCCGGTTTTGAGCGCGAGTACTCGTGTCTGCTCAGGCACGTGCTCGCGAGCAGATGCAAGGTCGCGGAGTAGGGAGGGAGGGGAGGGAGGGGAACTGCGCGCGCACGTTTGAATAGGGCCGCAGCGTGCCTATTGAATTCGCGCCGACTGTGTAACGTTTCAAGTACTACGATCAGCTCTTGACAGTCACTTCGCTGGTTAAGAATCATGTGAAGTCGCCGTTGTGTAACCCCAACCATGCTTTCGCAGTTCAACCCCCATTGGGAGGAATTGTATCTGTTTACTGAAAAAGATGGTGTTGCAAAATGTTTAGTATGTCACAAAACGCTGAATTCTTTTACGAAATTTAATTTGCAGCGACATTATATGTCATACCACGCGAAAGACTACGGACGTGGAAAATGTGATTGACCAGATCGTGGACAGGAAGTTATTAAACTTAAAAGGAAGCTATCTGAAGAAGATCTAGACGACGAAGAAAAATCAAGTGAGGCAGCTCTCAGAGTGGGTTACAAAATTGCTTTGCTTTTAGCAAAATCCCTGCGCCCCTTAACTGATGGCGATTTAATAAAAGAATGTTTGGTAGTTGCAGCGGAACACTTGTGTCCATCTCAAGTTGAACAGTTTCGGATTGTGCCATTATCTAACATGACCATCATGCGTCGCATACAGGACATGGCAGACGACGTGCAGAGCCAGCTTGCAAATATCTGTAAAGATTTTATGGCGTATTCTCTAGCTCTGGACGAAAGTGTTGATATCACTGGAACAGCGCAGCTTGTCATATTTATTAGAGGTGTTAATAGAGATCTTCACGTGAGGGAGGAGCTCCTCGGCGTAGTAGCCATGAAGAACACTACAACCGGAGGTGATATTTTAAGTAGTGTTTAAGAAAGTGTTGAAAATATAGGATTGTCGTGGAATTCTTTAGTGTCAGTGTCTACAGATGGTAGAGGCATACACTAAGCTAATAAAATTATGTGGCACGTGTACATTCTCCTTTATTTGTTTCATTTGTCGCAGTAATAATTCGTGAGTGATATCCCTGCAGGTGGCCGCAGATTTACATCGACTGGCGGCAGCTGTTGTGTACCCCACGTGACTCTCCCCACTCTCCGCTCTGGTCCGGTAGTGGGGGTAGCGTGCTCGCGCTGCTCTGTGCTCGCGCCTTGCTGCTCACAGCTTGCTCTGCGAGCACGTATGCTGTGAAGCCCTGGCCTAGTCCATACTGAACGCGCACAGTCCAGCGCGAAACGTGCCTAACTTGCACTGTTGACTGTCAAACACAGCCATCTCATTACTACCACTGTTCACTTTATTTTGCCTATCCCCTGTATGTACAACCGACATATCAGAGTTCAATGTAAATGTTGCAGTACATGGAGGCAGCACAGCAAACCCACTTTCGCTGAAAATTGTTATGAATTATCTGATCGTATCGTTAGCAAAGCGAGCATTGAAGAATCAGCATTCGGAAACAAAGGAAATACGATGTATAAGAAAAACAAAAATGTAAATTAAAACAAGCAAGTAATCACTGTAACGAAGAGCGTGTGCAGTAGACAGGCCGTGTCAGTGAACGAGCAACAGTACTTCGTGCGGTCCTTTATAATGCATCATCTTTCGTTTCACGCACGGATTAGCTTCCAACAGAAAATCTCTCCAAAGAATCGCATTTGAAAAATTTAAATGTATCGTTGGCAGCTGTCAAATGGTAAGTCGTTCACTCGTCGCTTTCTTTCGTGATTTTAAATGGTCGACGTCCTGTTGCTGTCCTGAAGCAGTCTGTGTGGCTTACATACACATCTACACCGAAACCCTCCAAGACAATATACAGTGTGTGCGGTGGGTATGTAAGGCACCGCTGTAATTTTCCTCTTCTCTGTTCCACACTCGAATGGTGCCGGTAAAAACGACTATCGACAAACTGCCGTATGGGCTTTAACTTCTCTGCTATTTTAGTCGATGTCATTTCGCGAGAAATAGGTGGAAGGAAGTAGTATGTCGCCCAACTCTTCTTCGAACGTACGTTTTCAGAATTTCAACAATAACCTTCTCCGTGACACACAACGCCTATCTTGTGTCGACTGCCTTTACTAATCGAGCCAGTGATGAAACGGGCCACTCTTCATTGGATCTTATCTATCTCTTCTGTCAATCGTACTTAATGAGGGGCTCAGACTGATGAACAATATTCAAGAATCGCTCAAAAAGTATTTTGTAAGCCACTTCTTTCGTGGGTGAATTACATTACCTTAAGATATCCCAATGAATCTCAGCCTGGCACCTGCTTTCCGCACAGTCTGTTGGATACGATCGATGCACTGTAGGTCGCTTTGGACGATTTTACGGCTGTTACTGTTTCCAATGATTTTTCACCAATAGCATAATCGAAAAGTAATGGCTCTCTTCGCCTGTTTACTCCCAGTATTTACGTTCGCGTCAGCTGCCAATCCTTGCAACAATCAACGATCTTCTGCAGGTCTTTCTGCATTTCGATACAGATTTATTGCGTTGCAATCTTCCTACAAACCACAGCGTCGCCTGCAAAAACGTTTTCAGAGATTCCGACGTTTCTAGAAGATCATTTATACAGTGTTCACGGATATGACAGGAACGACCATTCGAATCAAAAAAGTCTAGTAGACATAAAATGTATACCTTAAGGGCTATGACCACTTCTTCGTCTTTGATGCTGTGAAACAAGTATCCTCTACTGCAAGCTCTTCGTTTTCCGTATTTTGCAAAGACGTAGTATGGATCAAACCAAGAAAAATTTGTCTAGTAAACATGAGGTCCAAAATGCATTCCTCAAGAGCTCTGAGCACATCTTCATCTTCGATACTGCGAAACAATTCTCTTCTTCTGCAAGCTTTTTGCTATCCATATTTTGGGACGAGGTAGTATGGACCAAAACAAGACAAAATTTGTCTAGTAAACATGGACTCTAAAATGCATTCCTTAAGAACTAGGAGCACTTGTTCAATAGAAGACACGTGTTTAGCGGTGGATGAGATGAACAAGTGCTCATAGCTCATGAGGCATGCCTTTTCGAGGGCATGTTTAATAGTCTTTTTTGCCTCGAATGATCGTTCCTGTCATATCCCTGAATAATGACGTTTCCTCGTGGGACACCCTGTAAACGTTCTAAAGACATCTCCTTGGGATGTTTCAGAAATTACCTTTACATCATCTACGTGTACTTCATACTACGCAAGTGATTTAATGGTGTGTGGCAGAGGGTACGTCTGGTACAAATGAGCCCTCCTTCCCCGACATCATTGGCGAATGATTGTCGGTAAGCCTCTATATTGGCTCTAATTTCTCGAATTTTTTCATCGTGATAATTTCGGGAGGTGTATGTGTGAGAAACTAATACGTTGTCCACCTCTTTCCGAAAAGTGCTTCCTAGAAATTTCAATAGTAAACTTCTCCGTTATGTACAACGCCTCTGTTGCACCATCTACCACCTGGTAAGGTTCACAGACTGGTGAACAACACTCAAAGAATTGATCAAACAAGCGCCTAAGCACCTGGTAAACCACTGTCTTCGTGGGTGAGTTACATTTCCTTAAGATTCTTCCAATCAATCTTTGTTTGGCGCCTGCTTTTCTTAATGTTTGTTTTATGCTGTCATTCCACTCGAGGTAGCTCTGGATAGTTACTCCTAGACATTTTGCGGTATATACTGTTTCCAGCAATTTTTCATCAACACTGTAGTTGTACAGCAGTGGATTTCTCTTCACAGGTATGTGCAATATATTGATTTATTTACGTTCAGGGTCAACTGCAAGAGGCTGCGCAATTCATCATTTTCTGTAGGTTATTTTGCAAATCGATACTGTCTTCTGCCGTTGCTACTTTCTTATAGACAACCCCATCGTCTGCCAAGAGTCTTAAAGATCATTTCTGTACACTGTAGCCTAGACAGTAACGATCCTATCACATTTCGTTGGGGTACTTCGGACATTACCTTTACATCCGTAGATTTTATTCCATTAAAGCCAACGGCCTTGTCAAAGAGGGCGGAGGAGCGGACAGAGGAGTTTCAGGGTAGTCTCTT
This sequence comes from Schistocerca nitens, assembly GCF_023898315.1. NCBI lineage: Eukaryota > Metazoa > Arthropoda > Insecta > Orthoptera > Acrididae > Schistocerca > Schistocerca nitens. Next base: position 258,840,914 of record NC_064622.1, read on the forward strand.
GTCCTATGGGTGGGAAACTGAACCTAAAACCGGAAGAATTAGCAGTGATCAACGGCATGAAGATGCAAAAGGCAATGCAAACCACTGCAATAAAGACATGTAATGTGTATCCACAGGACATGTAACCTGTAATTGAAGAAGTGTCATGATGATCTCTCCATTGGCAAGAGATTCCGGAATAGTCCCCCATTCGGATCTCCAGAAGGGGACTGCCAAGGGGAGGTGACCATGGGAAAAGGATTCAACCATCAACGAAAGGATAACGTTCTACGAATCGGGGCATGGAATGTCAGAAGCATAAATGTGGTAGAGTAACTAGAAAATCTGAAAAGGGAAATACAAAGGCTCAGTTCAGATATAATACGAGTCAGTGAAGTGAAATGGAAAGAAGACAAGGATTTCTGGTCAGTTGAGAATAGGGTAATATCAACAGCAGCAGAAAATGGTATAACGGATTAGGATTCGTTATGAATAGGAAGGCAGGGCAGAGAGTTTTTACTATGAACAGTTCAGTGATAGGGTTGTTCGTATCAGAATCGACAGCAAACCAACACCGACAACGATAGTTCAGATATATATGCCGACGTTGCAAGTTGAAGATGAAGAGATAGAGAGAGTATATGTGGATATTGAAAGGGTGAAACAGTAGGCAAAGGGAGACGAAAATCTAATAGTCATGGGAGACTGGAATGCAGTTGTAGAGGAAGGAGTAGAAGAAAAGGTTACAGGAGAATATGGGCTTGGAGAGTAAATCGAAGAAAGACGAAAGTAATGCGAAGTAGCAAAAATGAGAACAGCGAGAAACTTAACATCAGGATTGATGGTCGCGAAGTAGACGAAGTTAAGGTATTCAGCTACCTAGGCAGTAAAATAATCAATAACGGACGGAGCAAGGAGGACATCAAAAGCTGACTAGCAATGGCAAAAAGGGCACTCCTGGCCAAGAGAAGTCTACTAGTATCAAACATAGGCCTTAATATGAGCAAGAAACTTCTGGGATATACATCTGGAGTACAGCATTGTATGGCGGTGAAACATGGATTGTGGGGAAACCGGAACAGAAGAGAATCGAAGAATTTGAGATGTGGTGCTGCAGACGAATGTTGAAAGTTAGGTGGACTGATAAGGTAAGGAATGAGGAGTTTCTGCGCAGAATCGGAGAGGGAAGGAATATGCGGAAAACACTGGCAAGGATAAGGGACAGGATGACACGAGGGAATGACTTCCATGGTACTAGAGGGAACTGTAGAGGGCAAAAACTGTTTCTTTTTGCCAGACACCAGAACGGGTAGGCGTCAAATTCCTTACTGGAGCCACGGGTCCCACGGAGGAACAGAGCGAGCTGAGTTTCGCAATATCTCCGTTTGCAGAATTCACGTTGATTTTTGCATTGCAGTTTTTCTTTTCCCAAAACCGTCTCAATTCTTGAGCATTAAAGATGTTCCGTAATTCTACAACAGACTGACGTTAACGGTATAGTCCAAAAATATGTACATCTTTCCTACGACCTTTCTTGGAAACAGGAATGACATGCCCTTTCTTCCATTCGCTAGGTCCCTTCGTTGCTCCAGTGAACTACGATAGCTGCTAGAATGGGAGCAGGTTCTTTTGAAAACTAGATCTAATTTCTAATTAACTAACCGGCTGTGTCGAAAAGTGAATTAATATGTGGCGTGGGTCACGGCCGATAAAGTGGCGCGAGAATATTAGCAGGGGTCTGTGACACAATCGCTGCGTCACTCAGCGCACGCCGACACGTCAGCGCGAAACTGTGAAAGCGAGGATGAGCAGCGGCCGTGACGGAACAGATCCCGTTGCCTCTGGTAACCGAACAGGTGCCGTACTCGTCTAACGGCGCGTCCTTCTTGGGAATGGCAGACCACAGCTGCTTGCGGCAACGCTCTCCCGCCAAGGTCTGAGATGTCACTGTGCTCAAGGACGGGTCGGAAACTGCCAGTCTCTCTTCGCATTCCTCTTGTTACACCCACGTTCGTAGTCAGTCTTACTAACCACGGACCATCTATTATGCGCTCGGGATGCAATCAATGGGGAGAGTCCTTATAGTGCATAAATACTGAGTGATTAGCCCAGTGTGGATGACTCTCTGGTCGCTGCAGACCCATGCCTCGCCTATGCTCGCCGCAACCGCGTATCCAAAGTGGACTCTGGGTAGGGTCACAGTTACGAGCTCTCCTACCCCCCCCCCCCCCCCAATCTCGCCACACCACATCAAAATACACTACCGGAAAGAAAATCGCAACACCAAGAAGCAAATGTGCCTAATCGTGTAATCGGAAGTTGGTAGGCGTGTTTCTACATCTGAAAGATGATGGCACCAGTAGCGGCCGGCCGTTGTGACCGAGCGGTTCGAGGCGCTTCAGTTCGGAACGGCGCTGCTGCTACGGTCGCAAGTTCGAATCCTGCTTCGGGCATGGATGTGTGTGATGTCCTTAGGATAGTTACGTTTAAGTAGTTCTAAGTCTAGGGGACTGATGACCTCAGATGTTAAGTCCCGTGGTGCTCAGAGCCATTTGTAGCGCCGCAACGAGGATGTAAAGCAGGTTTGCTTTAAATACGCGCTGTAACGGTCATAAGCGTTAGTTGCCTTTGAGATTGAACGTGGTGAGTTGGTGTTAGTCAAGAATTCTTCAAGGTGACAGAAACGCCATTGTCAACACCCCACTGAGTTTGAACGAGGCCATTTACCACGGATACGAGAATATGGACGTTTCTTCTGCGATATTGCAGAAAGACTTTGACAGGAATGTAGCCACTCTACATTTTTGTGGGAGAAATGGTCACGAGGATGTACGATTGCAAGAAGACAGGACTCCGGACTACCATGTGGCACTACCGAGAGGAAAGACCATCGTATTCGGCGTATGGCTCTGGCACATCGTACTACAACAAACATTTGAGCAGTAGTTGGTTCCACAGGGACACAACGAACTGTTACAAATCAGTTACTTCGAGAACAACTCCGAGATGGACGCCGTGAAGCGTGCGTTTCACTGGCCCAATACTACCACCATTTGCAATTTCAGAGGTGTCAAACGAGAACTCACTGGAGCGCAGGGTGGAGGTCTGTTGCTTTTTCTGATGAAGGATGGTTCTGCCGCGGTGTCAGCAATGATCTTTTGTTGATTAGAAGGTCAGTTGAGGACTTGTACCCAACCTGTCTGCGTGCTAGAAAGAACTGTACCCACACCTAGAATTATGGTCTGATGTGCGATTTCGTATGACAGCTTGAGCACTCTCATGGTTATCCCACGCACCCTAAATGACATTTGTACATCAATGGTGATTCGACTTATGATGCCATTTATTGAGAGCATTCCATGGGGTGTTTTCCAACAGGATAACGCTCGCCCACATACCGCTGTTGTAAACCAAAATGCTGTAAAGAGTGTCAAATGTTGCATTCGTCTGCTCGACCACCAGATCTGTCTCCAATCAAGCACGTATCGGACATCATCGGACGACAACTCCAGCGTCACCCAAAACTTCATTAACCGCCCCTGTGCTAGTCGACCACGAGCAACAGGAATGGAATTCCTTCCCAAGAGCTGACATCCGGCATCTGAACAACACACTGTATCTCGTTAGCAGGCTTGCATTCAGCATTCCGGTCGTTAGACCGGTTACTAACGTACCAGCATTTCACATTTTCCATGGCTTATCTCGCACTTACATTAACCTGTGATCTTGCAATATTAATTGCTTAAATATGTTATCTACAATATGTTACCTACAATTTTATTACTGTACATTAATTATTTTTGGTATTGCGATTTTTCCCATCAGTGTATAATATTTTGTCACTCTTATTTTCAACAGTAACAATAACAATAACGATGACGCACAAAAAAGTTGGATATAAAGATGAATATTTGTTTGTTTATCTTCGTATTCTTTTATCATCGATCTTCTGATTGGTATGATGCGGCCCTCCACGAATTCCTCTCCCGTGTCAGTTTCTTCGTCTCAGAGTATCATTTGCAACCTATTCTCTGTTATTTGCTGGATGTATTCCCATCTCTCTCGTCCTGTCTAGTATCCTAGAAGTTATTCCCTAATGTTGGTCTTATACGTATCCATTCATCCGTTTACGATGATACACTGGTGAGATGTTGTGCACCTGCGAAGGTTTCCCTATCATAGAGGTAGGGCTGAAAGGAGGTAACATAGAAGCTTAACTCAGTAATGGCCCAGCGAGCAAACTCTTTTCACTCAGTAAAGTCTGGAGCATTTTCAGTCAAATTCTGTATATACATGTTTCATTATTTGTATAATTATTTTTATACAAAATTGTGGGGCAGTATACCCCAAACATTCCTAAAATTGGGAGTCTTGGCTAGTCAGACGTCATAATGGCCGATATTAATATCCAATTCATAGTTTCTGGGGTAACTGGGCTTCTTAGTGATAAACGACGTTTCACCTCTGGAAGTGGGTGTAGAGGAGAGGCGGGGAGCAAAGAGATTTACATATCAGCATATTGAAACGTCCCCTTAGAAAAATTATAAATGACTGTGCTTAAACTGATACACAATATTTTTTAGCGCAACGCAATCTGACTTTCAATAATCCCTACAAAAGAATGGCCCTGACTAACAATAACCTAAACCTTTCATGAATCACTTACCTCACAAAAATCTTCGTTATTAGAACTACTGAAATACAGCGAACGCCAATACTGCTGCTAAATAAAAGATTCTAACTACTGAAGGCACTAACTACTGATAGGCATAGTTAGCAAATGAAAGATTTTGATAAAGAACAAACAATGTATTTACCTTAATAGTGTTCAAAAGTCATTATATATATACACTCCTGGAAATGGAAAAAAGAACACATTGACACCGGTGTGTCAGACCCACCATACTTGCTCCGGACACTGAGAGAGGGCTGTACAAGCAATGATCACACGCACGGCACAGCGGACACACCAGGAACCGCGGTGTTGGCCGTCGAATGGCGCTAGCTGCGCAGCATTTGTGCACCGCCGCCGTCAGTGTCAGCCAGTTTGCCGTGGCATACGGAGCTCCATCGCAGTCTTTAACACTGGTAGCATGCCGCGACAGCGTGGACGTGAACCGTATGTGCAGTTGACGGACTTTGAGCGAGGGCGTATAGTGGGCATGCGGGAGGCCGGGTGGACGTACCGCCGAATTGCTCAACACGTGGGGCGTGAGGTCTCCACAGTACATCGATGTTGTCGCCAGTGGTCGGCGGAAGGTGCACGTGCCCGTCGACCTGGGACCGGACCGCAGCGACGCACGGATGCACGCCAAGACCGTAGGATCCTACGCAGTGCCGTAGGGGACCGCACCGCCACTTCCCAGCAAATTAGGGACACTGTTGCTCCTGGGGTATCGGCTAGGACCATTCGCAACCGTCTCCATGAAGCTGGGCTACGGTCCCGCACACCGTTAGGCCGTCTTCCGCTCACGCCCCAACATAGTGCAGCCCGCCTCCAGTGGTGTCGCGACAGGCGTGAATGGAGGGACGAATGGAGACGTGTCGTCTTCAGCGATGAGAGTCGCTTCTGCCTTGGTGCCAATGATGGTCGTATGCGTGTTTGGCGCCGTGCAGGTGAGCGCCACAATCAGGACTGCATACGACCGAGGCACACAGGGCCAACACCCGGCATCATGGTGTGGGGAGCGATCTCCTACACTGGCCGTACACCACTGGTGATCGTCGAGGGGACACTGAATAGTGCACGGTACATCCAAACCGTCATCGAACCCATCGTTCTACCATTCCTAGACCGGCAAGGGAACTTGCTGTTCCAACAGGACAATGCACGTCCGCATGTATCCCGTGCCACCCAACGTGCTCTAGAAGGTGTAAGTCAACTACCCTGGCCAGCAAGATCTCCGGATCTGTCCCCCATTGAGCATGTTTGGGACTGGATGAAGCGTCGTCTCACGCGGTCTGCACGTCCAGCACGAACGCTGGTCCAACTGAGGCGCCAGGTGGAAATGGCATGGCAAGCCGTTCCACAGGACTACATCCAGCATCTCTACGATCGTCTCCATGGGAGAATAGCAGCCTGCATTGCTGCGAAAGGTGGGTATACACTGTACTAGTGCCGACATTGTGCATGCTCTGTTGCCTGTGTCTATGTGCCTGTGGTTCTGTCAGTGTGATCATGTGATGTATCTGACCCCAGGAATGTGTCAATAAAGTTTCCCCTTCCTGGGACAATGAATTCACGGTGTTCTTATTTCAATTTCCAGGAGTGTGTATATATATATATATATATATATATATATATATATATATATATATATATATATATATCAGTTCATGACATCCAATCTTACAAATTTACTGTCTCTTATGGACACACGTCCAGATCATCCGCTCTCAAAACTCCGCCATCTCACTCCCCACATCCACCACTGCTGGCGGCTCACCTCCAACTGCGCAACGCTATGCTCCGCGCTGTTAACAGTCCAACCGCCCAACACTACAATAGCAAATTTCAACAATGCAAACCAGCCACAGACTGCACACAGCACAGTCAGTGATTTTCATACTGAGCGCTACGTGGCGTCACCAATATAAAAACCTAAACAGCCTACTTACAATATCTCTGTAACATCTGAAGGAATTTCTAGTAAAACTGGCATACGTATCACAAGAAAAATTAACTGTGATATTAAGATACTCATCACACCCCTGTAGCTCAAGGTCTGGTGGGAAAAGGTGTGACATGGAAGTAAAATTCAGAAACGCCTGGAGAAATTCCAACCAGATTTGTTACACACCTGAACCATTATTTGTATAAAATACCGTGAAAGTAAGATCCCCTACTACCGCTAGCAGTGGGTGTGGTGATGAGAAAGGATAACTTGTAGAAACGTTAACGTTCGAATATGACACGTTGGTTTTTCGTTGCTATAAGTCGTCGACTTGGAATACTTTAAAAGCAATAAGAGTAGTATGTCTCTTCTTGTTTGCGTTGTCAGTGCATCATCCACATCATGAAAATGAGCACTGCAGCGAGGCAATAATTTTGCAAGCGTTTTCCGTGGCAAAATATCATACTAAATTGCTCAATACCCTACCTTCAACGGCTTCTGTAGAGTTGCATGGTGTGAAAGAGAGGTGAATCGGACAGTTGCCAGTGGCAGCCCCCAATTCAGTTTAACACAGAGTACTCTATGGCACTGACTTGCTTTTATCGAGAATCTCTAGCCCAACACGAAGTCCCAAGCGACCGGAAAATCGCGCAGATGACTCCTGTACATAACAAGGATAAAAGAGCGGACCCGAAAAATTAAAGATCTATATTTTTAACATCGGTTTGCTGCAGAATTTTTGAACGTATTCTCATTTCGAATGTAATAAATCATCTTGAAAAGGAAGATCTTCTGTCCACAAATCAGCACTGAATTAGTGAACAAGGGATGAAGGGCAACAGATATATTGTTAGAGTAGCGGCAAGCGTTTGACACGGTGCTACAGCTCAGACTCTTAACGAAGGTCCGAGCATACGGAACAGGTTCCCAGATACGTGAACGGTTCGAAGACTACTTAAGCGACAGATCCAGCACCTTGTCCTCGCGACAGTGGTATCGTCATGAGTACCCCAAGGAAGTGTGATAGGACCGCTATTGTTCTCTGTATACATAAATAATCTGACGTATATCAGTCGACATAACGATATACACTGAGGTGGCGAAATTCAGGCGATAGCGTTATGCACATTACAGATGACAGCAGTATCGCATACACAAGGTACAAAAGGACAGTGCGTTGGCACAGCTCGCATTTCTACTCAGGCCGAGTGATTACGGCCGCAAGACGGGAATAACAGATTCTGTAAGCGGAATGGTTGTTGGAGCTACACGCATGGGACACTCCATTTCGGAAATAGTTTGGGAATTCAATAACCCCAGACCCACACTGTCAAGAGTGTGCCGCGAATACCAAATTGCAGGCATTACCTTTCACTAAGGGTGGACGACGGCCTTCACTTAACGACCGAGAGCGTTTGCGTAGAGTTGCCAATGGTAACACACAAGCAATACTGCGTGAATTAACCGCAGAAATCAAAGTGGGACTTACGACGACCGAGTGCCTCTGCTAACATAATGACATCGCCTGCAGGCCGTCTCCTGGGCTCTTTGACCATATCAACTGGACCCTAGACGACTGGAAAACCGTTCTTGGTCATATGAGTTCCGATTTCAGTTGTTAAGAGCTATCGGTAGGGTTCACTCACGATGTCATGTACCCAAGTTGTCAACAAACCACTGTGCAAGCTGGTGGTGGCACCATAATGATGTGGGCTGCGTTTACATATAATGGACTAGGTCCTCTGGTCCAACCGAACCGATCACTGACCGTAAATGGTTACGTTCGGTTACCTGGAGGCCATTTGCAGTCATTCATGGATTTCATGTTCCCGAACAACGATGGAATTTTTGCGGATGACAGTGCGCCATGTCACAGGACCACAGTTGTTCGCGACTGGTTCGAAGAACGTTCTGAACAGATCGAGCGAATGATTTCCCCACCCATTTATGGGACATAATCGGGAGGTGAGTTCGTGCACAAAATCCTACACCGGCAACAGCTTCTCAATTGTGGACGGCTAAGAGACAACATGGGTCAATATTTCTTCAGGGGACTTCCAACGACTTGTTGAGTCCAGTTACTGCACTACACTGGGTATAAGGAGGTCTGACACGATATTAGGCAGTAACCGATGACTTTTGTCACCTCAGAGCGAACAACGGAACGAAAAAAGACTACCACTTAAATACGGTACTGCAGTGCCTTTGTTATTCCGAATTAAGATGTACGCATATTCCAAGGAACACTGCGTCGCACTTGTGAACAACAAAGTCAGTGCAATATCGTATTTATCCGCCAACACTATCACGTAAAATGTCTCCCCTATACGAGAATATACAGGGTGTTTCAAAAATGACCGGTATATTTGAAACGGCAATAAAAACTAAACGAGCAGCGATAGAAATACACCGTTTGTTGCAATATGCTTGGGACAACAGTACATTTTCAGGCAGACAAACTTTCGAAATTACAGTAGTTACAATTTTCAACAACAGATGGCGCTGCGGTCTGGGAAACTCTATAGTACGATATTTTCCACATATCCACCATGCGTAGCAATAATATGGCGTAGTCTCTGAATGAAATTACCCGAAACCTTTGACAACGTGTCTGGCGGAATGGCTTCACATGCAGATGAGATGTACTGCTTCAGCTGTTCAATTGTTTCTGGATTCTGGCGGTACACCTGGTCTTTCAAGTGTCCCCACAGAAAGAAGTCACAGGGGTTCATGTCTGGCGAATAGGGAGGCCAATCCACGCCGCCTCCTGTATGTTTCGGATAGCCCAAAGCAATCACACTATCATCGAAATATTCATTCAGGAAATTAAAGACGTCGGCCGTGCGATGTGGCCGGGCACCATCTTGCATAAACCACGAGGTGTTCGCAGTGTCGTCTAAGGCAGTTTGTACCGCCACAAATTCACGACGAATGTCCAGATAGCGTGATGCAGTAATCGTTTCGGATCTGAAAAATGGGCCAATGATTCCTTTGGAAGAAATGGCGGCCCAGACCAGTACTTTTTGAGGATGCAGGGACGATGGGACTGCAACATGGGGCTTTTCGGTTCCCCATATGCGCCAGTTCTGTTTATTGACGAAGCCGTCCAGGTAAAAATAAGCTTCGTCAGTAAACCAAATGCTGCCCACATGCATATCGCCGTCATCAATCCTGTGCACTATATCGTTAGCGAATGTGTCTCGTGCAGCAATGGTAGCGGCGCTGAGGGGTTGCCGCGTTTGAATTTTGTATGGATAGAGGTGTAAACTCTGGCGCATGAGACGATACGTGGACGTTGGCGTCATTTGGACCGCAGCTGCAACACGGCGAACGGAAACCTGAGGCCGCTGTTGGATCACCTGCTGCACTAGCTGCGCGTTGCCCTCTGTGGTTGCCGTACGCGGTCGCCCTACCTTTCCAGCACGGTAATCCGTCACGTTCCCAGTCCGTTGAAATGTTTCAAACAGATCCTTTATTGTATCGCTTTTCGGTCCTTTGGTTACATTAAACCTCCGTTGAAAACTTCGTCTTGTTGCAACAACACTGTGTTCTAGGCGGTGGAATTGCAACACCAGAAAAATCCTCTGTTCTAAGGAATAAACCATGTTGTCTACAGCACACTTGCACGTTGTGAACAGCACACGCTTACAGCAGAAAGACGATGTACAGAATGGCGCACCCACAGACTGCGTTGTCTTCTATATCTTTCACATCACTTGCAGCGCCATCTGTTGTTGAAAATTGTAACTATTGTAATTTCGAAAGTTTGTCCGCCTGAAAATGTACTGTTGTCCCAAGCATATTGCAACAAACGGTGTATTTCTATCGCTGCTCGTTTAGTTTTTATTGCCGTTTCAAATATACCGGTCATTTTTGAAACACCCTGTACATAATGGATATACGAATACAGGCTGTAGACGTGTGTTTACCGACATGCGAAAGCTTGGAATTGGCAGTGAGCCGTGCTCGGATAGCCAAATAGTAAGACGACCTCCAGCGATAAGCGGTAGGTCTGGGTTCGAGATCCGGTCCGGCATAAATTTTCACAGTCGTCATTCCGTTACAGACCTGATGGTTGTCCATATTTACAACTGCATTTCATCTGTTTTTAATTGTTCCTTGGATGACGTGATCTTTATAAACCGATGACAAGCTCGGCAGCAACACTGCTGCTGCCGGCCGGGGTGGCCGAGCGGTTCTAGGCGCAGGTTCGAATCCTGCCTAGGGCATGGACGTGTGTGATGTCCTTAGATTAGCCGGCCGATGTGGCTGAGCGGTTCTAGGCGCTTCAGTCCGGAACCGCGCCGCTGCTACGGTCGCAGGTTAGAATCCTGCCTCGGGCATGTATGTGTGTGATGTCCTTAGGTTAGTTAGGTTTAAGTAGTTCTAAGTTCTAGGGGACTGATGACCTCAGATGTTAAGTCCCATAGTGCTCAGAGCCATTTGAACCATTTTGAACCGAGAGTAAGGAGTGAGTCAAGGGGGTTGCTAACGGGCAATACGCGTATTTAGCAGCAGGGATGGCGGTTATCGCTGAGACAAGTGGTTTTCAGTTATATCATTTTTTTACACTCCAGTTTTACCTGACTATTGAAGCCGCTCATAATAACCGGTTTCCGAAATAACGATTTTCGATTTTTTATTACTATTATTTCCTGTAATAAACATAGAAGTTGAATAAAGACGGAAAAATTCTGACTCCCTCGGTTTCAAGATACATACAATCAAAATAAATTAGATAAGCAAATAAATGAGAACCTATTCCGTCCACCTTTCGAAGCTTTTATCGGAAAGAGGTAAGAAGTTGAACAGAACACAAAATCACCGGTATTCTCCTATTGATTCTAATTTTCTGAAACTCTCCACAAAAATCATGTTTTTTTCGGGTATCATACCACTATTTGGACATCACGAATAGTGGGTGCTAAAGGGTAAAAACTGAGGTTAAGACAACTGCTTTTTTCGTTTTAATTTCTCCGTGTTGCGCAATAGCTACAAGCAGATAAATGCATATTATGCAGACACAGGCAGCAGACCAGCAACTTTCTATTTTTATTGGAAACTGTGAATGGGTTGTTAAGTTTCTAAGCGATTAATGCAACCATAATTTCCTTCCCATTTTGTTATCTTATAGAAATGACAGGCATACGTTTAATCTCTTAAAGCAAATGAAGCATTGTACTTTATTGCTAAGTCACTTTATAAAATATTTACAGACTAGGGTTAGAGGCATTTTAATATACAACAGATGTCCAGCGACGAAAGCGAGAAGCTGCCATTAGACCATACAGACCATGCACACTCCCTGTACACGCGAACCATTTGATAAGCCATCCCACATGGTAAAAAGTACATTATTGACTTAGCAATGTCATTTGTTTGTTCCACGTTTTTGTCGGCATTGTTATTATAATAGCACTGATCGCTTTTACAATATTGTATAACAACGCAATATTTCAAAGGAATCCAAATTTTACATATCGAAATTACTCATTTTTTAAAAAAAGTTTTATTTGAAAACGGAAAAAATTTAGTACTGCTGCTTGGTATTTGCCATGCAACCAATGGACACGTGACGAAAACCTTGGTCGTGACTGGGGAAGCGGAACTAATTTTTTTTTCCCTGAACAATACGTCCCAGACAAATACGTGAAGACCGATGTTGTCTACGTGAAGCTGTATATTTTTTTAAATGAGTGTATTGTTCTTTATGTAATTACGATCCGAGTTTCGGCCTTTTATGCTATTTTCAAGTGACTGAGTTTTTGTCATTAACACATATTGCTGGACATCAAGCTCAAAATTGCCCATAAATAAAGAAAAATATTCATTAGCCACAGAATGCCAGTTTACCTATTGTTTTATTAAACGTGACGTGTTCCCGCTATTATTGACTGATCTTTTTACAAGATAATTTTACATCTGGCATTTTGTGGGGAGCGAATATTTTTCTTTATTTATAGCCAATTTTGAGCTTGATGTACTGCAATATGTGTTATCGACATAAACTCAATCACTTGAAAATGGCCTAAAGGGCCGAAACTTTGGTCGTAATTAAGTAAAGAACAATATAGTCAAACAGCGATGTGTTCATTTAAAAATTACTGTATTAGATTAGATTAGATTTACTTTCATTCCAATTGATCCGTAGTGAGGAGGTCCTTCAGGATGTCGAACATGTCAGGAAAACAACAATACATGACAAATATTTACAACTCAAACAAATAAGCTAATGTACCATTCCACAGGTCCCAAGTGGAATGATCGCCATTTTTTAATGAACACTATATGAAAGAATCATTTTGCAAATACTAATGCACTGAATTTAAAATAAAAAAGTTTTATTTATTTATAAGGTAATAAACATGTTATACAACTACTATAGTATTTATTTACAATGAACACATTACTGCTCTGAAATGGTACAGAAGTTTTATATATATATATATATATATATATATATATATATATATATATATATATATATATATATATTCACAATTCTGAGAAATTCATCAATAGAGTAGAAGGAGTTGGCCACCAGTAAATCCTTTAGGCTTCTCTTAAACTGTATTTCATTGGTTGTTAAGCTTTTTATGGCTGCTGGCAAGTTATTGAAAATGTGTGTTCCTGTATAATGCGCACCTTTTTGTACAAGACTAAGTGACTTTAAATCCTTGTGAAGATTATTCTTATTTCTAGTATTGAGTCCATGACTTGAGCTGTTGGTTTGAAAAAGTGATATATCTTTAATGACAAATTTCATTAAAGAATAAATATATTGGGAAGCAGTAGTTAGTATCCATGGTTCCCTCAACAGACTTCTGCAGGATGTTCTTGAGTTCACACCACATATAACTCTTACTGTACGTTTTTGTGCCCGGAAAACTTTAGCTTGGCTTGATGAATTACCCCAAAAAATAATCCCATATGACATTGTGGAATAAAAGTAAGCATAGTATGCCAGCTTTTTCATTTTTATATCCCCTATGTCTGACACAATTCGCATTGCAAATAGAGATTTGTTAAGACGCTTCAGCAGTTCTTGCTTGACTGTTGCTCAGCAACATCAAAAGCTGTGAACCTGTTTAGTGTGCCATAGTAAAGTCGATAAACTGCTCGACATGTAACGCACTGTGCCCCTCTCCGTGGCAGCCAGACGGGAGCTACTTGATCGCGTGCGCTGTAATCTGCGCGGGGCCTTCGCATAACGAATCGTCTCGGCCGGCGCGCGGACGCCCCCTGCGGCGGCGTCGGTGTGGGAGCCAGCAGTGAAAGCGGCGTGCCCGGATCCCAAGGTCAAGAGCGCGCGGTCAGAAGCCGGGAACGAGTTCACGGCTGGCCGACAGACGGGACGGGCCAGGGCGCTCGCGGTGCTGGAGAACTGGATCTCCAGGGGCAGCGACCGCTCGGGAGCGACGCACCCCGCGCAGCTGCCGAGGTGTTTTCGGCCGCAGGAAACGCGCTCAAGGACGGCCGTGTGGAGGTCAACCGCCGACCACCGGGGTACGACGAGATGAGAGCCAATTTCTTTCGAGCGCGCTGTTTCCGTGGAAAATTTACAAGCTATACCGACACTCGTTATAGCCCCCTTGGCGACTTTTCTGCTACGTTTCGTTAATGCGAAGAATAAAAAATTTACGTCCTCCTTCCTGGAGATCCGGTTACTTGCCCAAAGCGCGAGAAGATCTAGCAGATTCCAGACAAGATTTTCAATTTTCCGTTCCTCATCCTGTTCCGCCGTTTCAGCACGACATAATGACCAGTACTTGAGTGAATTCGCATGCGGCAACCTCATGCACGCACTACAAGGTGATATGGACTCCACAAGACATTGAAACTGTTGGGGAACCATCGTGATTCGGGATAGTTCCACCGATTCACGTAAATTGGTCGAAGCATTTGTCCCAGACACACAAACAATCCGTCCCAGGTGTTTGCAGTAAGAGTGTAAGAGTGTGGAGAGGAAAATTTGGGGTGGGGCTCACCTAAACCCATTCTGGTTCATTTTGGGAACAATAATGTGGTGCACTGTATTGCTGGAGGTACATGTCCCCCGTGGGATTCTGTAGTTAAACGAATGCATGCACATGGTCAGTAAGCTCTAGTATCGAACGTTAGTCATAGACGATGGTAGGTGTAGCTTCATTCAACCACTATAAATGACACCCACACAAGAAAACCTTCAGTAACTGCTTGAAAAGTACCCCGTTAGCGAGAGGGATGAATCACCCCAAGTGATCTTCAGCGAACCACAGTAGTATACCAACTTGTATCTCGAGTCAAGTGCTGCTCAGGTGAAGAAATTGACGCCTGGGAAGAATTCGTGGCCAGCCAGTCAGCAGGCTGATGAATCTAAAAACGAAAACGCCGAGTCACCCTTGAAGCATCCCATCATTCAAGCGCCCATTCTACGTCTTCATCTACATCACATTCCGCCAGCCACCTTATGGAGTGTGACGGAGGATATTTTGAGTATCATTGTGACTGCCTGCCTTTTCTGTTCCAGTCTCGAATGACGCTCGGGAAGAAAGTTTGTTGTTAAGCCTCTGTGTGAGCTCGAATCTATCTAATATTTTGAGTATCATTGTGACTGCCTGCCTTTTCTGTTCCAGTCTTGAATGACGCACGGGAAGAAAGTTTGTTGTTGAGCCTCTGTGTGAGCTTGAATCTATCTAATTTTGGCTTGATAATCTTTTCCCGAAATATGCCTAGGGGGAAGCAATAAATTCATTGACTATTCTAGATACGTACGCTCTAAAAACTTTAACCGTAAAACACATTACAATGCGCGACACCTCTCTTTAATGTCTGCTCCTGGAGTCAGGTTGGGAGGGGTCCACTTGTAGTGAAAGCCCGATTTTGTAATATATTTCATGAAAAATTACATGTGATGGTTATCACATGTAAAAGAGATTGTACCTTTGACAACACTGAACCAAAGATGTTGCCTGAGTGGTAGAATCGATTGTAAATAGGGGCGCGCAGAGTGCAGTAGCAATTGCCGTTGCACTCGGTTAAAAGAAGGATGTAAAACTTTAATCTAGTGGCTAGCTGTGAGAATTTAGCTGTTGGCCTATGGACGCAGCATAATACAGTTCTGTAAGGTAATTAAATTTTGTATATTTAGTTTTAAGTATGGAGCAATGTAATGTGGCTTTTGCTAATTTCACAGTACTGACCCTTGAATGTGGGAACTAAGCATTTGTCATCAGATTTAATGTATAGGTTGATTTGGTATGCCCGATTTGTAATATTTTGTGTGTTTTATTGTCCTGATACAGACAAGCTAAATTTTGGAATCTATTTTGTCAACGATGTGAGGCCTTTCGTCATGTAACAATCCAAATATTGTTAACTACGTCAGTAAGTGAGAATTGTAGAACAGTTAAGACGTTCACTGATTTTGAAGTTAATGTTAAATGTTTCATATCAGATTTTATGAGGGAGAAACTTTATTCTGAATACTATTTTCGAAATGAAGAATTCGGTCTTAGCATATCCTGTTATCAGTACCTCATCCTCTACCAAGTCGTGTAACATTCTTTGTATGAAGCTATTTTACGGCCGGCACTGCATTTCGCTTAGCCAAGATCGAATATTTTGGATGCGTGCTGTGGAGAGAACAGAATATCAATATTTCATCCGTTGCTACTCAAGAGGTAAGGAAAATGTATTTCATTGTTTATTTGCATAGGGAACTTTATCAGTTTATTGCACAAGGCCATAGAACTCAGTGCTCACGAAACTGAGTAAATTTCAGAGGAATTGATTTCATTATAGGCATTACATACTGGTTTTCCAGATTTAGTTGTTTAATTTTTCTTTGGATTACAGTAAAACTAATTAAGCACACCCTTTACTCAACAACTCATTACACAGTAACTTTCCTTATGACAGACATTACGCATTGTATATCCATTAACAGAAACAAATAATAATTTTATAGAAGAAAATTACACCATATATAATACTGCTATTTATGCACTTTGTTCTTGAAGAAAGCCATGCTGAGTTTCACATTCTCATTATGAATCATGCATAGAGACCTAAGCGCCATATAAAGTTATAGGTAAATGTTATTTTATGATATGCACTTTGATGTTTATGCTATGTAAAACTATGCTATGTATAACTATGCCACCTTGAGCGAGAAATATGTTTTCTGTCACATTAGCGCTTAAAATCAGCATTTATTTGATGTAAGATCAGGGCTGCTGTGAGCCTCAAAGAACATTTCTGTCACTTTTGATTTGTTACGGTCAGCAATTATTTCTTTATAAAACGTGGCCACTTTGAGCCAGAAATATAATGTCTGCAACATTTTTATAGCTACTAAGATCAGCATTTATGTAAGTAGGAAAGGAACTTGGTGCCTCTGGTTGACATTTTCTATTTAACAGTTTTAGGTATTAAGATTTGCATGTATTTCGTGTACTAGGCCACTTGGAGCCCCAGTCATTTTATAGCTATTAAGACCAGCATTTATGTGTGTAGGAAGGCTACTTGGAACCTCTGATTGATATTCTCTCTACAGCTGTTCTAGTTATTAAGACGTGCATGTATTCCAAGTAGAAGGCCTTGATTTTACTGGTAGGTTTTCTCCAGTAATTATGTCACAGAATTGCATAAACCAGGCCACTGAGAGCCACCACTCTACTTTTGTTGACATTTTATGAGGAGTTTGCCTAATTATTCATGTCAAATGGCCACTGAGAACCACTAACTTTAAATTTACAATACATTATTAGCTATAACGGATACTTGTTACCAGCCTGACTCCCATTAATATGTGTACTTCATATAATGGCCAGAGGCAGCCATACCATGAGTATTTCTTATTACCTTCTTAAAATATTTTCTCAGGATGTTTACTATGTAAAATGAGCTTTTAGCTATCTCGCTATTTTGCTAACATGTCTAACCACTGCTATATGCATTATGATAGGTATATTGGCCACTATAGATTATGAAGGTGTATCCCTTACCAATAAAATTGTCTTGCTTTGTTTGCTAAAAACCTTTATGTCTTGTTTATTTAGCATGTATGCTAGTATTGATATAGTCAGAGACAGACTGATGCCACATTTCTTGAGAATTATTATACTTACAGGCAGACTGTTGCCACTCTTCTCACTATATTGTATAGATTTGACATATCATAACGTACAGAACTATGGCTTAGTCCAGTTCATGGTTTTATTAGGATGTTGTACATTTACTGTTCACTGTTCCCACATTTACTAGAAGTTGTCATATTGCAACATTCAGTTTCGGCTGATTTAGAACTTCCATAGACATTTTGCTACACTTATTA
Source organism: Schistocerca nitens (assembly GCF_023898315.1). Classification (NCBI taxonomy): domain Eukaryota; kingdom Metazoa; phylum Arthropoda; class Insecta; order Orthoptera; family Acrididae; genus Schistocerca; species Schistocerca nitens. The sequence continues at coordinate 258,858,824 of NC_064622.1, forward strand.
AGATATGTTCCACTGCCTTACCTGCTTTACTGCTTCCCACCTTCCGTCACCCAATTTCCTCCCACTGATCATGGCATTGGAGCTATTGGGTATCATCATTCATACTTCAGTGTGGCTATGCACGATATGGATCAATGAAGAATCTTCACTTTCAAATGTACTGATGACAATGATCATCACAATACTGATGTACTGAGAACTACCAACTCTGGGTGTTGGTAAATATGGTGCCAGGTACCAACTGTACCTTTGTACTGGAATGAGACTACGGTGACTTCTTTAGCTGTTCTTGGACGCTGGACCAACCTACTATGGCTAATGCTCAGATGTGATACTGCAAAGAATTGGACTTTAGAATGCAGCCATGTCTACATTGTTATAAGCTTCAGCCATGCACCAACATTTCCTTAACCATTTTCCCATTATTTTCTTGACGACTAGGGATATCGCCAAGTGGACCCCTCACAAGGTGAATAGCTCTGCGACTATTCGCTAACCAAACGAATCTGTGACGACACGCACAACTCTTTTTTTGATATTCTCTACTTAATGTATCGATCTTGCTCCCAGACTAGCGAGCAACACTCAAGCACCGGTCGAGCGTGGATTTTGTACATTACTTCGTTCACGGTTGGACTACGATTCCTGACGATTCATCTAAATAGTCTCAGTTAGCACCTGCCGTTCCTGCAACTAATTTCATGTGGTCGTTCCGTTTTAAATCTTTTCTTACGCATACTCTCAGATATTTAATGGAACTGACTGTTTCACGTGTGACTATAAAATAGAGAATCGTTTTAATTATTTACGGGCAATACATCAATTTATATGTGTTGAGCTTTGACTGCCAATCACTGCATCAAGCGTCGATTCTCTGCAGATCTTCCTGCATTCTGTAGCGTTGCGACGTTGAGATGTAAGATGCTACTCTTATCATTTTCTTGCATACAACCTCCAAAACCAAAATGTCTCAGTACCAGAAAACATTCTGTAAATTGTTGGATGCGAGACCCGCCAGTTATGCAAAACGCCGTTTTTCTCAGTACCCAAACATGCTTCGGCACCACTGTGCCACCATCAGTGGGTTTTCGTTTTTATTTATTCTGCAACGTGAACATTTTTGTTAAATGATTATAAAATTATGTGCATTGTTAGCTCAACAGATTAAACAGAACACCCATGAACAAACAGACCTACACACAAGAACTAAACACAATAAAACAAATAGCAGTAGAAAATGGTTATACTACCCATATGGTAGACAAACAGTACAAAAATGAACACACCACACAACCCACAAATCCTCCCCCAGCACAGAACAACACAAAACACAAACAATGACCACACACAAGACACAACAGAGCAACAACACACACACAAAACGAAATGGCACACACTCACCTACAATAACAAGATTGTCCACAGAATAGGTAACATATTAAAGAAACAGGGAATCCAAACAGGATGGATAAATTTAACAGATCAGGAAAATATGAACTCACATGCAACACTTACCAGTCAGTGCACGTAGGACAAACATGCAGAAACTTCAAAACCATATATTTAGAACATCTCAGAGCTTTAAAAAGCAACAGCTCCCATAGCACATTTTCTGACCACCTTGTAGCCAACAATCACCACCTAACCACAATAGAAACAGACACAGCCTATACAGCAAACTGACCATTGAGGAAAACTTCCATATACAGAAGGCAATAGCAGAAGGAAAACAGGTTTTAAACGAATACACTACACTCTGCAAGGGCACACTATTTAACACATTAAAGGAACTTTACAAATAAAAACAGCACAAACGGATAAAGTCTACACACACACACACGAAAAATAGTTAAACTAAAATCTGCAAAGACGCACCATTTACACCCAAAAGGAATATCATACAAAAGTCAACACACTCAGCTAAGAAGCGCACAGGAAACACACACACAAAGATAAAATACAAACAAAATTCAAATTTAGCGCCGAACTCTCTGGTGAACAAATGAACACTGACTGGGCTCGGACACACAACCTGGTGAAGTGAAAAGTGTTTTACTAGGTTATTTTGTGAAAAATACTTGTTATAGTTACGTGTGCATCACAACACCTTTGCATTATGTGGAGAATGGAAGTACTTGCCACACAAAAACGTAAGTAAAAACGAATACAGGCGGGAAAACATCGCGAAAAACTGAATTACATTCTAAAAAAAAGGTTAACTCCCAGCAACAAAACAAAATTCTCATCAACATCGTTTGGTTGCAGATGACAAGCTACCTGTAGTAATTAACACACAACTAATCCAGAAAATTCATGCACACCAAATGTAAAGGTATTTACAAAAAGAAACGATCTGTTGTTTGAACTAAAATGCACATAATTTTATAATCATTTAACAAAAATGTTCACATTGCAGATGATGGCACAGTGGTGCCGAAACATGTTTGGGTACTGAGAAAAACGGTGTTTTGCATAACTGACGGACCTCACATCCAACAATTTTAAGTGCAAACACTGCCAATACAAGGAGCTGCAAATCAAAATGATGGATATTCTGTAAATTCTCGAATGATTTTGCTCCAATTCAGGAAATTAATTTGTTAGCAGGTAGCATTATTAAAAAAACTTTTGTGCACAAATACGTTATTGAAAGTCGGAAATTTGGTTTTGTGTGAGAAATGAATGAGGCCTTAGATTTTTCTGTATCACACGATTAGCACATAATTACTAACGAAGTGAAGTGATGCAATAATAAGGCATTGGTCCCGTACTCAGAAAAGTGGCGCTAAAAATCCCAGTTCTGTCTTCCAGATTTAGGTTTTCCGTGGCTTAGCTAATTCGTTTAACGTAAATTCCAGGTGGTGTCCTCTGAAAAACGCATTCGCGATTTCCTATCGTATCCTTGACCAACACCAGCGTATGCTTCGCCACAAATAGAGTAGATGGTCGATGGCACATTAAATCCAAAGCTTAAATTCCTTCCTTCTCAGTCAATTTTCTTGTGCTGCACATCCAAAAGGGAAAAAATAAACTGCAATCTCTGTTCTAATTCACTTCGTTAACTGTTTGCTAAAAAGACTCCAAAGGTGAAATATGTACGAAGTGTGATCAAAAAATACGGCGAATGAATTTTTTTAGCAGCAGCCGCTGACGCTAAAACCATTTGATGTAATTTTTCCGACAGCCAGATCCGTTGAGTCAGGCAGCGTCAAGTTGGGACACGTTCTGACTTCTCAGTCAGCGTCCAGAGAAGCTAGAGGGAAGTTGTGTTTACCGTGTCTGTCGTTTATTATGGATTTAGAACAACGTGTGAACGTAAGTTCCTTTTCAAGTCGTAAAAAAGTGCCAAAGAAAGTCATGAAATGTTGAAATTGGTGTACAGCAGGCCGGTCATAGCGTGCCTAGCTTCACGCGTACAACTTGTGCGGACTGCGTGCGGGCATTTTTTTTACGGACCTTGGTGCGGGCCAGGGTGTGGCGTGTCACTCGGGTTTGCTCTGTCCTTTTCGGAAGTACCAATAACAGCGCGGCATTTCATTTAGCATTGCGGTGCGGTATTTTGCAATCGGAAAACAACTCTCCAAGTTCGGCAGAAACATGGTGTCAAGGTTTTCTTTTTTCCATCGCTATTTTTTGTGGTATGAAGGACGTTCACAGATCCAGTGGCTGTTTGCACAGAAAGAAGTAGTCTGATAATTTACGTTACAATCCTTTACAATGAATGGAAATGACTGAAGAGAGGGATGAGAATTCTCAGTTCGCATAAGCGGCGGGTACTGCATATGTACTATGAAACGACGTTAGAGTACCACCCAGAAAGAATTTAAAGATTTATTTGACAATGAAAGCGCAAAAAATTACGAAGATTGAGATACTGGATTCATTGTTCTGCGCATCAAGAAGTATTCTGTGCTAAATTTTCAAGCGTGGAGCACGTGAAGAAATTGGTGCTACGACTAGAGAAATTTCTGAAGCCTCATACATTATTCCATTGTCAGTTGCAACATTGTTGAGTGGAACTGAACGAAGAGTATGGGGCCTTCAATTCAATTACATTGGTTAAGTCAAGGGGCATTCCTGGAACAATTTTTCTATTTAAAACTCGGTGGAGGAAAAAGGTGCGCAAGAACGAAATTTAGAACATCCAGAATGGGTTGCAGACTTCACATGTTAAGTGGACTTTACAGAGCACTGCTCACAGTAAGAAATTGCAAGGTAACTTCTTTATGATTTGTTGGGGATGCGTTGGAAAGGAAAATCGCTATGTAGCAGAGACACATTCTGACAGTCTAGTTCCCTAAGCTCACTAGCATTAAAGAAAACACGAGGCCTGGAGAATTCATTGTGGCCTTCAAATAATTTCAAGGTAATATAAGGGTTTTGAATTCACTGTCACTCCTACATCTGTTTTAGAGACCGTTTTCTGTTTCAGTTGAAAGTGACCCTGTGCATGTGTAGATATAACTGATTGACCTGCAAGGTAATTCCAGTTTTAAAGACAAATCTTTTTAAGTTAAAACTGTCCACGACGTCTACATTGCTTTCCTCAGGTAGAGTTTCCAAGTCTGTATGATGAGGTTGCAGAAGGGTTAGAATATTTCGATCGACATATTTGTGTGAAAGACTTTTTTTCAATTATGAAACTAAATAAGGCACAATTAGGCGGAAACCAGAGTGGTATACTCTGTGAAATTGTATACACCTGCCCGTACGCCGGTAGTTTGTACCAGATAAGAATTATAATGTGTCTTCAGTACACCAAAATAGTTAAATAATACTGAAAATTTGTTTTGTTTCTGACCTATGTTGTTGAAAAAGGTAAGATATGAAACCAAGTTGAATGTAGCGCAACTGGACTGCCATTTAAATCCGCCGCATTCCCTGTTTTACCCTCTTGCCCCTTCTCGTGCTGGGACAGCGCGACGTGGCGGAGGGGGAAACGTGAAGCGAGGATGAGTGCTTTGGTACACGTGGCTGGGCGGGGTTCGCGAACCGATATCTTGGCGGCCCCTGGTGTAGAGCGATAATTCTGTAAATCTGTACACTGTCTGCAAGTGGTATGAGCGATTTAAAAGCAGAAATGAGTCGGTAGAAGACGAGCAACGTTCGTGACGTCCATTAACCTCAAAAACAGAAGAAACGTGCAAAAAGTGGCAAAAATTGTTCGTTCTTACGGGAGAATAACTATTCGAGAGTTTACCGAAGAACTGAACATCTCGCACTGATCCGTGCAAAGTATTGTAACCAGCAATTTACAAATGAGACGAGTGAGTGCAGTATTTGTTTCCAGACTTTTGAGTGATGAAGAGAAGGAAAATCGTGTGTCAGTCTGCACGGAGTTGAAGGATCTTCTTTATTCGGACCAGGACTTCGAGTCCAAAACTGTAACTGGAGATGAAACTTTCCCAATGGAAAACCCGTGAATCTCCTCGCCCTAAAAAGGTATGTCAATCAAAATATAATTTAGAAGTAACACTTATTGTTTTTTTTTCGACATTTAGGGCTAAGTGCGATCAGAGTTCGTTCCAAGGGGAATAAGTGTAAACGCCGAATTTTACAAGAGTGTAATGCAAAGTTTGCGAAACTGTGCACGAAGACAAATGCGCCAATGGCTTCCTTCTTCATCACAACAATGTGCCACGCCACGCCTTGCTTTTGATTCGCGAGATTGTGGCCGGAAAATATGTTCCTGTCTGTCCACACCCGCCTTACCAGATTTAGGACCATGCGACTTCTGGCTCTTTCCAAAAAATTGAAGCTATGCTTAAAGGAAAACGTTTTGACACTATTCGTAACATTGTGAGAGAGACGACAGGGCAGCTGTACCCCCTTTCAAAAGAAGCCTTCCAGACATGCATCCAGTCATGGGTTCAACGTTGGCTTAAGTGCACTGCCAGCAAAGGACAGTGTTTTCAAGAAGATTAAATCAAATTCCATGTAAACTTATTTTGTTTCTAATAAAATTATTCATCATATAAATTCGTATGTTATGTACGGAGTAGAAGCTCGCTCAACAGTGGCCTGCTGACCTTGGGTTTGAGTTATTGGAGACTGAATTAATTTCATCTGCCGTGAAAATGGGACACATCTCTATATGATATACCGAATTCCATCTTCTGTTTTGTGTTACGGAATCATGATATGAAACACACCACTTTACTATCTTTCTTAGAATTGAAACAGTATCCATTGAACGCTAAACTGTGAGTGGAACATTGTTATCTAGAATGGGTGTCACATTTGTAGATGTCGATGGAGAATAACATGAGTCTTGAAATGTCCTGCGGAAGACCAAGGAAGAGGGAGTTTCAGTGACGTACATAACGTACGGCGATTAGGATCTCGTTAGCAGATACCTCGAAGACATATATAACTTGTTGGCGCTGACGCAGATGAACGATTAATGCTGCCTTAAGCCGGGAATGGCCTATTGATGTCAGAGCAAACATCTCACTATCGGAGCAGCGCTGATCTTCTTTGCATTTTCTCTGCTTCATCTACCAGACCTCTCTGGTATAGATCCCAGATTGACGAGCAGTACTCAAGCGTTGTTCGAGCGAGACTATTGTAAGGCACGTCCTTCGTGGGTTAATTAACTGCATACTCAAGTACAGAATGCTGCGACACCCACAGTTTAGCAATATCTGTGAAGTGAGAAAAACGTGCAGCGCATGTCGCC